>NC_053037.3:598280051-598964491 GCF_002575655.3 Aegilops tauschii subsp. strangulata
GCATAGACATGCCCATGATCAGGAAAACAGGATCATCATGCAATACATGAGCCGGTCTTAGAGGCAAGACTAGGAATACATTTTACCGTTTAGTATACCACACGTGCACATGAGTTTCCCTCCGAGCCTCGTGGATATTGCAGACTCGAGAATCATTGCAGTTATAGCATGGAAGCTAAACATTCATTACAAACTTTGGAGATACAAAATAACTGTTATTACTGCCTCTAGGGCATATCTCCTACAGACTCCCACTTGCACTAGAGTCATATATAATCCAGTTACATGGCTTCCCTAACACCAATGGCTATCCGGTGCTGCTCATGCTTTGCTCGTGGTAGAGGCTTTGTCATCGGGTCTGACACGTTCAGATCCGTGTGAACTTTGCGTACTTTCACTAAACCCGCTTCGACATGATGTCGAATGAGTTTATATGTGCGTTCAATATGTCTTGTCTTATGGTGCGAACTTGGCTCCCTTGCCTGAGCCACGGCGCCACTATTATCACAATAGATCTCCACTTGGTCCTGGGCACTAGGAACCACACCAAGGTCTTCAAGAAATTGCTTGATCCATACCGACTCCTTGGAGGCTTTTGAAGCAGCAATATATTCCGCCTCCGTCATAGAATCCGCCACAGTCTTTTGTTTGGAACTTTTCCAATCAATTGCGCCACCGTTCAATATGAAAACATATCTTGATTGAGATTTGAAGTCATCTGGGTCAGTCATGAAGCCTGCATCAGTGTAACCACTTACAATGAGCTCTTCATCACCTCCGTACACAAGGAGTAAATCCTTGGTCCTTCTGAGGTACTTAAGAATACCCTTGACTGCGGCCCAGTGTTCCAATCCTGGATCACTTTGGTACCGGCTGCTAACACTTAGCGCATAGGAAACGTCCGGTCTTGTACATAGCATGGCATACATAATAGAACCAACTGCCGAGGCATATGGAACATCATTCATTTGCACTCGCTCATCGAGAGTCTGAGGACACTGATTCTTGCAAAGCACTGTGCCAGGTGACACGGGGAGAAGGCCCTTCTTGGAGTTCTCCATGTTGAACCTTTTCAACACCTTGTCAATGTACGTGCTTTGGCTAAGCGCTATCAGGCGTTTTGATCTATCTCTATAGATTCTGATGCCTAATACATATGCCGCTTCGCCTAAGTCTTTCATTGAAAAACTTTTATTCAATGAGTCTTTTATTTCGCTAAGAAAATTTACGTCATTTCCAATCAATAATATGTCATCCACATACAAGATTAGAAATGCTTTTGCGCTCCCACTAAACTTCTTGTAAACACAAGATTCTTCGTCATTCCTGATGAAGCCAAATTCTTTGACCACTTCATCAAAACGAATGTTCCAGCTCCTTGACGCTTGCTTCAGACCATAAATGGCTTTCTGAAGTTTGCATACCTTTCCAGCATCCTTATGAACGACAAAACCTTCTGGTTGTATCATGTATACATCCTCTTTGAGGTTTCCATTTAGGAAAGCCGTTTTGACATCCATCTGCCATATTTCGTAATCGAAATAAGCAGCAATTGCTAGTAATATCCGAACAGACCTAAGCATCGCTACGGGCGAGAAAGTCTCGTCGTAGTCCACTCCTAGAACTTGTGTGAACCCTTTCGCGACAAGTCTAGCTTTGTGGATAGTAATGTTACCATCCGCGTCTATCTTCCTTTTGAAAATCCATTTACAACCAATTGGCTTTACGCCTTCAGGAAGTTCTTCCAAGTTCCAAACTTGGTTTTCGTACATGGATTCCATTTCGGATTTCATGGCCTTGTGCCATTCCTTTGAGCTGGGCCCCGCCATCGCTTCCTTGTAGTGCGCAGGTTCATCGTCTTCAAGAATGAAGATTTCATTATGAAACCACTCAGGTGGCTGGATAGCCCTACCTGATCTGCGCGGTTCAGTTACAACATTGTCTGAAGTCTCCGCATCATATGCGACAACTTCAGGCTCAGTTGCAGGGATAATTAGCAGAATTTCTTCCAGTTCCTTAGCCATATCAACTGTTGCCGAAGATTCACTAATCTCATCAAGTTGTACTGTCCTCCCACTTAATTCTTTGGCGAGAAACTCTTTCTCAAGAAATTGTCCATTTCTGGCAACAAACACTTTGTTATCGGATGGGTGGTAGAAGGAATACCCAATTGTTTCCTTGGGATAACCTACAAAGTAACATTTGTCTGATCTGGGATCTAGTTTGGTAGGTTGTAAACGTTTTACGTATACCTCACAACCCCAAATCCTGAGATGCGACAAACCGGGTTTCATCCCGTTCCATAACTCGTATGGTGTCGTCTCAACTGATTTAGACGGTGCTCTGTTAAGTGTGTGAGCAGCAGTTTCTAGTGTGTGACCCCAAAAAGATATCGGAAGATTTGTAAGAGACATCATTGACCTTACCATGTCCAACAAGGTTCGGTTACGTCATTCCGATACTCCATTTCTTTGTGGAGTTCCGGGAGGCGTAAGCTGTGAAACGATTCCACGGTCACTCAGATGTTGGCCAAACTCATGACTAAGATATTCGCCTCCGCGATCAGACCGCAGAAACTTAATCTTTTTGTTACGATGATTTTCTACCTCATTCTGAAATTCTTTTAACTTTTCAAAGGTTTCCGACTTATGCTTCATTAAGTAGATATAGCCATACCTAGTCAAATCATCAGTAAAAGTCACGAAGTAGAAATACCCACCCCGTGCGCCCATGTTCATTGGACCACATACATCACTATGTATTATTTCCAATAATTCACCCGCCCGTTCAGGATGACCCGTGTACGGCGTCTTGGTCATTTCCCCCATCAGGCAAGCTTCACATGTGTCAAATGACTCAAAATCAAAAGACAGTAAAACTCCATCTTTATGGAGTTTTTGCATGCGTTTCTTTCCGATGTGGCCAAGCCGACAGTGCCACATGAAAGTGGTGGTGGTATCAGCCTTCTTAAGGCGTTTAGCATTCACGTTAAAGACATCATTTCCACATTCAAGATTCAGTATGAAAAGGCCCCCAACAATGGGTGCAAATCCATAAAACATATCCTTACAATAAAGTGAACAACCATTGTTCTCAGACTTGTACGAATACCCATCGGGTACCAAACATGATCCCGAGATAATGTTTCAACACAACAGTGGAACAAAATAATAGTTACTTAGTTCTAAGCTAAATCCTGAAGGGAGACGTAGAGGCATAATGCCGACGGCGTAACACCCCAAAATTTTGACCTTGTTTTATTATTTAAATTTTTTCCAGGAAATTAAATTTTTATCTTCTGGATTTATCTTTTGATTTCAGAACCTCTCTTTTCTTTAATATTGTGGAATTTTTACCTCAAGTGGAAACTTTCCAAAAATATTATTGGACTTGTATACTCTCTCAATAAAACAATTCTTTATCAGTGGATTTATTTGCATAATAGTTTTTCCTGAGCCTTATTCTTTTAAAATGATTTTTCATAAATTTGGAGCCTCTTGTGCACTGCAACCATTTGATAAATGCATTTAAAATTTTCACCAAAATTTGGGGATGTCATGTGATGTTTCCACATCACTTTTATGCAAAAATATCTTTTGGTCATTGGAGATTTTGAGCTCTACACCAAATTTTCAAATCTGGTCCAGTAGGTATTTTTGCACTACAACCTATTTAAATATTTCTTTAAAAATTCTTCCAAGTGTTTGGAGATGTCAATAGATGCATATAATTCAACTTCATGCAAAAATCCATGAGTGTTCTTTGAAAAATTTGAGCAAATCGTCTTCTTTTACTCTCTGGTCCAGTTTGGTTTTTTCTACTGCAACCCTAATTTATTTTGATCTAGTGCCCATGAGCTTTTTCCTGCTTGTAGTCCTCCCTACAAAACCCTTAAGTCCAGGAGAGTGGACCCATTGGAGTATTTTTTGTTCATGCAATTACAGCCTTTAGTTTCTGTCCAGATTTGGTTTTCTCAAAATCTTGCACTAACAAGTTTCTGGTCTTGACCAACTAACCTTGCCACCACCACCTACATCTAAAGAGACACTGGTCTGGAGTTTTTGGCCACTCCAAGAGTTGCCTAGATGCACTTAGCATTCTGTCGAGCACCTTGTGTTCATGGACAGCTTTGGCATAGTTTTAGGTTTGCACTGTGATATTGTCCCTCTGGACAAACCAGCATGTCCACTAGTCTCCTAGCCACCACTAACCCAGGCCTGCTAATCCCCAGCCTCATCCTAATCCTCTAGCACGCCCTGGCATTGCGTCGAACACGTAGCGTGCATGCTCTGGGCGCGGCCAGAGCACGCGTTTTGCACGTGCGTGCGCACGGGTCGCCGCGTCCCGCCCCTGGCCCTTGCTCGCCTGCAGAGCCACGGCCGTCCTCGCCCACTCGCCAGAACCCTCCAAGCCTCCCCTGGCGCCCTACAGCGCCGCCGTCAGAGCCCCTTGGCGGCATGCCGGCGTCGACAGCAGGCCTCTGCCATGGACGGCGCCGCCCAAGCCACCCGCGCGCGCCAGCTGCCCCTGGAACAGCTCAAGCTTATCCCCTCACTCTGCCAGACCCCGCCAGCCATCGCCACGCGCCCCCTGGCTACAGAATGGCGGTCGCCGGCATTCTTATCCACGGCCGCCGCGGGAACCGACCCCGACCGCTATAAATAGGGACCCCCGAGCTCCCCCAAACCCCCAGGCAACCTCAAACCATCCACATAACACTCCCACAGCCAGCAATCGATGGGGAGAGGCCGTCTTCCCCATCTCCGGTCAGCTCGGCCGCCGCCACGCTTCGGTGCCGTACGCCGCGAGCAGCGCCCACCTAGCCAAGCCAGCACCACATTCGACTCCTCTCGACCTTGTGGAGCCACCCAGCCTCTCAGCTTCGATCGGGAACCACCGTAGCCCAAAGCCCCAATTGCTCCCGAACCACCGTCTGCCGTGAAGCTCGCCGCCGGTGACCCCCTCCACCCCCGCCAGCCTATCAACTGGGAGGACCGCCCTGGACCAGCGGATCCATCCCCGCCCTCAGAATCCCGCGGGGAACCGCCGTTCGTTGACGGCGATCGCCGGAGTCCCGCCTCCGCTCGGGCAGAGGAAGAGGAGGGAAAGGCGACTGGTCAAACATGACCAGTGGGCCCCGTGGACCCACTGTCAGTGACCCCGAGTCGGCCCGCGCTGTTTTAAGTGAAAGCGTAAACCCAGAAGTACGTCTCCTCCGTCTCGAAAGCGTATTTCTATTTGAACCGTTTTCTTTTTCTGTTTTATTTAAAAACAGAACTTTGACTGGCTATAACTTTTTAAATATAAGTCCAAATGACTTGATTCTTTTTCTGTTGTTTCTCAAATTTTGTCTAGTTTATTTTCATATTTATTTGAAAATTTTCCAGACACCTTTTTGTACTGTTTTAAAATTCTGTGTTAATATAAATTTCCTCAAAATAGGATTTTTGAAGAAGGAAAGCAACTTTCAAAAAGTGCACCCCCTTGCATACTCTTGAAGGCAAGCATTCTGAACCCTGGCATAATATTTTTGTGTGTTGTTTGATACGGTTACAACACCACCTTGACATGGAGCATTTGTTATTTTATGTGACGATACAATCATGCGCATGAGTGCATAATGGTGATTCCTTGCTGTTAGAAATGGATATGCTGGTGATAGTAATCATCCTCGTATGCTTTTCATGCATACCGGAAGGAAGCCGGGAAAGTCTCTGTCTTGGGTAGACACGAGCTTGTCCCTGGTAACTCGTCGAGACGAGTGTGTCCGGTATGGCATGATGAGGTATAATGAGTGGTGATCCTATCTGTTATTTGAAATATATTTGTTATGCTGATCATACAGGGAATAGTTGAACCTCCTGAGTCGGCCGTAGATCGAGTCTTGTTCCAGTAACCCCCATACTTGTTTCATACTACCACTTGTCCCTGCCGCAGGTAGGGTACGGTTCAGTAAGTTGTCAACCCCTTACCAAGAACACACCGTACAGACAGGCCATGGTGGAAGATACCGGAGGCATCCGGTAGGCATGCCACCTGGTCCGGGGGCATGGGTGTTTCCGGTTGTAGCCAAGGGGAGTGGCCTCCCTAGTTTGCGCGCGTTATAAATTTTGTGATCCCATGCTAATCGAGGTTGTAGCCTCCCCACTTCGAGTTTTGCTTGACAGGTGTCGTGGGTGATTCCAGACACCGGTAAGTTAGGCTGGTGTGTGTGCGGTTAGGCGTGTTTTCGATTAAAAGACCGTAGACGGAATTAGTCCCGATGGAATAAAGGAATCCGTTACTCGTGGGTAAAGAGTACACCCTCTGCAGAGGTTAAAACTATTCGAATAGCCGTGTCCATGGGTAAGGACGACAGTCTGAGATGGGTCTAGTGTCGGTCTTCGGAGGAGAAAAATTGTTAAACCAGAACTTGGATCATGCCTTGTGACTTGTGATGATTAGGGTTATTATTATTATGGACTAACCATTTACATTATTTGAATTATTGAGTATCCCTGTGACGGTTCTACCTCCTGGATATTCACTGTGATTATTCTTATATAAGCCCTTTATGTGGTGTCGCTCAGACGCCCGACTGCGGCATGCTTGTTATTTATGTATTCTATAAGCCCTTTATGTGGTGTCGCTCAGACGCCCGACTGTGGCATGCTTGTTATTTAAATTCTTTATAAGCCCTTTATGTGGTGTCGCATAGACGCCCGACCGTGGCATGCTTGTTATTTCTTTTATTTATAAGCCCTTTGTGTGGTGTCGCTCAGATGCCCGACTGAGGCATGATTTATCTTATTATCCTTTCGAGGCGTCGCTTCAGACACTCGATCGGTGCAGTCTATTTCTACTCCCGATTTGCATATTCATATTTTATATGAACAACCTGCATGCGTGCATCCTGAATTTTGTTTATTTCGTGACTGACGTTATGATCATAGAATATTTCGGAGCATGATTATCCCTTGTTATATTATACCCGTGTTCATAATGTTTGCGAGTACATTCAAAAGTACTCACTGGCTTGTCCCTGGCTATTGTCTTGGTCAGATTTCTCGCATGGAGAGGAGCGTTGCGATGATAGCCCCGGAACCTACGCAATGATGATAGCAGCCTCGCGAAGATAGGAGTTATCCTGGTCAGCTGTTCGTGTGGGAAATGGAGTCCCATAGACGCAGATGAACCACAAACCGCTTCCGCCTTCAACCACTAGAAACCAATTGTTGTACTCATAGGCCACAATGGTCTTGTACTACATATTTTGTACTTTGCTTGGAATTTCTGTATCAAGTTGGTGCCTCATCAGCTAACAGTAATCCTGGGGCTGGTGAGCACAAGGGCCATTTTCTGGGAAATTAATATCCCGAAAACCGGTCGTGACAAACTTGGTATCAGAGCCAGGCTGACCATTGGCCAATCCTATCTTAGCCAGGTCAATAAACCTAGGTTAACCTATCCACCAGACCATAACCCAACCCCGGCCAAGCTTCTCGTGTAAGAGCCACACAGTGACCCCGACGCTTTTGGCAGTCGGTGCCCAACCTATCAGCCTAGCCCGTCGATCACGCGCCAGTGACCGACACCTCAAATGTCTCATTCGCAAGCGTGCGAAGGAAGGCTCCGTCTCCTTTTTCTATAAAAAGGGCACGCTAGCCTCAACACAACACATCACAGCTTCTACCCCAAACCAAGCTAAAATGCCTGGACCCATTGTTCATAATGAGACCACAGCAACCAACCTTGGAGGTTTTGCGACCGTGCTCGCAAACCTCACCCGCCGTGCCTATGCTTTAGAAGAGCCCCCAGAATATGTTGTGTACCAAGGACCCATGAGCGGTGAGAGTCGTCAGTTCTGGGCCACTGTGCACATCTATGGTAGGGGTCTATCACCAGAACGCCCCTACAGGTTGACTAGAAGGACAACTTCCTTTGAGCCACAAGCCATCCAGCTAGCTCCTCGAGAAGCTATAGTTCAACTCCAGCACTTGTCGCCCAGAGTTAACTGTCACTCGTTCTACTACTACCCTAGCCATGGCGGGTATGGTAGGCCGCCCCAGGTTGCCAACGGAGATCACGAGACGGATCCTGCATTGTTACATCTGGTGCGCTATGTAAGTGCACTAGAGGAACTGTTCGATCAGATCACCCTTGATCTGATCGCAGCTCGTGGAGAACTGGTTCGCCGAGCCCCGGCAAGAGGAGAAGATGAGCCCGACGCCGACAACCCAGTCGTGCTGTTCAGACACCCGATCGAGTCCTCGAGGACTGCCCCAGCCATCGACCAAAATGCTTTGGTGTCCCCAGAAGTGCTTCGTCGCCTTTTGGGAACACGCTCCAACGGGATTGTGGCCAACAACCCCCGCGATGGTCAGCATCGCTACCCCGACCCTGCAGCCCCTCAACTCCATCCAGCTAACCCCGATGGTGAAGCCCATGGAGAAGCCTCGACGTTCGCAAGGCACGCTCGCTTAGATATTAACAAAGTAGAATAAGTCACTCGAGTAGTACCGAGCCTTAGTATTTCTACGCCTTGTAATTGTGTGATCCTGTATCACCATTAATAAATGATGTCTGCTTGTGCGCCCCTATTTTTGAATAGTAGCCATGCATAAGTACGTCAGCGTACAGTTGCAAAAGGGCGCAACTACCAAAACCAACCCCGACGACACCCACAGTAATGCGTCACATTTATGAGATATGTGTATCTGTGGCATTGACCCCAAACCCATAGAATAGAACCGGCAAACTAGTTACCCTTCATCGCGGTAAATAACCCAGCCCCAATGCTATATAAAAGGTCACCTCGTGACCTTGCCAAGTACCCCTCACCTTGTGCACAACACGCACAACCCTTTTCCTTGCCATGCCGACCCCCAGTATATATCTGAGAACTCCAGACGCAACCCCAGGAAGTTTTGTCAAAATATTGTGGGACTTTACCTACAGTACCATGAGTGCTATCCATCCACCCCAGTACGAGTTGCTCAAATCGAGGATCACCCCCTCCACCTCGAAATATTGGGCAGTGGTGCACATCCCTCCCCCAAACCCAAACCAAGACCCAACGGAAGTCTCCTTCATGGGGAAATCCATGCCGACTCTGCATATGGCCATAGAAGCTGCTGCGTACGAAGCGCTTGCTCGTCTTCGATTCGCGGTACCCTATGCCAGCGAACGAGGATATTATTATTTTCCGAGTCGTGCAGCACCCGGAGAAGTAGCATCTTTTCCCGTTGGGCGAATCGAGAGAGACCCAGTACTGGCCAACCTTGCCCAGTATGTTATCGCTCAAGAGCGTTTGACTCGGCGGGTAATGGGTTATCTCCAGAGCCTCGCTGATTTAAATCCTCAGATCGCTATTGGCAGACCACTGAGGCCTGACCAGGAGAGATGCATTCACCGGCTAGTCAATCCGCTTCCCCCGATAGAAGAGGAGTGTGCCCCAGTACCAGAGACGTTTTCTCAGGACCCTGTCCATTTACCGTTTTTATTGTAGACGTCACCGCTATGTTTATTATCCCAGTATTTATTTATGTGTTGTAACTTGTGCGTGGTATCCAAAATTTGTGCGACGGATCAAATATTTGGTTTCAGTTATGTGAGTAGTTTTACTTCTGTTAATTTTGATTTAACTAATTTTCACGCACGATAATTTTTGAAGTGAGATTTCTTTCCCTGAGTTGCTGCAGCATATACCTCTTCACGACGTAGATTTTTATTCACGCAGCACCATAACAGCAGACTCACAACCACAACCACTCGACCTCGCGCGCTAATTACAAATCCTCGTGCACATTTTGCACCCAACTGATCACACCCGAGCACACCACAGTCTCAGTGGGAGAGATCTGTGAGTAATTTATTCGGGTGCAAGTGGCCTCCAGCACACTGACAGCACATAGCACTCGATGCCGCACTTAATCCTCATGATCACCGCCGCCGCGGAGAGCCAACACTCGAGCGGCAGCATCACGACGATCATGAAGGATCATCGCGCACAGGAGCACGGAAAACCCCAGCAACGTCGCCAAACCTCCGCACATCAGGACCACGTACCAGTCCGGCATCACCTCCGCCATTAGGGCCTCGCCTCGAGCTCCTGCAAACAGAAATGGATGAGAATGAAGGAGAGGGAGAAGCGAGGCCAGGTGTGAGGAAGAAGAAGGGAGCACCGCGATCATTTTATAGCTCGAGATCGGTGTACGGTGGGCGAAGTCCACCAGCACCGCTCGTCGCTCGATCGCCGGTGTTCGGAGGCGAATCAGCGAGCAGTGCCGACAGTGCACTGGCCCGCAAGGTGAGTGCACGCTGCACCGGCATCTAGCACGCCCCGCACTACCGCAGTACGGCCTAGATTCCCTACGCGCTAGACGTCGCCGGTGGAGAAGGCGCGGGAAAGCACGCGCGAGAGAGAAAGAGGAGAGAGCCGGAGGTAGAAGAAGAGGCCGACAGTGGGCCCCAGGTCCACCTGTCAGCCAGAGAGAGCAGTGTGCTCTCGGGTACGACCAGCGTATTTTAGTAATTTAGAATTTATTCTAAATTTACTGTATCCAACGTAGAAATATCTCTTTTTCCCCGACCATGGATTTTTCCACGCAACGCCAGTATACCACACTGTAGTTTTACACCACTTATTGCCCTCTTACTGTAGATACATTGTTATTGCATAAGTAGGATGATTTTTTTGGTAAGAGCAATGTTTGTTCAAAACAACTTTTAGCAAATCTCGAGGACGAGATTTTTCTTAAGGGGGGTAGTGTTGTAACACCCCAAAATTTTGACCTTGTTTTATTATTTAAAATTTTGCCAGGAAATTAAATTTTTATCTTCTGGATTTATCTTTTGATTTCAGAACCTCTCTTTTCTTTAATATTGTGGAATTTTTACCTCAAGTGGAAACTTTCCAAAAATATTATTGGACTTGTATACTCTCTCAATAAAACAATTCTTTATCAGTGGATTTATTTGCATAATAGTTTTTCCTGAGCCTTATTCTTTTAAAATGATTTTTCATAAATTTGGAGCCTCTTGTGCACTGCAACCATTTGATAAATGCATTTAAAATTTTCACCAAAATTTGGGGATGTCATGTGATGTTTCCACATCACTTTTATGCAAAAATATCTTTTGGTCATTGGAGATTTTGAGCTCTACACCAAATTTTCAAATCTGGTCCAGTAGGTATTTTTGCACTACAACCTATTTAAATATTTCTTTAAAAATTCTTCCAAGTGTTTGGAGATGTCAGTAGATGCATATAATTCAACTTCATGCAAAAATCCATGAGTGTTCTTTGAAAATTTTGAGCAAATCATGCTCTTTTACTCTGTGGTCCAGTTTGGTTTTTTCTACTGCAACCCTAATTTATTTTGCTCCAGTGCCCATGAGCTTTTTCCTGCTTCTAGTCCTCCCTACAAAACCCTTAAGTCCAGGAGAGTGGACCCATTGGAGTATTTTTGGTTCATGCAATTACAACCTTTAGTTTCCAGATTTGGTTTTCCCAAAATCTTGCACTAACAAGTTTCTGGTCTTGACCAACTAACCTTGCCACCACCACCTACATCTAAAGAGACACTGGTCTGGAGTTTTTGGCCACTCCAAGAGTTGCCTAGATGCACTTAGCATTCTATCGAGCACCTTGTGTTCATGGACAGCTTTGGCATAGTTTTAGGTTTGCACTGTGATCTTGTCCCTCTGGACAAGCCAGCATGTCCACTAGTCTCCTAGCCACCACTAACCCAGGCCTGCTAATCCCCAGCCTCATCCTAATCCTCTAGCACGCCCTGGCATTGCGTCGAACACGTAGCGTGCGTGCTCTGGGCGCGGCCAGAGCGCGCGTTTTGCACGTGCGTGCGCACGGGTCGCCGCGTCCCGCCCCTGGCCCTTGCTCGCCTGCAGAGCCACGGCCATCCTCGCCCACTCGCCAGAACCCTCCAAGCCTCCCCTGGCGCCCTACAACGCCGCCGTCAGAGCCCCTTGGTGGCACGCCGGCGTCGGCAGCAGGCCTCTGCCATGGACGGCGCCGCCCAAGCCACCCGCACGCGCCAGCTGCCCCTGGAACAGCTCAACCTTATCCCCTCACTCTGCCACACCCCGCCAGCCATCGCCAGGCGCCCCCTGGCTACAGAACGGCGGTCACCGGCGTTCTTATCCACGGCCGGCGCGGGAACCGACCCCGACCGCTATAAATAGGGACCCCCGAGCTCCCCCAAACCCCCAGGCAACCTCAAACCATCCACATAACACTCCCACAGCCGGCAATCGATGGGGAGAGGCCGTCTTCCCCATCTCCGGTCAGCTCGGCCGCCGCCACGCTCCGGTGCCGTACGCCGCGAGCAGCGCCCACCTAGCCAAGCCAGCACCACCGTCCGACCCCTCTCAACCTTCCGGAGCCACCCAGCCTCTCAGCTTCGATCGGGAACCACCGTAGCCCAAAGCCCCAATTGCTCCCGAACCACCGTCCGCCGCGAAGCTCGCCGCCGATGACCCCCTACACCCCCGCCAGCCTATCAACCACTGGGAGGACCGCCCTGGACCAGCGGATCCATCCCCGCCCTCAGAATCCCGCGGGGAACCGCCGTTCGTCGACGGTGATCGCCGGAGTCCCGCCTCCGCTCGGGCAGAGGAAGAGGAGGGAAAGGCGACTGGTCAAACCTGACCAGTGGGCCCCGTGGACCCACTGTCAGTGACCCTGAGCCGGCCCGCGCTGTTTTAAGTGAAAGCGTAAACCCAGAAGTACGTGTCCTCCGTCTCGAAAGAGTATTTCTATTTGAACCGTTTTCTTTTTCTGTTTTATTTAAAAACAGAACTTTGACTGGCTATAACTTTTTAAATATAAGTCCAAATGACTTGATTCTTTTTCTGTTGTTTCTCAAATTTTCTCTAGTTTATTTTCATATTTATTTGAAAAATTTCCAGACAACTTTTTTGTACTGTTTTAAAATTATGTGTTAATATAAATTTCCTCAAAATAGGATTTTTGAAGAAGGAAAGCAACTTTCAAAAAGTGCACCCCCTTGCATACTCTTGAAGGCAAGCATTCTGAACCCTGGCATAATATTTTTGTGTGTTGTTTGATACGGTTACAACACCACCTTGACATGGAGCATTTGTTATTTTATGTGACGATACAATCATGCGCATGAGTGCATAAATGGTGATTCCTTGCAGTTAGAAATGGATATGCTGGTGATAGTAATCATCCTCGTATGCTTTTCGTGCATACCGGAAGGAAGCCGGGAAAGTCTCTGTCTTGGGTAGACACGAGCTTGTCCCTGGTTCCTCGTCGAGACGAGTGTGTCCGGTATGGCATGATGAGGTATGATGAGTGGTGATCCTATCTGTTATTTGAAATATATTGGTTATGCTGATCATACAGGGAATAGTTGAACCTCCCGAGTCGGCCGTAGATTGAGTCTTGTTCCAGTAACCCCCATACTTGTTTCGTACTACCACTTGTCCCTGCCGCAGGTAGGGCACCGTTCAGTAAGTTGTCAACCCCTTACCAAGCACACACCCTACAGAGAGGCCATGGTGGAAGATACCGGAGGCATCCGGTAGGCATTCCACCTGGTCCGGGGGCATGGTTGTTTCCGGTTGTAGCCGAGGGGAGTGGCCTCCCTAGTTTGCGCGCATTATAAATTTTGTGATCCCACGCTAATCAAGGTTGTAGCCTCCCCACTTAGAGTTTTGCTTGACATGTGTCGTGGGTGATTCCAGACACCGGTAAGTTAGGCTGGTGTGTGTGTGGTTAGGCGTGTTTTCGATTAAAAGACAGTAGACGGAATTTGTCCCGATGGACTAAAGGAATCCGTTACTCGTGGGTAAAGAGTACACCCTCTGTAGAGGTTAAAACTATTCGAATAGCCGTGTCCATGGGTAAGGACGACAGTCTGAGATGGGTCTAGTGTCGGTCTTAGTGTCGGTCTTCGGAGGAGAAAAACTGTTAAACCAGAACTTGGATCATGACTTGTGACTTGTGATGATTAGGGTTATTATTATTATGGACTAACCATTTACATTATTTGAATTATTGAGTATCCCTGGGACGGTTCTACCTCCTGGATATTCACTGTGATTATTCTTATATAAGCCATTTATGTGGTGTCGCTCAGATGCCCGACTGCGGCATGCTTGTTATTTATGTATTCTATAAGCCCTTTATGTGGTGTCGCTCAGACGCCCGACTGTGGCATGCTTGTTATTTAAATTCATTATAAGCCCTTTATGTGGTGTCGCATAGACGCCCGACTGTGGCATGCTTGTTATTTCTTTTATTTATAAGCCCTTTGTGTGGTGTCGCTCAGACGCCCGACTGAGGCATGATTTATCTTATTACCTTTCGAGGCGTCGCTTCAGACACTCGATCGGTGCATTCTATTTCTACTCCCAATTTGCATATTCATATTTTATATGAACAACCTGCATGCGTGCATCATGAATTTTGTTTATTTCGTGACTGACGTTATGATCATAGAATATTTCGGAGCATGATTATCCCTTGTTATATTATACCCGTGTTCATAATGTTTGCGAGTACATTCAAAAGTACTCACTGGCTTGTCCCTGGTTATTGTCTTGGTCAGATTTCTCGCATGGAGAGGAGCGTTGCGATGACAGCCCCGGAACCTACGCAATGATGATAGCTGCCTCGCAAAGATAGGAGTTATCCTGGTCAGCTATTCCTGTGGGAAATGGAGTCCCATAGACGCAGATGAACCACAAACCGCTTCCGCCTTCAACCACTAGAAACCAATTGTTGTACTCATAGGCCACAATGGTCTTGTACTACATATTTTGTACTTTGCTTGGAATTTCTGTATCAAGTTGGTGCCTCATCAGCTAACAGTAATCCTGGGGCTGGTGAGCACAAGGGCCATTTTCTGGGAAATTAATATCCCGAAAACTGGTCGAGACAGACGGCTTGAGCGGCGATCCCAGCACCGTTCCTGACGCGCATCACGACTTCATTCTTTGCTAGCTTGCGCACCTTCTGAAGCCCCTGTATAGAGTTGCAAATGTGAGCAACCGATCCGGTATCAAATACCCAAAACTTGGAATTTTCGCTAGCAAGCAAAATGTCAATGACATTAACCTGTATAACAATTATACCTTTTCCGGTTTTCCCGGTCTTCTTATATTCCAGATACTTCTTGCAGTTTTTCTTCCAATGTCCTGTGCCTTTGTAGTAGAAGCACTCAGTTTCATTCTTGGCTCCGCCCTTAGAGTTGCTTTGGGAGCCGGTCTTACCGGCGCCCTTGCCCTTCTTTGGCTTGCCTTTCTTTTTGAAACTGGCGGTTTTATTCACAAGCAACACTTGCTAGCAATTTTTCCGCAGTCCTCCTTCTGTAGTTTTCAGCATGGCGAGCACCTCTTCCGGTGTCTTCTCCATCCCTGTCATGTTGTAGTTCATGACAAAACCATCGTAAGACGGGGGGAGTGAAGAAAGCAACATGTCCATCATATGGCCAGGTGGAAGTGGAAATTCTAGGGCTTTAAGCCTTTCAGAATAGCCAATCATTTTGACCACGTGTTCGCCAATTGAACTACCCTCAGCCATCTTGCATTCCATCAAAGCCTTCATGATATCAAATCGTTCAGACTTTGCAGTTTCCTTGTACAGAGCATCCAATTCCCGGATCATATCACGGGTTTTATGGAATTCAAAACGTTTTTGAAGCCCTGGACTAATGCAAGCTAGCATGAGGCACTGCACTAAGTTGTGATCATCATCCTTAGTGGCCCAGACATTTTGTTCATCTTCCGGGGCATCTGCCGCCGGTTTAGCTGGAAGAGCAGTTTCAAGCACATACAATTTCTTAGCGCTCCTGAGGACAATCCTCAGGTTACGGACCCAATCCGCATAGTTGTTTCCAGTCGTAGCTAACTTCTCTTTCTCTAACATCGGGCCTAAGTTGAACACGGTGTTGTGAGCCATTTGATCTACAACGGAAAACACAAGTTTCACTTAACTTTTGTTTATAATGAAATTTGCACTAGTGAATAAACTTTTTATTCTAAAGTGCACTCCCACTGAAATCAATATCTCTCATAATTGATTTAGTGTGATTCTTGATCCATATTTCTATTCGACGCCATTGACGGGTTCATCACTGATGACACGAATTTCAATCGGCAGGCCAACTTGCCGATCACATCTCTATGTGATTCTTGTTCATCTTTTGATGGGCGTGTTCCGAGCTCAGGACTCTCCTGCCTAAACGTCAAAGACAACCAAGTGATCTTGCTGCAAGGTCTGACCTCACCCGCCTCATTCCTCTCGATTCGTTCGTGCTCATGTGTACATGGCGCACCGAGAAAAGATACGAATTTCAGACGGTGCTACACTTGGGTGAACACTAACTACTTTGATATTTTAAGTTTGAGATATCACCCTAATAAAAGCGACTACCGTGCAATCAAGAAGGGTGTATCAAGAGGGATAAACATCTCAGGCAATTCATAATAGCATGATATGGTATATCCTCTTCTGACGGAGAAGTTAAGTATTTCTTCGTCTTCGGCATTCGCGTCGGTGTTCACCTTCTCGAAGATTGCCACCACCTTGTCGATGCACCAGATAATATCACTATCTCCATAGCAGATAAAATAAATGCATTACTTAAGTTGACACGCAGGTCATTAAAGTGCAATCATATGGCTCCAGCCATCATGCCGAATCATGACACGCAGGTCATGTTAATTACATCATATAGTCATCTCATACACAATCAAATTGAATATGAGCATTGCTATACCACATCACATGCACATCCTGCAAAACCAAGTTAGACGCCTCTAATCGGTTTATGCAAAATTTTATTTTACGTGGCTTCTAAGGTTTTGACTTAAACCGCAGCTACCAAAGTTTTATCATCAAGTATGATTATTCAAGTTGCTAGATTAACATCTCGGGATGTATGAAACACGAGATAATTAAATCTCGAGCCCCATACTAAACTTCGTCATACGCATGACCCCGTGCAGATCATATCTGCAATGCCCTTTCATCTGCGAATTTCTTCTTTCTTTTGACTATGGCAGAACCCAAAGAACTGATAGCACTTCCATGATCAATCAGGATCACGGATTGCCAGAACTTTGTCAAATTCCACCATGCTATCTCAAGATTGAGCAAACGCAAATTCTAGGGAAGCAACAAGAACATCGGGTAACAGATTTCATCTGTCACCTGCATAAATAATTTTCAGCAATAGATCTCATCTACTCCAAAATTATATTATGCAATACCCATACATCTCCATGTATTCTAGATCGTAACCTGCATCTACGCATAGCACGACTCTTGATGCCACTGTAGGGGAACGCAACAGAAAACAAAAATTTTCGGTATAGCGAGCACGCCCAGGACCACTATGGAGACTGCATACAAGGTTTGATCTGATCCGTACCGAGTCGAAGCGCAGCGGAAGAAGAGTCGGTGTAGATCGCCGGTGCAGATCCCCGCAGCTAGGATTTACAACCTCCCAACCGCGAGGATGTACTCCCTCTCCGGACAGCTCTTCGGGAGGCGGTCGGACAGTCCCCCGGACGATGTCGCGGACAGCCCTTCGGGAGGACCCTCGAAACTCGGACGGAGACTTGGACAGCCCTTCGGGAGGACACTCGAACAGCCCCTCGGGCAAAAGATCGAAACTACAATCTCTCTACGGGGTTGCACACATACGGTGTCAGCTATCCGGCAGGGCTTCGCCGTCCAGAACTAGTTCCTGCCGGAACCCAGACAGCCTTACGGCTCTACGAAACTCTTTTTGTGGGAGGGAGAGAAGAAGCCAGATAATGCATGGCATGTGTATGAGAGCAAGGGATGAAGAGATGGCAGCCCTCACCTCCTCTATTTATAGGAAAACCAAGGGGTAGTGTGCATTAGGTCACACATGAGGGTGTTAAGGACAAAATGGGATGCCATGTGGAGCTCCAAGGAGCTCCACCACCCATGGCCGGCCACCCCTAGGGGGCCCCCTCAAATGGGGTTCCTTCCCTTGTAAGCCACTTCCTTCTAGAACTTTGACCAAGTCCAAAAAGGTGGCTCTCCAAAAATATCCCAAAAAGCACTTTCACTATTCACGACGACAATTTTCAGCGTCCGTTCGAACTGAAAATATTTATGTGGGCTTAGAACATTTCCAGTACCCACTAAAATAATTTTCAACGCGTTCCGAAACAATTCCGGTTTTAGTGATTTTCATCACCGAAACACATCTGAAGTGGCTCCGGCAGCTCCGGAACATTTCCGGTTTTTATCTCATAAAATTCCAAAAAGCTTCCAGAATGATTCTGGCACCCTCCAAGAATTATCAGGCATTTGCCAAAACAAATCTGACTTAATGGTATATCCCGAAACAACTTTTCGGTACCATCGAAACTTATCCGGTGACCTCTCTCTGCGGTACGATTCCGCTGTCCGAAACCTTTCCGGTGTCCGAAACTTTTTCAGTGATTTTCTCTCATACTCTCTGTCTAGTATTCAGCAGATAGATGACCCTTAAGCGTGTGACCCTATAGGTTCGGTGAAGTATAGACATGACCCGGAACCCCTTCCGATCAATGATCAACATCGGAGCCGTGGACACCCATATTGACCCCTATACCCACACGAATCAATATTCGAGTGAACCTCCAGTTGTAGTGAGCTATTCCTATTGCTTCACGATATGTCACAAACACCCGAGGTGAGATTTATTGCATCCCCGTGGACGAACAATTTGTCCACCATGCAAGTTACCTCGTTACTGGTTCTGTTCTCTTTTCTCGTTTCCGTGTTCCGGCATCCCAGTGATCAAATCACAAGGTGTTTGGCCAGACGATTATGGATACCGTAACACCGAGAGGGCCCGAGAATATCTCTCCATCGTCGGAGGAGCAAATCCCAATCTTGAGCTATCTCGTTACTTGCCATACTTTTCCGTGAACCCGTAAGCCGCCGTAATAGCCACCCAGTTACGGATGACGTCTAACAAACCCCAAAGTTCACGAAGCAAGTACGAAGGAACTCGATACTCTCATGGTCTAAGGAATTATGCAAAGATTGACTATCTCTGTGTTATTAACCATAAACTTGTGACGAAAAGAATCTCATAGCATAACATCAATTTGGGTCGATTCAACACAAGTGTTCTACCAACATCGCGCCCTCAGAATTGCCAGCATAGACATGCCCATGATCAGGAAAACAGGATCATCATGCAATACATGAGCCAGTCTTAGAGGCAAGACTAGGAATACATTTTACCGTTTAGTATACCACACGTGCACTTGAGTTTCCCTCCGAGTCTCGTGGATATTGCAGACTCGAGAATCATCGCAGTTATAGCATGGAAGCTAAACATTCATTACAAACTTTGGAGATACAAAATAACTGTTATTACTGCCTCTAGGGCATATCTCCTACACCGTTTCTTACACGAACCGGGACAGATGGGTCTCCACATGGCCGGTGCGGCGAGCCCAGGCAGGAGGGCCTTTGTTCCCGGTTAGTGGCACTAATCGGGACCAATAGGCATCCACGCGTCAGCATTTCAGGGGCTGGGGTTTTTGTTTTTTTTGAAAGGGGGGGGGGTTGGTTGTTTTGGGGGGTTAATTTAGGTGTTTCATATATTGTGTTAGCTAGCTAATTAATAGAGAGAAGTGTCCTCTCTTATCTTCGTGCTTGGTCGACGCTACGTACTATATACGTATAGAGAGGACTAGACACGCTAGCTAGTAAGCAAGTGAAGGAAATAGAAGATCGTCCTGAACATATATATGCATATAGAGAGAAGTGATATCGACCACCTCTCCTTCTCCGAGAGATTGGTTGAACAACAAGTTCTCGTATATCTATCCGACACTACCGGCTACATATATACAATAATTATCTCTTACAATATAATCTCCTAATTATATATGAACACAAGGTCCACATAGTATTCTCCGTTTTCAGCGATCACGTGGTCAAGGAAGAATGCCGCCAATTACTCTTGAATTGCTCGCAGATGATCTGGTGGTAGGAGTTCATCCCGCATCCGAAAGATCTAATTTGAAGAAGGGGTCAATACATATATATATGAATAAATGAAACTCAACACAAATAATGGTAATAAAATAAAATTGTGAATATTATTTCTTACGCACTTGATATTGTTCGTCAGAGTAGCCCCGCTCACAGGTCGTGTGGCCGATGGACTCGCAAACGTAGTATCCACAGAAATCATTCCCTTGTTCCTGCCACAACCACTTTACAAGATGGTAGCCACAACCACTTCTGCTGAGATGGCGGGGTAGCTTCGGGGGTAGTTTCGGTAGGTCGCTTGCTGCGAGGTACGTCTCGTTCCTCTAGCGCTTGAACCCTTTCGTGCAGCTTCTGAATTTGGGTCTGCTCCACTTTTTTCCTCCTCTCCTGGCATTTGTAACCGCCTGCGTCCGGTAAACCAGCCTTCCACGGAACGGAGCCTGGCGTGCCTCGTGTTCGTCCAGGGTGCTCAGGATTCCCGAGGGCCATTGTGAGCTCGTCGTTCTCTCTGTCTGGAACGAACGTCCCTTGCTGCGCTGCATCGATATAGTGCTGAAGCCTCTTGACTGGTATTCTCATTTTCTCATCCGTCCAAACGCACTTCCCTGATACAGGGTTCAAGGTTCCGCCAACCCCGAAGAACCAAGTCCGGCAATGGTCTGGCCAGTACATTGTCTCTGGTTCGATCCCTTTATCAAGCAGATCATTCTCAGCCTTGGCCCACTTAGGCCGGGCTTTGAGGTAGGCACCTGACCCCGTGCGATGGTGAAGTTTCTTCTTCGCAGCATTTTTCTTGTTTGTCGCTGACATCTTCTTACTCTTTTCCGATGTCTTGTGGGCCACAAATGCGGGCCAGTGATCTCTTATCTTCTCATATTTGCCGATGAATTCTGGTGTCTCTTCTTTGTCGACAAACGTTTTCAGCTCATTCTTCCACCTCCTGAATAGGTCTGCCATCTTCTTAAGAGCATGAGACTTGATTAATTGCTCTTTAACTGGCTTCTCCGGATCCTCCTCTGGTGGTAGGGTGAAATTTGCCTTCAGCTCAGTCCAAAGATCATCTTTCTTCATATGATTGACATAAGACACCTCAGGGTCTTCCTTCTTAGTCTTATACCATTGGTGGATGCTGATCGGGATCTTGTCCCTAACAATAACCCCGCACTGAGCAGCAAATGTTTCCTTTGTCCGGATGGGTTCAATGGTTGGCCGTCGCGCGCGATTGCTGTGATCTCAAACCTTTCATCCGAGCGCAACTTTTTCTTTGGGCCTCGTCTCTTTACCGAAGTTGTGCTCGATCCGGAGGGCTAGAAAAAAGAAGAAAGACGAGAGTTAATTAATATGTGTACATACCAAAACAATGAATGCATCAAATAGCTAGTCAGCATAGGCTTAACTAATATATTTACCTGGCCGGACTCTGTTCGGTCACCGGAGCCGTCACCACGGGCTCCTTCTTGCACCAGCATTGGGTCACCGGAGCCATCATAATCATGTCTTTCCTCCTCCACTCCTCGATCACCGTAGCCTGCTTCTTCACCCTGTTCTTCCAGACCATCATTGTCGTTAAGATACGACAAGACATCACCTCCGGCTAAGATTATGTCCCCCAACACCTCTTCTGCTTCCTCATCTCGTCCGTGCTCCATTGTTTCTGCAAATATTAGAACATGGCAATTATTACACAAACATGACAGCAGGTGGATATATTAGTGCAAACGTAGACCGAGCTTATTCCGGGTTTGGGGTGGCCTCGGAACGCTTCAAGGGTAGGGGCGCGGTGGGAGGGGGTAGGAGACCGACAATTTTTTTCTAGGGTTTGGGTGTCCTCGAGAGTTTTGGTCGAGCGAGAGGGCCGGGGGGGGTGCTCCTGTGGTATAAGTTATCACGGTCGAAGTTATCCGGGATGGGGTTATATCGACAACGACGACATACATACACGGGAAAATAATGTTATCGGGGAGGGGGTAGGTCGAACCCCCCCCCCCCCTCGTGTTCAAGTTATCGGGACACGGGGTATATCGACAACGACATATCCGATAAAAAATAAGAAGACGAAGAAGAAATAAAAAGAGGAGAAGAAGATATAAATAGAGGAGAAGATTGAACAAAAAAAGAAGAAAAAAAAGAGGAGAAGAAGAAAGGAATAGAGGAGAAGAAGAGAATTCTTCTCCTCTATTCCTTTCTTCTTCTCCTCTTCTTTTTCTTCTTTTTTCTTCTTCTTATTTATTTCTCCTCTTCTTCTTTTCCTCTTCTTCTCCTTTCTTGCTCTTCTTATTTTCCTTTTCCCTCTCATACTTTTTCTTCTTTTTCCTTTCCTAGCTAGATATATAAAACTTTTCGTAAAATGTAACTTTTGCATATATACATGGAAAAAAATGTTATCGGGGAGGGGGAATATCGACCCCCCCCGACCCTCTTTTCCTTCTTCTTCCTTCTTCCTTCTTCCTCTTTTCTTCTCCAACACAAAACACATCTCATCTCATCTCATTTCGTCCAAAAATAATTCTTTGCATATGAACATACATACATTTACTTTTTTTCTTAAATGTTACATATGAACATTTTCTTAAATGAGCATGTGAACATGTTCTTAAATATTAATGAGCATATGAACATACATATCACCAAAAAATAGACCTTTTTCTTGGTAACCAAAAAATGCAAAAACAAGCATTATACAGCATATACAGAGCATTATACAGTGAACATACATACATACATCGTAACAAAAAAAATTAAAAATATGCCGGTGGTCGGTGACGGCGACGATGGTTGGCGGTGGCGCGCGCTTACAGATGGCGTGCGGGGACGACAATGAGAAGGAAAGGGGAGGAGGCAGGGGCTCACAGCGCGGGGAGGGGTCGAGGTCGCCGGCCGGAATCGGTGCAGCGGTGGACGAACGGCCTCGGGGATGAACGGATCGCGGGAGCCGGCGTGGTGCTTCCCCGCAGCGACGGCGACGACGGGCGCGAGCGACGGCGACAGCGACGACTGGCGCGGGCGACGGCGTCGGCGGGGGCGGTGGGCGGCGTCGGGGCAGCCTGGCGGCGACGGGGCAGGGGCGACGACGGGGGCGCGCGGACGGCGTCTGGGCGGCGGGCGGCGTCGGGGCAGCGGACGGCGTCGATCTGGGCAGCCTGGCGGCGTCGATGAGCTCGGCGTCGTCGGGGCAACTGGCGATGAGTTCGTCAAATTTTCGTAAGTGCTACTTATATACCCAGGCCTTTGGTCCCGGTTCATAGCAGCAACCGGGACCAAAGATACCCTTTAGTCCCGGTTGGTACCACCAACCGGGACTAAAGGGGGGCATTGGTCCCGGTTGTTGCCACGAACCGGGACGAAAGGGTGGCATTGGTCCCGGTTCGTGCCACCAACAGGGACCAATGGCCTTGCACAGCAGCGTGGTGGTGGGAGTTTAGTCCCACCTCGCTAGTTGAGAGCGTTGACTACCTGTTTATAAGCACTGCTGCCTCCTCACTCTCGAACTGAACTGCAGGCCTATGGGCCTAATTTGACACTGCTTTGCCTGTGGGCCTGCTGGTCCTTCTGCGGGCCTGAATCCTAGCCCAACTAGCTGGGTTTCTAGTCGTATTCAGGCCGTGGTGGCCCAGGAGGTGGCATTTTTTTATTTTTTTCCTGTTTTTTTGTTTTCTTTGTTGCTTTATTTTTTTATTTTGTTTCTACTTAGAACAAAATACTTACTGTTGCTATTTTATTTATTTTATTAAGTTTTATTTATTTTGTTTTATTATAGTTTATTTTATTTTATTTTGTTTCTACTTATTTATTTTATGAAAGTTTATTTTATTTTGTTTCTACTTATTTATTTTATTTTATTTTGTTTCTACTTATTTATAAAAGTTTATTTTGTTTATACTTATATATTTTATTTTCTTTTTTTGCTTTTTGTATTTATTTTATGAAAATTCTTTTTGCTTTTAATGTTTTGAACAGAAAATACTTTGATAATTTTAGTTGCATAAATTCTATATAATTTTAGTTTCAATAATACTAGAGGTTTATAAAGGCTTTTTAGTTGATTCCTTTAATACCAGTTCTTTCTGCCCTTTCTGACTTCATTTGTTATTTTTCATGCATTTATTGATTATTTTGAGCTATAAGACCCTGAAATTGAAAAGCATTTCAAATGAACTCTAAAAAGGTTGAAAGTTGGCATGGTATCATCATTTCATCCACATAGCATGTGCAAGAAAGTTGAGAGGGTTACGGCAAAAACTGGATGCACTTCGTGTACGAAATGGACAATGGTATCATACTTGTCTGTTACAAAGTTGGCATGGTATCATCCTAATAGTTGCGGGAGAAAGTCTTCACTTTTTCTTCGCTTGTGTCATTTGCTTATTGCGCCGTAACCATGGGTAATCTTCATCGTTTATCAGGATGCTTGGGTCAGCCTTGACTTTGAAGGGAGGAATTTCATGAAACTTTTCATAATCTTCAGACATGTCTGTCCTGCCCTCCACTCCCACGATGTCCCTTTTTCCTGAAAGAACTATGTGGCGCTTTGGCTCATCGTATGATGTATTCGCTTCCTTATCTTTTCTTTTTCTTGGGTTGGTAGACATGTCCTTCACATAGATAACCTGTGCCACATCATTGGCTAGGACGAACGGTTCGTCAGTGTACCCAAGATTTTTCAGATCCACTGTTGTCATTCCGTACTATGGGTCTACCTGTACACCGCCTCCTGACAGATTGACCCATTTGCACCAAACAAAGGGACCTTAAAATCATGTCCGTAGTAAGTTCCCATATGTCCAATATGTAACCATAATATGTGTCCTTTCCCCTCTCGGTTGCTGCATCAAAGCGGACACCGCTGTTTTGGTTGGTGCTTTTTTTATCTTGGGCGATCGTGTAAAATGTATTCCCATTTATCTTATATCGTTTGTAAGTCAATACAGTCGAAGATGGTCACCTGGACAACGAGTACAGCTCATCACAAATAGTGCTGTCACCTCTGAGACGTGTTTCCAACCAACTGCTGAAAGTCCTGATGTGTTCACATGTAATCCAGTCGTCGCACTGCTCCGGGTGTTTGGAGCGCAGACTGTTCTTGTGTTCATCGACATACGTGGTCACCAAGGTAGAGTTCTGTAGAACTGTGTAGTGTGCTTGAGACCAAGAATATCCGTCCGTGCATTTAGGGAGACCTATCTTATTAAGGCTAGGAATGAAGTCAACACAAAACCCAATGACATCCTCTATTTGCTGGCCCATGGAGATGCTTCCTTCTGACCTACCGCGGTTACGCACATAGTTCTTTAGGACTCCCATGAACCTCTCAAAGGGGTACATATTGTGTAGAAATACGGGGCCTAGAATGACAATCTCGTCAACTAGATGAACTAGGACGTGCGTCATGATATTGAAGAAGGATGGTGGGAATACCAGCTCGAAACTAACAAGACATTGCCCCACATCACTCCTTAGCCTTGGTATGATTTCTGGATCGATCACCTTCTGAGAGATTCCATTGAGGAATGCACATAGCTTCCCAATGGCTAATCGGACATTTTCCGGTAGAAGCCCCCTCAATGCAACCGGAAGCAGTTGCGTCATAATCACGTGGCAGTCATGAGACTTTAGGTTCTGGAACTTTTTCTCTGGCATATTTATTATTCCCTTTATATTCGACGAGAAGCCAGTCGGGACCTTCATACTAAGCAGGCATTCACAGAAGACTTCCTTCTCTTCTTTGGTAAGAGCGTAGCTGGCAGGACCTTCTTACTGCTTTGGAGGCATGCCGTCTTTTTCGTGCAAACGTTGCAGGTCCTCCCGTGCCTCAGCTGTATCTTTTGTCTTCCCATACACGCCCAAGAAGCCTAGCAGGTTCACGCAAAGGTTCTTCGTGACGTGCATCACCCATAATATAGATTTCTTCTTCCACATGGGTGCGCGTCCCTCAGCGTCATACGGAACAGCTACTCCGCCGGGACCCTTTCCAAAGATTACGTGTAAATCATTGACCATAGCATATACGTGATCACCGGTACGCATGGCGGGCTTCTTCCGGTGGTCTGCCTCGCCTTTGTAAAGGTTGCCTTTCTTTCGACATTGATGGTTGGTCGGAAGAAATCAACGATGGCCCACGTACACATTCTTCATGCATTTGTCCAGGTATATACTTTCGGTGTCGGCTAAACAGTGCGCGCATGCATGGTATCCCTTGTTTTTCTGTCTTGAAAGGTTACTGAGAGCGGGCCGATCGTTGATGGATACAAACAACATCGCGTGCAGGTTAAATTCCTCCTGTTTGTGCTCATCCCACGTACGTACACCGTTTCCATTCCACAGCTGTAAAAGTTCTTCAACTAATGGCCTTAGGTACACATCAATGTCGTTGCCGGGTTGCTTAGGGCCTTGGATGAGAACTGGCATCATAATGAACTTCCGCTTCATGCACATCAGAGGAGGAAGGTTATACATACATAGAGTCACGGGCCAGGTGCTGTGATTGCTTCTCTGCTCCCCAAAAGGATTAATGCCATCCCCGCTTAAACCAAACCATACGTTCCTTGGGTCACCTGCAAACTCAGCCCAGTACTTTCTCTCGATTTTTCTCCACTGCGACCTGTCAGCGGGTGCTCTCAACTTCCCGTCTTTCTTACGGTCCTCACTGTGCCATCGCATCAACTTGGCATGCTCTTCGTTTCTGAACAGACGTTTCAACCGTGGTATTATAGGAGCATACCACATCACCTTCGTAGGAACCCTCTTCCTGGGGGGCTCGCCGTCAACATCACCAGGGTCATCTCGTCTGATCTTATACCGCAATGCACCGCATACCGGGCATGCGTTCAGATCCTTGTACGCATCGCGGTAGAGGATGCAGTCATTAGGGCATGCATGTATCTTCTGCACCTCCAATCCTAGAGGGCATACGACCTTCTTTGCTGCGTATGTACTGTTGGGCAATTCGTTATCCTTTGGAAGCTTCTTCTTCAATATTTTCAGTAGCTTCTCAAATCCTTTGTCAGGCACAGCATTCTCTGCCTTCCACTGCAGCAATTCCACTACGGTACCGAACTTTGTGTTGCCATCTTCGCAATTGGGGCACAACCCTTTTTTGTGATCCTCTAACATGCGATCGAACTTCAGCTTCTCCTTTTGACTTTCGCATTGCGTCCTTGCATCGACGATGACCCGGCGGAGATCATCATCATCGGGCACTGGTTCCTCTTGATCTTCAGCAGCTTCCCCCGTTGCGGCATCATTGGGCACATCGTCTGGTTCCTCTTGATCTTCAGCAGCTTCCCCCGTTGTAGCATCACCGTATTCAGGGGGCACATAGTTGTCATCGTCCTCTTCTTCTTCGCCGTCTTCCATCATAACCCCTATTTCTCCGTGCCTCGTCCAAACATTATAGTGTGGCATGAAATCCTTGTGAAGCAGGTGGTGTGAAGGATTTTCCGGTCAGAGTAAGACTTCGTATTCCCACATTTAGGGCATGGACAACACATACAACCATTCGGCTTGTTTGCCTCAGCCACTTTGAGAAAATCGTGCACGCCCTTAATGTACTCGGAGGTGTGTCTGTCACCGTACATCCATTGCCGGTTCATCTGCGTGCATTATATATAATTAACTGTGTCAAAAACCATTACAGAACATCATTAATAGATAATTAAGTGACCAAATTAATAGAAGTTCATCATCACATTAAAACCAAAGTACATACATAGTTCTCATCTAACAACATATAGCTCTCCAGAGCATCTAATTAATTAAACCACACATCTAAGGTAAGAATTTTTTTTCTTTCAGGAAGAAGATAAGAACAAGAGGCTCACCACGGTGGTGCCCGCGACGAGATCGGCGCGGGCGATCGACGGCGGTGAAGACGGGAATGGGACGTGACGGGCCGCTAAACCTAGACAAATCTCGAGGAAACTGGAGCTTTGAGGTCGAGCTTCGAGAGGAGAAAGCTTAACTAGTGTGGCTCAGGCATTTCATCGAACACCTCATGTGCATAGGAGGTGAGCTAGAGCACCACGAAGCCCTCCCCTCGCCGGCCAAAGAAAAACAGAGCACTGGAGTGCTCTGCTCGTAGGCGAGGGGTATATATAGGCACCTCATTGGTCCCGGTTCGTGGCATGAACCGGGACTAAAGGGCAGCCTGTGGTCCCGGTTCAAGCCACCAACCGGGACCAATGGTGGTGGGCCAGGAGCGAGGCCCATTGGTCCTGGTTCGTCCCACCAACCGGGACCAAAGGAGCCAGACGAACCGGGACCAATTCCCCCACGAGGCCCGGCAGGCCCCTGGCCTCACGAACCGGGACCAGTGCCCCCATGGGTCCCGGTTCTGGACCGAACCGGGACTAATGGGCTGACCGGCCTGAACCAAAGCCCTCTTTTCTACTAGTGACTGACCGAATCTTTCTGTCCAAACAATAAAATTAATGTCCTCCCTTGGATCAGCATCAAGGTTAGGCACATTTTGGTAACATACTTTCATAATACTGCTCAGAATTTTCTTGAATTTCCCCTGAAAAATATTACATAAACTGAAATTATCAGAAGTGGTGCCTAGTGTTTTTGAGATATTATTCAACATACTATTGTCAGTTGGATATGTGTTTGATTTGGTGTTAGATTCCTTTTTGTAAGCATGTATCAATTTTTCTTGGTCGGTGTACATATGTATCATTAATGAAACAATATTTTTATAATTTACATACTCTCCATTCCTCCTTACTGCATTGGGCAATAGTCCTTCTTTAAATTTATTATTAAATACAATATTGTACTTCATTGAGAATTTACCAAGCGTGTATCGAATTAAACCATGGAGTATATCGTAATATTTGAAAATTTGTTTCGCCCAGTATGATTCAAATTTTAATGGATGTCGTTGTGGAATGCCCCTAATTACAATACCCACAAAAGTTAGGTTATGTTCATATATGATTGATTTCACACAAAAAAAGTTCATATATGATATTCCTCTGTGTAAAATTTACGAATATTTTTCTAGTTATGTTACAATTAGGTCATTTCACATATTTATTAATACAGTCTAGGAATTTTATTCGTAATGTAGGATTAAAAGTTATTTTTTTTCAATTAGGCGTTGACTCTCTCTTTTTATAAATTGTTTCTTGGGAAGTATTTATTTGTACGTATCTTTTTTCACGCTTCTTTTTCATTTTTTAGGGGAACAGGTACGTATTATTTCGTATGTGGTAACTGGGACGTGGACACCTTTTTTAGATTAGACTCCTTTTGATAACGTGGGGTTCTTTTTTGTAGGGGCAACGTAGGTGTTGAGGATTTTTTTTCCATAACAAAGGAAGGCAAGTGGATTTTGTGTTAGCTGAAACATAACATGGTTGTTGAGGACTCTTCCATGTACGTGGTGGTTTAATCAGTTTTTTTATGTGCTATTTTTTTATTAAATATCATATATGGTCCTCTAATAAATCTTGACTATTAAATATTGTACATATCTCTTTTCCATCATAAAGGGAGATGGCACGTGGATTTGTATAGCTTGAAAACTAATAAAAACTTGCAAGCAAAGAAAGTGAACGTGCGTGTTTTTATAATATATCTTGACCATTAATTTTTTAATCTAATGGCTACATTAATCCTGCTGATGTGGATTAACATGATTACTCGAATGGTGCCTCCAATTAGTAAATATAAGATGTTTTAGATACCTTTCAAGTTTGTGTCTGATGACCCACAAGTATAGGGGATCTATCGTAGTCCTTTCAATAAGTAAGAGTGTCGAACCCAACGAGGAGCAGAAGGAAATGACAAGCGGTTTTTAGTAACGTATTCTCTGCAAGTACTGAAATTATCGGTAACAGATAGTTTTGTGATAAGGTAATTTGTAACGACTAACAAGTGACAAAAGTAAACAAGCTGCAGCAAGGTGGCCCAATCCTTTTTGTAGCAAAGGACAAGCCTGGACAAACTCTTATATAAAGGAAAACGCTCCCGAGGACAAATGGGAATTATCTTCAAGCTAGGTGTCATCATGCTCATATGATTCGCGTTCGTTACTTTGATAATTTGATATGTGGGTGGACCGGTGCTTGGGTACTGCCCTTCCTTGGACAAGCATCCCACTTATGATTAACCCCTCTTGCAAGCATTCGCAACTACAAAAGAAGTATTAAGGTAAACCTAACCATAGCATGAAACATGTGGATCCAAATCAGACCCTTACGAAGCAACTCATAAACTAGGGTTTAAGCTTCTGTCACTCTAGCAACCCATCATCTACTTATTACTTCCCAATGCCTTCCCCTAGGCCCAAACAATGGTGAAGTGTCATGTAGTCGACGTTCACATAACAGCACTAGAGGAAAGACAACATACATCTCATCAAAATATCGAACGAATACCAAATTCACATGACTACTTATAGTAAGACTTCTTCCATGTCCTCAGGAACAACCATAACTACTCACAAATCATATTCATGTTCATAATCAGAGGGGTATTAATATGCATAAAGGATCTGAACATATGATCTTCCACCAAATAAACCAACTAGCATCAACTACAAGGAGTAATCAACACTACTAGCAACCCACAAGTACCAATATGAGGTTTTGAGGCAAAGATTGGATACAAGAGATGAACTAGGGTTTGAGATGAGATGGTGCTGGTGAAGATGTTGATGGATATTGACCCCCTCCCGATGAGAGGATCGATGGCGAGCACGATGGTGATGATTTCCCCCTCCCGGAGGGATGTTTCCCCGGCAGAACAGCTCCGCCGAAGCCCTAGATTGGTTTCGCCAGGTTCCGCCTCAAGACGGCGGCGCTTCGTCCCTAAAGCTTCCTTCTAATTTTTTCCAGGGAAAAAGACTTCACATAGCAAAAGATGGGCACCGGAGGCCTGCCAGGGGGCCCACGAGGCAGGGGGCGCTCCCAGGGGGTAGGGCGCGCCCCCACCCTCGTGGACAGGGTGTGGCCCCCCTCTGGTGCTTTCTTCGCCCAATATTCTTAATATGTTCCAAAAATGACTTTCGTGGAGTTTCAGGACTTTTGGAGTTACCACTAGTGCAGAACATTCCATAAAGGTCGATTTTGGCCAGGCCAAGCGGCGGGAAGCGCCCACCTTTAGTACCGGGTGGTGGCACCAACCGGTACTAAAGGCCCACCCTTTAGTACCGGTTGGTGCCACCACCCGGTACTAAAGGGTGTGCGCTGCCAGGCGAGGAGCGCAGAAGTTTAGTCCCACCTCGCTAGTTGAGGAGCGCCAGGACCAGTTTATAAGCCCCGACGCGGGCACTGCATTGAGCTCCTCTCAATAGCAGGCCTTCTGGGCCTACCTCTCCTACTCTGCCTGTGGGCCTACTGGGCTTGCGGGCCTGCATCCTGGCCCAACTACAGGTTGGGTTTCTAGTCGTATGCAGGCCGCTCTGGCCCAGTAGGTGGGCTTTTTTATTTTCTTATTTTTTTGCTTTATTTATTTTAGGTTTATTTATTTTTGAGTTGTTTTTTGCTGTATTTAGTGTTTCTCTGGGAATATTTTTGCTTTAGGTACAAAAAATTACAAACTTTCTGTTAGTGCCGGTAGTTTACAAATTTGAATAGTTTACATTTTGAATTATTTGAAATTTGTGTGAATCACTAGTTTGTGAATAACTTAACTTTGAAAATAGATTTTCAGTGATTCTTTTTTCTTATGTTTAATATTAGTGTGTTTTATCATTATATTCAATTTGGTAATGCTTAGGTTATTTAAAAAATGAAATCCCTTTGTAACGGATGAGTTTTCGTCTGAAACCCTGATACTTCGAAAGAGATTGTCCATTTTATACACGAAGTGCATCCAGTTTTTGCGGTAACCCTCTCTACTTTTTTGCACATGCTATGTGGGTGAAATTATGATACCATGCCAACTTTCAACCTTTTCTGAGTTCATTTGAAATGCTTTTCAATTTCAGGGTCATTTAGCTGAAAAAATCAGTAAATGCATGAAAGAATTTGTTTGCACATAAAATTTCTTCGCGTTTCAAATGCCAAAACACATAACTACCCTAACTATTAAAGAGATTCCTTCCTCGGTGTGAAACACAGAAGAAAGTGATGATAGTGAAGCCGATCACATCCGAGATCTTTGGGTGTGAAACTTTTTCTTCGCGTATGTCCCTTTGCGCCGTAGCCATGGAAAATCTTCATCATTTAACTGGATGCTCGGGTCAATATTCACTGTGAATGGAGCAATTTCATCAAAAATTTCATAATCTTCTGACATGTCTGTCTTGTCATTCACTCCCACGATGTTTCTCTTCCCAGAAAGAACTATGTGGCGCTTTGGCTCATCGTATGATGCATTCGCTTTCTTATCTTTTCTTTTTCTCGGCTTGGTAGACATATCCTTCACATAGAAAACCTGTGCCACATCATTAGCTAGGTCGAATGGTTCGTCTGCACACGCAAGATTGTTGAGATCCACTATTGTCATTCCATACTGCGGGTCTTCCGTTACCCCATATCGTGTCATATTGACCCATTTGCACCGAAACAAAGGGACCTTCAAATCACGTCCATAGTCAAGTTCCCATATCTCCTCTATGTAACCATAATATGCTTCCTTTCCCGTCTTGGTGTTGCATCAAAGCGGACACCACTGTTTTGGTTGGTGCTCTTCTTATCTTGGGCGATCGTGTAAAATGTATTACCATTTATCTCGTACCCTTTGAAAATCATTATATTCGAAGATGGTAACTGGGACAGCGAGTACAGGTCATCTTCAATAGAGGCGTCATGCATGGTACGTGTCTGCAACCAGCCGGCGAAACTCCTGGTTTGTTCACGTGTAATCCAGTCATCAGACCGCTCCGGGTAATGCCTGGCTCAGCGCGCGGCCATGTACCGCCTGCAATGACTCCTATGGGTGGGTCGCCTGCAGTGAGGCGGTACACAGCTGGCTCGGTAACCACGTGGCGTCGTCATGCTGACGCCATGCTAACATCACATGTTTTTTTTTCTTTTGCTGTTTTTGTTCAATTAATTTATTTAAGTGAAAAATAAATAGTTAATTCTTTTTAGAAGTGTTCAGCGTTAGTGTAAAAAAGTGACCAGTCAACCTCTGTAAATGTTTGTACCATTCAAAAAGTATGTGAGATTACAAAAAAGTCATGCTTTCTGAAAAATGTATGCGACACTTAATAAAAAAGTTATATATGTCAAAAATGTTTGTTTATTTGAAAAAAAGTTAATCATGTGTTTCTAAAATGTTAAACATGTATAAAAAATATTCATCATTTATACGACAAATATACCGTGTGTATGAAAACAAATAATATATAGGGTGAAAAAGAAAAAAATAGGAATAGAAAAGAAACCCAAAGAAAAGCATTGAAAACTGAAGGAAAAAAACGAAGAAATACGAAAAAAATGTAAAATGGAATGCCCAAAAGAAAGTATAGAGACACGGAAGAAAACCCGAGGAAAACCTTGCTACAAATAGTGGAAAACCCGCAAAAAAATAGCACATAAATTCATGCTACAGTGTTTGGATGGCCCGGTATCCCCTGCTCTAGGCGATTCGTAATAGTAATTGGTACGTGTGACACATAACCCTTAATTAGTTGGTCGTGCCAAAGTGTGATTATACTTGTACATACAATATACTAATATCTACTCCCTCAGTTCCTAAATATAGATCTTTTTAGAGATTTCAATACAAACTACATACGAATGTATATAGATATATTTTAGAATGTAGATTCACTCATTTTGCTCTGTATTTAGTATTTGAATCTCTAAAAAAACTTATATTTAGGAACAGAGGGAGTAGTTATTTGGGGGCACCAATTTTTTTGGGCCCTGCGCAGTTGCCCACCTCAGCCACCTCCAGACGGCCTGATCTTATGGTTTTTGCACCATATAGTATCAAACAACAATGTTTGTTTCATGTAATAGCCTTTATATTTGAGCATGAAAAGAGATATAGAACATGATGATAGCTTGCAACAAAGCCATCGTGCATACCTGAGGCCGAGCCAGGCATAAAGTTTAGTCAACACTAGTAGAAAACTGGGCTTTGGTCACAGGGCAATATTCACGTTAGTCCTGGTTCAGTCACGAACCGGGACTAATGCGAGCATTGGTCCCGGTTCGTGCGGCCAGGGGCCTGCCGGGCCTGGTGGGGGCATTGGTCCCGGTTCGTCCGGCCCCTTTGGTCCCGATTGGTGGGACAAACCGGGACCAATGGGCCACGCTCCTAGCCCACCACCCTTTAGTCCCGGTTCATACCACAAACCGGGACTAAAGGGCTGGTCCTAGTTACGGCCAGTGTTTAGTCCCACCTCGCCAACCGAAGGGCGCCCACACCAGTTTATAAGCCCGTCCCTCTCTGCCTTGTTGAGCTCCTCTCAAAGTGAAAATAGATGCCCTTATACAGGGAATTTGACCTAAATTCACAGTAAATTTCATAGAAATTTATTATGAATTTTGGTTGAATTTTCTCTATAGGCGCATCTATGTTCTTTTTTTATAGTAAATAAAATAAATAAACCTTAATAAAATAAATAAAAATAAATAAACATTAATAAAATAAAATAAAATAAACTATAGTAACTAAAATAAATAAACCTTAATAAATTAAATAAAAATAGCAGCAGTAAAATAAATAAAAATAAAATAATTAAAGTAAAATACATAAGTAATTAGAAATAAAATAAATAAGTTTTTTGTTGTAAGTAGAAACAAAACAAAACAAATAAAGCAAAAGAGAAAACAAAAAACAGAGAAAAAAATTATGCCACCTACTGGGCCACCACGGCCTGAATACGACTTGAAACCCATCCGTGGGCCAGGATTCAGGCCCGCAGAAGGCCCAGTAGGCCCCACAGGCAAAGAGAACGGTTAGGCCCGAAAGCCTGCAGTTGAGAGGAGCTCGAGAGGGTGGGCGCAGCAGCGCTTATAAACCACTCTCGAGCCCTCTCAACTAGCGAGGTGGGACTAAACTTCTGACGCGGGGCAGCACAAGGCCTTTGGTCCCGGTTGGTGCCACGAACCGGGAGTAAAGGGGGCATTGGTCCCGGTTCGTGGCACCAACCGGGACCAAAGGCCTTTAGTCCCGGTTGGTGCCACGAATTGGGACCAATGAGTTGCCTATATATACCCCATCGCCACAGCAGAGCACTCCACAGTGCTCTGTTTTTTCTGGCCGGCGAGGGGAGGGCATTTGGGTGCTCTAGCTCACCTCCTATGCACATGAGGTGTTCGATGAAATGTCTGAGCCACACTAGTTAATCTTTCTCCTCTCGAAACTCGACCTCCGAGCTTTCCCCAAGATTTGTCTAGGTTTAGCGGTCCATCACGTCCCGTCCCCGTCTTCACCGCCGTCGATCGCCCGCGCCGATCTCGTCGCCAGCACCACCGTGGTGAGCCTCTTGTTCTTATCTTCTTTCTGAAAGGAAAAAAATTCTTGCTTTAGATAGTTACTTGTCTAATTTTTTTACTTTTATTATTCCTTCTTATTACATAGTGCGATGGTTTTGGTATCCGCCCCCGTTGGTCCTCGTCCTGTCTATGATTCGGATGTGGTATATATTATATTTTTATAACTATTTGGTTCATTTATTGTTGATGACAAATATACCGACCAACGTGACATAGATTTTATTTATCTACGAGGTGGTTGAACCGGAAATTCTAACCGACCCTATTGTCGAGAGGTTAAATTTAGTTGAATAAGAAAACAATTACTTGAAGGAAAAAAAATTGAGGAGGAGAAGATGATATTGGAGTTGCATGTTGCGGATGTCGTCGATGATCACAAGATCAAGATGGATGCAATGCGCTAGAAGATTAGAAAGATTAGAAAATATGCCATTCATACCGAGGCTTGGTATCATTATGCCGTTGGATCAATTGTTACCTTGGTTGCGATTATGATCGCATTTGTTTTCGCATTGAAATGTTTTACATAGTTTCAATGTATGATTTAATTAATTAGATGCTCTGGAGAGCTATATATATGTTGTTAGATGAGAACTATGTATGTACTTTGGTTCTAATGTGATGATGAACTTTTATTAATTTGGTCACTTAATTATCTATTCATGATGTTCTGTAATGGTTTTTGACACATTTAATTATATATAATGCACGCAGATGAACCGGAAATGGATGTACGGTGACAGACACACCTCCAAGTACATTAAGGGCGTGCATGATTTTCTCGAAGTGGCTGAGGCAAACAAGCAGAATGGTTTTATGTGTTTTCCATGCCCTATATGTGGGAATACGAAGTCTTACTCTGACCGGAAAATCCTTCACACCCACCTGATTTACAAGGGTTTCATGCCACACTATAATGTTTGGACGAGGCACGGAGAAATAGGGGTTATGATGGAAGACGGCGAAGAAGAAGAGGACGATGACAACTATGTGCCCCCTGAATATGGTGATGCTGCAACGGGGGAAGCTGCTGAAGATCAAGAGGAACCAGACGATGTGCCCAATGATGCTGCAAGGGGGGAAGCTGCTGAAGATCAAGAGGAACCAGTGCCCGATGATGATGATCTCCGCCGGGTCATTGTCGATGCAAAGACACAATGCGAAAGTCAAAAGGAGAAGCTGAAGTTCGATCGCATGTTAGAGGATCACAAAAAAGGGTTGTACCCCAATTGCGAAGATGGCAACACAAAGCTCGGTATCGTACTGGAATTGCTGCAATGGAAGGCAGAGAATGCTGTGCCTGACAAAGGATTTGAGAAGCTTCCAAAGGATAACGAATTGCCCGACAGTACATACGCAGCAAAGAAGGTCGTATGCCCTCTAGGATTGGAGGTGCAGATGATACATGCATGCCCTAATGACTGCATCCTCTACCGCGGTGGGTACAAGGATCTGAACGCATGCCCGGTATGCGGTGCATTGCGGTATAAGATCAGACGAGATGACCCTGGTGATGTTGACGACCAGCCCCCCAGGAAGAGGGTTCCTGCGAAGGTGATGTGGTATGCTCCTATAATACCACAGTTGAAACGTCTGTTCAGAAACGAAGAGCATGCCAAGTTGATGCGATGGCACAGTGAGGACCGTAAGAAAGACGGGAAGTTGAGAGCACCCGCTGACGGGTCGCAGTGGAGAAAAATCGAGAGAAAGTACTGGGCTGAGTTTGCAGCTGACCCAACGAACGTATGGTTTGGTTTAAGCGCGGATGGCATTAATCCTTTCGGGGAGCAGAGCAGCAATCACAGCACCTGGCCCGTGACTCTATGTATGTATAACCTTCCTCCTTGGATGTGCATGAAGCGGAAGTTCATTATGATGCCAGTTCTCATCCAAGGCCCTAAGCAACCCGGCAACGACATTGATGTGTACCTAAGGCCATTAGTTGAAGAACTTTTACAACTGTGGAATGGAAACGGTGTACGTACGTGGGATGAGCACAAACAGGAGGAATTTAACCTGCATGCGTTGCTGTTTGTAACCATTAACGATTGGCCCGCTCTCAGTAACCTTTCAGGACAGACAAACAAGGGATACCACGCATGCACGCACTGTTTAGATGACACTAAAATTATATACCTGGACAAATTCAGGAAGAATGTGTACCTGGGCCATCGTCGATTTCTTCCGACCAACCATCAATGTCGAAAGAAAGGCAAGCATTTCAAAGGCGAGGCAGATCACCGGAAGAAGCCCGCCATGCGTATCGGTGATCACGTACTTGCTATGGTCAATGATTTACACGTAATCTTTGAAAAGGGTCCCGGCGGACTAGCTATTCCGAATGACGCTGAGGGACACGCACCCATGTGGAAGAAGAAATCTATATTTTGGGACCTACCCTACTGGAAATTGCTAGAGGTCCGCTCTTCAATCGACGTGATGCACATGACGAAGAACCTTTGCGTGAACCTGCTAGGCTTCTTGGGCGTGTATGGGAAGACAAAAGATACACCTGAGGCACGGGAGGACCTGCAACGTTTCCACGAAAAAGACGGCATGCCTCCGAAGCAGTATGAAGGTCCTGCCAGCTACGCTCTTACGAAAGAAGAGAAAGAAATCTTCTTTGAATGCCTGCTCAGTATGAAGGTACCGACTGGCTTCTCGTCGAATATAAAGGGAATAATAAATATGCCAGAGAAAAAGTTCCAGAACCTAAAGTCTCATGACTGCCACGTGATTATGACGCAACTGCTTCCGGTTGCATTGAGGGGGCTTCTACCGGAAAACGTCCGATTAGCCACTGTGAAGCTATGTGCATTCCTCAATGCAATCTCTCAGAAGGTGATCGATCCAGAAATCATACCAAGGCTAAGGAGTGATGTGGCGCAATGTCTTGTCAGTTTCGAGCTGGTGTTCCCACCATCCTTCTTCAATATCATGACGCACGTCCTAGTTCATCTAGTAGATGAGATTGTCATTTTGGGGCCCGTATTTCTACACAATATGTTCCCCTTTGAGAGGTTCATGGGAGTCCTAAAGAAATATGTCCGTAACCGCGCTAGGCCAGAAGGAAGCATCTCCATGGGCCATCAAACACAGGATGTCAATGGGTTTTGTGTTGAGTTCATTCCTGGCCTTAAGAAGATAGGTCTCCCTAAATCGCGGTATTAGGGGAGACTGACTGGAAAAGGCACGCTTGGAGGGGACTCAATAATATGCAGGGACGGATATTCTTGGTCTCAAGCACACTACACAGTTCTAGAAAACTCTACCTTGGTGACCCCGTATGTCGATGAACACAAGAACAGTCTGCGCTCCAAACACCCGGAGCAGTGTGACGACTGGATTACATCTGAACACATCAGGACTTTCAGCAGTTGGTTGGAAACACGTCTCAGAGGTGACACCACTGTTTGTGATGAGTTGTACTCGTTGTCCAGGGGACCATCTTCGACTGTATTGACTTACAAAGGATACGAGATAAATGGGAATACATTTTACACGATCGCCCAAGATCAAAAGAGCACCAACCAAAACAGCGGTGTCCGCTTTGATGCAGCAACCGAGAGGGGAAAGGACACATATTATGGTTACATAATGGACATATGGGAACTTGACTACGGACATGATTTTAAGGTCCCTTTGTTTAAGTGCAAATGGGTCAATCTGTCAGGAGGCGGGGTACAGGTAGACCCACAGTACGGAATGACAACAGTGGATCTGAACAATCTTGGGTACACTGACGAACCGTTCGTCCTAGCCAATGATGTGGCACAGGTTATCTATGTGAAGGACATGTCTACCAGACCGAGAAAAAGAAAAGATAAGGAAGCGAATACATCATACGATGAGCCAAAGCGCCACATAGTTCTTTCAGGAAAAAGGGACATTGTGGGAGTGGAGGGCAAGACAGACATGTCTGAAGATTATGAAAAGTTTCATGAAATTCCTCCCTTCAATGTCAAGGCTGCCCCAAGCATCCTGATAAACGATGAAGATTATCCATGGTTACGGCGCAATTAGCAAATGACACAAGCGAAGAAAAAGTGAAGACTTTCTCCCGCAACTATTATGATGATACCATGCCAACTTTGTAATAGACGAGTATGATACCATTGTCCGTTTTGTACAAGAAGTGCATCTAGTTTTTGCCGTAACCCTCTCAACTTTCTTGCACATGCTATGTGGATGAAATGATGATACCATGCCAACTTTCAACCTTTTCAGAGTTCATTTGAAATGCTTTTCAATTTTAGGGTCTTATAGCTCAAAATAATTAGTAAATGCATGAAAAATAACAGGCCAAAAAATAAAAATTATGCCACCTACTGGGCCACCATGGCCTGAATACGATTAGAAACCCATCCATGGGCCAGGATTCAGGCCCGCAAAAGCCCCAGTAGGCCCACAGGCATGTACAGAGAGGTTAGGCCCGTAAGCCTGCTTTAGAGAGGAGCTCGACAGCTCAGGCGCACCGCACCTTATAAACAGGTGCGGCTCTCTCTCAGCTAGCGAGGTGGGACTAAACTCCCACCACCACGCCGCTGTGCAAGGCCATTGGTCCTGGTTGGTGGCACGAACCGGGACCAATTCTACCCTTTGGTCCCGGTTGGTGCCACGAACTGGTACTAATGAGGCTGTGGCCCCACGAGCACCTTTAGAACCGGTTCGTGGCACGAACCGGTACTAGAGTTTCTTACTAAGCAGTTTTTTAGTCCCACCTCGCTAGCTGAGAGGCACTAGGAGCGGTTTATAAGCCCTGAGTGCAGAGACGATGAAGAAGAGGTGCAATGCTCACGTTGCTTAGCTTCAAGCCTTGAGGAATAAGGCTGACTGCATGGAGCTATGTGCAGTGCAGTCTACACTATTCCGAAAGGCTTGAAGCAAATCAACGAGCATTGCGCCTCTTTTTTATTTTTAATAACTTATTACAACTCCGGACTTCTTGTGTTACGACAAAATAAAATAAACTTTAATAAAATTTATGAAACTAAAATTAACAAAGTATTTTCTGTTCAAAACATTATAAGAAACCTCTAGTATTATTGAAACTAAAATCATATAAAATTGATGCAACTAAAATTATCGAATTATTTTCTGTTCAAAATCATTAAAAGCAAAAAGAATTTTCATAAAGAACTTTTTTTGATAGAAACTTTAATAGCAAAAAGAATTATCATAAAGTAAAATAAATAAGTAATTAGAAACATAATAAAATAAAATAAACAAGTTTTTTGTTGTAAGTAGAAACAAAACAAAATAAATAAAGCAAAAAAGAAAAATAACTAAATACAGCAAAAAGAATTTTCATAAAGAACTTTTTTTGATAGAAAATTTAATAGCAAAAAGAATTATCATAAAGTAAAATAAATAAGTAATTAGAAACAAGATAAAATAAAATAAATAAGTTTTTTGTTGTAAGTTGAAAAAAAACAAAATAAATAAAGCAAAAAAGAAAACAAAAAAACTAAATACAGCAAAAAAATTGTTGGGGCGCTGCCCGCTGGGCCTTCCAACCCTCGGGTTTGCGAATACAGGCCCAGAAGGGCTAGAAGTCTCAACGGGCAGCGCGCCAAAGTTAGGCCCAGAAGCCTGCTATAGAGAGGAGTCCAAGACAGTAGCCGCGCCGGGGCTTTTAAACTGGTCCGGGCGCCCCTCGGCTAGCGAGGTGGGACTAAACTTTTGGCCGCGACGCGGGCAGCAACAGGTCTTTGGTACCGGTTGGTGCCACCAACCGGGACTAAAGGGATGCATTGGTACCAGTTCATGGCACCAACCGGGACCAATGCCCCCCCTTTAGTCCCGGTTGGTGCCACCAACCGGGACCAAAGGCCGCCGCTTCCCGACCTTTGGGCTGCTGAAAAGAGGGCTTTGGTTCCCGTTGGTGGCACCAACCGGGACTAATGTCTACCTTTAGTCCCGGTTGGTGCCACGAACCGGGACTAAAGGCTTTGCTATATAAGCAAACACTAAGGAAATTTTTCAGAGTTCATCTGCAGTTTGCCCCGACGACGCCGACGCCGCCAGGCTGCCCCGACGCCGCCCGCCGCCCCCGTCGTCGCCGTCGCCGTCGCCAGTGCCCGTCGTGGCCGTCGCCGTTGCCCGCGCCCTCGCCGTCAGCCGCGCCCCTGCCCCGACGCGCGCCGCCCTGGCCCGTCCCCGTCGTCGCCATCGCCCTGCCCCGCCATTCGCCGCCAACACCTCTGCCCCTGCCCCGACCACGCCACCGTCGCCTCTGCCCCTGCCCCGACCGCCGCCGTCGATTTGGTCAGGGCCCGCACTGCCCCCTTCCTCCCTGTCTTTTTATTGCATTTTTATAAAAATGTATATATGTATGTTCATGTATATATGTTCTCTGTGTAGATATATGTATGTTCATGTATATATGTTCTCTGTGTATATGTTCATGTATATATGCAAAAGATAGATTTTTAGAAAAGTTAGGATTTTTTCTGTTCATAGATTTTTTTGGTGATATTAATTATTGTAGAATATGCAAATGTTTGTATATTCATATGAACAGTGCATTAGGCAAAACCTTTACTTTTTTCGAAATTTTCTATTTGAACATTTTTTTATGAATGAGAGGAAAAAGGAAAATAAGAAGAGGCAGAAAGGAGAAGAAGAGGAGAGGAAGAAGAGGAGAAATAAATAAGAAGAGGAAAAAAGAAGAAAAAGAAGAGGAGAAGAAGAAAGGAATAGAAGAGAAGAAGAAAAAATAGAAAAAATTCTATTTTTTCTTCTTCTCTCCTCTATTCCTTTCTTCTTCTCCTCTTTTCTTTTCTTCTTTTTTTTCGATCTTCTCCTCTATTCCTTTTCTTCTTCTCCTCTTTTTGTTTCTTCTTCATTTTCTTATGTTTTATCGGGTCTGTCGTCGTCGATATACCCCTCTCCCGATAACTTCAACACGAGGGGGGTCGATATACCCCCTCCCCGATAATATTATTTTCCCATGTACGTTCATTGTCGTTGTCGATATAACCCCCTCCCGATAACTTCAACACGTGGGGGGTCGATATACCCCCTCCCCGATAACATTATTTTCCCATGTATGTATGTCGTCGTTGTCGATATATATAACTCCCTCCCGGATAACTGCGACATGATGGACGGTCGATATTTATACCCCCTCTCGACCGTGATAACTTATACCACGGGAGCACCCCCCGGCCCTCTCGGTCGACCAAAACTCTCGAGGACACCCAAACCCTAGAAAAAAACGATGTCGGTCTCCTACCCCCTCTCTCCGCGCCCCTACCCTTGAAGCGTTGCCGAGGCCACCCCAAACCCGGAATAACCTAGGTCTACGTTTGCACTAACCACCTGCTGTCATGTTTGTGTAATAATTGCCATGTTGTAATATTTGCAGAAACAATGGAGCACGGACGAGACGAGCAAGCTGAAGAGGTGTTGGGGGACATAATCTTAGCCGGAGGTGATATCTTGTCGTATCTTAACGACAATGATGGTCTGGAAGAACAGGGTGAAGAAGCAGGCTACGGTGATCGAAGAGTGGAGGAGGAAAGACATGATTATGATGGCTCCGGTGACCCAATGCTGGTGCAAGAAGGAGCCCGTGGTAACGGCTCCGGTGACCGAACAGAGTCCGGCCAGGTAAATATATTTGTTAAGCCTGTGCTGACTAGCTAATTGATGCATTCATTGTTTTGGTATGTACACATATTAATTAACACTCATCTTTCTTCTTTTTTCTAGCCCTCCGGATCGAGCACAACTGCGGTAAAGAGACGAGGCCCGAAGAGAAAGTTGCGCTCGGATGAAAGGTTTGAGATCACAGCAATCGCGCGCGACGGCCAACCGATTGGACCCATCCGGACAAAGGATGCATTTGCTGCTCAGTGCGGGGTTCTAGTTAGGGACAAGATCCCGATCGGCATCCACCAATGGTATAAGCCTAAGAAGGAAGACCCTGAGGTGTCTTATGTCAATGATATGCAGAAAGATGATCTTTGGACCGAGCTGAAGGAAAATTTCACCCTACCGCCAGAGGAGGATCCGAAGAAGCCAGTTAAAGAGCAATTAATCAAGTCTCATGCTCTTAAGAAGATGGCAGACCTATTCAGGAGGTGGAAGAATGAGCTGAAAACGTTTGTCGACAAAGAAGAGACACCAGAATTCATCGGCCGGTATGAGAAGATCAGAGATCACTGGCCCGCATTTGTGGCACACAAGACATCGGAAAAGAGTAAGAAGATGTCAGCGACAAACAAGAAGAATGCTGCGAAGAAGAAGCTTCACCATCGCACGGGGTCAGGTGGCTACCTCAAAGCCCGGCCTAAGTGGGCCAAGGCTGAGAATGATCTGCTTGAAAAAGGGATCGAACCACAGACAATGAACTGGACAGACCGTTGCCGGACTTGGTTCTTCGGGGCTGGCGGAACCTTGGACCCTGTATCAGGGAGGTGCGTTTGGACAAACGAGCTTTTGAGAATACCAGTCAAGAAGATTCAGCAATATATCAATGCAGCGCAGGAAGGGACGTTCGTTCCAGACAGAGAGAACGACGATCTCACAATGGCCCTCGGGAATCCTGAGCACCCTGGACGGACACGAGGCACGCCAGGCTCCGTTCCGTGGAAGGCTGGTTTTCCGGACGCAGGCGGTTACAAAAGCTAGGAGAGGAGGAAAAAAATGGAGCAGACCCAAATTCAGAAGTTGCACGAAAGGGTTCAAGTGCTAGAGGAACGAGACATCAATCGACATGCCGAAACTACCCCGCCATCTCAGCGGAGAAGCAGCGTGGCTTCCACCGAGCTGCTTCAGCTGGAGCATGTCTTGACGGCTCCTGCTAGCTACCCCGTGGATGCTATCACGGACTCTCAACATTGCCACCTTATGGCGCAATGGCAGAACTTCAAAGTCAAGGCGGCTGTTGGCTCTGTTTTACCTCCTGAACCCGGCGCAACCTACCACTGCCGGCCGATTCCAGAAGGATATGCTAGGGTGATGGTGGATGAAATAACGGAGGGTTTGAGGACCTCCAGCTTGACCACCCTACCGGTGAAGGGGAGACTCGGCTGGGTTTAGCTCTGAAGACTCCGTGCCTATGCCGGAAGGAGCTCATCAACCTTCCGAACTGGACGGCTCCGGCGAGTAAGGGCACTCCGCCTCCTCCTCCGCCTCCTCCTCCGGCGAGTGACCAGGGCACTCAGCCTCCTTCTCCGGCGCGTGGCGGCACTCCGCCTCCTCCTCCGCCTCCTCCTCCGGCGAGTGATCAGGGCACTCAGCCTCCTTCTCCGGCGCGTGGCGGCACTCCGCCTCCTTCTCCGCCTGCGCCGGCGCGCCAGAGCAGCCAGCCTCCTCCTTCTCCGCCTCGTCAGCAAGGGCGGAAGAGACCCGCCGCCGCTCCGGCTGCTCTAGCGCATCATAGTCCTTCTCCTCCGCCTCATAAGCAAGGAAAGAAGACAGCTGCAGCCGCTCCGTCTGCTCTGCCGGCGTCTAGCAGTACAGCTTCCAGAGGCGGGAGGCAATACAGATTCGGTCCTTCTCTGAAGACTCCAGAGAAGTTACCATACGAGAGGACCGAGGAGGAAACCAGGAAGATCGTGCGAGCTGAAGTGACAAACTTCTTTGAAGGGGTGAAAGCAAAGAAACATCCACCTCCGGAGGAGAAGGTAGATCTGGTGAAAGCAAAGCGCACTCTGGCTGCCCTGACAAAACCACCAAAGTCTCCGCCGAGAGGCAACTATGAGCGCATTCTTGCAAAGACATATGCCGAAGCGGAGCGGTCGGGAAGTACTGTCAGTGATCAAAGGTTAAAAGAACGACGAGCTGGGAAAAAAATTGCCCAGCTTGGCGAACAAGCAAACCAATCGTGCCCCCCGCTCAAGGTGTCAAAAGACATCGTCGCTAATGATCCGAGTATGATGCCCGGTTATAGCAATCTTGGAGATTACCTGCCCGACGATGTACATTATGAAATCATGGAGGTGGACAAACACAAATACCATTACGGGAAGCCTCTCGTCAAAGATGAAAGATCTCTAACAACGATGATGCGAAGACTACATGATTGGTACATGAAAACCTGCAGAGAGTCTGATGGGATGGATACTTTGATGCTGAGAGTTAAACCGGAGCATGACCTCGTTGGAATTGATCTGCTGAATGTTCCATTTGAGGATTTCTTCCAGTTTTACAATCAAAAGGCCCTCGATAAAACAACGATCACTTGCTACTGTCTGTAAGTAGTACTACTTCTGTCATTAAGTCTCTCTATATAGGTCAGCTCTTTCATTGCATGTATTTATAATTATCCTCACTATATTATGCAGATTGAAAATCGCCGAATTGAAGAAAAGACAAATCGGTGATATTGGGTTCATTAACACAAATCTCATAGATGCATATACGGTTGAAAAACATGCCAAAGAAGCCGAGGCCAACTTGCTACGATCGTTGGTATTAAATCAAAACAAAGATATAATACTCTTTTCTTAAAACTTCAAGTGAGTGTTACTGTCTTGTGCATATTCGGTTTCCCTTATTAGTCCAGGTTATGGTAATGTAATTGATGACTTATGCATGCATGCGCAGCTTCCACTATATTCTCCTAGAGATTAAGCTTGAGCAGGGAGTAGTAACCGTCGACGAAAAGATCCCCAGGACTATGCGAACATGACTCAAATGCTCGAGAAGTAAGTTAAATCGATCATTATCCACCATATCAGCAACTTTGTTCATTTCCTGATATCAAGTAATTGTTTTCTTTGTCTGGCAGGGTTTGGAAAAAATTCACCACAAAAGCTCCGGGACTGCCGAAGAAGCTGCAATTTAAACACCCGAAAGTAAGTACTATAGTAGCATGTTCCGCGCATCTCCTAGTGATTCAAGCGCTATTTTCATCAATACCATTTAGCATGCTTGCTTATCAGTTTGATTGACCTCTATTTCTTGTAAAGTGGTTGTGGCAGGAACCCGGGAATAATTACTGTGGATACTACGTTTGCGAGTCCATCCGCTACACGACCTGTGAGCGGGGCTACTCTGACGAACAATATGAAGTGCGTAAGCAATAATATTCACAATTATATTTTATTACCATCATTTGTCTTGAGTTTCATTTATTCATATATATATGTATTGACCCCCTTCTTCAAATTAGATGTTTCGGAAGCGGGATAAACTCCTAGCACCAGATCGTATGCGAGCAATTCAAGAGGAATTGGCGGCATTCTTCCTTGACCACGTGATCGCTGAAAACGGAGAATACTATGTGGACCCTGTGTTCTTACAATTTAATTAGGAGATTGTATTGTAAGAGATAATTATTGTATATATGTAGCCGGTAGTGTCGGATAGATATACGAGAACTTGTTGTTCGACCAATCTCTCGGAGAAGGAGAGGTGGTCGATATCACTTCTCTCTGTATGCATATGTTCATGACGATCTTCTGTTTCCTTCATTTGATTACTAGCTAGCGTGTCTAGTCCTCTCCATGCGTATATAGTACGTAGCGTCGACCAAGCACGGAGATAAGAGAGGACACTTCTCTCTATTAATTAGGTAGCTAACACAATATATGAAACACCTAAATTAACCCCCCAACCCCCCCCCCCCCCCCTTTCAAAAAAAAACCCCAGCCCCTGAAATGCTGACGCGTGGATGGCTATTGGTCCCGATTTGTGGCACCAACCGGGACCAAAGGCCCCCCTGCCTGGGCTGGCAGCAGCGGCCACGTGGAGGACCTTCTGTCCCGGTTCGTGTAAGAACCGGAACTAAAGGGTTAGGGCTTTAGTAACGACCCTTTAATCCCGGTTCGAAAACCGGGACAAAAGACCCTTACAAACCGGGGTAAAAGCCCTTTTCCTACTAGTGCAATGATAGACGTACGCTTTGCACTTCATAATCCACATGCGTACTCAGCGGACAGAGGTTTTACCCTTAGTTGGATCCGCTTCTGCAATGCTGTGAAACCTACTAACATCCTAGGACTAGGAGTCATCAGAATTTGCAACTGTACTAACCTAGATTCCTAAACGCAGTTACATCAGTATGATGGTTAGATGGAGAAAGACTCTTCTTTAGGGAATCGTCATGGAACTAGCACAGCTGATTCAGGTGGTACAACATAAACATCCCACACTCTGTTTTTTTTCGTTAAGACACGTTGAAAATTAAGTAATGGCCACTTTGTACGTTGGCAACAGCACTAACTTACAGTGCATAGTGTCACAACCGTGAGAACATAATCGGTGGTGCTTTTTCAGTTTTATGTTATACTATTACTAGCAAATATGCCCATGCGATGCAACGGGAGATAAAATAGCATGCATTTAAAGTCAGTGAGAATTATATGTGGGCACACGAAAAAGAAACATTTAGCTTATCGGTTTCGCCGCGTGTGAAGGAATCAATCTGCTATTTTTTCATTCATTGATCGATGGCATTTAAGAGTTTGCGCATGAGTTATTCAATCTACTATTCCTTTCAACCCTTTTAATCGAGGGGATTTTAAGGTATGAAGTTTCTGAATATTCTAAGAAATATGAACAAATTTTTAAATGCTGAACAGTTTATAAAAAATTAACTACACTTTTAATATTCAAAAACATTTTATGAAAACTCCAATTTTTTAAAATAAAAACATGAGCATTTATTTAAAACCGGAACATGTGTTGAGAATTCATAAGATTTTTAGAAAATGTGTATCTTTTCTACACGAACATTATTTTTAATTTTGAAATTTCACGAAACCATGAATATTTTCAAATTTGGAGAATTTTTGGAAACGCCATTTTCTTTTTCGAAATTCCGAACAATTTTGAAAACAATAATTTCTTAAAAACTGGGCAACTTTTCGAAATTTAAGAATTTTTTAAAAATAGCAACAAAATTTTGGAATTATGAACATTTTCCAAATTTTCTTTTTTTTATTCTGAACTTTTTTGAGAACTTTTAATTTACGAAATAAATTCCAGAAGAAAAATAAACTTGGAAGGGAAAAAAGATATAGGAAAAGGAGAATAAAAATAGAAGTAAAACACAGAAAAAATAAACATTATATGAATTTGTGAACCTTTTTTTTAACGGGAACATGTGTTGAGAATTCATAAGATTAATAGAAAATGTGTATCTTTTATACACGAACATTATTTTTAATATTAAAATTTCACTAAAACAGGAATATTTTTCAACTTTGGGGCACTTGGAGCAAAGGAGGGAGAACCTGGCCGCGCCGCGACCACTGCCCGCTAGGACCTCGCTGCCCGAGCAGCCGAGGGATCCGGTCCGCACCTCCCGCGCGCGCCGCCAGCCGAAGGACGACGCCGCCTCACCAACCGGGCCGCCGCCCAGCTTCCGGGGTCCAACGCAAGCGAGCGAAGCGACGAAGCCCCGCCGCCACCGTCATCAGCAGTCGCCCAAGCAAAGCCCGGCGACTCCCTCGGGTGGCGGCAGGGAAGGAGGGGTGGAGGGAGCAGCGCCTAGGGAAACCCTAGGGGCCCTCGGGTCGCCCCGGGGAGGACGACGCGAGGGGAGGGAAAGGAGCTTCCGGGGTCCAACGCAAGCGAGCGAAGCGACGAAGCCCCGCCGCCACCGTCATCAGCAGTCGCCCAGGCGAAGCCCGACGACTCCCTCGGGTGATGGCAGGGGAGGAGGGGTGGAGGGAGCGGCGCCTAGGGAAACCCTAGGGGCCCTCGGGTCGCCCCGGGAAGGACGACGCGAGGGGAGGGGACAGGTTCTCCCTCTCTCTGCTCTCCCTTGCTGGATTCGCCTGATTCCGGGCCTCTGATCCCCGGATCCGGTGCCGGGGGGTGCTCCCTGAGCTGGTGGTGCTGGACGAGCCCGGGGGAAACCCCTGTTGGTATTCCCAACACGGCGGCGGCGGCGCCCCTTTTGCCTCGGTCTGCCCGTTGGAGTCGCGGCCCTGGGTTCCCATCCACACCCCGGCCATGCCTCCCGGGCGAAAGCTCAAATCCCGGCGTGGGATGGGCGGCGGCGGCGCCTGGTGCGTCGTGTCCTCCTTGGAGGCGCCGTCTGGGGAAGGTTGGTGCTTTGGGGGCGTGTAGCAGCTGCAGGTGGGCGCCTGGCGTCTGTGGAGTCGATGGCGTATATATTCGGTGCAGGTTTCAGATCCAGCCACAAGTTGCTCAGCGGCGGTGTTTTGCAATGCCCCGGCGGGTCGGCGCCCTCGAGACAGGGCGGAAGGGGATCGGGTTCCCCTTCCTGGCAGGAGCAGCGCCGTTGGTGCCGATTCGGCCGGTTCTTGAGTTCCTCGGACCTAATCTTCGCCATGGGGCTTGGCAGCTTCTTCCTTTCGGCGACTCTCCCGGCGGCTTACCCTCTTCCATCGGTTCCCTACGGCGTCTGCGTCGCAGCCTCCGTGTGTGTGCTCCGGCGTGATGTTGGTTGTGATCCATGGCTGACCCGGACTTGAGGCCAACCTTGCTTTAGCTCTCGGGTGAGCGTCTCTACACTTCGACGGTTCGGCGCCTTCGAGCCTAAGCGAGGGGAAGGGTTCCCCTTCGGTGTTAGAGAAAGCATGTGTTATGCCATCTCCAGTTCCTGGTTTCAGTCATGTGCCCGACCTATTCTAGGGGCCGCAGATCCTCGTGGCTTCTTCCGTAGTCGTTTCAGGGCCTTTGTGTAGTGGGCTTATCCTCAATTAGCTGCACTTCATTGTAATTTTCCGTTCGCTGGTTGTAGGTGTAGCGTTGTAAGCTGTTCTGCTTTCTCCCTTGTATCCTTTAGCCGTTGCTTTGTTCGTGGTCTGCTCTTGTACTCCTGGCCGGTTGATGGCTTTGTCAATTCAAAGTCGGGCTCCTCTGGAGCCTCCGTTCCAAAAAAAATTTGAGGCACTTTTTGAAATGCCATTTTATTTTTTGACATCCCTAACAATTATGCAAAACAATATTATTTTTGAAAAGGGCAACTTTTATAATTTCCGAATATTTTTTAAAATAGAAACAAAATTTTGGAATTCTGAACTTTTTTGAGAATTTTAATTTACGAAATAAATTCTAAAAGAAAAATAAACTTGGAAGGGAAAAAAGATATACTGAAAGGAGAATAAAAATAAAAGTAAAACATAGAAAAATATATAAATGGGCCAGCCCATTATTGTTTGCCCTGTGCGAAATTCTGACTATTTATCGCACTGTGCGGAAAATAGAGTTTTCCCAGCAGCATGGGCAGAAAAATAAGTGGGCTGGCTTTGCTGGGCCACCACGCGCAGCCCACGTACAACAGTTCTTTTTCTAGCAAACAAACGCATAAGACTTTAGTACCACCTCGGGTAAGTTTTTTTTTTCCAATGGTGAACGATTTTTTTTTCCGACGGTGAACGGATGAAAATATAGGCGAAACACACCTTGCTTTATTAGTAGGTATAGATATAGATATAGATATAAATATAGATATAGATATAGATATAGATTGTAGTGAATTAACAAAACGTGTCACAGTAACTAAACTAAAATCTTCAAAGAAAGTCAAGTATAGAAGACCTCCGAAACAGTACAAAAACGACAAGCTGCACCATAACGTACGGGTGCACATGTACAAGAGACGAAGCCGACCCTTGATGTTATTCCTAGAATGAAATTAAGCTGCTAAATGCTCAGACATACCAACAACCCAACACCATAAACCTAGCTTGCGGAATTTGCTCCATCTCTTCATCACTGTGTAAAAACATTAATTTTTACTGATAGAAGATGAAATAAGTAGTAAGATAGTTGGCGGGGACGTGCAGTTCCACCGCCGCTCTCCGGCCAATCACCACCTTATGGTGCGCTTGTATGTGATGGCCATTTCCTGCCACACGGTCTGTCGGTTGAGTTAGAGTAACACGAAGGGCGTTTTACAAAGACATGGTGTGTCAGGCTTGTAGACGTGCCCCTGTTCCCCTTCTCTATGTTTTCCACTAAACAAAATGTCGCCCCCTTTATATATAAAGCCACAAACGGCTGAACCGATTCAAAATGATGAGAAAATCCTCGTAAAAGCACACTAGTACAAAACAGGGATTTCGTCACAGGGCAATATTCACATTAGTCCTGGTTCAGTCACGAACCGGGACTAATGTGAGCATTGGTCCCGATTCATGCGGCTAAGGCATTAGTCCCGGTTCATCTGGACCCTTTAGTCCCGGTTGGTGCCACGAACCGGGACTAAATGGTGTGATGCCCATTAGTACCGGTTGGTGGCACCAACCGGGACTAAAGGTTAGTCCTTTAGTCCCGGTTGGTGCCACCAACCGGTACTAATGGGCTTTGAGGCATTAGTACCGGTTCATGGCACGAACCGGTACTAAAGGGCCCATCAAACTCTTACCCCCCCTCCCTTGGACCGCCTTTTCAGTTTTAGAAAAAACAAAAGAAAATGATGGAAATGTCAAAAAAATAAAATAAAATAAGTTTCTCATGTGATATGTGGTCTAGTTGTTGGGAAAATTAACAAATATGAATTTTGACTTTATTTGCAAAATCTCTCTGGAATTCTTAAAATGGGCATAACTTTTGCATACGAACTCGGATGAAAAAGTTTTTTATATGAAAAATCATCTTCTCGAAAAGTTACATCCGAATTTAACTGGGGAACCCCGTTAAACATTTTCAAAATCCTCAAAAACCTAACAGAAAAAAGATATGGGGCTTTTTCATACTGCAGGAAGAAGTGAAATGTAACTATGTGGAATGGGTAGACCCGGAGTGGTCAGTGGCTACGAAGTTCTGCCTGAGAGAACTGTGGAGCATGTATGACGAGAAGCTGAGACAGAATATTAAGAATGCTGAAGAAAAATGCATGTTAATTGGAGAAAAGAGGAGGACGGAGGAAGAGCTGAGATTTGTCAAAATGGACTTTGCTAAACTGGTGGCTGATAAGGAGGATGCTCTCACGCAGTTGGGCAATGCAAGATTGTCACTTAGCGATCTCAAAGAGGAGCTGGAGAAGAATAAGATGGCAGACCATGGTTGTGCCAATCTACATCAGGTCCTGAGGGTAAAGGCTGAGAAAGACCGGGACCGGGTGTTGCTAGAGAGAGACCAAGTGATGAGAGAGAGAGGGACCAGCTGAATCAAGAGAAGAAAAAACTTGAGTATATTATTGCAGATTTTCTCAAACAGAAACATGGGTACGTTGATAAGATCAAGAAGCTGAAGGAGATTTGTGATGAATTTTAAGTATGTTTTGTGATTTATTGTTGAACAGAATGATCAAGTCCTATCTGCATTGTGGCCAGTTCATTTGTGTAAGGTCTAAGTATATTATATTAACCAATAAATTATATCACTTTCGAAATAGTTTGCCCTTGTTTGACCTGCATCCTAATGCGGGTTCTTGGCTAAGCACTGAAATTATTTTGCTTCCACCGGAGCTCTAAATCGTACTGATCAAGGGGGCGAAATAGTAGTTGATCATGTGATTGATGGTGCTACTGATCCTGATCTTCATGATGCAGAAAAGGAAAAGGCTAACAAAAATGCAGCAAAAAAACTATCCAAAGAGATTTGAAGCAACACATAATGCCAAGGGAGTCTGGCGCAAGACACGAGGAAGATTCACCTGCGGACGCCGATCCCGAGAGATCCAGCGGCAATCATGCGCACGGGGTCCCAGGCGGATCTGCCTACTCCACCAATCGCAGGATCCACGGGTGGCCCGTCTGCGTCCGACACACGGGCTGTCTCCACCGAGCGGTCGGGCGGGACCGGACCTGGCGCGTCCCCCCGCGCGAACTGGCGCTCGTCGACTGGGTCGCCCGCGCTGGGACCGGATCTGTCGTTGTCTCGGGCGCGGGATCCCACACCGGATGGCACGGCAGCCGAGGTTGATTCTCAGGCAAACAAAAAGAAATTTATCAAATTTTTTTCTTATTGTTGAATAATGCCAAATCAAATCAAAAAAATATGCAAAAGTGAAAAAGAAATGAATTACTCTTCCATGACAGAAAAGAATGAACACAGCAGCAAAAAACATTAAGGTAGAACAAATGAAGGGAAGTAAAAATTTGTAAAAATTTATTGGTACGAAACGTATAGTCTGACTGCATTACACATACACAAGTATGTGTGAGCGACCAAAAATCCGCACAAAATCCATGGTATCGTGCTTATTACATGAATGATAGAAAATCAAAGTTGTCCATGCCGGGAAACGTGCTTCCGGACTTAAAACAAACGACTAAAACTAGAATCTTGAATCATGTATGATGTCTTCACGCCTTGCTTTTCTTTGCGGTGTCGCGGATTTTGTTCTTCACACATTCAAGCGTGTTGGTAGGCGAGAGAACCAACTCGGCGACGAGACGCCTTCTCCTTGCATTAATGGTGCCCTGCAATTTTTAGAACAAGGTTTAATGAATAGAAGTTGGTATTATACGATAATTGTACAAGTGTACGAACAGAGAGGACAAATTATCTGGGTAAAATCGGCGGTCCATCGATCCCCGTCCCAACGCTCCATAACTTCAATCACAAAAAGGCCACAAGAGTTCCTAATATATATGCAAACATTAGTCACCGTGCACACGAACATGTCTTTCGTAAGTAGAAAATGATGAACCATAACTCACCCGTCCTCTTGTAGTGGCATGTCGATCTGAGGTATGATAGGCCACTTAGTGATGTCTGGATATTTGCCAGGTGTAATACGGTTTGCCTCTTCCATATCAATTGCTATTGCTAGTCGCTATTTGAAAGAAAGTAGTAGTGAGAAACCATATGACATTTCATATGAAGAATGCTCAATGTTGGGGAGAGTACCAGTGCTTTCACAGTGTCGAGAGAGAACTCGATAGGATAGAGCGAATCAAAAACTCGGAATTCTTTCTGGAGGTTGTGCATCACCACGGTGATCCAGTGTGTATTGCCGACGTTCAACGGGGTAAACGACTAAAATGTGGAACACATTTGTAATCAGATGCAATTATGCTTGTTGAAATGAGTGTTAATGAACTAGTAAGAACATATCGTACCTTATCACGGACGGTATACTCGTCCAGAACCCTACGTACTGCTCCAGCTCTGCTCAGCGCACTATCCATGTTGTATTTCAACGGTTTAGGGTTGTCTCGTGCCTTAGCACGATCAACAAGGTATTTGGACCTCCAGGCTGGACAGAGGTGCCGATCATGACCAACGCGCAGAGCCAAATGTGTCTGATAAGCATCGATAATCTGCGTAAAATAATAGAACATTTTATATTCATAGGTGACACCTAGATTATGCACTTAAATAGCAGGACATGGTAATAGATCTTACGTCATCCGCCAGCCATGTATGCTCAAGTACCGGTCGTATACTCTCCACAGTCACAGAGGTGCCACGTTCATTATAGTAAACTCTTTTTGTCATATTCTTCTCAGACCGAGCAGCTGCCTCCACAAACGCAACAGCAGCATCGATGAGTTCCGGTGTCAAATTGTCCTTAACAGAGCCTTCCATGTCATTGTCACTAAACAGAGCTGCATGATAAATTACGAACGTCACGAACAGTGAGCACATGAAATGGTAGTAAATTAAGCACTAAGATAGCTATTAACGGTACCTCTAGTTGCGGTAGTGTTGCCGGATGGCTTAGTACCACGAGCGCTTCGCTTGCCGGGCTTGTCAAGTTTAAAGGGGGATTCAAATTTCTTGGGAACAGTCCGTCGGCACTTCCCGGATATAACATCGTCTTCTTTTGCGGTTGCTGCAGACTTTTTCCCCTTGCTCTTACCCACCATCCTGTCGATAGAACTTGCAGAAATGTCAATGTCGGACGATTCTGCTCGAGGAGAATTACCTACAATCCAAGGGTTCTCCGGTGTTGCGCCGCACTCATCAGTAGGCTTCGTTGTCTTGTCAACATTTAACTTGGCAGGTGTTTTCTAGTTAACAAATAAATAATGTGATAGGTTCAGTTAACGAAAATGAAGATGCATAATTGAGATAAATGAAGACAAATAAATGAAAACATACTTCCTCATCATCGTTGTTCTGGTTTACAACAGGCTCGTCAGGCTGTGTCAAATCAATCACGGGCTCTAGACCGTCAGAGTCATCCTTGTACACGAATTCTTTTTTTTTCTGGCGGACCATTCTCAAAGGAATCCACTTCTAGGTCGGCATCGTTGTTGCCGGAAGCCGCAGCAGCCGCTGGCTTGTACATCACACCATTTTCGTTCAACTTCTCTAACAATCTCTGCATTACATAAAAAATATTAATTAATGTCGGCACGGTTTTGCAACTTCAAAAATGTTGTAAACATAGAATTAAGGGTGTGTCACCTCGGCTACTTGTTCTGGTATTTCCTTCATTTGGCTGCGTATGTAAGCCATACACCGCTTCATGATGAGGTTCATCATCTCGTCCGCGTTTGAGGCTAACTTGGACTTCTTTGCCGCACCAACGGCGGGCTTCATTTTTGGCTTTTCTGGTTCGGGTACTTTGCGCTCCTACGCCCTATACTCCTTGGTTATGTTGTCTTCAATCTGCATGTGAAATACAAGTATATGTGATCAATAAAAATATTAATACAACTAATTATGTTATATAAAAGATTTAAGAAGTACCCAACGTAATGAATTACCTTGATGTTACCACGGCCACGGCCGTGGTCATAATCAAACTTGTCTCTCCTTGAGGCTGCAGCTTCAGTCCAATTCCTCATTAGAGGTTCCATGGACAAGCTAGGATTGAATGCGCATTCACCTTCCAGAGGCTGAACCTTCTCCCAGTACAGGTACTGCATGAATATGAAAAATTACAATTAGTACTATACAGCAGGTAAATTAGCAATCATATTTTTTTTTGCAATGGTACATGTCTGAAAGGTGTACCTGCAGGAGAGCTAAGTTCCCTCTCGGCCATTGGTGGAGGTGTTTGCCTTTCCTCACGTTGCGAAGGCAGTCCAGCAGAACCCGGAGGGTGAATGCATTCCAATTAATCTTGGATATACGCTTCACATCGTCCACCAATGCGTAATATTGCTTTGGTACAGTCTTGCTCGACATGGGAGCGAGAACTGTTCCAAGCAACACGAGGACAACTCTCCGAAGGAAATCGTCGTCGGCAGATTTATTTTTTGTGATGTCCACAATCAGATCATCGATGACTATGTTACCTGTGGTCTTGCTCAGGAATTGAGGCGGCACTCGATCTTTAACATCCTCACCTTCCTCACCGAGAATACCTTCTGCCGACAGTCCGTGGTTCTCCAAGGCCAAGATGCACTCAACATCCACGGCACCGAGAGACACTTCGCCAACCAAGTCTTGTACAATGAATCTGCCCTTGCTAGGATCAAATATCTCAACCATGTACCGGCACTGGTAGAAAAAGAGGCTTCCATACGCCCCCATTAGTCCCCAAAACAATCGAACCGCGACCAAAGGGGTCTTTCGTCGCGGTTCGGGAGAAGACCCGCGACCAACTATCTGGGCCCAGCGCGCTCGGTCGACAGCTGGCGGACGGGAGGGGCTTTAGTCCCGGTTGGCCTGGCCAACCGGGACTAAAGGTCCCCGAAGGCCTTTAGTCGCGGTTGGCCAGGCCAACCGGGACTAAAGGCCCATCCAGCTGGCGGACGGGAGGGGCTTTAGTCCCGGTTGGCCTGGCCAACCGCGACTAAAGGCCCATCCCTATATATAGGACTCAGCTCACTTCACTTCACTCAGCTCACTTCACAATTTTCAGAAGGGGGTGGTGGGTTTGCTTTTGGTTTCTCCTATGCACACAAGGTGTTTGATGAAATGCCCGAGAGCCTGAAACAAACATGATATGAAGTGTCCGAGCCACACTTGAGCTTTCTCATTTATTTTTCCTCCGCGATCGCGGTTAGCAACTTGAACCTTTCATGTGTCATTGATAAAATATGCATGTGTGTAGTTCATTGTTTAATTTGTATTATTTCTAGCTAGTTAGTTTAACAAATGCATGATGGTTAATTATATACTTTATATAATAATAATGCAGATGAATCGACAATGGATGTACGGTCCCCGACTCTCCGGCGAGTTCACTACGGGTTTAAAAGATTTCCTCGTAGTGGCAAATGCGAACAAGCAGCAAGGTTTTATTATCTGTCCATGTGCTGTCTGTAAGAATCAGAAGGGTTACTCCTCCTCAAGAGACGTTCACATGCACCTGCTTCGGCACGGTTTCATGCCAAGCTATAATTGTTGGACCAGGCATGGAGAAAGAGGGGTTAGAATGGAAGAAGATGAAGAAGGGGATGATATCGATGACAACTATAATGATCAGTTCGGTGATACTTTCATGGAGGATGATGCTGAAGGTGGGGAAGGGTTAGGTGAAGGTGAAGAAGAGGCACATGATGAGCCCGCTGATGATCTTGGTCGGACCATTGCTGATGCACGGAGACGCTGCGAAACTGACAAGGATAGGGAGAATTTGGATCGCATGTTAGAGGATCACAAAAAATCGTTGTATCCAGGATGCGATAATAGTCTGAAAAAGCTGGGCTGCACACTGGATTTGCTAAAATGGAAGGCACAGGAAGGTGTAGGTGACTCATCATTTGAAAATTTGCTGAAAATGTTGAAGAATATGTTCCCGAAGAATAACGAGTTGCCCGCCAGTACGTACGAAGCAAAGAAGGCTGTCTGCCCTCTAGGTTTAGAGGTTCTGAAGATACATGCATGCATTAACGACTGCATCCTCTACCGCGGTGAATACGAGAATTTGAATGAATGCCCTGTATGCACTGCATTGCGTTATAAGATCAGAGGCGATGACCTTGGTGTACGTGTCTGGGATGAGCACAAAGAAGAGGAATTTGACCTACGAGCGTTGCTTTTTGTAACCATCAACGATTGGCCTGCTCTCAGTAACCTTTCGGGACAGACAAATAAGGGATACAATGCATGCACGCACTGCTTACATGAGACTGAAAGTGTACGTTTGGGTAATTGTAAGAAGAACGTGTACCTGGGTCATCGTCGATTTCTTCCCCGAAATCATAACGTAAGAAAGAAAGGCAAGCATTTCAACGGCAAGGCAGATCACCGGCCGAAGCCTGCGGAACGTACTGGTGCTGAGATATTTGATATGGTCAAGGATTTGAAAGTCATCTTTGGAAAGGGTCCTGGCGGACAATCAGTTCCGCGGGGAGTTGACAGGCACGCACCCATGTGGAAGAAGAAATCTATATTTTGGGAGCTACAATATTGGAAAGTCCTAGATGTCCGCTCTGCAATCGACGTGATGCATGTTACGAAGAATATTTGCGTGAACCTGCTAAGCTTCTTGGGCGTGTATGGGAAGACAAATGATACAAAGGAAGCACGGCAGGACCAGCAACTTTTGAAAGACCCAGATGACCGGCATCCGGAATGGTTTCAAGGTCGTGCCAGCTACGCTCTTACCAAAGAAGAGAAGGTCATTTTTTTTGAATGCCTGAGCAGTATGAAGGTCCCGTCTGGCTTCTCGTCGAATATAAAGGGAATAATAAACATGGCGGAGAAAAAGTTCCAAAACCTGAGGTCTCACGACTGCCACGTGATTATGACGCAATTGCTTCCGATTGCTTTGAGGGGGCTCCTACCGGAAAATGTTCGAGTAGCCATTGTGAAGCTATGTGCATTCCTCAATGCAATCTCTCAGAAGGTAATCAATCCAGAAGATCTACCACGGTTACAGAACGATGTGGTCCAATGCCTTGTCAGTTTCGAGTTGGTGTTCCCACCATCCTTCTTCGATATTATGACGCACCTCCTGGTCCACCTAGTCGAAGAGATTTCCATTCTCGGTCCTGTATTTCTACACAATATGTTCGTAACCGTGCTAGGCCAGAAGGAAGCATCGTCAAGGGCTATGGAAATGAGGAGGTAATTGAGTTCTGTATTGACTATGTTCCTGACCTTAAGCCGATTGGTATTCCTCAATCGCGGCACGAGGGGAGACTAAGTGGAAAAGGCAAGATCGGAAGGGAATCCACGATATGTATGGACGGTCATTCTATGACTGAAGCACACCACACAGTTCTGCAAAATTCCAGCTTGGTGGCTCCGTACTTCGAGCAACACAAGAATATTTTACGCTCGGACAACCCGGGGAAGCCTGAATCCTGGATTAGAAAGGCCCACATGGAGACTTTCGGCAGTTGGTTGCGAAAACATTTAATGAATGACAATGATGTTGGAGATCAGCTGTACATGTTGGCCAAGAAACCATCTTCGACTATAACGACTTTCCAAGGGTACGAGATAAATGGGAATACATTTTACACCATCGCCCAAGATAAAAAGAGCACCAACCAAAACAGTGGTGTCCGCTTTGATGCAGCAACCGAGAATGGGCAAAAGGTCACATATTATGGTTACATAGAGGAGATATGGGAACTTGACTATGGACCCTCCTTTAAGGTCCCTTTGTTCCGGTGCAAATGGTTCAAGCTAACAGGAGGTGGGGTAAAGGTGGACGAGCAATACGGAATGACAATGGTGGATTTCAACAATCTTGGTTACCTTGACGAACCATTCGTCCTTGCCAAAGATGTCGCTCAGGTTTTTTATTTGAAGGACATGAGTAGCAAACCGAGGAAACGGAAAGATAAGAAAACGATCAGTACATCATGCGATGATCCAAAGCGCCACATTGTTCTTTCAGGGAAAAGAAACATCGTGGGAGTGGAGGACAAGACAGACATGTCAGAAGATTATAATATCTTTGGTGAAATTCCGCCCTTCAAAGTGAACACTGACCCAAGCATTAAGTTAAATGATGAGGATGCTCCATGGATACGGCACAATCGTAAGCAAGCAGGGACACAAGGGAAGAATTGATGTGTAATAATTTATTGTACCAAACTTTGTATTTGGTCGATGAACTGAATGATGTATCAAACCTTTTGTCAAACCTTCAAGGGATTTTAAAATGAATTAGTTTTATTTTTCTGATTTTTTTGATATATAATTGTATTTTTAAGATTTTAAAATGAATTAGTTTTATTTTTCTGATTTTAAAAGGAAAAAGGAAGAAGAAGAAAGAAGGAAAAAGGAAAAAGGAAGAAAAAAACAGAAGAAAAAAACAGAAGAAAAAAACAAACAGAAGAAAAACATAAGAAAAAAACAAACAGAAGAAAAAAACAGAAGAAAAAACAGAAAAAAAAGGAAAAAGGAAAAAAGGAAGAAAAAAAGAAGAAAAACAAAACAAAATAAATAAAGCAAAAAAGAAAGAAGGAAAAAGGAAGAAAAAAACAGAAGAAAAAAACAAACAGAAGAAAAAAAACAGAAGAAAAAAGGAAAAAGGAAAAAAGGAAGAAAAAAAAGAAGAAAAACAAAACAAAATAAATAAAGCAAAAAAGAAAGAAGGAAAAAGGAAGAAAAAAAAGAAGAAAAAAACAGAAGAAAAAAACAAACAGAAGAAAAACATAAGAAAAAAACAGAAGAAAAAAACAAACAGAAGAAAAAAACAGAAGAAAAAAGGAAAAAGGAAAAAAGGAAGAAAAAAAGAAGAAAAACAAAACAAAATAAATAAAACAAAAAACAGGCAAAAAATAAAAAATATGCCACCTACTGGGCCACCACGGCCTGAATACGACTAGAAACCCATTGATGGGCCAGGATTCAGGCCCGCAGAAGGCCCAGTAGGCCCACAGGCACACAGTGACAGAATAGGCCCGTAAGCCTGCATTTGAGAGGAGCTCGAAGTGGTGAGCGCAGCCGCGCTTATAAACCACTGTCGTAGCCTCTCGGCTAGCGAGGTGGGACTAAACATCCCACCGCACCGCGCCAGTTCCAGCACAGACCCTTTAGTCCTGGTTGGGGAAGCGGACCGCGACTAAAGGGTACCCTTTAGTCGCGGTTGTTGTCCCCAACCGCGACTAAAGGGTCTTTCTGCGCGGGAGCGAAAGCGGCGCCAAAACCCTTTAGTCCCGGTTGGGGAGGCGGACCGCGACTAAAGGGTACCCTTTAGTCGCGGTTGGGGTGGCCAGCCGCGACTAAAGGGTACCTTTAGTCGCGGTCCGCCTCCCCAACCGCGACTAAAGGTGCGTCTATAAATACTGCACTTAGCAGTTTCGCCACTTCCCATTCTCCTCTCTCTCGACGCCGAAGCGCTGCCCCGACGCCGATCGACGCCGAAGCCCTGCCCCGACGCCGACGCCGACGCCGACGCCGACGCCGAAGCCCTGCCCCGACGCCGACGCCGACGCCGAAGCCCTGCGCGCCGCCATCCCCGTCCCAGTGAGCGCCGCCTCCGCCCGTGCCCTGCCCTTGCCCGCCGCCCGTGCCCTGCGCCCTTGCCGGCCCGCCGCCCGCCACCCGCCGCCCGCCGCCCGACGCCCTGCCGCCCGCCGCCCGCTGGCCCTGCCTGCCGTCCTCCGCGCGCCGGCAGAAGAAGAAGAAGGAAGAAGAAAAAGGAAGAAGAAGAAGAAAGAAAAAGGAAAAAGGAAGAAGAAGAAAGAAGGAAGAAGAAAACAAAAGAAAAACAGAAGAAAAACAAGAAAAAGGAAGAAAAAAGGAAAAAGGAAGAAAAAAAGAAAAAGGAAGAAAACAACAGAAGAAAAAAAAGGAAAACACAAGAAAAACAAACAGAAGAAAAAAACAAAAGAAAACAAAAAAACAGAAGAAAAACAAAGGAAGAAGAAAAAAACAAAAGAAAACAAAGAAACAAAAAAAAGGAGGAAGAAAAACAAAGGAAGAAGAAAAAAAGAAAGAAGAAAAACAAAGGAGGAAGAAAAAAAAGGAAGAAGAAAAACAAAGGAAGAAGAAAAACAAAGGAAGAAGAAAAAAAGAAAGAAGAAAAAAAAAGGAAGAAGAAAAAAGGAAAGAAGAAAAAAGGAAAGAAGAAAGAAAGAAGAAAGAAAAGGAAGAAGAAAAAACAAGAAATAAAAAGGAAGAAGAAAAACAAAGGAAGAAGAAAAAAAGAAAGAAGAAAAAGGAAGAAGAAAAAAGAAAGAAGAAAGAAAGAAGAAAGAAAAAGGAAGAAGAAAAAACAAGAAAGAAAAAGGAAGAAGAAAAAAATGAAAACCAAATGAAAACCAAAAGAAAGAAGAAAGAAAAAGGAAGAAGAAAAAAAGAAGAAGAAAGGAAGAAGAAAGGAAGAAGAAGAAAGAAAGAAAAAAGAAGAAGGAAGAAGAAGAAAGAAAGAAGAAAGGAAGAAGAAGAAAGGAAGAAGAAGAAAGGAAAAAGGAAGGAGAAGAAAGGAAGAAGAAGAAAGAGGAAGAAGAAAGGAAGAAGAAGAAAGAAAGAAGAAAGAGGAAGAAGAAAGGAAGAAGAAGAAAAAAAAGAATTTTTACTTAAAGAATCTTATTTTTTAATTCCTCCTCCTCTATGTCCCCTTAATCTTATTTTTTAATTCCTTTATACTTAAAGAATTTTTACTACATGCAGGAGTGACATATGGCGGACGATAGAACCGAGCCGCTTAGGGATCCGGAGGCTGAACGTTATTTAATGGGCATCATCAACAACGAGATTCCTTATGTGCCGGGCTCAGAATATGAGCAACAAGAGGATGTAGTCTCTTCTTTTCCGAACCTTGACGGTGGAACAGAGATTGTCGATGATCAAGAAGGTGAAGGAACGGACATTGTCGACGGAGGTCAACCGTCAACAACCGACGATCTCGAATTGCAATAGCAACCACCTCCGGCGAGGTATATATATATACATTGAGAGCCTCTCGTGATACAAACTTACTGAAATGTGAATACATATGTATTAACGCGCGCGACTCTCTTTCTTTTTTTAGCCCTCCGGATCGAGTACGACAAAGCGTGGCAAATCCAAGGCGATGAAAACAGGAGAAACATATGCCATTGAGTTTTTCAGTGAAACCGGCAAGCCCCTACAGCACACCTCAAAGTTTATCAACCAATGCGGAGTCGTTGTTAGAGACAACGTCCCGATCACCGTCCAGGAATGGAAGGAGCCAAAGAAGGCACGTCTTGGTTTCAGTTTTGTCGACAAGAGAACGAAAAAGGATTGCTGGAGAAAGCTTATGGAACATTTCATTCTACCTCCGGAATACAACAAAGTCGATGAATTCGGTAACGAGGTTCCGTGTGGACGTCAGAGGAGGAGGCTAGTTAAAGAGTTCGCTCTTCAGAAGATGGGCGAAGCATTCCGGAACTTCAAGAAAAATTTAACCCGTGACTATGTCAACAAGGGCAAGACTCCGGATTTCAATGGACAACATGAGAAACAGAAAGATGATTGGCCAGAATTTGTGAGGCAAAAGCAATCGGAGCATTTCAAGGAAATATCGAAAAAAATAAGGATAATGCGAGTAAGAAAAAGTTCCATCATATTATGGGGCCAGGAGGATACCGCCTTTCGGAGCCTAGGTGGCAGAAGATGGAGGAGGACCTGAGGGTGCGAGGAATCCCTCTAGGTACAGAGGGATGGGACCCAAGGGCCAAAAGCTGGTGGTACGGGCATGGGGGATCGCTAGACCCGGAGACAGGGGTGTGTGTTCACCGGCAGAGACAGTTTGCTCCCACCCAAGCCCTTATTGACGCAATGACCCAAGCTCAAGAGGGCTTGATCAAGTTCAACAGAGAGAAAGACGCACTGACAACAGCCCTCGGGAATGATGAACACGGAGGACGTGTACGAGGCAAAGGCAAAGTTCCGTGGAAAGTAGGGTTTTCCCAGGACAATGACCCGTACTGTTACAGAAGCCGTAAGAGAAAGACGGACCGGGATGCAGATCTTATGACGAAGTTTGCATCGGAACTCCATGAGTTGAAGCAGACCGTGCATGAACTAGTGAAAGAAAAATCGGCTGCAGGGCCGCATGAAGATCATGAAGCGGATCGCGGAAGCCAGCAGCGGAGAAGCAGCGTGGCTTCCACGGATGCCCCGCCTGGTGCTAGTGCACCGATGATCGAGATTCGTGCACCGGAGCCTCACTACCCCGTGGATGATGTAAAGGAGATGAAAGAATGTGATCTGCATTATCCCGTGGGGAACGTTTCCACGAAGGTAGCTAGCGGCAGTGCTTTACCCTGTACACCTGGAGCACTCCACCACAACAACCCCATTGCATATGGCTATGCTCGTGTCACGGTGGAAGACATAGTCCAAGGGTTTGAGGACCTGGAGATTGACAAACCTACACCCGAAGGGGAGAGAAGACTTGGAGATGTCAAGCGCCAGTTCATTCTATGGAAAAAGAAGTACATAGTGTTTCCAGGCGAGGCGCCAAGGCTAGCAAGTCCACCCCCCTCCGATCGTGGTGGTGGTGGTCGCGGTGGTGGCGGTGGTGGTGGTCGTGGTGGTTCACCTACACCTCCTTCACGCCATTCGACGCCGTCCCCCGATCCACAACCTCCGGCGGGTACGACGCCCCCCAATCCTCCTCCGGCGGGTACGACGCCCCCCAATCCACCTCCGGCGAAGAAGCAGAAGCAGGCGGACAGCAAGGAAACCCGCTCCTGGACTATTAACCCGGACCCTTATGTACCTAAGACCACAAGGGTACCGGAGCCATCACTGAAGCCTCTCCTCCCAAGGCCTGGGGAACTTAGTGAAGCTGAAACCAAATTGGCCGCGTCTGCTGATTATGAGAAATGGAAGGCGGATATGAAGGCGAAAAAAGAGCCTGAGCCCAAGCAAGTATTCACTGAGAAGCAAAAGAAGTGGGCTAAGGATTTTTTGACGACACCGTCCCAAGCCGAGCTGAATATGCCTGACGACTATGGACATGAACTTCGTAGGCAAGCAAAAATATTGAAGGAGGAGAAAGAAGAAAGTAAAAAAAGCGGGAAACAAGTTGACCAGCTCGGGATGCAGAAGAAACAATCGATCCCCCCGCTCATAGTGAAAGCCGGTCCGGAAGAGGACCCCGAGATCATAGCAGCTGCGGAAGCACTTGGATTGACTGTAGCGGGTGCCATGAAACAAGCGTCCGAGATGGGTTTGACTCTTCGTGCCTTCTTAGGCCTTGAGGATGCGCCAGTATGTGAGATAGCATTACAATATGTGCGGAATGGGCCTCTCGTCGAGCCTGCGCGGGAAAAGAGTCTACCACCACAAATGCGAAATCTGCTACGTTGGTACAAGCAATTCATAACATGGGCCGACAAAGAATATATTTATGCGGATGTTACAGATGAGCATCACACCAAATGGTACTCTGTAGAAGTTCATATGAGTGAATTGTTCCAGCTGTTCAATCTGCGCGACCTCGACAAATCTATGCTGAGTTGCTACGTTCTGTAAGTGATTTATTTCTACCTCACCTCGTTCTTCATTGCCTGCACTATATATATATATATTGTCCTAACTATATTGTTGCGTACGCTATTATGCAGATTGAAGATTTGGGAATGCAAAATAAGAAACATCCATGATGTTGGGTTCATTGACCCACATATCGTTAATGGGCATGTGTTACAACATCACCCCGAAGACGTGGAGAAAGACCTGTACAAGTTTCTTAGAAAGCATCAACTCAAAAGTCATATTCTATTTCCTTACCATTTTGGGTGAGTGTTTCTCTCTTGTGCCCATTCTCTTTTGTTTACTCCATGCATGGTATGTCTAATCGATGAGTTATGCATGACTGTGCATGTAACGTGTCCGCAGGTTCCACTGGATTCTGCTAAATATTGAACTTCACACCTCCAGAGTTCTAATCATGGACTCTATGGATTCGGATCCAAAGCGTTGGGCCGACATGAGAAAAATGCTGCAAAAGTAATTATTTTCAATCATTTGAGCTCTTTATCGATCGGTCTCTTTCGTTCATTTCCTAATATCAAGTAACTAATAACTCCCTTATTCATTTAATTTTCTTTGCCCTGTAGGGTTTGGAGACGGTTCTCAGAAGAAATTGTCGGTGAATTCAAACATGAGCTAGATTTCAGAAGGTTAGTTAATGTGGATAAGCAGCCACCGGGGACCAATCTATGTGGATACTATGTTTGTGAGAACATCCGGAGACACACCACTGAGCGGAAGGCATCAGATAGCGTGCGGAACGCGACGGATAACTTGCGGAGGAGGCTTAGTCCAGAAGCTCGCTTCCGACCAATTCAAGAAGAATTAGCAGGATTTTTCATGAGGGAAGTCATCAATCCTAAAGGAGAACACTATACCGAGGACGAAGAAATTTATATGCATACCCGAGATTGAAACTTGTACGAAGTTGTATATGGTCATCCATCCTAATTGTGTATGGAAACTTGTTCGAAGTTGTATATGGTCACCCGAGATTGAATATATATTATATATTCCTCTTGAATTCTTCTTGTTTGAAATTTCATATGCATGTATATAGTAGCGTAAAATATGTGTACTGAAACTTTATCAAAATTAAAATAAAACACAAAATATAATATAAAAGAAATAAAACACTCCAAACTAAAAAGAAACCAGGTTTAGGAGGGCTAAAACCCTAAACCTGCGGAGGAGCCCTTTAGTCCCGGTTGGCCACGAGAACCGGGACTAAAGGTCCTCCGCCCCGACGGACCACGGGCGCCCACGTGGACGGGCCTTTAGTCCCGGTCAGCCACAAGAACCGGGACTAAAGCCTTTAGTCGCGGTCCGTAAGAGGCGCGACTAAAGGGGGGGGGTCTTTAGTCGCGCATATTTAGTCCCGGTTGCACAGCCGGGACTAAAGGCTGTTGCGAACGGGGACTAAAGGGCTTTTTTCTACCAGTGCGGATCAACAGTGTACGCATCTTCAGCGAAGGTATCTGAAGCATGCTACGGAGTGGTGTTTCGGCAAGTGCGGCCTGTTGACCGGGAGATAGACCGGCAATAAGTTTGCACAATTTTTCTACGGCGCAAACAATTTCTCCGTTGAGTTCATCCATCCTGTTAAAAAAATATACTTGGTTATAGTACCATAAATTATGTAATCAACTTTTTTCCTAACATATTGTTGCATAACACATAATAATGGAATACACTATCCCACAGTAGATAGAAAACTATACAACATAATTTATTCATACTGAAACATTCAGCAGAGACACGTGCAGCACATAAAATGACAGTTTAACAAGTACTTATTTAACCAATTAGTTTCATAATAAAAAGCAACATAATTTATATAATCATTTATTTTCATATGGTACTGTACAAATAGATATAAGAATCGGTGACAGTGCCTAATTAACAGTAAATTGAAAAGAAAAAACGAAATTATGCATACTGGAACATGCATCAAACAAACGTGCAACACATACAATATTAGTCGGCGTCTCATAGTTGCAACATGCATGTCTTAGGGCATTGCTATAACTTAAAGTGACTATGCTATAACTAACACTGATTAAAAATTATTGTTTATTCATCAATCCAACCTACAAGTGAAAGACAACAAACAACATGTAGAAACTAATTTGCAATCGTAGGGCTATCTAATCAAATACACGCACAAACAAATCTAGTGCCATAGGCCTATCTAATCTAATACACGCACAAACAAAAAACAACTACTCCAACAGATGTAATGCGAAGATTATGCGCTAATTAATCTTAGTCATATCGAATCTAACATACGCACAAAGAAAAGCATCATGGATGCGGTACGGTTGCCAACATACTGGATTGCTCGATGAAGATGGAAGTTGTCGGCGTTGTAACGTGGACGCAGTTCGTCCATGACGGCCAGCACGCGCTGACGACCTGGATGTTCTCGACGATCTTGCTGGGGTTGGGCCGATGCTAGGGACGCAGCTATCGTCGACTCGGCGGTAGGAGCCGTCGTAGATGACATGAAAGACGATGCTGAGACTAAATAGGAGGAGGAGGATCTCCTAGGTCGTCGTAACCACCAGGGATAGAAAGCCCGTGATCTTTGCCTTCCTTAGTTGAGGAGAGGCAGTACGTGCTCCTAAATTAAAGGGATAGGCTTCCCACGCTCGAGTTTTTTTGTAGATTCCGATCCGGGAATTGTGTAACAAATCGCAGTTGCTCCTCTCTTTGAGCGATGAGGGGCTCGTTTCATGTACTTTTTTTCTTTTCTTTTTCATATTAGAAAATTTTGATATCAAATAATTATATCAACCCAACCAAATGGCCCCAAAAAAATTACACACAATGGGATGACCATGGACATCATGCATGCCAATTCTCATAAATTTCTGACACTCGATGCATTTACTAGGATTTTGCAGGCGAAAAGAACCCGAAACGTTGCCCGGACGTGACGCAACGTTCGTTCGGTGTCAGGAATGGCTCGCATGTTGCATGGGGGCCTACATTGGGCATCCTCACATGGTGCCAAAGTTTGGTGTCATTTCATGCAGGCCAGCACATAGCACATGTGCAATCACCATCATTCGGGTCTGCCGTAGGGGGAGCCCGAAGGACGTTGTTTTTCTGGACTCAACCAAATGGCCCCAAATTTTTTTCACGCAATGGGATGACCATGGACATCATGCTTGCCAATTCTCATCGATTTCCGACACTCGATGCATTTACTAGGATTTTGCCGGCGAAAAGAACCCGAAACGCTGCCCGGACGTGACGCAACGTTCGTTCGGTGTCAGGAATGGCTAACATGTTGCATGGGGGCCTACATTGGGCATCCTCACATGGTGCCAAAGTTTGGTGTCATTTCATGCAGGCCAGCACATAGCACATGTGCAATCACCATCATTCGGGTCTGCCGTAGGATGAGCCCGAAGGACGTTGTTTTTCTGGACTCAACCAAATGGCCCCAAATTTTTTTCACGCAATGGGATGACCATGGACATCATGCATGCCAATTCTCATCGACTTCCGACACTCGATGCATTTACTTGGATTTTGCCGGCGAAAAGAACCTGAAACGCTGCCCGGACGTGACGCAATGTTCGTTCGGTGTCAGGAATGGCTCAGATGTTGCATGGGGGCCTAAATTGGGCTTCCTCACATGGTGCCAAAGTTTGGTGTCATTTCATGCAGGCCAGCACATAGCACATGTGCAATCACCATCATTCGGGTCTGCCGTAGGGGGAGCCCGAAGGACGTTGTTTTTATGGACTCAACCAAATGGCCCCAAACTTTTTTCACACAACGGGATGACCATGGACATCATGCATGCCAATTCTCATCGATTTCCGACACTCGATGCATTTACTAGGATTTTAAAAAACGATTCAAATGTAAAAAAGATAAGATCTATTAGAATGAAGAAGTGAAATAAAAGATAACATATTATCTTACATTTTGAAAATATTTCAAATATAAAGAAGAGAGCAAATATTAGAATGAAGAAGTGAAATAAAACAGAACATTTTATTTTACAAACTAAAAACATTTCAAATATAATAAAGATAAGAAATATTAGAATGAAGAATTGAAATAAAACACACCATTTTAGTTTATATTTCGTAAATATTATCAATATAAAAACGAGAACGAACAAATGAAATAAAACACAACAAAAATTGGCATATTTTTTTAATTTCAGTAAACACTGTTAGAAATAATATAGAAAAAAGAGATTTGATTTTAAATATTAGAAATATAAACAAGAAAATAAATTTTGGAGTTAAGTAGTGAAAAACAAAGAGAATATAAAACAGATCAGTGCGCGGGTAAGGCTGCCCTGGGCCAGCCCGCCCGAATTGGGCCCAAGGCAGAGCCGCGCAAGGCACAGTGCAGCGCACAACCGTGGGGTGGTGGGAGTTTAGTCCCACCTCGCCAAGCGAGAGAGCGCCGCACCGGTTTATATACCCGGCTGCGACTCCCCTCCCAAGCTCCTATCATATGCAGGCAGTACATTGCCTAACTCTCGGCCCCTCTGCCCCGTGGGGCCTACTAGCAGCAGAGATATTCTGCACCACGGGCCTGCATCCTGGCCCATGAACGGCTGGGTTCCTAGTCGTATGCAGGCCGTGGTGTATGAATTCTCCTGCTCTGGTAGGTGGGCACTTTTTTTGGCATATTGCCATGTGTTTTGATCTTCAAATCACACACTAAATTATACACATGCTCACTTGCATTCAATACACATTTTCTTGCATATATGACAAGTTAATGTTTTGACCTTCAAATCACCTAATAAATTTTACACATGCTCACTTACATGTAATACACATGGCTATTAATGGGATTTCAACAAAAATGAGGCCGTGGTGTATGAATTCTGCTCCCACATGCATGCCATGGTCATGGTAGGGTGTGCATAAAGTTTGGGATCATTTGGTGCGACCGGCAAGGAAAACCTCTTTCAAACTTGCCGTCCGGCAAACCCGAATGGTCCGGCTTGTACATGGTTCATGTGGAGGCATGCATGAGATGACCACAACTTTTTCGGAGCATGTGGGCATGGCCAATGTGGTCCCCCGGGCAAGGTGTGCACGAATTCGGACACAATTCACACGTTGCGTCATGTCGGGGCACTGTTCTAGGGTTTTATTGCTAACCTTGCAGGGTTAAGCTATGTATTTGAATCTAGAACCAAATTAACGCAACCTTAGAGTTGAAGAACTGGCTGATCCATATATCATTAATAATGCTCTATTTCCACTTCAAGCCAGCATAAACCTATATAACCAAAAGCCAGCATGGCCTGCAGTCTGCCTAACCCATCATCCTAGGCTTACAAAGTTCATGACCACCGCAAAATAACAGCAACAACTACTAAAACATCGCAACAAAGTAAAGGCCACATCTTCAGCAGGAAGTAGAGTCTTCTTTTTTATCCTTCCAGTCTTGCCACGTTGATTCTCCACCCCTGCTTCGCTATGTACACTTCACTTGCTACTCGCTCTAGCAGTCTTGCTCCCACCTCCAGCACCTTTTTTGTTGCTCCTTTGTCTGCAAAATAGATCAATCAACAATCCTATTAGGGGCTACATTTTTCATGCAGAGAAATAACTATAGTTTTCCCAATACTGCAGTACTAAAATCACGTTTATTAGGGGCAACCAAACAGCTCACTGTAAATAAAACTAACATAATCTCAAATACTGAAGTATTCTCAAAGAACATAGAACATAGTATGCTATCAAACGGGTCCAAACTGACTCACACAGATAGACTAACTGAAGACACTGACATGCCATCACTCTGTTTTCTTGTCCTTCAACTTGCTGATGCGCTCTGAGTGACGAATGCCCATACGGATGTAGGTCTCCGCTTCAATCAGCATGGTCCTGTCTCCGAGCTGGGGGATCCCTGGACCCACAATCTGCACGTCCGCCGGCTGCTCCTGGACAACATCATCCTGCTCCTCCTCTCCAGCACTGTCGTCCAGCAGCAGAACAATCTCCTCTTCCCCGCTCTCATCCTTGCTCTGCTCCACATCTTCGCTATCACTCTCATCCTCGCTATGCTCCACATCTTCACTATCACTGTCATCCTTTCTTTGCTCCACATCACTGTCAGAGTGAACATTGGACTGATCAACCGGAGCAGGCACCGCGAGCAACACTCCGACAAGATCTGGCACTGGAATAGGAGGGGCGCGGCGGCGGGAGCGGTACATGTACCACCTCGCACGCTAACGCGGATCCGGGGAGTTCTCCGCTTCGTTCATAGCCTAGAGGAAAACCTGGACTGGAACAACTCCTCGAGCAGGACCAAACAACGATTTCTTCTCATTGCCCGTAAGCACTTTGATGAGACCCCTACCGTGGTCGATGAACATCTGCAAGCTAGAAAACCAGCTGCAGATCTCCTCCACATTCACCCTCTTCTCCAGATCGCCCTGACAGAACTTCCCAACTGCCTCCTCCCACTTTTCTTGAGCGCGGCGGCAATCACTTGCCGACCGCGAGCTCCTTCCCTTCTTGTCCCCCATCGCCGGCGACGCCAGATGTGAGATTTGAGCACACGGAGTGAATGGGGAACAGAAGCAAAGGCCTAGGGTTCGTATCTGCCAGATGAAATGGGGAATTTTTCCCCTCTCCAACTGATAACCGTGTGTGAGGCCGGCCTGGAACGGCCCACCCAAATTAGGCCCAAATCAAAGCCGCGGCGGGCACTGTCTCGGGGTGGTGGGAGTTTAGTCCCACCTCGCCAACGGAGAGGAGCTCGCACCGGTTTATAAACCCACCTGAGCTAATCATCTCAAGTTCCTATCTAAAGCAGGCAGCTCATTGCCTAACCAGTCTCTCTCTGCCCCGTTGGGCCTACCGGCAACTTATATACATTCACCGCGGGCCTGCATCCTGGCCCAATGGATTACTAGTCGTATGCAGGCCGTGGGGTTTCATATAAATGTTGTTGGTAGGCTGGCATTTTTTATTATTTATTTAATTTTTTTGCATATGTCACATGTCTAATTTTTTGCATATGTCACATGTCAAATTTTGTAAACAAGTTTGAATCATTAAATTTTCAAATTATAAATTAAATTTAAAATTTAAAAATATTAAAAATATTTGGACCAAACATTTCCACCATGTGAGGATACCCAAAGTAAATTTTTAAATTTGTATTCAATTTTTTGCATATGTCAAATGTCTAATTTTGCACACAAGTTTGAAACAAAATATGTCCTCTAGACTGACTGGTCAAAACATCGGTCTATATCTCAAGGGGGCATTGTAAAGTATTATTTTTCCAAATTTTCTTTCATAGCCATGTTTGGCACATGTGGGTCACCATGTACAAGAAAATTTGGGTGATTTGGAGGTGGTGGAAAAAATCACGTATGTTCAAAAACTAGTTTAAGTTAGACCGAATGGCCCCTCCGGAATGCGATGATTTTTTTGACCACCTCCAAATCACCTTAGTTTCGGCACACATGATCTCTTGCACAAACAAAGCTAGTTTTCCAAGGTTTTATATTTTTTTGAACTTGTTATTAATTTATAATGCCCTCTAGACTGATGGTCAAACCATCGGTCTATACCTCAAGGGGCATTATAAAGTATTATCTTTCCAAATTTTCTTTCATAGCCATGTTTGGCACATATGGGTCACCATGTACAAGAAAATTTGGGTGATTTGGAGGTGGTGGAAAAAATCACGTATGTTCAAAAACTGGCTTAAGTTACCAGGCCCCTCCGGAATGCGATGATTTTTTCGACCACCTCCAAATCACCTCAGTTTTGGCACACATGATCTCTTGCACAAACAAAGCTAGTTTTCCAAGGTTTTACATTTTTTTGAATTTTTTATTAATTTATAATGCCCTCTAGACTGACTGGTCAAAACATCGGTCTATACCTCAAGGGGGCATTGTAATGTATTATTTTTCCAAAAAAAATTCATAGCCATGTTTGGCACATATGGGTCACCATGTACAAGAAAATTTGGGTGATTTGGAGGTGGTGGAAAAAATCACGTATGTTCAAAAACTGGCTTAAGTTAGACCAAATGGCCCTCCGGAATGCGATGATTTTTTCGACCACCTCCAAATCACCTCAGTTTTGGCACACATGATCTATTGCACAAACAAAGCTAGTATTCCAAGGTTTTACATTTTTTTTGAATTTGTTATTAATTTATAATGCCCTCTAGACTGACTGGTCAAAACATCGGTCTATACCTCAAGGGGGCATTGTAAAATATTATTTTTCCAAATTTTCATTCAGAGCCATGTTTGGCACATGTGGGTCACCATGTACAAGTAAATTTGGGTGATTTGGAGGTGGTGGAAAAAATCACATATGTTCAAAAACTGGCTTAAGTTAGACCAAATGGCCCCTCTGTAATGCGATGATTTTTTCGACCCCCTCCAAATCACCTCAATTTTGGCACACATGATCTCTTGCACAAACAAAGTTAGTTTTCAAAGGTTTTATATTTTTTTGATTTTTTTATTAATTTATAATGCCCTCTAGACTGATGGTCAAACCATCGGTGTATACCTCAAGGGGGCATTGTAATGTATTATTTTTTTCAAAAAAAAAATTCATAGCCATGGTTGCCACATGTGGGTCACCATGTACAAGAAAATTTGGGTGATTTGGAAGTGGTGGAAAAAATCACGTATGTTCAAAAACATGCTTAAGTTGACCAAATGGCCCCTCCGGAATGCGGTGATTTTTTCGACCACCTCCAAATCACCTAATTTTGGGCACACGTGATCTATTGCACAAAAAAAGCTAGGTTTCCAAGGTTTTATAATTTTTTTGAATTTTTTTAATTTCATAATGCCCTCTAGACTGACTGGTCAAAACATCGGTCTATACCTCAAGGGGGCATTGTAAAATATATATTTTCAAATTTTTCTTTCATAGCCATGTTTGGCAAATGTGGGTCACCAAGTACAAGAAAATTTGAGTGATTTGGAGGTGGTGGAAAAAATCACCTATGCTCAAAAACTGGCTTAAGTTAGACCAAATGGCCCCTCCGGAATGCGGTGATTTTTTCGACCACCTCCAAATCACCTCAATTTGGGCACACATGATCTCTTGCACAAACAAAGCTAGGTTTCCAAGGTTTTATATTAGTTTTATTTTTTTTGAATTTATACTGCCCTATAGACTGACTACAAAAATTCACCATGTAAGTTTGACCAAATGGTCCCTCCAGAAGGCGGTGATTTTATCGACCACCTCCAAAATTTCCACTTTTTGAAATATATTAGAAATGGAAGATTCAATCTTGCTAACTTATGAACATTGACGAAAAAAGATTTTCAAAATTTTCTAATTCTTATAATATATTTCAAATGGAAGTTTCAATCACGCTAACTTATGAACATTGACAAAAAAGATTTTCAACATTTTATAATTTTAAAAACATATTTGAAATGGAATATTCAATCATGCTCACTTATGAACATTGACAAAAAAGGATTTTCAACATTTTCTCATTTTAAAAATATATTTGAAATGGAATATTCAATTATGCTCACTTATGAACATTGACAAAAAAGGATTTTCAACATTTTCCAATTTTTATAATATATTTGAAATGGAATATTCAATCATGCTAACTTAAGAACATTGACAAAAAATGATTTTCAACATTTTCTAAATTTAATAATATATTTGTAATGGAAGATTCGATCGTGCTAACTTATGAAAACCTCAAGTCAATGTTTTTTACTATCTATCCTATGTAGATAAGGCTTGTTCTTTGCACACACCATTACCAAGCACATGCCCACTGTATGCAGCATGTCTCATCAGTCAAGCAACATTGAAGCACCTACCGTGATCATTGCAGCATCAGAATATAAACACTGCAACAAAGCATAGCTGACCTGCATCTAGACAGTTGATATACTTCAGAGACATACTAGATTAATTAAGTCTCTGCCATACTACTTAAGAGTCTGCCATACTACTTAACAGTTCACAAACACTTCCACCTTCCAGATTCACAGTTGACAACCATACTAGCGCAAAAGTTAAACATCATTAACTATACTGATGATTAGTACCACTACCAGCTTCACAGAGGGTGACTACATGGGATCCATAGCCTTCAGGAGGGCTGCATGCTCTGCCCTGATCTTCACGTCTCTCCCACTCGTCTTTAAAGCGCGTGCACGCGACATAAGGTGCTCATACAACCCATCCTTGGGAATTGGCTTAGTGGTGCAGTATGGGCACCTGAACTTGCCCCACTTGTAGTACGCCGCCTTCCCCTTCTCCCTGATCTTGTTGGCTTCATGCTCAATGAAGGACTTGTGGTTCCACTCTTCCACCTCATCTCCAGAGTTGTACTGCACATACAAATGATTTGCATAAATACATACTTCCCATTTAGAGTAATGTAATTAACAAACATCAAATAATTGCCATTTACTTGCCCGTTAATGAACAAACAAACATAATAGCCCATTTACAGCTAATTAATGCACAAACAACAGAATAGTTCCATTTAGAAGAATTTAATGGACAAACAACTGAATAGTTCCATTTATATGCATTCATATATGGTTTCATGAAAAAACATTACACATATCCCATTTACAGCTAATTAATGCACACACACAACTTTCAGAGGAATTAATTGAAAGTACAACAAAACTTTCCATTTTAGAATAATTCAATGGACAAACAACACAATATTTCCATTTATGTGCATTCAGATATGTTTTCATGATCAAAGACCACAAATATGCCATTTAGAGCTAATTAATGACCAAACAACACAACTTTATGATATCAATGAATAAACTATATAACATTCCAATTTAGAGGCATTCATATAGGGCATCATCAACAAACAACATCTCACACAGATTAATAAACAGACCAAAAACAACTTGGGGTTACCTCCTCGTCGTCGTGAGAATTAGACGGGTCGTCGAACCCAGCGATGTCCAGCTTCCTCTTGTTGCCAGTAGCTTCCTCATTCTGCAATATAAGTCATTAATTCAATTATACTACTAACTACATATAACATAGTATGCAAAGGTCAAGCAATCTGCAATGTGCTTCTAATAACCTAAAATGTTACTTTGACCTAAAATTATCCAAAGGTCAAGCATTCTACAATGATAGCTTGGTCAAACTAAAATTTTAGATCATGCTGACTGTGGTCCTTCAAACTATAATGCCAGACTGGGCACCAACAATAATCTTGTGAGTGCTCAGGTCTGCCAATTAATGGACGTAGTACATTGGTTGACAACAAGTAATTGCATTTACTTCATCTGGCTCATGTAATGTACATAGTGGTGCATCAGCTGCCCTATAATCTGAACCTTATATTGGATAGTATATTGTAATGCCATGAGCTTCAGGAAAGGAAATCTTAGTGCAATTTTTGGTGCTAGGTGTGAAACTATTTCATATGACATTCATTCATGGAGTTATGCAACATAAATTTAATATGACCTGGTCATCTGGCATAGTTGCATGTCTAGCAAATCTACTTATGGTTTACTTTATAAGTACAGCAATCCTACAGATCAAAAATAAAACCTACATACAATTTTAGTTTATGGATAATGAAGTGAAGCTCCTAACTATTTTGAAATTGTGCACTAGTTAAACGTACTGTGTTCATTTCAACAATTAATTGATAGACATCAAATGAACAAAGTAGGATTTTAACCTCATTTGTACAATATCAACTTTAATAGGTACACTGAGTGGCGGCTCAGCCCCTGCCGTGGCCCACTGAGGGAATATGCAAAACAAATCTAACAACATATACAGCATAGAACAAAATCTGAGCACATGAGGCAATCCAGATTCTAATATAAAAAACCTAACTCTCATTATGATCTCTCTAGCATTCAACCACGAATCAACTACAAAAAACCCTAACTCTCAAATGGGGTTCCCCATTCAATCAAAAAACCCTAACAAGCAGAAAGGGGGTGCCGCATTCAATCACAAATCTACAATAAAAACCCTATCTACTAAATCTTCTGCTTAACAACTACAACTAAGAGAGGAGGGGAACGAGAAGGATTACCACATCCACCACCTGCTTGTCGCTCGCCTCCGCACCTGCATCCAGTGCGTCGCCAGACGCCGTCACCACCAGGTCCGGCACGACGGAGTCTGAGCCCACCACCCCCTGCTCCACCAGATCCGCCGCCGCAGCAACCGATCCAGCGACTGCGGGTGCAGCATCTCCCGCACCGCCGACGGCGGCCACTTCTTGGACGGCATCTGCCGCGGTGTTCGCGGCCTCGACCGCAACTCCGTGCGCAATGCCGGCAGCGCCACCACCTTGCGCCATCGAAGCCTAAGAGAACCCACCGGAGAGAGGGATGCGGTGGGGTTGAGCGAGTAGGTGCAGTGGCGGGGCGATGGAGACGAGGGGGAGACGATGCGGCAAGGAGAGAGGGAGTGAGCCGATTTGGGGGGAAATGGTGGGGGCGATGCGGCCGGTGGTGGTTCCCCTCCCTCTTTATAGGATGTGACGTTTTTGGAAGTTTTCGTGCGCCGCGTGGCCGCGTGGCTAGCCCACGACCGCCGCCGCCCACGCCCACGACCGCCGCACGTGACAAGGGAAAACGAATCGCCCACGTACAATACATGTATACCCCCAGTGTACAAAAGTAATCGGGCCGGTGCGGGCTTGTACAGGGCTGTACGCGCGCTCTCCGCGGGCATAAAAAGACGATCGTGCCCCTCTTCACGAATCGTTTTTGACAGATCTCAGCCGTCCTTGTGTTTGTCCCACTCGCGTTCAGCCCGGGGCAGCACCGGAGCAGAAACGCTGTAGCACCTACCTTGGGCACCAAGGGGTGGAAGACTTGCCAGTCAAGGTGACTTGACTTTGGCTGCCATACTATGTCATGCATGACGTGAGCTGGAGTAGACACTACATGATTTACTACCTACACTATCTAGCCAGAGAGGGACAGACCGAATCCGAGTATCCGACAGATACCTGCTGGGAGGAATTTTCTCTGCGTGCCCAACATGTGCACTGAAATGAGACTAGGTGCATCGGTTAGGCAGTGCCTTTCATGTAGTACTTCCTCCTACCCCAGTCGGGCGTTGGCTCCTTGCTGATAACCTCAAGCAAATGGGTCAGACGTTTGCGCCAACTTGCATCCTGTCTTGATCCTGCGATGCCTCACCTTGACAACACAAGGCTGCTTCCAACTTTTCTTTAGAAAATGATGCTTTCCACCCCATGTTTTATAGAAAGCTGACCAATTAGTGCTGGCAGGGTAAGCTGGAGGACGCTTTCGTCTGCCTCCAAGCCACAACCATACAGAGAAATACAACAATGGAAAGAAAGTAAAAGGCGGCACCGCGCTGTCACAAAAGCAGCGAGGCAAGAGGTTTCGACAAACCATGAAGAACATCATCCTACACCGCTTCTTGCCAGCTGGTTACCAAACTAAAGGATTCGTATTTTAGAGATCAATCACCGTGACCGTTTAGTAGTAGAATTCTTTTTGCGAATACACAGAGAATTGCGCATGTTTTTATTGATAGTTACGAGAGAACAATGCGAGGCGCCATAACAAGTGTGGGTAAAAACACAATAGAGGAAAACACTACAACCTAAACTCACCTAGCCCGACCTCCGGCCAAGGAAGGCAAGGAGACGAGACACATCACACCTAGACCGCGTCATGACCAATGGAAGGACCTCCGTCGTGCACTCGTATCGCCAAAACTCCAGCACGCACGGAATCAATATACCCCCCTCCCCCCCCCCCCCACCCCACCACACACACACCTTGAGCGCCTAGAGAGATGGCAAGTGGGTTGCAGGACCCGGCTGGCGGAAAAAGGAGACCATGGAGGAAGGGTCAACGATTTCGTTCGTTGTGCCCCAGATGCCCAAGCCATGAGAAGCAGCCCAAACAAAGCATGGCAACCAACATCTTCCATTCCAAGACCAAGGACTTCACGAGCAACCAAGACAACACCTTTAAGTAGAGGATGACGCTACAACTCTGCCTTTGTCCAATCCGATGAACTAGACCTATGGTGCGTGAAGAGCGGCATGGAGAAATGCCTTTGGCAGTGCCTCCAAGAAGGGGACTGTCAGAATAAATTCGAGGTCACCGTTGACCATCTGCGGACCAAGCAATTACGCGAGCATGACACCGAGATTTGTTAACGAGGTTCACCGATATGGCTACATCCCCGGGGCTTGACTATGGGTGCTCCTCCCATGACACCGCTACAATACCGCACCCGGTCGCCCTGGACGCCGGCATATGCCGCCGGCTTCCCCTGCGTTCCGGTGCTATTATGTTGGCATAGGTTACATCGTGTGTCTACCCCCACTATATATGAGAGGCCTAGGATACAAGTGTCCTACTTGGACACGACTCCATATCCTATCTAAACGCAATACAACTATAAGTCCAATTGTAACCTACCTTGTACACAATATTCGACACAACTCCAACAAACTCCACCTTGACGACTATTCTCCACCACCTTGAATTCGTCAATGCGTCAAACTTCCATGTACATTGGACTTGAGCTTATCCCATGGGTACCACTGCTACTCCAAAGACTCCATGTGACTCCACCTGCAACTTGTAGTCCCTTCTTTTCTTGACCACAGTCAACGCTCGAGCAAAATTAAGCTCCTCTTTACTCTAGTCTGTGCTTCCAACTTCCAGAGTATCCATCCAACTTCATCACACATCGATCACTGACCTGCGTGGAAGTGAACAACTCACATATTTGGTTTCACACATAAGAGTTACCTGAACTCAACATCACCGCTCCTTCCTTGACCGTCTGTCTGAAACTTGAAGAAATTTCACCGCTGCTTGTAGTCATCCCGAGTCAAATTCGCAATTGTCTCACCACATGTATGACCACCAGAGCCCTGGCCCGTCTCCATGTCCCGTGCGCGCTGCACGCCTCGCCGCTATTACCGCGTCGAGCCTCTGCTGCCCCGGTCGAGTCTCAAGGGTCGCGAACCCACACCACTCAACCCCCACTGCAGAGTATACCATCGATCATCACCGACCGATGACGAGTTTCATGCTTTCATCAGACCACTGGGCTGCAATTCGAATTGCCTGTCACTCGCTTTTCCCCGCTGAATAGGCTTCGATTCCCTGGATCCTTACATCGTAGCCCCTCAATCCAACTCCACCTTCAACATGACTCCATGGTAGATGATCAATGCACCCTCGCGTCCCGTCGACTTCAAGCTTACATGCGTACGCCATCTTGAATCAACCCCGCGCCATAGTCTTGTCGAAGCCACACAAGCCCTCAAGCCTGTGTCATGTGTTTCCACGCCCAGAAGTCGGTCACCATCAGCATCACGCTCCTATGTCGTTGTCGTTGATCCTACCACCGTCTTCTGTACCAACCGACTCACGTCGATCCGTCAGACTGTCTAGTCCGACCCAGCCTATCTCGTTCTACTGTATGGCATGCTCGAAGTTTCCATATCGTCTTTCACGAATTCCCATCCATCACATGATACTTCCATCTAAGCTATCATGACTTCCCGCAATGCCTTCAAGCATCCCTGTTGTGCCAACAAATCTTTCATCCTTGTCTGCCATAACCCTAAGTTTTCAGATATGTGAACTTCTCCCCCACAAACATGCTACCCGTTGGTGCCATGGTTCTTCGTATGACTGGCCCAGTGAAAACATATCCAAGCTTTCCACGCGATGACCCAAGCACACGAGCAGCCTCCGCGTACTAATAGCAATTCCAACCAAAAAAATCTTTGATCTTCACGTGGTGTGGCTCCCGTGGCTCAACTCTAATGCTAGCTTTGCCTTTCCCTTGCAGACGCCTACGCAAATAGTGCTCCTGATGGATACATATCACTTGACGGATCTTTCCTTACGCTAGACTGATTTGCCTGCCTGTCCGTGTTAGTACTATGGAGACTCGGTCTCCTTTTGGTCCAAAACAAACCTCTGTCCGATCGCTTGCATCTCTTTCCGCTCGCCCGCTGCTCCGAATCAAACAGTTGCTCTGAGCCGCGCCCACCGCTGCGGTTGCACGCACCTGGACGTGCCACATGATTCCGAAGCTTGCCGAACTCGCCAAGATTAGTCTGGATCGCTGCCGCTCCATGATCGCCTTGCAAAGATTACAACCGCCGACACGTCTGCTGCAGATCGCTCCTGGCAAACTCCAACGACGATATCTTCCTTCCTCTAGATCAACCCGTGCGACCTTCTCGTAACCTTGTTCATGATACCACTTGTCAGAATAAATCCGAGATCACCGTCGATCATCCGCGGACCAAACAATCACACGAGCATGACACCGAGATTTGTTAACGAGGTTCACCGATATGGCTACATCCCCGGGGCTTGACTATGGGCGCTCCTCCCCATGACACCGCTACAATACCGCACCCGGTCGCCCTGGACGCCAGCACATGCCGCCGGCTTCCCCTGCGTTCCGGTGCTATTATGTTGGCATAGGTTACATCGTGTGTCTACCCCCACTATATATGAGAGGCCTAGGATACAAGTGTCCTACTTGGACACGACTCCATATCCTATCTAAACACAATACAACTACAAGTCCAATTGTAACCTACCTTGTACATAATATTCGACACAACTCCAACAGGGACGACACCTGTAGGTGTTCCCTGTTGTTGCCGCTCTCTTTCTCTCACTCGCACAAACGAAGGTGGAAGATGGAGAACACAATTTTTTCGGCGCACAAACGCCTCCGCCGCACAACGGCCTCACTTCTGCAGTAGCAACACACCGCAGCCTATCCAGAAGAGCTCTCTCACAACCGACCGAGCGCATACCACGGTCCCAGTGGACACTACTTCATCTCTGGCTCCTAGGCTCGGCTCATACCGGCGCACTTTACATCAATACACGGGAGGGCTTTTACACCCAGACTTGTGCACATCCACTACACGCACGCACGCATTACCCGGCTACCACACAGCCACTAACCAATGCATGCACGCATCACACCCGGGCACTAACAAACCCATGAACAAACTCCATGCAGCTCCGGCCGCGCGCACGACGCGGCTGCCTCCAACAGACTCCAACGGCCGCTACTAACAGCCACAGCTTCCAGCCGATCTAACTACATGATCAAGATTAATGCTGACATTCCCTGTCAACATTGGCAAGCCGAGCAGAGATTTTGCCCTAACATGTGACCGAGCATTTCAAATAATCAACGAATCAGGGTTCAAAGACAGGGAAGCCAAATTGACGACCGGAACCACCACCGCAGGGAGGAGAGCACGACTGGCTGGGCATATTTAAGCAAGGAGTACCAAGACTAACTATTGACAGTTTTGTTTATAGATATCAAATATTCCTGTTCTACACATACAGCCAAACTTGTTCTAAGATACTCATATCAGAGTGCAGTTTGTGAGTTCGAATTTTTTTTCCTTGTATTTCTGGCATATTTCCCCGACCACGTGTAACAGTAACAAAAAATTCCATGCGAATAGGCGTGAATTAACGAGCTGCTCATCCTGTCCAGGTTCAGCTTGTTCAGCTCGTGTGGTTAAGCTTGTTAAGCTTTTCGAGCAAAAAAGCATAGTTCAGTTCTCTGTTCGTTTAAAGTTCATTAAACTCATCAGCGCTCATTGATAGACTACACTGTATTACGGCCTATGGGATGAGAGCATGGGTGTGATTTTTACTAAGGAATATGGTAACTACATGAGGAGAGGTGCGCTAGTTTGATCCCTCTGATGGGCTGGCCTAGGTCGATTATATTAATAAATGGGTTGAGGTGCCACGAAATATTGTCACTTTAGATAATAATATGTGTTGTGGTGTACTAATGTGTTTAATGAGTTGCCTGTGAAACTCGTTAGCTCGTTTATTAAGCTCGTTACATTATGCAAGCTGAAATAAGTGATTGCCTTTGTTCATTAACGTCAGCTGTACAAGATTAACGAGTTGAGCTAACGCTCATGAGCTACGAGTATTTGGTCCAACCTTATGTGCGGAGCAAAGGTGTCCATCCCATGCTAATAGTTGCATGTGAATACTATTTAATACCTTTTCAACGTTCAAATTCAAAATCATCCAATTTTTTTTTTGACAATAGCGAAAAATTCTCAAGGCAAGAGTCGGTAGAACTTCAAGTGAGGTGCTGTCTCGGGAAAATAGCGGAGGCCAGCGGTCGGAGAAAAAACCCTTGTTTCGAGGGTCTTTTTTTCCGTTGTCGTAATTGATTGGTTATGTTTATCACTTCATGTATCCTGTAAAGAAAATTTGGAGCAAGTCCTCATAACACTTTTTAGCAATATATTCAGATAAGGATTTCCCAGTTATTTCTCAAAGAAAAATCCCATCCCAAGTAAAATCCATCCCTTAGAAATCACTACCCACAGAGCTCGGGAATAATCTGCTTGGTAGACCATACTTGTAATTAAGATGCAAGGTCTTAAAAGAGCTCAACAGAAAAAAAATCGCATTTGGAATTTGTTCACGAAACAGCATGTCAACAACTCAGATCGAATAGACTGCACGCCTGCGCACCATTCATGAAACGACAACAATTCAACAACTCAACAACTAAGGGTCTGTTCTGATCTCCTCCAGCTTCTAACTCCTCAAACTTCTCGTGTGAAGCTGTCCCGAATGCTTATTTTAGAAGAAGCTGGATTTGAGAAGTTGAGCCCCGCTCACGTGTAAAATCGTGAAGCCCGGAAAGCCCAGCTCCAAAAAAACAAGAAACTGGAGTTGCCCATATTTACAACGAGACAACCACCGCTAAAGAAAATGCTTCGGAGAGCCAGCTTCCCGATTCGACAGGCCACGCTCGCATTCGAATCGTTGCGCTCGTCTCCCTCCCTCGACCTAACCTTCCAGCCGCCACCACCTCCGCCGCCATGGCCGGCAGGATCCACCCCTCAGCCGGCCGGCACTCCGCTCCACCGCCGGATCCGACATATACAGGGCCATCCCGGCCGGTTCCCATCCAAAAGACCACCCTGAGCTCCCTTTCTTCTTCCCAAGGTCCACCCATGGCAGCTGCTCCCGATCTGGGATGTTACCAGCGGGCCTACACCAGCGTTAAACAGGCCTACAACCTCCCCAATTAGGCCAAATCTCTGGGAGAAGCTACGAGCGTGCCGAACGGTTTGCCAATCGCCAGGTGGAATTCGAAGCTAGCTCCAGAAGCTGATTTTGTGGAGTTTGGGAAGCTCGGAGAGGTTCGCCCTAAGAAGGCAAATGAATTATTGGAGCGACACGATCTTTAATTAGTTGAGAGTGACCGCGACGTTCCACTTTGGATAGAGCACGTTAGTGATGTACTCCTCCATCTTGTCGACTCCAGGCAGCAGCGCCTCGACCGGCTCGGCGACCCTGAACCACTCCGCCCAGGCTACTAGTTTCGGCGTCCTCACCGGGTCGATTAGCGGCATAACTCCAATGGTTCGGAATTTAACTTTCACAATTTTTATTTATATTTTTGAAAACATGTTCAACGATGCTCAAAACTTCAAAAAATGTTCACATTTTTCAACAAATAATCCAGAATATTTTTAAAACAATTTAAATCCTAAAAATTGCTATAATTTTAAAAAACTTGTTTTCAAATTTGTTCACCAATTAAAAAAATGTTTTCATTTTCGAAAAATGTTCAGAAATTTTGTGTTTTCAAAAAATATTTGCATTTAAAAACAAGGTCCGAACCATGAAAAATAGTAGCATCTTTCATGAAAATGTTCAGAATTTCAAAAAGTGTTACCATTTTATAATATCATTCAAACTTAAAAAAAATCATGTTTTTAAAAAGATATAGGGGATTTCTAAAACTGTTAGTGTTTTTTTAAAATTGTGCCTGTTTCTAAACTTTGTTCAAACAATCAAAAAAGTACTTTTTTGGAAAATGTGTGGGAATTTTAGAAAATCATGTTTTATGAAAAAATAAATAGTTGTTTGTCTGTTTCAAAAAAGGGTTTGTATTTCAACTTGATTTCATTTTTGAGAAATGTTTATAAATTTTAGAAAAGTTGTATTTAAAAATAAAATGTATTCTGAAAATGGGCAGCACATGTACAGTGGCCTGGTTGCTACATTGTTGTGCTCGAATAGTTCAAAAATCACATTTCTAAAATTATAGTGGCCTGCTCGCAGCCTCTAATGGGACGGCCCAATGGCGGTCACCAAGTGCATCGTAGCTGTGTTTCACACAAATTGCGTCAAATAGGTGTTGCTGGTGAGCGACCACGCCTGCACCCATCAGCTCCTCACACATACATTTTTGGGCCGGCCCAAATAGGTTTCTCCCGGCTTTGGGAAGGTTCAGACTAGTGTTTTTGTTTGATTTTTCTGATTTTTTTCATTTTTGTTCTTTCCTATTTTTTTTATTCCCATTTTCTCTTTTCTTTTTGTCATATTCTTTTTTATTTTATTTTATTTTATTTTGGTTCCTTTTCATTTTTTGACCATAGTTTTAAAAAAATCAATATTATTTTGAAATCCTGAATAATTTTTTAAATTATGAACATGTTTTGAATTCGTGAAGATTTTTTGAGTAATCTTAAACATTTAATAATTTTGTGTACTTTTTTAAAAATGGTTAAAATTTATTGAATTCATGAAGATTTTTTCTTAAATTCGGGGAATACCACACATCATGATGGACCAGACATCCGGTAGGTATCGGACAACCGGTACAGATGACATAGGTTTTGTCAAGTGGCGACCGGATTTCTGGTGTGTACTAGACATCCAGACCATGCTACTATTGCTCTAGATAGGGTGTTGACCAGACATCTGGTCCAGATGGCTTCGCTTTTGTTGAAGGGGTATCGGATTTCCGGTGGCTAGATGTCAGACCGGACATCTGGTGCGTACCGGACATTCGGTGGCAACTTAAATGGTTCACTGGGTTTACACAACCTTACATAAATAGTGTTTCTCGATTATGGAGGTGACAAAAGGTTCGTCGTAAAGGGTTACGTCGATGCAAGTTTTGACACTCATCCAGATGACTCTAATTGTCAATCTGGATACATATTGAAAGTGGGAGCAATTAGCTAGAGTAGCTCCATGCAGAGCATTGTTGACATAGAAATTTGCAAAATACATACGGATTTGAATATGGTAGACCCGTTGACTAAACTTCTATCACAAGCAAAACATGATCACACCTTAGTACTTTTTGGGTGTTAATCACATGGCGATGTGAACTAAGATTACTGACTCTAGTAAACATTTTGAGTGTTGGTCACATGGCGATGTGAACTATGGGTGTTAATCACATGGTGATGTGAACTATTGGTGTTAAATCACATGGCGGTGTGAACTAGATTATTGACTCTAGTGCAAGTGGGAGACTCAAGGAAATATGCCCTAGAGGCAATAATAAAGTTGTTATTTATATTTCCTTATATCATGATAAATATTTATTATTCATGCTAGAATTATATTAACCGGAAACTTAGTGCATGTGTGAATACATATACAAACAGAGTGTCACTAGTATGCCTCTACTTGACTAGCTCGTTGAATCAAAGACGGGATCACATCATTAGAGAATGATGTGATTGACTTGACCCATTCCGTTAGCTTAGCACTTGATCGTTTAGTATGTTGTTATTGCTTTCTTCATGACTTATACATGTTCCTATGACCATGAGATTATGCAACTCCCGAATACCGGAGGAACACTTTGTGTGCTATCAAACGTCACAACGTAACTGGGTGATTATAAAGATGCTCTACAGGTGTCTGCGATGGTGTTTGTTGAGTTGGCATAGATCGAGACTAGTATTTGTCACTCCAATTGTCGGAGAGGTATCTCTGGGCCCTCTCGGTAATGCACATCACTATAAGCCTTGCAAGCAATGTGACTAATGAGGTAGTTACGGGATGATGCATTGCGGAACGAGTAAAGAGAATTGCCGATAACGAGATTGAACTAGGTATTGAGATACCGACGATCGAATCTCGGGCAAGTAACATACCGATGACAAGGGAAACAACGTATGTTGTTATGCGGTTTGACCGATAAAGATCTTCGTAGAATATGTGGGAGCCAATACGAGCATCCAGGTTCCGCTATTGATTATTGACCAGAGATGTGTCTCGGTCATGTCTACATAGTTCTCGAACCTGTAGGGTTCGCACGCTTAACGTTCGATGACGATTTGTATTATGAGTTATGTGATTTGATGACCGAAGTTTGTTCAGAGTCCCGAATGATATCGGAGACATGACGAGGAGTCTCGAAATGGTCGAGAGGTAAAGGTCGATATATTGGAAGGCTATATTCGGACATCAGAAAGGTTCCGAGTGATCCGGGTATTTTCGGAGTACCAGGGGAGTTACGGGAATACGGGAGTACATATGGGCCTTACTAGGCTATAGGGGAAAAGGAGGAGAAGCCACGAGGGCTGGCCACGCGCCCCCCATGGGCCTAGTACGAATTGGACTAGGGGAGGGGCTGCGCCCCCTCTTTTCTTCTCCTCCCCCTCTCCTTCCTTCCCCCTCCTAGTAGGACTAGGAAAGGAGGAATCCTACTCCTACTAGGAGGAGGATTCCTCCTCCCTTTGGCGCGCCTAGAGAGGTCGGCCGGCCTCCCCTCCCTCTTTTATATACGTGGGGAGGGGGGCACCCTAGGACACACAAGTTGATTGTTCCAAGCCGTGTGCGGTGCCCACCTCCACCATATTCCACCTCGGTCATATCGTAGCGGTGCTTAGGCGAAAGCCCTGCCTCGGTAACTTCATCATCACCGTCATCATACAGTCGTGAGTTCGTGGGACGTCATCGAGCTGAACGTGTGCTGAACTCGGAGGTGCCGTGCGTTCGGTACTTGGATCGGTCAGATCGTGAAGACGTACGACTTCATCAACCGCGTTGTCATAACGCTTCCGCTTACGGTCTACGAGGGTACATAGACAACACTCTCCCCTCTCGTTGCTATGCATCACCATGATCTTGCGTGTGCGTAGGAATTTTTTTGAAATTACTATGTTCCCCAACACTACCCCCTTTAAATGGTGCAGGATCTCTACAGTAAGAGTAAACCGCAAAGGTTACACCTATATACGTTTGTTTCTCCGTTCTTGAGCCATATTCATTTAAATGGGTTGATGATCCACACAGAAATTATCCCATGTGGACTAAAACCTATGATACACTTAGTAAACATGATTAGTCCCATGCATGTATATAGTCATTAACACCAAAACATACTTAAGGGCAAGATTGCATTTTCAGGAGTGTATTCCGAGACAAAGTACATTGAGTGACCTTAGCTTTTTCTTCTCTTAGGGTTAGTGACTCACGTGGCCCTTCAAAATCTATGAGGTTATTCCATTTTGTTTACGTATGCTTTTTTTTGTTAGCAGGCCCATGGAGAAATATCATGAAGCGACCATCAAATCCGGACATTTGTTTTTAAATAATATTTTTTTTATCTACAAAAGCCAAGAACAATGCAGATGCACACATGCACGTCCACCAACACCTCACAAACCTATTCACACAACACCTACTAACACGGAGTCTTGGAGTTTCAATATTCGCAAAGTTGCCGTATCAATACTACTAGGAAAAACCTTATCAGTGGCACTGGTTTTTGAGCTACCAGTAGCGCGGGTGCCCGCGCTACTGCTACGGCGCTACAGCTATTTTGTAGCAGTAGCGTTTTTTTAGGCCAGCGCTACTGGTATGTTCAGATACTAGTAGCGCGCCTCTGGAAAGCGCTACTGGTAAATGAGCGCTGCTGGTAATATTTTGGCACGCGCTGTACATGCTTTGGCGCTATACATGTTTAAATAGATATATCTTTTATACAATAACAACTCATCATGAACTAGTCTGTTTAAATAGCATATTCATTACCACTAGTCATCACCACCAAACAATGTTCGTCAATCAGACATCATATAACAAGTTGGTCACTAGTCATAATCACAACTCCTCCTCCTCCTCATCAACTCTAACACATTGTAGCACATAATAACACATTCTACCTAGGACCTACTCGTCTCATAGGACCTAGTCTACCCTCTCTTAGGTAAAATATCATAAAACAAGATAGGCATTGACTCTCCATTAAGGAAAATGGACTCTCTCTAATGAAGAACGGAGATCATCCTGTCTCCAAGTCTTGGCCTACGCACAATGTTGCTTCCAAGTAGCTCTCTACGATGGTCGAAACATTTTTTCCAATCATTTATTATCATGGCTTCCTCGCTTTTAGAAATCCGATATGGACAGGAGTGATGTGGATACTGCGCTGACCTGGCCGTGGTGGCCGTAAGCTCATAACATCAACCGGACCTCTCGACAACATCAGATGAGGCACACAATCCAACGGGATTTTCTGTTCAAAAATATAGTAATAACTTTGTAGTTAGCAATGTAGTTTAGTTTTAGAAGAATTTATGCAAATGATGCACGAATGTCGTAATAGTAGAAAATCTTACCATGCTATCTCCATTGATGCTACCGTAGCACACCGCGTGCACTAGTGGCACATATTGACCATAATTTTGAGGAATTCGATAATAGCTATTGTAATTCTCAAGATCAGTAAATAATGCGATAAGACCATCTTTCTCCTTATAAGTTAATTGTGCTTCATCATTGTAGTAGTAGGTTCTGTCTACCATCTTCCGTACATTTTTCGAAGAACGAAAATAAGTTGTCAACTATTTTGAAATAAACAATATAAATTACTTAATAAATATGTTTGAGAAACTCACACAGCGGTAGAACTGGAAGCGTATCAACAAGGACCCAAATGGTCATATTCTTTTCGTCGATGTCAGGATCACCAAGATCGAAGGTGAGAAGCATACCCTCTTGAAAATCATACGCCTTGGAAAGTGCTTCCCAATTCAGGCAACCAAAATTGGAGGAGTTCACAGAATTGTATAGATTTACAGAAAATCATAACCATGATGGGTCCTTAGTTGAATTATCTTTGTCTCCATGCTTTCATGATCCTCAAAACCCATCTTCTCCATGACATAGCGTCTTACATGGCATGGGATAAGCTAGTCGAATTGTAAAAGACGGAAATTACACGTTGAAGAAGCAGAGAAGTCGTGCAAAAAATAACAAAAAACACTTGTCGTCGTTGCGTACCGTTTCAACATCGAAGGTCTCTTGGAGCTTGATGCTGAAGCGCCGACCTTCTACCAGGTGAGGCATGTCGCACAGACCACGCTCATCTTCGCAGTACTCGCACATAGCGAATTCCCTTTCGTCGTCAGACATTTCCTAATAGGTAATTAATAATCCATCATCGAATACATATATAGTAATTTGTAGCAAAGATCATCATATAACAACTAAAACACCTAAAATTTGTAGTTTGTAGTAGTTTGTAGCAAAGATCATCATCGAACCTAGTTCGTAGCAAAGATCATCATATAATCCATCATCGAATACATATATAGTAGTTTGTAGCACAAACCGCACTCATCTTTTGCATTCAATAAGCAAATAACTAATAGGTAACTAATAATTCATCATCAAATACATATATAGTAGTTTGTAGCAAAGATCATCATATAATATCACTAATACATCTCGAATAATAGCTCCTCTAGGTTCAGTGGGCCGCGGTGGACATCTAAAGAGAAGGAACCATCATAGGATCATAGCTCCGGTGAGATCCTTGAAGAACTACCAGGTATTGGAGAACCTGCCGTCCGCCAACGCAACCATGTGGCGCTGGACGTGCGCGTCCTCCTCCGTGACACGGTGTTGTACCACCTGCGCGGGGCACTCAAGCCTCTGCACCGATGCAGGCCCACGTGACCGCCACCAAAGACGCTCCGGGTCGACGACGGGCTGGCTCCTCACTAAGCTGCGCTCACCAGAAGGTAGCACAACCCAGTACCAGCCCGGCGGAGCCCAGTCCCGGACATGGCCCCTCGGCTCCAGCAGGAATCCTCCGCCGAGTCGACGACGAGGATGCGGGATAGGCATTAGCGACGTCGAGAACAAAATGCTTAATTATGAAAACAAAATTAATAAACACTTAGCAAAATTCGGCATGACCTTTGCTAAAAGCAGGACATATCGAGCGCCTGAAATTTGCCAGAACGTAAACGAATCGACATTTCTAGCAAAACATAGGCCACTCGGAAAAATATGACATGTCCAAAATGTGACATGTTCAAAATATGACATGTCCACTGCAAATTTGCATATAACAGGAAAAATTGCTTTAACTAAAAAAACAATTGCTTTAACTAAAAAATACCTAGAATTCCGTTAACTACACCTAAAACAACTAAAACACCTAAAATTCTGTTAACTACGCCTAAAACACCTAAAATTCTGTTAAATACACCTAAAACACCTAAATTCTATTAACTACACCTAACTAAAAACCTAGCTAAATTTTTGTCCTAACTTTAAAACCTAGCTAAATTTAAAAACCTAGGGTTCATTTGAATTAACTAGGGTTCATACTACCTAATCTGTCCTAGCTAGGGTTCGATCATAACCTACATTATTCTAAGAACCTACATTTTTTCAACTATATAGGATTCAAAATACTCTCTAATAACTATAACTAGGGAGGCAGGGAGGAGGAGGAAGGAGGGAGGAGTACCTCTCTGTGGAGGAAGGGCTGGCGCGGGGGGGGGGGGGGGCAGGGGAGGACGGCCGGCGCGGGGAAGGGCGGCCAACGAGGGAAGAGGGCCCGCGTGGGGGTGGGCGGCCGGAGTAGGACGCAGGGGCGGCGGCCGGATCGGGGGATTGAGGGATTCTGTGAGTGTGAGTGAGTGAGAGGGGAGGGGCGCGCGGGCCGGCACGGAGGAAGCAGAGGTGGGCTTAGCGGCAGCGCGGCGGAGGAGGCCCAGCGCTATAGCTAAAGCTGCAACAGGGGGTCGAGAGCGTGGCCCATCAACAGCAGCGCTGGCCTGGAAATCCCGCGCTACTGCTAACGTGCGCTTACAACGCTGTTGTTGTCCGGCGCTACTGCTAAATAGCAGTAGCGTGGGGTCTTTAACCAACGCTACTGCTAAATGTCTACTTATAAGCATTTTCCTAGTAGTGCAAGGAATGCCTACAAGTTTGAGCTTTGGTGGACTAATTTTCGTGTTTATTAGGGATTTTTTTGTGCATGTCTTTGTTTTTTTTTTACCGATTCAGCAAATATAGATCGCTGGTTAAAACAATGCACTGATGTTCTTACACATTGTGTTCTTACACAAGGGACAACTGCTGTGAAAGTAAAAAGTCATAAAAGGGACAACGCAAATAGAGTACAAGGCCAGGCAGGCCTGGCCCATTAATCTGTCCAACCTAGCCCATACAAGGAAGCAGAGTGTGTGCAGAGGTTGGTATGGGGAGCCGGAGGAGATCACCGCCGCCGCCGCCGTGTATACACAGTCGCCGGTGGTCGTGAGCTCTCCTTCCTCTTCCCTTGAAGTATGTACGCTCTATTAACGTTTATCCCCTCCTCTCCAAACAGTACCATGGACTGGATGCCCTCCTATCACGCAAGAGCCTTTAGAACTAGAGAACACGAGACCCGAATAAGTGTTACGAGCCCTTGGCGCACCTCCTCAGCTAGGGTCTAGGTGAATGACTGTTTTTTTTTGCTAATAGACTGACTGTTGTTGATCTTAAGCCCAATTGATGAACCCTAGTTTTTTCCATGTTAATTTTGGTGATTCTCACCTAATGCACATTCCAGTGTGATGGAAATCTCTGCTTTGTGTGGGTATGCTTTTTACGTTTCATCCAACGAGATTGTACGTCTGTCTTTTTAACTAATTATCGATGATGGTAGTGCTCATCAGCATCAGTATAGTCTGCTAAAATTCCGTCTTATCAATGTCTTGCTGATCTGTTGTATCACTAGGGTGTTATTTTTGTCTACTGCAGTTTACTGTATAGATTGTGCCTACAGGTCATCTCATTCAGAAACCTTACATGCACTATTTCACCTGACTAATGCATTGCCTTGATAGAGGAAATAACTAGTTAAACATTAAGAGGAACAACAGTTTTCCGGGCTAATGCATACCATAAATAATAATCACTGTTTATTTACTCGAATGTATACTATGGCACGCAAAACCTGCTACAGATTACTCCATCTTTATTAGAGTGCTTTAACAAAACAGCAAAAGTCTATCATGCTGGACAAGAAACGCAACAGCACATTCAGAAACAACGATAGGGATAACCGGATAATTCACCACCAAACACCATAACTAGTGTAACAGTTTTGATGAAAACGTGCAGCAGCAGCTTGACAAAGATAACAAAAACGAACAAACAAGCCTGACAAGACCAACTCACGTGCACAAAGAACAGAGGAGAGAGTGATCAACCGTATCTCACTACAACTGTGAATGGAAACAGATTGGACCTGCCGCGTCTATCACTCTCAGCTTTTAGCTCATTGGCTGCATCGATCAAAGAAATGTTATTACCGTAGCCGCTGAGGTGCACCTGTTTAAGGTTCGTCATGTGTTGGATGCCAACAATGCTCTTATGCCAACCTCTGAAGTCCAATTCAAGTATCTCGAGCTTTGTCATGGAGTCTTCCTCAAAACTAAAAACTTTGGGAGTTTTAGCAGCATTTATCACTCTCATATTCTTGAGCATACGAAACATGTGGGCGCTCCGTGCAACCAAATCTTCATCAATGTAAAAATGCACCTGAAGCAAGATGCTATTCAGGATGGGAGCCTTACAAAGGACTTCAAATGATTGGTCGCCTACAAGTTCTGCGCATGAAATGGTGAACTCGGTGAGAAAGGCGAGTGAACCGACCCAGTCTGGAATCTGAGAAATATATCCAGCAAACCTAAGGTACCGCAAAAGCTGTGGTGGCGTGTCGAGGTCCATGAGATAGTCCATGTCATTTCTATAGACATCATTCAACTCTCCCACATCGAGCCACCGAAGGGATGATGTCTTACTTAGTGAGCATTTAAACTCTCGTCTAATATCACTATCCTGCTCGGACCTTCCATCGAGATAGACAAATATCCGTTCCAATTGTTGTAGATCACCGATCTCTATGGCAACCTCAACATTTCTAATGATTGCTCTACTCACCTCACGCAATGCCTTCATTTTTGAGATCCCTTTGGGCAATGTCCATAGGGCAGTCCAATTTTTCCTATTGGAGAACATCAGCCTCTCAAGTTTTGTAAGCTTTATCACACTGTTTGGAAGCGTCTCGAGGAGAGTATCATCGACATCAAGTGTTTGCAAATGCTCTAGGTCGCAGATTTCTGGAGGCATGACACTGACATCTGTACCTCTCAAGCTCAAGAACTTAAGAAGGTACATCTTGCAAATGTACCTCAAATGCTTCTTGTTTAGGTCCTTGCAGTCTTCCAGATCAAGTACCCTCAGCAGTTTGAACTTTCCTAGTTGATCGAGCAGCAAGTTGTCTTCTTCGGAATGAAATGTGGTCAATGACCGTACGTGCTTCGTGTTCATCCTCTTGATAACATTCACCATTCCACTCCCCATTGTGCCTTTCTCTGTTGGGGAGTAATTTCTCCCCTTCTTTGCATCATGGATGGAGAGGTGGCGAACGATATCATATGACATTCCTTCATACTGAATGCCTACCAAGCTAACGAAGTTAGCCTCTATTGATTTAGGTACCATGACCTCAAGCATCATGTCGTGCACCGGACACAAATCCACTATATTATAGTAGGTGACTATACAGCCGGCTTGGTCAATCATACTCCTATTCACTAGCTCATTGAAGTAGGCCTCTGCAGTCTCCATCAAAGTAAGCCCCCGCTTCTCAGGTATCAATCCTTCAGCAATCCATCTTCTCAAGAGCCTGTCTTTGCTGATCTGATAATCCTCTGGGAAAATGCTAACATACATCATGCAACGCTTGAGGTCATGAGGCAGATAGTTGAAGCTAACTGTGATGATATTCCTCATCCCCACAAGGGCTGGGTTGGTCTCCATATGTGAACCAATTGATCTACAAACACTAGTAGAAAACAGGGCTTAGGTCACAGGACAGTTTTCACATTAGTCCCGGTTCAGTCACGAACCGGCACTAATGTGAGCATTGGTCCCGGTTCGTGCGGCCAGGGACCTGCCGGGCCTCGTGGGGGCATTGGTCCCGGTTCGTCCGGACCCTTTGGTCTCGGTTGGTGGGACAAACCGGGACCAATGGGCCACGCTCTTGGCCCACCACCCTTTAGTCCCGGTTCCTACCACAAACCGGGACTAAAGGCCTGGTCCTAGTTGCGGCCAGTGTTTAGTCCCACCTCGCCAACCGAAGGGCGCTCACATCAGTTTATAAGGCCGTCCCTCTCTGCCTTGTTGAGCTTCTCTTAAAGTGAAAATAGATGCCCTTATACAGGAAATTTGACCTAAATTCACAGTAAATTTCATAGAAATTTATTATGAATTTAGGTTGAATTTTCTCTATAAGCGCATCTATGTTCATTTTTATATATTTATAAAATAAATAAACCTTAATAAAATAAATAAAACTAAATAAACCTTAATAAAATAAAATAAAATAAACTATAGTAACTACAATAAATAAACCTTAATAAATTAAGTAAAAATAGCAGCAGTAAAATAAATAAAAATAGCAGCAGTAAAATAAATAAAAATAAAATAATTAAAGTAAAATACATAAGTAATTAGAAATAAAATAAATAAGTTTTTTGTTGTAAGTAGAAACAAAACAAAACAAATAAAGCAAAAGAGAAAAAAAACAGAGGAAAAAAATTATGCCACCTACTGGGCCACCACGGCCTGAATACGACTAGAAACCCATCCATGGGCCAGGATTCAGGCCCGCAGAAGGCCCAGTAGGCCCCACAGGCAAAGAGAACAGTTAGGCCCGAAAGCCTGCAGTTGAGAGGAGTTCGAGAGGGTGGGCGCAGCAGCGCTTATAAACCACTCTCGAGCTGTCTCAACTAGCGAGGTGGGACTAAACTTTTGACGCGAGGCAGCACAAGGCCTTTGGTCCCGGTTGGTGCCACCAACCGGGACTAAAGGGGGCATTGGTCCCGGTTCGTGGCACCAACCAGGACCAAAGGCCTTTAGTCCCGGTTGGTGCCACCAACCGGGACCAATGAGTTCCCTATATATACCCCATCGCCACAGCAGAGCACTCCAGAGTGCTCTGTTTTTTCTGGCCGGCGAGGGGAGGGCATTTGGGTGCTCTAGCTCACCTCCTATGCACATGAGGTGTTCGATGAAATGTCTGAGCCACACTAGTTAATCTTTGTCCTCTCGAAACTCGACCTCCGAGCTCCATTTTCCCCGAGATATGTCTAGGTTTAGCGGTCCGTCACGTCCCGTCCCCGTCTTCACCGCCGTCGATCGCCCGCGCCGATCTCGTCGCCAGCACCACCGTGGTGAGCCTCTTGTTCTTATCTTCTTTCGGAAAGGAAAAAATTCTTACTTTAGATAGTTACTTGTCTAATTTTGTTACTTTTATTATTCCTTCTTATTACATAGTGTGATGGTTTTGGTATCCGCCCCCGTCGGCCCTCGTCCTGTCTATGATTCGGATGTGGTATATATTATGTTTTTATAACTATTTAGTTCATTTATTGTTTATGACAAATATACCAAACAACGTGACATAGATTTTATTTATCTAGGAGGTGGTTGAACCGGAAATTCTAACCGACCCTATTGTCGAGAGGTTAAATTTAGTTGAAGAAGAAAACAATTACTTGAAGGAAAAAAAAATTGAGGAGGAGAAGATGATATTGGAGTTGCATGTTGCGGATGTCGTCGATGATCACAAGATCAAGATGGATGCAATGTGCTTGAAGATTAGAAAGATTAGAAAATATGCCATTCATACCGAGGCTTGGTATCATTATGCCGTTGGATCAATTGTTACCTTGGTTGCGATTATGATCGCATTTGTTTTCGCATTGAAATGTTTTACATAGTTTCAATGTATGGTTTAATTAATTAGATGCTCTGGAGAGCTATATATATGTTGTTAGATGAGAACTATGTATGTACTTTGGTTCTAATGTGATGATGAACTTCTATTAATTTGGTCACTTAATTATCTATTCATGATGTTCTGTAATGGTTTTTGACATACTTAATTATATATAATGCACGCAGATGAACCGGCAATGGATGTACGGTGACAGACACACCTCCGAGTACATTAAGGGCGTGCATGATTGTCTCGAAGTGGCTGAGGCAAACAAGCAGAATGGTTTTATGTGTTGTCCATGCCCTATATGTGGGAATACGAAGTCTTACTCTGACCGGAAAATCCTTCACACCCACCTGCTTTACAAGGGTTTCATGCCACACTATAATGTTTGGACGAGGCACGGAGAAATAGGGGTTATGATGGAAGACGGCGAAGAAGAAGAGGGCGATGACAACTATGTGCCCCCTGAATACGGTGATGCTGCAACGGGGGAAGCTGCTGAAGATCAAGAGGAACCAGACGATGTGCCCAATGATGCTGCAAGGGAGGCAGGTGCTGAAGATCAAGAGGAACCAGTGCCCGATGATGATGATCTCCGCCGGGTCATAGTCGATGCAAGGACGCAATGCGGAAGTCAAAAGGAGAAGCTGAAGTTCGATCGCATGTTAGAGGATCACAAAAAAGGGTTGTACCCCAATTGCGAAGATGGCAACACAAAGCTCGGTACCGTACTGGAATTGCTGCAGTGGAAGGCAGAGAATGCTGTGCCTGACAAAGGATTTGAGAAGCTATTGAAAATATTGAAGAAGAAGCTTCCAAAGGATAACAAATTGCCCGACAGTAGATACGCAGCAAAGAAGGTCGTATGCCCTCTAGGATTGGAGGTGCAGAAGATACATGCATGCCCTAATGACTGCATCCTCTACCGCGGTGCATACAAGGATCTAAACGCATGCCCGGTATGCGGTGCATTGCGGTATAAGATCAGACGAGATGACCCTGGTGATGTTGACGGCGAGCCCCCCAGGAAGAGGGTTCCTGCGAAGGTGATGTGGTATGCTCCTATAATACCACAGTTGAAACGTCTGTTCAGAAACGAAGAGCATGCCAAGTTGATGCGATGGCACAGTGAGGACCGTAAGAAAGACGGGAAGTTGAGAGCACCCGCTGACGGGTCGCAGTGGAGAAAAATCGAGAGAAAGTACTGGGCTGAGTTTGCAGCTGACCCAAGGAATGTATGGTTTGGTTTAAGCGCGGATGGCATTAATCCTTTCGGGGAGCAGAGCAGCAATCACAGCACCTAGCCCGTGACTCTATGTATGTATAACCTTCCTCCTTGGATGTGCATGAAGCGGAAGTTCATTATGATGCCAGTTCTCATCCAAGGCCCTAAGCAACCCGGCAACGACATTGATGTGTACCTAAGGCCATTAGTTGAAGAACTTTTACAGCTGTGGAATGGAAACGGTGTACGTACGTGGGATGAGCAGAAACAGGAGGAATTTAACCTGCACACGTTGCTGTTTGTAACCATCAACGATTGGCCCGCTCTCAGTAACCTTTCAGGACAGACAAACAAGGGATACCACGCATGCACGCACTATTTAGATGACACTGAAAGTATATACCTGGACAAAAGCAGGAAGAATGTGTACCTGGGCCATCGTCGATTTCTTCCGACCAACCATCAATGTCGAAAGAAAGGCAAGCATTTCAAAGGCGAGGCAGATCACCGGAAGAAGCCCGCCATGCGTACCGGTGATCACGTACTTGCTATGGTCAATGATTTACACGTAATCTTTGGAAAGGGTCCCGGCGGACTAGCTGTTCTGAATGACGCTGAGGGACACGCACCCATGTGGAAGAAGAAATCTATATTTTGGGACCTACCCTACTATAAAGAGCTAGAGGTCCGCTCTTCAATCGGCGTGATGCACGTGACGAAGAACCTTTGCGTGAACCTGCTAGGCTTCTTGGGCGTGTATGGGAAGACAAAAGATACACCTGAGGCACGGGAGGACCTGCAATGTTTGCACGAAAAAGACGGCATGCCTCCGAAGCAGTATGAAGGTCCTGCCAGCTACGCTCTGACGAAAGAAGAGAAAGAAATCTTCTTTGAATGCCTGCTCAGTATGAAAGTCCCGACTGGCTTCTCGTCGAATATAAAGGGAACAATAAATATGCCAGAGAAAAAGTTCCAGAACCTAAAGTCTCATGACTGCCACGTGATTATGACGCAACTGCTTCCGGTTGCATTGAGGGGGCTTCTACCGGAAAACGTCCGATTAGCCATTGTGAAGCTATGTGCATTCCTCAATGCAATCTCTCAGAAGGTGATCGATCCAGAAATCATACCAAGGCTAAGGAGTGATGTGGCGCAATGACTTGTCAGTTTCGAGCTGGTGTTCCCACCATCCTTCTTCGATATCATGACGCACGTCCTAGTTCATCTAGTCGACGAGATTGTCATTCTGGGGCCCGTATTTCTACACAATATGTTCCCCTTTGAGAGGTTCATGGGAGTCCTAAAGAAATATGTCCGTAACCGCGCTAGGCCAGAAGGAAGCATCTCCATGGGCCATCAAACAGAGGATGTCATTGGGTTTTGTGTTGACTTCATTCCTGGCCTTAAGAAGATAGGTCTCCCTAAATCGCGGTATGAAGGGAGACTGACTGGAAAAGGCACGCTTGGAGGGGGGGGACTCAATAATATGCAGGGACGGATATTCTTGGTCTCAGGCACACTACACAGTTCTACAGAACTCTACCTTGGTGACCCCGTATGTCGATGAACACAAGAACAGTCTGCGCTCGAAACACCCGGAGCAGTGGGACGACTGGATTACATGTGAACACATCAGGACTTTCAGCAGTTGGTTGGAAACACGTCTCAGAGGTGACACCACTGTTTGTGATGAGTTATACTCGTTGTCCAGGGGACCATCTTCGACTGTATTGACTTACAAAGGATACGAGATAAATGGGAATACATTTTACACGATCGCCCAAGATCAAAAGAGCACCAACCAAAACAGCGGTGTCCGCTTTGATGCAGCAACCGAGAGGGGAAAGGACACATATTATGGTTACATAATGGACATATGGGAACTTGACTACGGACATGATTTTAAGGTCCCTTTATTTAAGCGCAAATGGGTCAATCTGTCAGGAGGCGGGGTACAGGTAGACCCACAGTACGGAATGATAACAGTGGATCTGAACAATCTTGGGTACACTGATGAACCGTTCGTCCTAGCCAATGATGTGGCACAGGTTATCTATGTGAAGGACATGTCTACCAGACCGAGGAAAAGAAAAGATAAGGAAGCGAATACATCATACGATGAGCCAAAGCGCCACATAGTTCTTTCAGGAAAAAGGGACATTGTGGGAGTGGAGGGCAAGACAGACATGTCTGAAGATTATGAAAAGTTTCATGAAATTCCTCCCTTCAAAGTCAAGGCTGACCCAAGCATCCTGATAAACGATGAAGATTATCCATGGTTACGGCGCAATAAGCAAATGACACAAGCGAAGAAAAAGTGAAGACTTTCTCCCGCAACTATTATGATGATACCATGCCAACTTTGTAATAGACGAGTATGATACCATTGTCCGTTTTGTACAAGAAGTGCATCTAGTTTTTGCCGTAACCCTCTCAACTTTCTTGCACATGCTATGTGGATAAAATGATGATACCATGCCAACTTTCAACCTTCTCAGAGTTCATTTGAAATGCTTTTCAATTTTAGGGTCTTATAGCACAAAATAATTAGTAAATGCATGAAAAATAACAGGCCAAAAATTAAAAATTATGCCACCTACTGGGCCACCACGGCCTGAATACGATTAGAAACCCATCCATGGGCCAGCATTCAGGCCCGCAGAAGGCCCAGTAGGCCCACAGGCATGTACAGAGAGGTTAGGCCCGTAAGCCTGCTTTAGAGAGGAGCTCGACAGCTCAGGCGCACCGCACCTTATAAACAGGTGCGGCTCTCTCTCAGCTAGCGAGGTAGGACTAAACTCACCACCACGCCGCTGTGCAAGGAAATTGGTCCCGGTGGGTGGCACGAACCGGGACCAATTCCACCCTTTGGTCCCTGTTGGTGCCACGAACCGGTACTAATGAGGCTGTGGCCCCACGAGCACCTTTAGTACCGGTTCGTGGCACGAACCGGTACTAGAGTTTCTTACTAAGCAGTTTTTAGTCCCACCTCGCTAGCTGAGAGGCACTACGAGCGGTTTATAAGCCCTGAGTGCAGAGACGATGAAGACGAGGCGCAATGCTCACGTTGCTTAGCTTCAAGCCTTGAGGAATAAGGTAGACTGCATGGAGCTATGTGCAGTGCAGTCTACACTATTCCGAAAGGCTTGTAGCAAATCAACGAGCATTGCGCCTCTTTTTTATTTTTAATAACTTATTACAACTCCGGACTTCTTGTGTTCCGACAAAATAAAATAAACTTTAATAAAATTTATGAAGCTAAAATTAACAAACTATTTTCTGTTCGAAACATTATAAGAAACCTCTATTATTATTGAAACTAAAATCATATAAAATTGATGGAACTAAAATTATCGAAGTATTTTCTGTTCAAAATCATTAAAAGCAAAAAGAATTTTCATAAAGAACTTTTTTTGATAGAAACTTTAATAGCAAAAAGAATTATCATAAAGTAAAATAAATAAGTAATTAGAAACAAAATAAATAAGTTTTTTGTTGTAAGTAGAAACAAAACAAAAATAAATAAAGCAAAAAAAAAAACAAAAAAATAAATACAGCAAAAAAAATTTCATAAAGAACTTTTTTTGATAGAAACTTTAATAGCAAAAAGAATTATCATAAAGTAAAATAAATAATTAATTAGAAACAAAATAAAATAAAATAAATAAGTTTTTTGTTGTAAGTAGAAACAAAACAAAATAAATAAAGTAAAAAAGAAAACAAAAAAACTAAATACAGCAAAAAAAATTGTTGGGGCGCTGCCCGCTTAGCCTTCCAACCCTCAGGTTTGCAAATACAGGCCCAGAAGGGCTAGGAGGCTAAACGGGCAGCGCGCCAAAGTTAGGCCCAGAAGCCTGCTATAGAGAGGAGGTTGAAACAGCAGCCGCGGCGCGGCATTTAAACTGGTGCGGGCGCCCCTCGGCTAGCGAGGTGGGACTAAACTTTTGGCCGCGATGCGGACAGCAAAAAAAATTGTTGGGGCGCTGCCCGCTGGGCCCTCCAACCCTCGGGTTTGCAAATACAGGCCCAGAAGGGCTAGAGGGCTCAACGGGCAGTGCGCCAAAGTTAGGCCCAGAAGCCTGCTATAGAGAGGAGTTCGAGACAGCAGCCGCAGCGGGGCTTATAAACCACTCCGAGCCCCTCTCAACTAGCGAGGTGGGACTAAACTTTTGGCCGCGACGCGGGCAGCAAGAGGCCTTTGGTCCCGGTTGGTGCCACCAACCGGGACTAAAGGGGTGCATTGGTACCGGTTCGTGGCACCACCCGGGACCAATGCCCCCCCTTAGTCTCGGTTGGTGCCACCAACCGGGACCAAAGGCCGCCGCTTCCCGCCCTTTGCGCTTCTGAAAAGGGACCTTTGGTCCCGGTTGGTGGCACCAATCGGGACTAAAGGGTGGCATTGGTCCCGGTTGGTGCCACGAACCGGGACCAATGCCCTTGCTATATAACCAGGACTTGTGAAAATTGCACATTTCCCTCGCCTCCCTCGCGAGTTGCCCCCGCCGCCAGGCTGCCCAAATCGCTCGCGCGCTCCTTGTCGCCGTCGCCACCGCCGGCCGCCATCCCCGTCTCCCCGTGCCCCTGCCCCGCGCCCGAGCCCACGCCGGCCGCCGCCACGTGCCCCTGCCCCGTCCCCGAGCACTCACGGCCGCGCCCCTGCGCCCCGGCCCGCCCCCACCATTGTCGTCGTCGCCGGCGACCGCCCTCACTGCCGCCCCTCCTCCCCATTCGGTCTGGCTCCGGCGACCCCCTTTCCTCCCTATCCCCTCGATCCTCTTCATATAATTTTTTTTCATATGCATATGTTGATTATATGGATGGATGGATGATGTATATGTTCATTATATGGATGGATGGATGATGTATGCTTTTTTTTCATATAATTTTTTTAGGCAGATTTTTAGAATTTTTTAGGCAGATTTTTAGAATTTTTTGTGTATGTATGTTATGTTTATATGTATGTATGTATGTTCATATGTATGTATGTTTATATGCAAAGGATATGCAAAGAAAATGTATGAATGGTCATATGCAAAGAAAAATGTATGTATGGTCATATGCAAAGAAAATGTATGTATGTATGTTCATATGAAAGAAAAATGTATGTATGTATGTTCATATGCATATGCAAAGAAAATGTATGTTCATATGCATATGCAAAGAAAATGTATGTTCATATATATGATGATATGTTCATATAAAAAGAAAAATAAGAAGAGGAAGAAAGGAGAAGAAGAGGAGAGGAAGAAGAGGAGAAATAAATAAGAAGAGGAAAAAAGAAGAAAAAGAAGAGGAGAAGAAGAAAGGAATAGAAGAGAAGAAGAAAAAATAGAAAAAATTCTATTTTTTCTTCTTCTCTCCTTCCTTTCTTCTTCTCCTCTTTTTTTTTCTTTTTTTTCTTCGATCTTCTCCTCTATTCCTTTTCTTCTTCTCCTCTTTTTATTTCTTCTTCGTTTTCTTATGTTTTATCGGGTCTGTCGTCGTCGATATACCCCTCTCCTGATAACTTCAACACGAGGGGGGGTCGATATACCCCCTCCCCGCCGATAATATTATTTTCCCATGTACGTATGTCGTCGTTGTCGATATAACCCCCTCCCGATAACTTCAACACGTGGGGGGGTCGATATACCCCCTCCCTGATAACATTATTTTCCCATGTATGTATGTCGTCGTTGTCGATATATATAACTCCCTCCCAGATAACTTTGACATGATGGACGGTCGATATTTATACCCCCTCTCGACCGTGATAACTTATACCACGGGAGCACCCCCCGGCCCTCTCGCTCGACCAAAACTCTCGAGGACACCCAAACCCTAGAAAAAAACGATGTCGGTCTCCTACCCCCTCCCGCCGCGCCCCTACCCTTGAAGCGTTGCCTAGGCCACCCCAAACCCGGAATAAGCTAGGTCTACGTTTGCACTAATATATCCACCTGCTGTCATGTTTGTGTAATAATTGCCATGTTGTAATATTTGCAGAAACAATGGAGCACGGACGAGACGAGCAAGCAGAAGAGGTGTTGGGGGACATAATCTTAGCCGGAGGTGATATCTTGTCGTATCTTAACGACAATGATGGTCTGGAAGAACAGGGTGAAGAAGCAGGCTACGGTGATCGAAGAATGGAGGAGGAAAGACATGATTATGATGGCTCCGGTGACCCAATGCTGGTGCAAGAAGGAGCCCGTGGTGACGGCTCCGGTGACTGAAAAAAGTCCGGCCAGGTAAATATATTAGTTAAGCCTGTGCTGACTAGCTAATTGATGCATTCATTGTTTTGGCATGTACACATATTAATTAACACTTGTCTTTCTTCTTTTTTCTAGCCCTCCGGATCGAGCACAACTTCGGTAAAGAGACGAGGCCCGAAGAGAAAGTTGCGCTCGGATGAAAGGTTTGAGATCACAGCAATCGCGCGCGACGGCCAACCGATTGAACCCATCCGGACAAAGGATGCATTTGCTGCTCAGTGCGGGGTTCTAGTTAGGGACAAAATCCCGATCAGCATCCAGCAATGGTATAAGCCTAAGAAGGAAGACCCTGAGGTGTCTTATGTCAATGATATGCAGAAAGATGATCTTTGGACTGAGCTGAAGGCAAATTTCACCCTACCGCCAGAGGAGGATCCGGAGAAGCCAGTTATAGAGCAATTAATCAAGTCTCATCCTCTTAAGAAGATGGCAGACCTATTCAGGAGGTGGAAGAATGAGCTGAAAACGTTTGTCGACAAAGAAGAGATACCAGAATTCATCGGCCGGTATGAGAAGATCAGAGATCACTGGCCCGCATTTGTGACCCACAAGACATCGGAAAAGAGTAAGAAGATGTCAGCGACAAACAAGAAGAATGCTGCAAAGAAGAAGCTTCACCATCGCACAGGGTCAGGTGGCTACCTCAAAGCCCGACCTAAGTGGGCCAAGGCTGAGAATGATCTGCTTGAAAAAGGGATCGAACCACAGACAATGAACTGGACAGACTGTTGTCGGACTTGGTTCTTCGGGGCTGGGGGAACCTTGGACCCTGTATTAGGGAGGTGCGTTTGGACGAACGAGCTTTTGAGAATACCAGTCAAGAAGATTCAGCAATATATCGATGCAGCGCAGCAAGGGACGTTCGTTCCAGACAGAGAGAACGACGAGCTCACAATGGCCCTCGGGAATCCTGAGCACCCTGGACGGACACGAGGCACGCCAGGCTCCGTTCCGTGGAAGGCTGGTTTTCCGGACGCGGGCGGTTACAAAAGCCAGGAGAGGAGGAAAAAAGTGGAGCAGATCCAAATTCAGAAGCTGCACGAAAGGGTTCAAGCGCTAGAGGAACGAGACGGCAATCGACATGCCGAAACTGCCCCCGAAGCTACACCGCCATCTCAGCGGAGAAGCAGTGTGGCTTCCACCGAGCTGCTTCAGCTGGAGCATGCGGCTCCTGCTAGCTACCCCGTGGATGCTATCACGGAGTCTCAATATTGCCACCTTATGGCGGAATGGCAGAACTTCAAAGTCAAGGCGGCTGTTGGCTCTGTTTTACCTCCTGAACCCGGCGCAACCTACCACTGCCGGCCGATTCCAGAAGGATATGCTAGAGTGATGGTGGATGAAATAACGGAGGGATTTGAGGAGCTCCAGCTTGACCACCCTACCGGTGAAGGGGAGACTCGGCTGGGTTCTGCTCTGAAGACTCCATGCCTATGGCGGAAGGAGCTCATCAAGCTTCCTAACTGGACGGCTCCGGCTCCTCCTCCGCCTCCTCCTCCGGCGAGTGATCAGGGCACTCAGCCTCCTTCTCCGGCACGTGGCGGCACTCCGCCTCCTTCTCTGCCAGTGCCGGCGCACCAGAGCAGCCAGCCTCCTCCTTCTCCGCCTCGTCAGCAAGGGCGGAAGAGACCCGCCGCCGCTGCGGCTGCTCCGGCGCGTCGTAGTCCTTCTCCTCCGCCTCGTAAGCAAGGAAAGAAGATAGCCGCAGCCGCTCCGTCTGCTCTGCCGGCGTCTAGCAGTACAGCTGCCAGAGGCGGGAGGCAATACAGATTCGGTCCTTCTCTGAAGACTCCAGAGAAGTTACCATACGAGAGGACCGAGGAGGAAACCAGGAAGATCGTGCGAGCCGAAGTGACAAACTTGTTTGAAGGGGTGAAAGCAAAGAAACATCCACCTCCGGAGGAGAAGGTAGATCCGGTGAAAGCAAAGCGCACTCTGGCTGCCCTGACAAAACCACCAAAGTCTCCGCCGAGAGGCAACTATGAGCGCATTCTTGCAAAGACATATGCCGAAGCGGAGCGGTCGGGAAGTACTGTCAGTGATCAAAGGTTAAAAGAACGACGAGCTGGGAAAAAAATTGCCCAGCTCGGCGAACAAGTGAACCAATCGTGCCCCCCGCTCAAGGTGTCAAAAGACATCGTTGCTAATGATCCGAGTATGGTGCCCGGTTATAGCAATCTTGGAGATTACCTGCCCGACGATGTACATTATGAAATCATGGAGGTGGACGAACACAAATACCATTACGGGAAGCCTTTCGTCAAAGATGAAAGATCTCTAACAGCGATGATGCGAAGACTACATGATTGGTACATGAAAACCTGCAGAGAGTCTGATGGGATGGATACTTTGACGCTGAGAGTTAAACCGGAGCATGACCTCGTTGGAATTGATCTGCTGAATGTTCCATTTGAGGATTTCTTCCAGTTTTACAATCAAAAGGCCCTCGATAAAACAACGATCACTTGCTACTGTCTGTAAGTAGTACTAATTCTGTCATTAAGTCTCTCTATATAGGTCAGCTCTTTCATTGCATGTATTTATAATTATCCTCACTATATTATGCAGATTGAAGATCGCCGAATTGAAGAAAAGACAAATCGGTGATATTGGGTTCATTAACACAAATCTCATAGATGCATATAGGGTTGAAAAACATCCCAAAGAAGCCGAGGCCAACTTGCTACAATCGTTGGTATTAAATCAAAACAAAGATATAATACTCTTTCCTTACAACTTCAAGTGAGTGTTACTGTCTTGTGCATATTCGGTTTCCCTTATTAGTCCAGGTTATGGTAATGTAATTGATGACTTATGCATGCATGCGCAGCTTCCACTATATTCTCCTAGAGATTAAGCTTGAGCAGGGAGTAGTAACCGTCTTAGACTCGAGACGAAAAGATCCCCAGGACTATGCGAACATGACTCAAATGCTCGAGAAGTAAGTTAAATCGATCATTATCCACCATATCAGCAACTTTGTTCATTTCCTGATATCAAGTAATTGTTTTCTTTGTTTGGCAGGGTTTGGAGAAAATTCACCTCAAAAGCTCCGGGGCTGCCGAAGAAGCTGCAATTTAATCACCCGAAAGTAAGTACTATAGTAGCATGTTCCGCGCATCTCCTAGTGATTCAAGTGCTAGTTTCATCAATACCATTTAGCATGCTTGCTTATCAGTTTGATTGACCTCTATTTCTTGTAAAGTGGTTGTGGCAGGAACCCGGGAATAATTACTGTGGATGCTACGTTTGCGAGTCCATCCGCTACACGACCTGTGAGCGAGGCTACACTGAAGAACAATATGAAGTGCGTAAGCAATAATATTCACAATTTTATTTTATTACCATCATTTGTGTTGAGTTTCATTTATTCACATATATATTTATTGACCCCCTTCTTCAAATTAGATGTTTCGGAAGCGGGATGAACTCCTAGCACCAGATCGTATGCGAGGAATTCTAGAGGAATTGGCGGCATTCTTCCTTGACCATGTGATCGCTGAAAACGGAGAATACTATGTGGACCATGTGTTCCTACAATTTAATTAGGAGATTGTATTGTAAGAGATAATTATTGTATATATGTAGCCCGTAGTGTCGGATAGATATACGAGAACTTGTTGTTCGACCAATATCTCGGAGAAGGAGAGGTGGTCGATATCACTTCTCTCTGTATGCATATGTTCATGACGATCTTCTGTTTCCTTCATTTAATTACTAGCTAGCGTGTCTACTCCTCTCCATACGTATATAGTACGTAGCGTCGACCAAGCACGGAGATAAGAGAGGACACTTCTCTCTATTAATTAGCTAGCTAACACAATATATGAAACACCTAAATTAACCCCCCAAAACCCCTAAACCACCCCCTTTCAAAAAAAAACAAAAACCTCAGCTCCTGCCAGCTGCTGACGCGTGGATGCCTATTGGTCCCGGTTGGTGACACCAACCGGGACAAAAGGCCCTGCCTATTGGTCCCGGTTGGTGGCACCAACCGGGACCAAAGGCCCCCCTGCCTGGGCTGGCAGCAGCGGCCACGTGGAGGACTTTCTGTCCCGGTTCGTGTAAGAACCGGGACTAAAGGGTTAGGGCTTTAGTAACGACCCTTTAGTCCCGGTGTGAGAACCGGGACAAAAGGCCCTTACAAACCGGGGTAAAAGCCCCTTTTCCTACTAGTGTTTTATGATTTTTTTTGAAATTTTTTTTGAATTTTTTTTATTTTCAAATTTCTGAATTATTTTAACCTGTAATCTCTAATCACCCCTCATCACTGCTCAATGTAACCTCTAATCTCTAATCACCCCTCATCATTCCAAATCATCTAACTTCCCGGACGGTCACCCATCCTCTCAGTACTCCAGCCTAAGCATGCTTAACTTCCGGGTTCTATTCTCCCTTGTTTTCATGTCTGCACTTGTTGTTTTCCTGACAATAGTAAGATGTCAATCCTATTAACCCTCAGGAATTTAGCTTGAGCATGAAGTCACACATTTCACTGTTTGAGTTTGAAACTATTGTTCTAAAAAACAATAATTATTTAGTAGCACTGATATTTCTTGAATAAGTAGTTTGACCATAGTTTGACCAAATTTGACCAAAATTCAAAAAAAAAACTGAAATAATTATTTAGTAACACTTATATTTCTTGAATAATTAGTTTGACCATTGTTTGACCACAGTTTTACCACAGTTTGACCAGATTTGACCAAAATTCAAAAAAAACTGAAATAATTATTTAGTAACACTAATATTCTTGAATAATTATTTAGTAACACTAATACTTCTTGAATAAGTAGTTTGACCATAGTTTGACCAGATTTAACAAAAATTAAAAAAAAGAAATTTGAGCATAACTTTTTTTCCTTTTAGAATTTGAGGATTCTAAAAATTTGCAAACAGGCCGCAGGCCGTCAATATCGGATGCAGATTTTCGTGCTGAACATTTTGATATATTATACGTTTTTTTCTGACATCATATGCAAAATTTATAGCCGTTTTACATTTTCCCTACACTTTTTGCAAAACATGTCCAAATTTAAGTTTTGAAATTTTCCTAACTAGTACATGTAGTAACATAACTACATCTGGAAGGATTTTAATTTTTGAAGTTTTTGTCATTTTCTTTTGCTTTTTACAAAACTGAAAAGGCGATCCACTTGGGGGGGGGGTAGAGTTTGAAAATGGTACCTTTAGTACCGGTTTGAGACACGAACCGGGACTAAAGGGCATGGCACCCTTTAGTCCTGGTTTGTGTCTCAAACCGGGACTAAAGGTCTAATCTTTAGTCCCGGTTTGAGACACGAACCGGGACTAAAGGGCATCGCACCCTTTAGTCCCGGTTCGTGTCTCAAACCGGGACTGAAGGGGTCAGGTGAACCGGGACTAATGCCTTAGCCACACGAACCGGGACCAATCCTCACATTAGTCCTGGTTCGTGACTGAACCGGGACTAATGTGAATATTGCCCTGCGACCAAAGCCCTGTTTTCTACTAGTGATAGGAGAAGGGGGCATGGAAGCCTATTGGTGGGCCCACAAGCTCACATGGCTCGCCTAGGGGGTGGGGGAGGGTACCTGAGCTTGTGGCTCGCTGGTGTGGCCCCTCCTGGTGATTCTTCTTCCAGTTTTCTTATTAAGTCCAAAATATATCTCTGTAAATTTTCAGGTCATTTGAAGCTCCAGAGTATAGCTATCTCTGCTGTAGCTTTTTAGGTCCAGAGCTCCAGCTGCTGGCGATTTCCGTCTACATGTGAAACTTGCAAAATATGAGAGAAAAGTCATTAGAATTGCCTAATTAAGTGAAATATTAACCGAAAATATTATGAATAACAATAGGAAAACATGATGCATAATGGACGTATCAATCCTCTTCTCTTGCATGGTGGATTTCATGCTTATGAGTTTTGTGTGGGAGGCACTCCGACCTGATTGTGAGGCTCTAGACCTAGCCGCATTCCTTAATGCCAGAGCTGTCTAGACTGGTAGGAAGAGACGCCTCTTTTGGCTAGTTTTTGTGGCATTAGGTTGGACGCGTTGGATGACATAGGATTGAAGTCTAGCACTTTTCCCTAATGTATAGACTCAAAATGCTTTGGTCGAATCTTTTATCGAAAGAATTAATCTGATTGCATGATTTTAACCTCGCTATTGCAACTTACCAACTTCACGTTGGAGTCATGTAGTCTTACACACTCATGCCCAAGCTGATAATATTATTCCCCTAAATCTCTGATACGTGGAGATATACCAAGTATTTCCGATCTGGGGTAATTCGGTTACACACTGATATCACCAACCCGGCATACATCATTAGCCCCTCAACGTATATTTGGGATCTACGTGAGGAATAACTTTATTTCCGTCTATACCAGATGCCCCTAACATGGGGATTTATTGATGACCCACAAGTATAGGGGATTTATCGTAGTACTTTTGATAAGTCAGAGTGTAGAACCCAACGAGGAGCAGAAGGAAATGACAAGCGATTTTCAGCAAGATATTTTCTGCAAGCACTGAAATTATCGGTAACAGATAGTTTGGTGATAAGATAATTTGTAACAAGTAACAAGTGTAACAAAGGTGCAGCAAGGTGGCCCAACCCTTTTTATAGGAAAGTACAAGCATAGACGAACTCTTATATAAAGCAAAGTGCTCCCGAGGACACATGGGAATTATTGTCAAGTTAGTTTTCATCATGCTCATATGATTTTGGTTCATCACTTTGATAATTTGATATGTGGGTGGACCGGTGCTTGGGTGCTGTCCTACTTGGACAAGCATCCCACTTATGATTAACCCCTCTTGCAAGCATCTGCAACTACGACAGAAGAATTAAGATAAATCTAACCATAGCATGAAACATGTGGATCCAAATTAGCCCCTTACGAAGCAACACATAAACTAGGGTTCAATCTTCTGTCACTCTAGCAACCCATCATCTACTTATTACTTCCCAATGCCTTCCCATAGGCCCAAATAGTGGTGAAGTGTCATGTAGTCGATGTTCACATAAGACCACTAGAGGAAAGACAACATACATCTCATCAAAATATCGAACGAATACCAAATTCACATGATTACTTATAACAAGACTTCTCCCATGTCCTCAGGAACTAACGTAACTACTCAAAAAACATGTTCATGTTCAAGATCAAAGGGGTATTGAATATCATTAAGGATCTGAACATATGATCTTCCACCAAGTAAACCAACTAGCATCAACTATAAGGAGTAATCAACACTACTAGCAACCAACAGGTACCAATCTGAGGTTTTGAGATAGAGATTGAATACAAAAGATGAACTAGGGTTTGAGAGGAGATGGCGCTAATGAAGATGTTCATGTAGATTGACCCTCTCTCGATGAGAGGATCGTTGGTGATGACGATGGCTTTGATTTCCCCCTCCCGGAGGGAAGTTTCCCCGGCAGAACAGCTCCACCGGAGCCCTAGATTGCTTCTGCCCAGGTTCCGCCTCGAGATGGCGGCGCTTCATCCCGAAAGCTCTCTCCTAATTGTTTTCTAGGTCAAAAGACATCATATAGCAGAAGAGGGGGACAGGAGAGCTGCTAGGGGGCCCACAAGCCCTGGGGGTAGGCCGCGCCCCCAGGCTTGTGGCCACCTATTGGGCCCCCCTCTGGTATTTCTTCGGCCAATATTTTTTATATATTCCAAAAATATTCTCCGTAAAGTTTTAGGACATTTGGAGTTGTGCAGAATAGCTCTCTCAGATTTGCTCCTCTCCGGTCCAGAATTCCAGCTACCGACATTCTCCCTCTTCATGTAAATATTGTAAAATAAGGGAGAAAAGGGATAAATATTGAACCATAATGTGTAATAACAGCCCATAATGCAATACATATCAATATAAAAGCATGATGCAAAATGGACGTATCAACTCCCCCAAGCTTAGACCTCGCTTGTCCTTAAGCAAAAGCCGAAATCGATAATAATGTCCACATGTTTAAAGATAGATGTGTCAATAAAATAAAATACGGATATGAGGGCATCATGATCATCTTTAGAACAACAACATATTGTCATATAATTTCATTCACAAGGTAAAGTATGGACCAAAAACTTCATTGAAAACTAACAAACTATGATCTCGGTCATCGAAGCAATTGTAATTTATCATAATATCGGAAAGAGTCAATGTAAGAGCTTTTATGTAGCAAGTCCACATACTCAACCATCTATTAGTCTTTTATAATTGCTACCACTCACGCGATACTTATGAGATCAAAGCCTCAGTCGGACACATAGAAAGATAGGGGCTGATACATTCGCCTCCCAACCTTTTACCTCTAGGGTAATGTCAACAATAATAGTTTATGATCACCTATGTCGGAGTGGGTATACATATCTGGATCATCCCCAACATATATTGCTTGCCAAAAAGAAAAAGTGAAAATGGAAGGGTGAAGATCACCATGACTCTTGTATAAAGATAGACGTTAAAAATAAAAGATAGGCCCTTCATAGAGGGAAGCAGAGGTTGTCATGCACTTTTTGATTGGATGCACGAAATCTTAATAAAAAAGAATGTCACTTTATAGTGCTGCTTGTGATAGAGAACTTTATTATGCAGTCCGTCGCTTTTATTTCTTCCATATCACAAGTTTGTATAAAGTTTATTTTCCTTACACTATAAGATAATACATATTTAGAGAGCAATTTTTATTGCTTGCACCGATGACAACTTAATTGAAGGTTCTTAATCAATCAATATGTAGATATAGTGGACTCTCATGGCAAAACTGGATCAAGGGGTTTTGGATGCACAAGTAGTATCTCTACTTGATGCGAAAGATTTGGCTAGCATAGGATGAGGAGCAAGCTCAACATGTTGGAGGATCGATGACAATATAAATTCTATTCGGATATAAGGAAACATAACACATTATGTTGTCTTGCTTGTCCAACATCAACTTATTAGCATACAATATTTTAATGAGCGCTCACGATCACAAAAGATGTCCAAGATAGTGTATTTATATGTGGAACCTCTCTTTCTTTATTACTTCCTATTAATTGCAGCAATGACCAATACTATGTTTGTCAACCTTCAACAAATTTTATTAATCATACTTCTTATATGTGAAGTCATCACTCTTCCATAAAATTATTATATAAACTTTTATTTATTATATTCTCTTCCTTTTCCAAGATCAAACAAGAAAGCAAAGCCCTGAACTCAAAACTAATCTTTATTACATAACTCCTAGACTCAATTACAAAGGTAGATCAAGATGCAAAAACTAAAAGGCAAGGTCATACTAAAACTTTTATTCTCCTAGATCAAAATATAACCAAAAAGATCGAACTAAATTAAATGATTAAGATAAGTGTGTGATGGTGATACGATACCGGGACACCTCCCCCAAGCTTGTCACAAGCTATGGGAGTGCCCATACCCATATACTCAAGTCTCCTTCTTCAGAGGTGGTGGTGATGAAGGTGTGGTAGCATTCTTCTTCTCCAGCTTGCGTCTGAGGCTAAAAGTTTCCTCCCTGAGATTCTCATTCTCCAGCTCAAGCTTTAATACCTCTTTGCACAATGCCGCCTTGCTTTCCTGTAGTAAAACGGATGGGATGAATTGAACCTTAGAGTTGTTTCACCGATTAGGAAGGCTTGACTTCTTGAATTCCATGTGCATATCTCCAGGTTGAAGTAGTTGAACTTCATCTTCATCAGAGCTATCATCCCCTACTTTCTCCATGTCGTGGTCTTCCTCCTCATCCGTAGACAACCGTAATGATCTACCTCCCCATAGACATTGGTGTTTGCGATATAATCAGCGACATAGCTCGCTCCCTCCGAATCTTGAGACGACATACTCATACCAGCCAGAAAAATAGCTCGAAACAAGAACATAGGATATTGTCGTGATACGGTGGTCAAAACCTTCGGCAGATTATATAATGAACTTTTACCGTGCAAAACAAGTATTTTGGGAGGAAACGGAGTCCGAAGGGCACATGAGGTGGCCACAAGCCAGGGTAGCGCGCCCCCTTATGAAGCAACCCACAAACTAGGGTTTAAGCTTCTGTCACTCTACCAACCCATCATCTACTTATTACTTCCCAATGCCTTCCCCTATGCCCAAATAATGGTGAAGTGTCATGTACTCGACGTTCACATAACACCACTAGAGGAAAGACAACATACATCTCATCAAAATATCGAACGAATACCAAGACTTCTCCCATGTCCTCAGGAACAAACGTAACTACTCACAAAACATGTTCATGTTCAAGATCAGAGGGGTATTGAATATCATTAAGGATCTGAACATACGATCTTCCACCAAGTAAACCAACTAGCATCAACTACGAGGAGTAATCAACACTACTAGCAACCCACAAATACCAATATAAGGTTTTGAGATAGAGATTGAATACAAGAGATGAACTAGTGTTTGAGAGGAGATGGTGCTAGTGAAGATGTTGATGAAGATTGACCCTCCCTCGATGAGAGGATTGTTGGTGATGATGATGGCATCGATTTCCCTCCCGGAGGGAAGTTTCCCCGGCAGAACAGCTCCGCCGGAGCCGTAGATTGCTTCTGCCCAGGTTCCGCCTCGAGACGGCGGCGCTACATCCCGAAACTCTCTCCTGATTTTTTCAGGTCAAAAGACATCATATAGCGGAAGAGGGGGACCGCAGACCTGTTGGGGGGCCCACAAGCCCTGGGGTAGGACGCGCCCCCCAGGCTTGCGACCACCTGGTGGGTCCCCCTCTGGTATTTCTTTGCCCAATATTTTTTATATATTCCAAAATAATTCTCCATGAATTTTCTGGACATTTGCAGTTGTGCATAATAGGTCTCTCAGATTTTCTCCTTTCCGGTCCAGAATTCTAGCTGCCAGCATTCTCCTTCTTCATGTAAATCTTGTGAAATAAGGGAGAAAAGGCATAAGTATTGAACCATCATGTGTAATAACAACCCATAATGCAATAAATATCAATATAAAAGCATGATGCAAAATGGATGTATCAGTTATTCACGGACAGTATGTTGATTGAATGAGGAACATTTCCAGGCATTAGGTGGAGATTTCAAGTACCATAAAGAATGCCGAAAAATTAGTGGAATGTTCCACACATTTCTGCCTCAATTCCACAAGCTCAAAGATCTGGACCATGCGTTCAGAAGATATGCAGCACTTTGCAAATAACCTGCCAGTTTCATTTGTTAACTATAGAGGTGTCACACAATGCTGCACTCCTGCAAAAGTACGCCTAAAAGTGTGAAGGTACCAACAAAAATCACTCCACTCGCCATTCAATGCAACAAGGGGAGAAGTATGACAAAAATACATCAGGATTCGGCTGCTCGGAAGCGAGGATATCAAGACCTTTGAATCAGTCAACGCAAGTCAACTTCATTTTGACAAACACCTAATGGGTTGTATAAACCCAATGGATGGGCAACCTCCGGGAACCCAGGTCATAGTGCACACAATGACTGGGACATTTGAATACCTAACTCAATCGCATTGGGAAATCGCGAGCAGTCACCATGCGGACGATAATTTAATCAGCTATGTTGATATACAAATTTAGGAGAAACATATAACCGGAAGTCTACAATCTCGACATACATTTCTCAATTAGATTGCAAAAAACTTTCAAATGATTCAGATCCAAATACCATGGCCAGGGAAAAGTGTGAACAACACTCGGACTGAACTCAAGAAAAGTGTGAACAATGCCTAGTGGAAGATTCGACGAACCTCATATTCCTGTAACTGCCCTTTCTCAACAGTGTAGTCCAATAGCTCACCGTTCTTGCAATATTCTATCACAACAAATACATCCCGAGGTGTCTCAACCTCATAAAATCGGATGATAGGATGGTGAGTGAAGTCAACGAACAACATCAATATCTTGATTTCTCTATTTGCTGGAAACAAGATATGAGAAAACAATAGAAGTAAAGTGTTAGAGATCGAGTCTATGAAGAAATTGGAGATGTAAATTCTACTAACTCGAAGCAATGACACAAGATGAACTTTCTTCTTAACCAAACATGAATGTATTCTAACCTAATATACATTATCTCGACTAACTGATTAAGCGGGAATCAGGAACACACCCACATGTCTGACCAACACTATGAAAGCAGATAACTCGAAATTCTGAACAAGCAAGTTAAATGTATCCTACACTATTGTGCCAGGAGAAGGAGGCATACCTTTCTCTTCCATTTCCATAGTTTTTATTTTATGATGGTTCAGAATCTTTATAGCAACTTTGTGTCCTGTAAGCTTATGCTCTGCAATCATCACTTTTCCAAATGTCCCTACATCTAATGTTTTGCCCAGATTGTAGCTCTTCAACTCTTTAGAATGTCCACCCCTCTGGTGTTCCCAACCGTTTTCACTATGCCAAAACAAGGGAGATAATATATGTGATTATTAAACAGATTTATAGTTCAGAACAAGTTGATCGAAACTGGTGAAATATGACTTACACTGAATATGCTGATCATGAATAACATGAAATATTTACAGCATGTCACTGCTTAAATACCGGCCTTGAGGGGTGAAATGAGTGGGCTAGGCATAAATGACCACTATGGGACATCACTGGCGAGTCAAGTGTGGCTCAATTAGAGGTCAACGAAATGGAGTTCCCTTCTCAAATAGGGAGTGCACAACATATTCGATCGCTTCAATTTGGCTTAGTGAGATGATCGGCAACCAACATGTACTATCTTGTACGGATCGAGTAGGATCATAATATATTAGCATAAAAATGCTTGCACGCGCAACACGAATGACTATAGGCCTTTTCTGATATGTAACGTATCAGGTCTGGCAACGATGGTTGGGATAAAAACCACCGATAATGCTCGCTCATACGTTGGATGCCCGGCCCTGGTGCGAAGACACATATGACACATAAAATTCTAGGTAGTGTGTTAACACGCAAAGTATTCTTGAAAAGGTTCACAGATTCGTACGGGGATCTGTAGCAAAGATCCCAATTGGAGGGCAGAAACAAGAAGGGAGGGCACCAAAATCCCCACAACCACAAGTAGAGCAGCACACAAACTGGACTAATAAATTTCTCACTCGAGCCAAAAATAGAATTGACAAGCGGCACTCCCTCAAAACTAAAATTTAAGAGCACGCGCGAACCGACCCAGCTCTCTACTAGGCTAAGCAAGCAATAACGACGCGGAAACGCTAAACTCCGGTATGAATTGCAGGACAAATGAGCAGTGCCATTACCCTAATTACCTGACCAAATCTTGTGGTCAATCAACAGCTCGGACACAAGTTTTGGCGTTGCTCTACCTCCAGCGGTGGGAGGGAACGTGTGCTTTAGGCTTTAGATGAGATAGAGCTACTTAGATGGGGGTGGCGTGTAACCAGGGAAAGGGAAAGGTGAGCATTAGCGTCAGCATTGCGCTTACCTAAGTGAGCACGTTGTTTTCCTCTTTCTCCTATGTCGTTTCCCGGCCCCCGCCAATTTTTCTCTCCTTCCTTTTGCAATGCTTTGCATGTGTCGATTGATTCATCTGTCCGTTGTTGGTTCATTTGGACGGTATAGGAATAGGATGGACAGCAGAGACGCTTTTCGGTCGCCAGTAACAAGGCGCCAATGCAAAATATGCATGCCGTGCGGCCGGCATTGGAGGTGGGTGGGATTAAGTGGAACGCCGTTGTTTCGTGCGTGAAGAGGACGTTGGCTATACTGGGTGCATACGCATATTGGACTGTTTTCTCAGAATTTGTTTTGTTTTTTCATAGAAACAAAATGCTAACTAAAAAAATCATCAAAAAACTCAAAAATTCACTACCTCTGCACAGGTCATGATCTTGATGGCTTCTTATTAATTTTCGCGTGTCACACCTAGAATCGGAAACATTTCCCTATGATAGGCGGTCAAAACTTCAGCATGTCGCGTCACGCCACGTTATACCTACCAATGCCAGGGAACCACATGTCCTTGCGGACCCACGCACATCCCTTCTTCCTCAACTTCTATTTCCTTTCCGTCGCCAGGGGCGGATTAAAGAGGAATGGGAAACGCTTCCCTTCAACCGACCGGCCAAAATTTCAGTGTGTCGCATCATGTGATGTTATACCTACCAATGCCAGGGCGCCACATGTCCTTGCGGGCCCACACACATCCCTTCTTTCTCTCCTTCCATTTCCAATCTGTTGCCACGGATGGATTCAAGGGTAATGGCACACATTTCTCTACGACATACCGACCAAAACTTTAGTTTGTCACGTCTGGCCATGTTGTACTTACCAATGCCAGGGTGCCACATGTCCTGCGGGCCCAACCACATCCCTTCTTTCTCTCCTTCCATTTCCCTTCTATCGCCGGGGACGGATTCAACAGGAATGGGAAACGTGTCCCTCTGACCAATTGGCCAAACCTTCAAAGCTTCGCGTCACGCCTAATTATACCTACCAATGCAAGGGCGCCACATATTCCTTACAGGCCCACAAACATGCCTTCTGTAACACTAGTTGGGCATGTAGTTGTTGAACATTATCCCGGCCCTCACCATCTTTCCTTGAAGCCCTCCGTACCTCGACATCATTGGTGTCATCTCTGTGCCCGCCGTTCAAGAAATGTTCATGTGATTCATAGAGCCCGCGTGCACCACGAATGTGCCCTTCTTCCGCAAATGGTCCTTACTGACCGCCTATGCGTGCTCTAGTCGTAGATGTTCTAGGTCCTTCCTAGAGTGGAGGTGGCTGTGAAATCTATATGCAAGCTTCACCGCCTCCCAGTGGACCCGGACATCACGCCCACGTCCCTCGACTCGCCAATGGACGTCGTGCTTGATTAGGTCTGCCATGCAGCCCATGGTGTGCGTGATGATGGAGAAGGATATGGACCACAAAAATTCCAAGATGTTTATGAAGTTTAGCAACACACAGTTTTGCTATGACATCGTGCTCGACTTGATAGAGTCCATGCCAGTGGTCCATGGTGGAACTACAAGCAGTGGAGCTGGTGTCGGAGAAAACACAAAGAGATAGGCAGATGCCTCTCGCTCACATTACGAGAAGATATATTGGCATGTTATCAGGAATGAATGTAAGTCTCGGGTTCCATGTACAAGGAACTAGACCCAGAAAAGTATACCGCGGTTGAGTCCCTTCCATGTGTACCAAACACAAGTTGCGTATATCGGTGTCACATCGACATGTTAACTTTAACAACAGGTAGTGTACACACTATAGGATTTTGTGGGGGAAAGTGATGAAGGTTTCAAAGAGTTGCATCACAAGGACAAAAGGGAGGAAGAAAGTAATTGCTAGTTATATTGCATAGATATAGTTGCTATTTCATATGTGGACATTTGGAAACTTTATTTATCTCTTGTCTAAATGATGTGGTTGGTAGTTTGAGAAGGTAATAAACTATTACTATATCGGTTCTTGAGATATTTATTTAATTTACACGATAAAGCTGGTTCAGGAAAGTATTGTTTATTAAAAGTGTTTTTCTCATTTACGTCAGTAACTCGCACATGCCTTGAACGTGCCCTTTCCCTTCCAGAGGGACCTCAATGATAGCCTGGATGTGCTTCAGAAATAGATATTATAAGTCCTCCCCCGAGAGATGGTGGTTTTGAACTCCATCTACTAGCCTCCTAGTGGACCCGTACAGCGTGTCCACGTGCCTCCTCTCGTCAATTAACCCTGCCCTCAGCTAGATCACCGCCATGCATCCCATGGTGTTCACGATCATGGAGCAGGGGAGATACCACAAAAATTCATGGTTGATGGAGTAGTTTAGAAACACACTCTTCTACTATGGTGGCATGTTCAACTAGATGGAGGCTATGTCGGTGATCCATGCTAGCACAATAGGAAATGGAGCAAGAGCGGACACGTACATCTAGAGGCAGGTCTTCGACATCATGTGTCGGTAAGGTAGCACCAGCTCGGAGCACCGCGAGACGCTCGCATGCATGCAACATCAGCTCTGGCGCATGATTATCAAACAGGTGCCACTAAGGCTAAAAGAGGCCCATCAGGTGGGAAAGCTACTCTGTGTATTCTCTGGCGCCAGGTTTAACATATAGGAGACCGGCTAATGCCTCCCACTCACATAATTAGAACATATATAGACAACATATCGTGCAAAAGGTAAGTCGGGTTGGGTGAACATGAAACTTGAGCCAAAATAATATACCTTGGCCAAGTGCCATCCATGCACATCGCAAACTCAAGTAACGTATACCCGTGTTTCATTGACATATGAACTCCAGTGGCAGGTAGTGTAAATGTAGGATTTTTTGGTGGAAAGTGCGGGGAAAACATCATAAAGCTCCTTAAGAGATGAATCCTCACTCCCGAAATATCAGGAAAATCTGAAAATTGCACCTTGAGAGATGAATCCCCAACACAAATGGCATGCCAATATTTAACACTAGAACCATTTCCAAATGTACATCTTTAAAAGAACTTAGAATTACTGAAAGAACAAATTAATCCCTCTAGAAGAGAAAACAAACACCTCATTTGGACAACAAAATAGGATTAGGGGTCCCATATTTAAAATTAATAAGTTTTTTCCAACTCTTATCCTCCAACAATATATCTCTTCCCCCATGGACATAAGCTTTCTCCGACATTTGAGTGAAAACATGGGCAACCAAATTAAAGAGAATGGGGAATAAAAGATAACCTTCCTTCTAAACCCTTACCACTAATAATGTAAGGTCCATTAGTGTCAATATTCCTGACACATAATTAACCTTGAAAGAGAACCAACTTAATCCACCCAATCCACTTCTCACCAAAACCCCTAGATGCAAGTACTTCTAAAAGGAATTCCCATCTTACACTGTCATAGACCTTTTCATAGTCAAGCATAAGAACAAGGGAGCTAGATTTAGAAGAGTGAATCTCATGATAACTTCATGTTCCATAACCACACTTTCAAATATAAATCCACCTGTATTAAAAATTTGTTTGTTTGATTAGTAGAATTTGTAGGAGATATGCCCTAGAGGCAATAATAAATGATATTATTTATCTCCGAGTTCATAATTATGTTTATGTTCCATGCTATAACTGCTATGGTCGAGGCTCGGAGGAAGACTCATATGCACGTGTGGAATAATAAACGGTAAAATGTATTCCTAGTCTGGCCTCTAAGACTAGCTCAAGTGTTGCATGATGGTTATGTTTTCCTGATCATGGGCATGTCTATGTCACCAACCTTGAGGGCATAATGTTAAGAGAACATTTGTGTTGAATCGACCCGGCATGATGTTATGCTATGAGATTCATTCGTCACAAGTTTATTGGTACATAACACAGAGATGGTTAACGTTTGCATGATTCCTTAGACCATGAGAGTATCGAGTTTCTTCATGCTTGCTTCATGAACTTTGGGGTTTGTTAGACGTCATCCGTAAATGGGTGGCTATTACGGCGGCTTACGGGTTCATGGAAAAGTGTGTCAAGTAACTTGATAGCTCAAGATTGGGATTTGCTCCTCCGACGATGGAGAGATATCTCTGGGCCCTCTCGGTGTTACGGTATCCATCATCGTCTGGCCAGACACTTTGTGATTTGATCACGGGGATGCCAGAACACGATAACGAGAAAAGAGAACAATACCAGTAACGAGGTAACTAGCATAGTGGACAAGTAGTTGATCCACGGGAATGCCAACATGTCTCACCTCGGGTATTTGTAACATATCGCGAAGCAACAGGAATAGCACACGGCAACTGGAGGTTCACTCGAATATTTATTCGTGTGGGTATAGGGGTCAATATGGGTGTCCACGGCTCCGATGTTGATCATTGATCGGAAGGGGTTCCGGGTCATGTCTATACTTCACCGAACCTATAGGGTCACACGCTTAAGGGTCATCTATCTGCTGAATACTAGACATGGAGTCTGAGAGAAAATCACCGAAAAAGTTTCGGACACCAAAAAGTTTCGGACAGCAGAATCGTACCGTAGAGAGAGGTCATCGGATAAGTTTCGATGATACCAAAAGTTGTTTCGGGATACACCATTAAGTCAAATTGGTTTCGGCACATGCCTGATAATTCTTGGAGGATGCCAGAATCATTCTGGAAGCTTTTTGGAATTTTCTGAGATAAAAACCGGAAATGTTCCGGAGCTGCCGGAGCCACTTCAGATGCGTTTCGCAGATGAAATTCACTAAAACCGGAATTGTTTCGGAACGTGTTGAAAATCATTTTAGTGGGTACTGGAAATGTTCTTAGCCCACATAAATATTTTTAGTTCGATCAGACGCTGAAAAATGTCGTCGTGAATAGTGAAAATCAGCTTTATGGTTACTTTATGGAAAGCCACCTTTTGGGGCTTTGCTCCAAAAGATCTTGGGGATGACATGGATGGATAGGAGCCATTTTTTGGGCCCCTCATGTGGGTGTGGCCGGCCACATGGGGTATCCCCCCTTGGGGACCCTCTTGTTCCTTGGTTTCACTCCTAGGTCCTTGTGGAAGGACTTCATTCATGTGCATTTTCGGTTTTTTGTGAAACTACCCTACCCCCTTTGGATTTCCTATAAATAGAGGTGGAGGGGCAGCCCTCCACAATTATCCCTTGCTCTCATACACATGCCATGCATTATCTGGCTTCTTCTCTCCCTCCCACGAAAAGAGTTTCATAGAGCCGTAAGGCTGTCTGGGTTCCGGCAGGAACTAGTTCTGGACGGCGAAGCCCTGCCGGATAGATGACACCGTATGTGTGCAACTCTGTAGAGATATCGTAGTTTCGGTCTTATTTCGTGAGTGCCTCCCGAAGGGCTGTCCGTGTGACCATCCGAGTTTCGAAGGTCCTCCCGAAGGGCTGTCCGAGTGACCGTTCGAGTTTCGAAGGTCCTCCCGAAGGGCTATCCGCGACACCGTCCGGGGGGCTGTTCGATCGCCTCCTGGAGGGCTGTCTGAGGAGCAGATGAGGGTATACATCCTCGCGGTTGGGAGGTTGTAAATCCTAGCTGCGGGGATCTGCACCGCCGATCGTCATCGACTCTACTTCCCGCTGCGCTACGAGTCGGTAACGAAAAAGATCAAACCATGTATGTAGTCTCCATAGTGGTCCTGGGTTGGTGCGTAGGTCGGAAATTTTTTGTTTTCTGCCGCGTTCCCCTACAGTGGCATCAAGAGCCGTGCTATGCGTAGATGCAGGTTTCGATCTAGAATACATGGAGATGTATGGGTATTGCATAATATAATTAGGTAGTAGGTGAGATCTATTGCTGAAAATTATATATGCGGGTGACAGATGAAATCTGTTGCCCGAGGTTCTTGTTGCTTCCCTAGAATTTGCGTTTGCTCAATCTCGAGACAGCATGGTGGAATTTGACAAAGTTCTGGCAATCCGTGATCCTGATTGATCATGGAAGTGCTATCAGTTCTTTGGGTTCTGTCGTAGTCAAAAGAAAGATGAAATTCGCAGATGAAAGGGCATTGCAGATATGATCTGCACGGGGGTCATGCGTATGACGAAGTTTAGTATGGGGCTCGAGATTTAATTATCCCATGTTTCATACACCCCGAGATGTTAATCTAGCAACCTGAATAATCATACTTGATGATAAAACGTTGGTAGCTGCGGTTTAAGTCAAAACCTTAGAAGCCACGTAAAATAAATTTTTGCATAAACCTATTAGAGTCGTCTAACTTGGTTTTGCAGGATGTGCATGTGATGTGGTATAGCAGTGCTCATACTCATTCGATTATGTATGAGATGACTATATGATGTAATTTGATTAACATGACCTGCGTGTCATGATTCGGCATGATGGCTGGAGCCATATGATTGCATTTTAATGACCTGCGTGTCAACCTTGTTGTAATGCATTATTTTGTTAGCTATAGAGATAGCAATATTATCTGGTGCATCGACAAGGTGGTGGCAATCTTCGTGAAGGTGACCACCGACGCGAATGCCGAAGACGAAGAAATGAAATACTTCTCCGTCAGAAAGGGCTATACCATATCATGCTATTATGAATTGCCTGAGATGTTTATCCCTTATGATGCACCCTTCTTGATTGCGCGGTAGTCGCTTTTATTAGGGTGATATCTCACTTAAAATATCAAGTAGTTAGTGTTCTCCCAAGTGTAGCACCCTCACGGCACCTATCTTTTCGGGGTGCGCCATGGATGCATGGGTACGAACGATTAGAGAAGTGTGAGGCGGGTGAGGTCAGACCTCGCAGCAAGATCACTTGGTTGTCTTGACGTTCATGGCAGGATCGTCCTGAGCTCGGAACACACGCATCGAAAGATGAGCAAGAGTCACATAGAGATGTGATCGGCAAGTTGGCCTACTGATTAAAATTCCCGTTAAGAGATGATGATTCTATGGCGATGGATTGAAGTCTGGATCTTGTATCACTCAAAATTAATTGTGAGAGATATTGATTTGAGTGGGAGCGCACTGTTGAATTAACATGTTTAATTCTCAGTGCAATTAATTATGAACACTGTCTAAGTGTTTCTTGCATAATAGTTGTAGAATAATGGCTCGCATTTCCACCTTCCCTATTAAAATTGAATAGCTGTTAAATATCTGGTTAAAACTTTACGATTGGTAACGTAATATGAGGATTGTCCTCAAAAGTGCCGAGAAGGACTTTGTCCTATCGCATGCTTTCCGTATCCTCCCGCTAATGCTATGGATCATGTGACTCTCGTCCTTCGATCCAAAAGCTAGAATTCTGTTATGGTCAAGTGGAATATGTTTGCTTCCATGAAACCCAAACTTCGAAATTTGGGATAGTTATATGATATTCATGGAACTGAAAATTATTTTCAGATACAAACAAAGCAATGTTTGTTTGCAAGTATTAGTAAAAGTGTTTACTATGCATTTGACTGTTGGGAAAGGGATCCAGAAGAACGCCTGTCATATAATGAAAGGTGAATAAAACAACAACTTAAAGAGAAAGGAAGTGTCCAAAGGGTGTTAGTATGACTTACACGCCTAGGAAGTCCGGGGCTAATGCCACTCTTAAGTTGGGTGCTTCTTCTGGGAGTAGGAGAAATACTAAAAGTTAAACTGTTACAAGTATAAAGGCAAAAGGAAAGAAGACTGGAATATCCAGCTCATGTATGAATGTCATACAAGTTTTTGATGTATAGAAGGCTGGTCAAAGATATAGTTCTTGCGAATTATGGTTAAACATGTTAATCACTAATTCTTGGGTATTGTGAGTTCATCACAAAAATGCCCACTCGATTGCATTCTGTTGCAACTCGATGTAAGAACTACTATGGCCTGAAAGACTAGCTAGAAATGAGGTTAAGGTATACACAGGGAACATAGTAAATGTTACTATACCTTCCATCGGTGTATTGCCGTCTGTATTTATTTTCATAATTCATTTAGAGTTTTGCAAACTCTATCCCATTGCATAAGGTATCTTGCAAGAAGGTTGTTCATAAGAGAACTTTTTATGTTCGATGTTATGAATAACACAAGGGCCATACTTTCATTATGAATGAGATGTATGTTATGAATATTGATAATAATACAATACCTCTGGGTTTACTTTGATAATTCATTTTAGAGTTTCATACACTCTAGCCCATTGCACAATGTTTGTTGCAAAAGAGTTGTTCATAAAAACAACAATTGTTGTTAAGTATTATGAATAACATAAGGGCCATACTTCCATCATCGATGGGACGTATGTTATGAATATTGAGGGTAATATGATACATCCATAACACTGACGCTAAATGTCGCAAGACTAAAAGAATACCACACAAGTGTGGCACTACATTTGGTCACATTTGAGAAACCCGCATGGAAAATTCCATTATGATGGATTTTGAAGTCTTTTTGATTTTGAATCATCTGACACTTGCAACTTTCCTCCGAAAAGTGAAGTGACTAAAATACCGTTCACAGGCCATAGGAACGAACAACAAACTTATTAGTGATCATACATTTGATGTGTGTAGTCCGATAAGTGCTGTTAGTGGTGGATTTATTTATCTGCAGAAATGACTCAAGTAGATATATGGATATTTACTTGATGAGACGTAAGTCTGGATCTTTTGAAATCATTCGAAAGGTTCTCAAAAATGAAGTAGAAGTTATTGTAACAAGAAAATTATGCTTCTGCAATTTGATTGCACAAAGGAATATTTGAGTTACATGTTTAGCGAATGTCTGATGAGTTGTGAAAGGGGTTTCATAACTTGCACCTCCCGGAACACCACTGCAAGTGGAAAGTCCGTGGAGATGTAATCAAACCATTTATGACATGGTAAGGTCAAAGATGACATAAATAAATTTGCCATTATCCCTTTTAAAGTGATGCTTTAGAGACTGCGGCTTTTACACTGAAAAGAGCTACATCGGGTCTGTTGAAATGAAGCCATGGTATGGTACGCCCAACCATGTTATATCTTTTCTTAACATTTGGAATATGGGGCTTGTGTAAAAGGTTACAAACCTATTCCAAATCAGGCAAGTGCTACTTTGTAAGTTATACCAAAATGTTGGGTATTCCTCCCTCACTATACCGAGGCAAATAGTTTTGCCGTGAAACGGCTTTTAAAGAGAATGGTTCTTTTAAAAAGGTGAGTGGGAGAATAGTGCAACTCGACGAGATAAACAGTATCTACGTCATCAGATCAAAGGAAACAGACCTTGGAAGTAATTCCAGAGTTTCCTACTGCGACTGATACGGAAGTCTCTACAATAAAATGTATGAACTTCGGTCGAACTTGCAGCTGAACCATGTAGGCAAGGCTCGTGCAAACCTCTCAGGTGCGCAAACGAGATATTGTTGTTAGACAACATTATACCTACGATACACAAGGAAGCGTTGATGGGCCCTGACTCCGGAATTGGCTAAATGCCAATACAACCCAAGTTAGTTTCCATATAAGTGATTCAAGATTAAAACCTTGATACACCTTTCGGAAGACTTAGAGTCTAACGAATATTTATGGAACTTAAAACTGATACGGATAAAATGTTTTATCCATAAAGCTCGACTTGTTGAAATAACAAGTTCAAGAGTTGACTACGATGAGGTTGTTTTCATCGTAGCGATGCTTAAAGTCGGTTCGGGTTGAACTAGCAATTAATACATATTTCAATCATGAGATATGAAACATGGATGATAAAAGGATTTCCATCTGATGGAAATGAAAGCTAGGACTTGTATATGATACAGTCCAAAGTAATTTGTCGATCCAGAGGATGCTAGTAGGTATGCAAACTTCAGAGTTCTAGCAATGGACAGAAGAGAGCAAAATGGAGATGGAATCTTCGTGTTTTGATGAAATGGTCAAAGGGGTTTTGACTTCATCAATGGGTAATGAAGATGCTTGTAATTCAAGAAAGTAAGTGGGAGCGTAATAATATTTCTAAAAACCTTATGTGCTTGGCACATTGGTAATTGGAAATAAATTTCTTGACACGAATTAGGACTTCATTTGAAAATAGTTTTTCGATGAAGTGCTTAGGCTAAATAGCCTCAATATTAGGCATGATGATCTATGGAGATAGATTTACCTAATGGGGCTAAGAAATGAATACATATTGACAAGATGCTAAAACCTTTTAGCATTTAAAACGCCAAGGAGTGATTCTTGCCAAAGTCACATGGAAAGAGTTTTTGCAAGACTCGGTGTCCCAAAACACTGATGAGTAAAATACATAATGCAGATTCTACACACTTTTGTGTTTGGATTAATCATGTATTCCATGGTATGTAAAACAACCAGATATGTCCGATACTCCCAAGGTGTTGCGAGTATGGATACTAAAGTGATCAAAGTACTGATCGTGGGACAACAATGAAAGATGTCATTGAGTACTAGAGTAAGTACTGATGATATGTTTTCTTGCAAGCGGAGATCATGAAGAGTTCATTGTAAAATGTTACATCGATAGTCTTCATCTTTTCACCGTGCGATTTTCAATTTAAGTTAAGGGTTTTGTGTAACACACAATGTGGTGGCACAGTTAGTTGGAATTTGTTCAAACTAGTTACTGTGGCGAATTCTAGCTAAGTATGTTGATGCTTTAGAAGCGACAAAGAAGATGTTGAATCATATAGTTCATTCATGAACTTAGTATAGTTCCAAGATGGCTTTTGACAATGGGACACTACTGCAGGTAGTTGCTCCATAACTCAGTCTGAGGAATCCAGGTAGTTGCTCCACTACATGCAAAGATACACACGGAACTGAAGTCGTCAGATCCGTTGGATATCAGGCTATACCACAAGCGAAGCATATTTACACCGGTGTGCCACAGGTGTAAAGTGCATTAGCATTAACTAGATTATTGACTCTAGTGCAAGTGGGGTCTGTAGGAGATATGCCCTAGAGGCAATAATAAATGATATTATTTATCTCCGAGTTCATAATTATGTTTATGTTCCATGCTATAACTCCTATGGTTCTCGAGTCTGCAATAACCACGAGGCTTGGAGGAAGACTCATATGCACGTGTGGAATTATAAACGGTAAAATGTATTCCTAGTCTGGCCTCTAAGACTAGCTCAAGTGTTGCATGATGGTTATGTTTTCCTGATCATGGGCATGTCTATGTCACCAACCTTGAGGGCATAATGTTAAGAGAACATTTGTGTTGAATCGACCCGGCATGATGTTATGCTATGAGATTCATTCGTCACAAGTTTATTGGTACATAACACAGAGATGGTTAACGTTTGCATGATTCCTTAGACCATGAGAGTATCGAGATTCTTCATGCTTGCTTCATGAACTTTGGGGTTTGTTAAACGTCATCCGTAAATGGGTGGCTATTACGGCGGCTTACGGGTTCATGGAAAAGTGTGCCAAGTAACTTGATAGCTCAAGATTGGGATTTGCTCCTCCGACGATGGAGAGATATCTCTGGGCCCTCTCGGTGTTACGGTATCCATCATCGTCTGGCCAGACACTTTGTGATTTGATCAAGGGGATGCCGGAACACGATAACGAGAAAAGAGAACAATACCGGTAACGAGGTAACTAGCATAGTGGACAAGTTGTTGATCCACGGGAATGCCAACATGTCTCACCTCGGGTATTTGTAACATATCGCGAAGCAACAGGAATAGCACACGGCAACTGGAGGTTCACTCGAATATTTATTCGTGTGGGTATAGGGGTCAATATGGGTGTCCACGGCTCCGATGTTGATCATTGATCGGAAGGGGTTCCGGGTCATGTCTATACTTCACCGAACCTATAGGGTCACACGCTTAAGGGTCATCTATCTGCTGAATACTAGACAGGGAGTCTGAGAGAAAATCACCGAAAAAGTTTCGGACACCGAAAAGTTTCAGACAGCGGAATCGTACCGCAGAGAGAGGTCATCGGATAAGTTTCGATGATACCAAAAAGTTGTTTCGGGATACACCATTAAGTCAAATTGGTTTCGGCACATGCCTGATAATTCTTGGAGGATGCCAGAATCATTCTGGAAGCTTTTTGGAATTTTCTGAGATAAAAACCAATTGTTCCGGAGCTGCCGGAGCCACTTCAGATGCGTTTTGCAGATGAAAATCACTAAAACCGGAATTGTTTCGGAACGCGTTGAAAATCATTTTAGTGGGTACTGGAAATGTTCTTAGCCCACATAAATATTTTCAGTTCGATCAGACGCTGAAAAATGTCGTCGTGAATAGTGAAAATCAGCTTTATGGTTACTTTATGGAAAGCCACGTTTTGGGGCTTTGCTCCAAAATATCTTGGGGATGACATGGATGGATAGGAGCCATTTTTTGGGCCCCTCATGGGGGTGTGGCCGGCCACATGGGGTATCCCCCCTTGGGGACCCTCTTGTTCCTTGGTTTCACTCCTAGGTCCTTGTGGAAGGACTTCATTCATGTGCATTTTGGGTTTTTGTGAAACTACCCTACCCCCTTGGGATTTCCTATAAATAGAGGTGGAGGGGCAGCCCTCCACAATCATCCCTTGCTCTCATACACATGCCATGCATTATCTGGCTTCTTCTCTCCCTCCCACGAAAAGAGTTTTGTAGAGCCGTAAGGCTGTCTGGGTTCCGGCAGGAACTAGTTCTGGACGGCGAAGCCCTGCCGGATAGATGACACCGTATGTGTGCAACTCTGTAGAGAGATCGTAGTTTCGGTCTTAGTTCGTGAGTGCCTCCCGAAGGGCTGTCCGTGTGACCATCCGAGTTTCGAAGGTCCTCCCGAAGGGCTGTCCGAGTGACCGTTCGAGTTTCGAAGGTCCTCCCGAAGGGCTATCCGCGACTCCGTCCGGGGGGCTGTTCGACCGCCTCCTGGAGGGCTGTCTGAGGAGCAGATGAGGGTATACATCCTCGCGGTTGGGAGGTTGTAAATCCTAGCTGCGGGGATCTGCACCGCCGATCGTCATCGACTCTACTTCCCGCTGCTCTACGAGTCGGTAACGAAAAAGATCAAACCATGTATGCAGTCTCCATAGTGGTCCTGGGCTGGTGCGTAGGTCGGAAAATTTTTGTTTTCTGCTGCGTTCCCCTACAGAATTCATTCCACCAAAAAAGGGGAGAACATGTTAGTCATGGCTTTAGTAAAAATCCTAACACTACAATTACTGGGACTAATAGGTCTAAAATTATGTATACTAGTCGTCAACCCGTGCAGCTGCACATGCTAGTACTTTTCATGTTCGATACAATAAGGTTTTCACGAATTATAAATGTCGGATAATAGTATAAATACGTGGTCATGCATGCTAATCTTTGTTGGGCATAGGATTCAAGAATCTTACATTGCTTCAGACGATTTTGTGATTAGATTGTTTGCATCCAATTTTGTGACAACCTTATCAGTGTCATTGTGTCATGGCGAACAACCACAAATTTATAGATGATATGTGGAAATATATAGGGATGTGCTACCTTATGAAAGTTTTATAAGTGCAAGGATATATGTGTTATGTTGGTAGAAAACATGGTTACACATGCAAATGTTGTTGCATGTATCAGGTATTTGTGACATATAAGTTTCTAAAAGATATAAAGACTCCACCTAAAAAGACATATATCATCTTTTTAGCCACGCAAGGACTGTAGAATTATGAAAAGTCTGTTTCTATAAACAATTATAGACACTAGTCGTCAACCCGTGCTACTGCACGGGCTAGTAATTATTGAAAATTTATAATAATATACAGAAAAAGTTTAAGTAATTATTTATTTTAAATCCCTTACAAATTAGAAGTATGGAAATTTTAAAATTATTTTTACTAATTATTTTCATGGCATATAAAATATTATATTTCCATCACCCTACACTTAAAACAAAGTGGATAAGCAGATACTACCTTTGAATTTTTTGTACTGATCTTTGTGCCACACCAAAATTTGGTCACACCATTATATATATTTAACGTATCCTAAATTTAACAATTGCTAAATGCATATGAAGATGTCCTATATTTTTAACACTACTATACATATAACATGTACGCTTTCGCTCTCTACCACTTATTATTGGCCGGTTACCCATGGTTCCACATGCATACATGGGGTTAAGTTTTTTTTTAAATATGCATGACCAACAGCCATTTTCTCTCAGTAGTTAGTTACGCCGATCAATGTCAGCCCCATCCATCCGTGCTCTCGTTGTCTGTGTGTGTGTGTGTGTGTGTACAAACGCGCACGCGCAGACACACACATAGCCTATCTAACTCTTCGCCGCACCCACCAGTCAAGTGATCATCAGTTCAACATGTTGATGAGATGCATACCTCACTACGGTCCGTGCCTCGCTTGGTTCATGCGTCTTCTTGTACTTCTAAATGTTTGGAAGATTATTCAACTTCTTGAAGTTTGCTTTTAAATTCACGGAAGCCTTATATGTCTTTTTAATAATTACTATATTTCTAGTTTTCTGATCAGATCAAATTTCACTTGGCTATAACGTTCTAGAATCCATCCTTGTATTTTTTTTTTCAAATTTAAACACTAAAAGTTTGAAGTATTCTTGAATATTTTTAAATTGTCACGTATATTTAGTGGCTTAATCTTTTGTTTTGTCTAAGAATGCCCCTAATTATTGGATGCTTGTCGTAAAGTTATTTAACATTTTTTAAAGTTGATCCTTGTAACGTCCCACCATAGCCATTGGAGAAAGTAATAATGATGATTTTCATTAGGCCATGACCTCTAGCTCTTATCCTACTCCATTGTTTTTGCGAGAAGCCCATATCCTATTCCATGATATATAGCTTTATTTATTGCAAAAAAAAAAAATAGCTTTGTCTGCTCACGTCTGTGCCACGAATTTGTCCGGAGCACATCTCTCTTTTTGACAACCACTAATTTTTGTTTTAATCAAATATAAGCATTAACGTATTGTGTGCTTATTCCTCGAATATCTGATAAATATACAACTTACATCCTGAACGTCAGAAATCAGTCGGTTGCTCATGCACTCGCCTGTTTAGCAATTTCGGATTTTCCAGTTATCATTTAGGATTTGTTCGGTGAATATATCTGTGACCTAGATTAGAACCTTTTCAATTATAATTTCTTCATATTTTCAGAAATCTATCACGTGCAAATTTGGATACATATTCTTAAGTGTGATTTGTGGGCGTAATTAGTATCGTATATGTAACTTATACCATGTGTGTCTGAACTTATGAAATCAGTCGGTTCCTAATGCACTCATGCGGTTTAATTATTTTGGATTTTTTTAAGAATTTTGTTTCACTCGTGTGGTTTAGCAATTTTGGATTTTAATATAATCTAGTATTTTTTTTCATTAATTATATTTCTGGCATTGATTTAGAACTTTTCCTATATTAATATCTTTGTGTTTCCAGAAAACACTATGTACATGTCATGTACAATTTTGGGAAGATACTTAAGTGCGGTTTCTGAATGAGAAAAATAGTTCACGTACCTAGATTTACAAAAGAAAAATACACTGAAGTAGTGTACATAGGTTTATAGTGAAGAGAACATTTATGTACCTAGCTGTGTTAGGCATATGCATATACGTTTCCTTTGTTTTAGGGAGCTGCACGTTTCCTTCCATCCTTTTTGACATCAAATATTTCCTTCCAAGCGTAATACTAATGAATTCTTGAGGTGTATTGGATCTGACATTCAAACTCACATTTAAATCCAAGCGTGATACATATGGACTCTTGGAGAGTTTCCTTTTATCGTTTAATTGTAACCGCAGTATATAAGGCTTCTATTTGACGGGCAATCAGCCAGATCGTGGATTCCTTCCCCTTTTATCATTGGACTGTTTTTTTTTTTTACATTTTCTTGTTGGAGGTTTTAACATAGGCTTTCCTTCTTAGTTTCTCTGAACGGATGAAGCCCCTTTTTTTCTGACGTGAGACTTTCCTCCCTTTACGTGTGGCTTTCCTTCTTAATTTGCGTGAACGGATAGACGTAGCCTTTCCTTTTTTTTGACGTGAGACTTCCCTTCTTATAACGTGAGGCTTTCCTTTTTTTTCACATGAGGCTTTCCTTGTTTTATTTCACTAACGTTAGTCGTGTCAGATGTGTTTCTTTATAACACGGAATCATTGGTGTTACGTAAGTTTTCCTTTTATCCTGATCGTAAATTTTTCAATCTAACGGTTTAATTAATTTTGATGATGTGGATTAATGAGAGATCATGAATGGTGCCTCCAATTAGTAAATAATATATATAAGATAAGATATGTATGCACTGTTTTCTATCAACATACCTGATATCGTAGCAAATGACATACTTCCTCCGTAAACTAATATAAGAGTGTTTAGATCACTATTTTAGTGATCTAAACGCTCTTATATTAGTTTACAGAGGGAGTACATATATTCTCATTACTATAAGCACCATAGATTATTCATAATTGTATCCCAATTTTTTTTTTATTTGATTTTTTTCATCTCAACCAAAAAAAATCTTAAAGAATTTCTCTTATGATTAATATGGATGGCAATATTTCGTACTCCCTTCATAAAGAAATATAAGGGTCCTTAGATCACTAAAGTAGTGACTAACATAGTGATCTAAACATTTATATTTCTTTACAGATGGAGTATTTTCTATCCATACTACACACATAGATAATCAAGTCTTATATGAGATCTTTGTGGCGCATGATACATCCAGAGTAATTTATATGTAATTAAAGACACTTAATAGCTAATTGTCTCTTTGTTCTAAGGTAAAATAAAGACATGTATCGATGTACTATATATGCAGATACGTATTAGCAATCTCCACCTAGAAAATCATGTGAATCTATGTAATTCACCAATCGCATGCAAGTCGGGCAAATTAGTATATATTTAATAAATCTTGGTATGCGCACGTATGCATCATGACACCACTACGTTGCAACTGGCCACATTGGATGTAGCCGAATCTGGTGTGCTCCTCTAAAACATAATGAGGTCAAGTATGCTCATGGATAGGCATGTAAATACCCATTTATATCTTGATGAGACGCTTTGGTTTTTCATGAGTCCAAAGGTCTAAAAATCAATGAGCACATTTAAAATTTCAGCATATGTTTTACATGCATGTGGAGTTGCAGAACCAACGACGAACTAGATAACATTGGAGAGATAGTCCATTGTAGTTTCTTCGATGGCCAGTTTACAAATTACCACAACCTTTCGTGGAGACGGAGGGCGAGGAGGTGCGCGCTCAGCTGGTGGCGGATGCGGCCGTCATCTCAGCGGCGCCTGGGTTGCTGTCGGTTCCCATCTTGGAGGCGGAACTCCCCCACCTCTTCGAAGGGTAGTGGGACTGGCAGGTGACGGCGATCGGCGAGAACTTGTTCTCGGTCGTCTTCCCCAACAAGGCCATGCTGCAGATGGCGACCCGCAGCGGCAAGCTCTTCCTCTCCCTCAACAATATCATGGTTGAGATCAAGGAATCTCTCCCGGAGGAGCCCAAGGCCGAGATGATGCCAGACGTGTGGGTCAAGCTGTGGGGCGTGCCTCCCAAGCATCATCATGCGGACCGCCTCATGGCCGGGACCGTCATGATTGGCCGCCCCATGGAGGTGGATAGGCGTCGCTGGCGGGGCTCGGGCCGGTGCGGATGCGTTTCGCCTGCCGCTCCCCGGCCAAGCTGCGTGGTTACGTCCAGCTCTAGTTCAACAGCGAGGGATACACCATTCGGATGGAGGCCGAGCCGGACGGTCTGTAGGGCGCAGCGCCCCCTCCCCCTCCCCCAGCTAGCTCAGACAAGGGCCCGGATGACAAAGAGAAGGATCATGACATGAGCATGGGTGATGACTCGATTGATACGGCGTCGTGGGACAAGCTGGGTCTCAAGGACAAGGATTCGGCGGCCGTCGCTCCTAAAGGGGGGGGGTGCGACTGACAAGGGGGAGCGACAAGTTGGAGTAGGCAGCAATGAGATGGCTTTTAACTAGTACGGCTCCAACATCTCGCTCGGCCTCGACGTCGACAAGGGCCTCTCAGCCTCCTGTGACGCGGACCCCAAGAAGATAGCGGGTCGCAAGACTCCACCGGTGGCGCCGGCGAGCCCCCTGTCGGTCTGTGCGGGCACGCCTGTCTCCCACCGGCCGGTGGTGATGGCGCTGGCTTCCCCTGGCGGTCACGCCGGCGGCGACCGTTCCTCCTCCTGCCTCGGATGCGCTTCGGGCGGCGGTGTCCAAGACGTCGCCCATCTCCACTACCAAGCGTTCCAAGGCGGTGGTGACGACGCCATCGACTCTGGAGCGGGCCAGCTCACGCTCCATAGGCGCCAAGGGCAACCTCCCGTCGCTGCAACGTGCCTAGCTTCTTCTGGCGCAGAAGAACATGGAAATCGAAGGTAATCCCCTGCCCCGCTTTACGATTTTCGATGAATTTTCCGATGAGCGTTTAGGTGGTATCATAGCGGATTGTGGTGTTGACATGTCGAATGAGGGCGAAGCGCCCGAGCTTCTTTCTCTCCTCCGCTCGAAGGAAATTGTGCAGGCAGCGTTAGCGCAGGCTGAGGCTGCCCGTGTGGCGCCATCGACAGACGAAGCAGGGGCTTCTCTGGAGATTGAAGCGCGGCCCGTCCAGGGGGACACTGCAGCAGGGGCTGTGTCGTCCCCCTCAACCCGTTGTCCAGCCAAGACACGGCGTGTGGCCAAAGCGGTTACCGCAAGGGGTATCCGTCTCCGCAACCGCATAATCTAATGTGTTTCATCTTTTGGAACATCCGTGGCTTTGGCCACGTTGGGAGGCGGACCCAGCTGAAGGAATACACTCGTGAAGAGGGGATCGATGTAGTGGACTTGCAGGAAACCATCAAGGCGGATTTTCCCCACCAGGATCTGTTGGCTATCGACCCCTTGGAGCGATTTGTGTGGCAGTGGGTGTCCGCGGTTGGTCACTGTGGGGGCCTGTTGCTTGGTGTTAACCAAGTTTGTTGCGAGGTGTTGGCGTGGGATGCTGGCAGGTTTTTCATTTCTGCCCACGTTCGCCACCACGCGACTCTCCGTGAGTGGGAGCTCATTGTGGTTTATGGCCCGGCCAACCACTCTCGCTCACAGGAGTTCCTGGGGGAACTCCAGGTGAAGGTTGAGGCCTTGGGTACGCGCAATTTGCCACTGCTTGTGGGTGGCGATTTCAACTTGATCCGCTCGGGAGCGGACAAGAATAATGGGATCATTAACTGGACAAGGGTGTCCATGTTTAACAATGCGATTGCGGCAATGGCCCTTAGGGAAGTGGCCCACGTAGGGGCCCGTTATATGTGGACTAATAAGCAGTTAACGCCGGTTCGGTCGGTGCTGGACCGGGTTTTCATGTCTGCGGAGTGGGAAGTGCTATTCCCACTGTGCTCCCTACAGACTGAAACTAGGATTGGTTCAGATCATATCCCTCTAATCCTTTCCTCAGGGGAGGATAGGTTGAAACGCAACCCTCGTTTCTTCTTCGAAACTGCATGGCTCGAGTCTCCGGGTTTCGAGCAAATATTCCTATCCAAATGGGCGACATGTGTGGCCCGGCTCGGGTCTCCGCGCGGGCCTATGGAGGTTTGGATTGCCGCAGGGGCGGGCATGCGCGCGGCTCTCAAAGGTTGGGGAGCCAACCAGGGCCGCGAGGATAAACTGCTTCGTGCTCGCATCACCGCGGAACTGGCTCGCAGGGCTTCTCGGAGCAGGAGTGGGCTCAGCGGTATGCGCTGGAAGCTCAAGTCAAGTCCCTCCTTAGGGCTGAGGAGGAGTATTGGCGTAGACGTGGTGGCATCAAGTGGACGCTGAAGGGTGACGTGAATACCAAATACTTCCATGCCTATGCTAATGGTCGGCGACGTAAGTGCGCCATCCTGAGGCTGCAATCTGAGCAGGGGCTCCTTTTGCGACAACGGGACATCGTTCGCCACATCTACGAGTTTTACATCTAGCTGATGGGCTCCAGGGAGGAGTCGCGCGCTCGGCTGCGGATAGACGTCTGGGATCCCGTGCTGCGGGTCACGGACGAGGAAAACGAGGGCCTGAGGCTGGCTTTCCTTCCTCAGGAGATTGACGTGGCGGTCCTTGGGATGAAATCGAACACTGCCCCGGGCCCTAATGGTTGGCCGGTGGCGATGTTTAATCGTTTTTGGACTGTCCTTAAGGGGCCAATCTTCGACATGTGCAACGGGTTCATGCGGTGTAGCGTAGATATCTCACGCCTGAACATTGGGGTTCTTTCCCTGATCCCCAAAGTTCGGGGTGCGGACTGTATTAGACAATTTAGACCCATAGCGCTCATTAACGTTCCGTTCAAAATTTGCTCTAAGGCTTGTGCCACGCGTCTTTCTCCGGTAGGTCACCGTATCATTAGTAGGAGTCAGTCGGCTTTCATCCGCGGTCGCAATATTTTGGAGGGGCCGCTCGCCCTCCATGAGATAGTACACTCGCTTAAACACTCTTGTCAGCCATCCATTCTTCTGAAACTGGATTTCGAGAAGGCGTATGACCGAGTGAACTGGGATTTTTTCCGACAAGTCCTCCTGGACAGGGGTTTCTCGTCGGTGTGGGTTCACCGCATGATGCAATTGGTCTCGGGGGCCAAACGACGATTGCGGTGAATGGAGAAGTAGGCAACTTCTTCTGCAAGAAGCGTGGGCTGCGTCAAGGGGACCCGGCTTCCCCGCTGCTTTTTAACTTTGTGGGCGATGCCTTGGGTGCCATGTTAGATCAAGCCCGTGCCGCTGGAAACATCAGGGGAGTGGTCGGTGACTTGATCCCGGGGGGTGTGTCGCGCCTACAGTACGCGGACGACACACTCCTTTTCGAGCCGGATCTGCACAACATTGCAATGGTTAAGGGAATTCTCCTGTGCTTCGAGCTTATGTCCAGGCTAAAAATAAACTTCCACAAGTGTGAAGTGGTGTCCATAGGGATGGACGCCGCCGAAAGTTTACGTGTAGCTAACCTGCTCAATTGCAAGCTTGGGAAACTACCGTTTACTTACCTCGGCCTCCTGATCGCGGAGAAAAAATGGTTGATCTCAGATTGGGAACCTCTTTGGAATAAGATGGCGGGAAGAGTCTGCCCGTGGAGAGGGAGATTTACGTCTTCAGGGGCAAGACTAATCTTAACTAACTCCAGCCTATCGTCCCTGCCAATGTTTGTCATGGGATTGTTCTTATTGGCTGATGGGGTGCACACCAAAATGGACACTCCTAGGGCCCGTTTCTTTTGGGAAGGGGCGGGGCCCAAACATAAATACCATATGGTAAAATGGCAGGCCGTTTGCCGGCCCAAAGCCCAGGGGGGCCTTGGGATCATCAACTCTAAGTTGATGAAGATTGCACTGATGTGCAAATGGATTTGGAAGCTGTCTCAGGGCGAGACTGGCCTCTGGATGGATCTCCTACGTGCCAAATACTTCCCTGGGGGGAATTTTTTCGAGGCCGCAACCCAGGGGTCTCCTTTCTGGAACTCCATCCAATCCTTAAAACCGTTCTCTGCCAGAGGGGCGAAATTCACGGTTAATAACGACCGCTCCACGCGTCTCTGGCTTGACTTATGGATCGTCCAACAACCCCTTTGGTCAGAGTTTCGCGATCTCTATTCCATCGCTGTTGACCCCAATCAATTGGTGGCCACACGCTTTAGCTCCTCCCCGCCTTCTATTTACTTTAGAAGGGAGCTCTCGGGGCCTGAGGTGGATAGTTGGGACCGCCTGTGGGCTATGACCGCTGACGTGCATCTGTCGTCTGACGCGGATACGGTGTCATGGAGGTTTACAGGCCCTGCCCTTCAGGCTGCCTCCGGGCTCTAGAAGGCTCGTATTCCGCTTAAAATCAAGGTTTTCCTCTGGCAACTATGCCAAGATCGCCTCCCAACCTCCATAAATGTAGCTAAGCGCAATGGGCCGGCCACTGGGCCCTGCGCTCTTTGTGGTGTCCCGGAAGACGCGTATCACATGTTCTTCCGCTGGCGTGGATTGGGATCCACGCTCCCGCTCTGAGCTAGTGTCGTCTTTGTCCTCTGTTCAGGGCTCCGCACGACGTACCATGTGGACTTGTGCGGCTGCTATGCTGTGGGCCCATTGGCAAATTCGAAACAAGTTTACTATTGAGGGCGTTTTCCCATCTCAGCCCGCTCACGTTATATTCAAATGCATCATTTTCTTACAGCAGTGGGCTCCGCTGGGAAGGCGTGAGGACGTTGATCTTCATCACCATGCTCTAGACCGTCTCTGCCTCGTCTACTCGGCGTCACGAGCTCCGTCGTCGTCTGCCTCCTCTGCTACCTACGGATGTGTAGCTCATTTTGGATATGCTTTCTGCGAGCCTGCACGCTCTTTCGTTGGCTGGCTATGCCTTGTATCGTACTTTGCTCTTTTGGCCGGCTGTCTGTGTGTTATGTTAAGTTTCCCGGATGTTGTTGTCTATGTTTGTGCACGCTGCCTATGTTATGGGCTTTATTAATTTAAAGCCAGACGCCCTTGGCGTCTTCGTTTTAGAAAAACAACAGGATCTACTTTAGACTACCAATGGTTAGATTGTAGTTTTTTCTGAACATGAAGCGAAGAACTTGTTATAGGTTGTACTTGATAGTTGGCCTTTCTTATATCATAGAATTGGTTGTACTTTTATGCCCGGGGTGGATGAAGGGCGACACAGCGACACTAATTAACAATGCAGAAGATCGATCGCCTCTTGGGGTTGCAGTCAATCTGGCAACATCCCTCGCAGCACCTAGCTTCAGGTTCCTATGTGGTTTGCTGCAGGCCATGCGGGTGGGAGAGAGCACTTGATGTTGAAGGCTAGTTGGTGACATACTTCGGTGAGAGAAATCACAACCAGCTGGCCATATGTAGGAGAGCAGCATTGATGGGGAGGTGGAGTCAGCGGCCATGTACAGGAGCCGATGTAGATGTTTTCCCCTCCTTTACCCGATCGGCAGGAGATTTTATTCATGGAGTTTCACGATTCATCAACTGGATTGTGACTTTTTTAATTTTTTATCAGAGATTTTCTTTAGAACACTATCATTTTTTTTAAGGAACAGATGGATTTTGTCACCATGTTGGACGTGTCAACTGGCATCTTTTTGGACGGACTATCCGTGTGTAGGCAAGTTGTCTTTTTCATCTTGGATGTAAAATTTACAATTCAATGGTGTAATTAGTTTTTGAAGTCCTGGATTAGTGTGAATATTTGGAAGGTGCGATCATGTACAGGGCATCCCATGTACAGGCGCCGAGTTTGCCAAAAAAATGTACAGGAGCGGAGGGATATGTTTTCTCTTTTTTTATTAGCGAGATTTTTTTTTTTACTTTTTAACTGGCAGAAGAGTTTCACGGATCTGGTATTTTTTACTTTTTATCTGTAGAGTTTTTATGGAATAAGGCTATCCCATTTTTTTGAAGTTAGGCTATCTTTTTTTCAATGCAACGGACGCAGACGTGTCTGATGCCATTTTCTTTGGACAACGATAACGCCTACACGTGTGGTGGGAGCTAAACCCGCCCACACGCCCTATAGCACACAAACCAGGCCATGACACCGCATGCATGTATGTGGAATTTTTTTTGGATTTTTTGTTTTTAAAATATTTTATCTCTTAAATGAAAAATCTGATTGAAGATCCATTTTCACCATTAAATCCCTCACGACGAGATCTTCGAAACTAAATCTCATATCAATATATTTTGACGAATTTTTTTTTGGTTAAAAGTTGCCGTGTCTATTGTACATGAATTGACATGATGTTTACACTGAAGTTGTCATGATATATTTCAGCTATTTTCTTCTACAATTAAAATTAAATTTTGATATATTATAAAACGGGGAATTAAGAAACTAGACTTGCGATGCATCATAAATTAAAATTGCCATGATACATGCATTTGAAATTGCCATGGTTCATAAAAAAATTTCATGGTCAAAGTACTGTAATTGCCATCATCGAAAAACTAAAATTGCCATTATCTACAAACTAAAATTGCCACATGGCAACTTTAGTTTAAACACTATGGCAACTACAGTGTAAACATCATGGCAACTTTTGGGCAAAAAAAAATCATCGAAACATATCAACATGGGATCTAGTTTTGAAGATCTCGTTGAGACAGATTTAATGGTGGCAAAATGTCATCTGTTTATACGTGGCAAAATGAGTGGCAACTACAGATTTAATGGGATCATGTCATCTGTTTATACGTGGCAAAATGAGTGGTGATGGAGGCATGTGGGCGATGTGCAAACGCTCACACGTGTGGGCGTTAGTTTTTCCGTTTTCTTTTACGGGGCCATAGCAGCCAAGGTTGCCTAAAAAATGTAAAGCCGTACGTGAGAGATATTTTCTCTTCTTTCTTCTTTAGGAGAGATGTTAGTCTTTTTTATTAACACAAGTTGTTATGGAAGGAGGTTATCTTTTTATAAAGGAATGGATGTATGCTTTTTTTTCCGAACATTCAACGTGTCAGATGCCTTTTTTTGGACCCAACGACCGTGTGTGTTACGCAGGTTTTCTTTTTATCTTGAACGTAAATTTTATAATCAAATGGTGTAATTAATTTTGATGTTGTGGATTAATTAGAAGGTTTGAAAGGTGCCTCCAATTACTGTGTCTATATCTAAGATATATATATAGCAAAAATACATCCTACCCCCTAGTGGTAGTTACCCCACATGTTTCATATACTACTATGTGGTACTATATATACTACTTTATCATTATAAATATGTTCATATACTATATCTAAGATATTTCAACGCAAGTTACATGAAAAAATTGCATATGAGCCCATAGTTTTTGTTATATTTATGAAATACGTACATATTTGTATGTAAAAAAAGTATGCTTAAAATATGGTACATACTACCTAAAAGTAGTATATATAGTACCTAAACATCGTTTTATACTACATACTACATATACATATTCTCGGTTCTGACAGATACTACATACAACATACCAAACGCAAGTGGTGGTAACTACCACTGGTAGTAGATAAAATTTGTCTATATATATATAATACATCCTACCACCTGGGGGTAGTTACCCCATATGTCCCATATACTACCATGTGGTAGTATATATTCTACTTTATTATTTTAAGTATGTTCATATACTATATATAAGATACTCCAAAGTTAGTTAAATGAAAAATTGGAAGGTGGCCCATGGTTTTCATTATATTTATGAAATACGTACATATTTGTACGTAAAAGAGAGCATACTCAAAATACAATACATACTAACAAAAAATAGTATATATATTACCTAAACATTCTTATATACTACATACTACGCCTACATACTCTCCGATTTGATAGATACTATATACAACATACAAAACTCAAGTGGTGGTAACTACCGCCGGTGGTAGATAAAATTTGTCATATATATATATACTATTTTTGCCAGATACTACCATGTGATACTATAAATACTATTTTATTATTTTAGATATGTTTATATACTATATCTAAGATATTTGAAAGCAAATTACATGAAAAAATTGCATATGAGTCCATAGTTTTTGTTATATTTGTGAAATACGTACATATTTGTATATAAAAAAGAGCATACTCAAAACATGGTACATACTACCCAAAAATTAGTATATATACTACCTAATCGTTGACATATACTACATACTACACGTGCATACTCTTGGTTTCGACAGATAGTACATACAACATACAAAACGCAAGTGGTGGTAACTAGCACTGCTTGTAGGAAACATTTGTCATTCACTAAAGAGCATCTGGCAAAACATTTCACAATTTAGAACCATACATCATACATTCTGTCAAGAAGTTGGTACAGAATATAATAACCAAGTTACTGAAGCATTATTGTTATCTGGAATCATGTTATCTGGAGCTTATTATTTTTATTAGCTCATGGGGTTTGCTCAAGAGTTGTAGAAACAAAACTAAAAGAAGTTCACAAACCTTCCTTGGTATTTTTGAGATTTTTTCATGGCGCTAATTCTAGCAAATAAAGAGTGTGGTATGCATATAAATAAAACCACATGTGAAATTCTTTGATAGCCTTTTACACATGCTACTCTATGCAGGGAAGAGAAACGCTAGTGAAAACATATAAATTATGTGAGACCCACATATATTGTAATTTCTGCTTGGTACCTGTATTTCCTTTCACTTTTTAAACACACCAAAAGCATTTATTTTCCTAATTTATTTTCCTATTTTAGTTAACTAACATTTTGGTAAGTACATGGACATTAACACTTTTATTTATTGTCATAAACATTTCTTCTCAAATAGCCACATGTCGCGTGCCAGGCGTTTCCTCTGGATTTCTGGTTTCTTTTTATGTATGTGTTTTCAGGTTTATATGGTTTTGTTTTTTGAATTTTCTATATTTGCTTTCTTTTCATAGGTTTTCAAGAAAAGTAATTGCATACAATCAAAAGAAGCAAATATGTGCTTCGTGCTGGAAGAAAGTTTGTGCTTCTACCACGAGAAGCACCACATGTGCTTCCACGGGAAGAGCACAAAGCACAACTGTGTTTCCCCCCGAAAAAGAAAAAATAACACATTTTGTGCTTCCAAAAATAAAGAAAAAACTGCAACGGTGCTTCCGGGCTCCTTTTTTGTTCTGTTTTCTTTCATTATTCGCTTTTGGTTTACAGTTTTGTTTTTCTGATTTTGTTTTCCCTATAGTTTTCTTTTTTTGGATTTTTTTCTCTTCTGATTTCTGGTTTTCTTTTGGAAAAAAAGTTCATTGAAATCTATTAACATGGGATCTTCTTTCTAAGATCTCGACAGAAGAAATCCAACAGTGATAATGGTTTGATCTTTGGACGGATGGTTCAAGACATAAAACTTTTTAAATCAACGGATCTACGAAAAATGGAAAACTCGCAGGTTACAAATAGTGGCTGTCATGCAGGCGGCACATGTGTGCACATGAGAAGGTAGGGAGTAACCTTTGCAAAACATGTGTCCAGTTCCGTGTTTTGCTAATTTCTTTTGCTCCTTTGTGGTTTTTTGTTCCGGTTTCTTAGTATCCTTTTTCTTTTATTTTGGAACAAGTTCCCTTAATTTTTTTTAGTAATTTCCAATATTATTTTAAGTTTTCAAAGATGTTTGAATTTCTCAAATAATGTTAGTTTTTTCAAAAATATCAGAATTTAAAAAATTCAAATTTAAATAAATTGTTCACAAATTCAAAAAATGTTCTACACAAATCTAAAAATACGCATGTTTTTATAAAATATTTTTTTCAAAAAAATGTTCGTATTTCAAAAGATATTTGGGATTTTTTCTTTTTCTTTTTTCATGGACGGTGATTTTTTTAATACATTTTGAACAATTCTTCAATATACAATAAACTTATACTAAATATTTGTGGAAAATCTATTGATTATTTCTTATTACACACGAGTGGTTTTGCTAGTATATAGTGTACTTTGTTTTAATACCCAGTTAGTATTATTTCAAATTTGTTAACATTTTTTCGAATTCATGAAGATCTTGGATTCTGGAATATTTTTTAATTCATTTTTCAATCTCAAACAGTTATTAAAATTTGGAACATTTTATAAAATGAGGAAAGAAACAAAAGAAATAAAGAAATGAAAAAAGGAAACAAAAGTAAAAATCACGCCAGCCTGATCCATGGCATAGGGATGAGGCCCAAGATGATGTATTTAGGAAGAGAACGACACCCACGGGCGCCGCCATGGCTGGCTCCAAACGCGAAACTTTCACTCAAAAACTCACCAGCACCACCAGGAGGCGCCCCGGTCATCACCACAACAAGGGCAAACACAGATTTGGGCACTATCGGAGCAGGCCAGTACTTCCCGTCCCTACATCCCTTACCTCCTACACGACCAAGAAGTGAAGTCGTCACTCATGGAGCCTGACGGAAAGCCATCCGTATAGGTGTAGCCCGCCATCTAGTGCCGCCGTCGTGAAATCCTCAGACAAACTCATCATCGGCATCGTAACACATAGTCGCCGTCCTAACCAATCCACGACACACTGCCTTAACATGAGCAATGAGTGACCAAGGCACGCGCGAGGAGCAACTAGCCTCGGTAGGGGGGGGGGCAAGTCCAACCCCTGCACTAGTAGCAACCACACGCATGCGGCCATCTACCAGCCAACACTACTGGGAGGGGTGGGTGTCGGACATCAAATCTGGACAATCAAGATCCATATGTGGGACACCCCCATCATATGCGGCACCTCCAACCACTAGGGGGTAGTCGTTACCCTAGGACCCCAAGCACCCACCTCCTTCGGCTCCCCGTGACCTGCTCCACGACCGTCGCGGAAACCTACAACACCCGTCCACCACGCGCCCGCGGGAGAGGATCGTCACCGCCAACGCGGTGCCACCGGGTAGGCACTACCGCTGCCACGCCGCAACTTCCCCCGCCCAGAAGCCATGTAGGTAGCCGCCAATCCCAGCCCTAGCTACCCTGCAGCCCGTACCATCCACATGGTGAGATATAGACCTCGTCGTCCTGGGCACACACCAACCACCACCACTGCCACATTGCCCACTACACTAGCCGACGGCCAGGGCGGAGCCATACGCTCGTGACCCTCTTCGCCCTCGGCCCATACGCATACGACACACCGGCACTAGATCCCTCTGGACCTGGTCAAGGACGGCCCGCACACAACCACCCGAGAAAAATGACGTCGCAGCCATCGCACCACACCTGAGCTCCAGAGCATCACCGCGGCTCCGCCAAACGAAGACATCGCCACCCCGCACACCCACCATCGCGTGGTTGGCCCCTGTGGCAGCCCGCCGCTTCCACCTCCATGGCTGTGCCGCACGCCTGCCGTCATGCATTGCATTGTAGATGCACACAGCATCACCATATTCAACAACAAGGCAAATAGAAACCAGATCATGCAATAATATCACAAAAGCTTGTGCTGTCGCATCACCACCAACATTACGTGGCGGAGCTTGCAGAATCAGAAAAGGTTCACCACAACCTATTTACCATACATAACTCTTATTTATAACAACCACTTAACTTTTTTGGTGCTTGACACAGGACTTGTCACCCAAACAAACACGATTCTCTGTCAGGGACTGGGTAAACCGAAGATGAAAAACACACAACCTATATACTTGCACACCATCACTTATTCATCGTTGCGACGAGGAACCGCACCGCATGGGACAGTCATATGTTTTGCTATTCACCACTCAACCAGAACAGGCACTAGCTATAGAACCGTAAGGTTGGTAAGGAAGGCCGCACAAAATTCCAGGAAGAGGAGCTGTGGTCCAGTAACTCTCTGCATATCTAGCAGGTACTTGACATCCCTGGTCTTGTAATGCTGGAGAAAAAATAAATTAAAGTTATAACCAAATAGACAGTATATACAGTACCATGCCGTCGAATTGTAATTTCTAACACCAACACTGTGCAACCTTAAAACATGGGAAGTTATTTCTACCAACATCCATGCACTAGTCGACAATAGTTGTTGGCAATAGGAGACACATGCAAGACATAATAATGGTTACTTGGTAACAATTATGAATCAAATATATTGGCTCCAGCAACATCGTTATTTTATCTAGTGATGCCACGGTGAAGGCGATATTGAGTAGAAAATCCCTTTTTTTGTTATTGCAAAAAAAATACTTTAGTAGTAGAAGGTGTTGTAGACCTTAATTTCAAACTTGATCACAGGAGGCAGCCTCCTATTAACATCACCATTATTCATGATGGTAGAGTCATCAAAAAAGTTGTGGCTGGCATCTAACAACATATCACTGACTTGAGGAAACCCAGGGCACCACCTGCATTTCATGTTGTAGTGCACATTCTTCTTCCAACGGACATTTAATTTCTGAAGTGCCTTTAGAACCTCAATCAATTTCGCGCGAGGTTGAGCTCGAGACTGCTGGATAATTGATGCATTAGCTCAACAGCTGAACGTGCAAAACAAACCAAAGTAAAGTGGATAGTTTGCACGACCTGGAGCCCAAGAGCCCATTTTCTTTCAACGCGGTAATATGGCCGGAAGCCACTGCCTTGAGAATCATTACTTCCTGGAAGATCATTCCTGATACTTGCGCTTGCTGATTCCGATAGAGTAAACTGATTAAAACTCATATCCTAGAGAACCATCCATTCATGAAGTTAATAGTGCTTAAACCTTTAGGGCATTAAATAGGTCACATATGATGCAAATGTGGACTAACCATTTATTGTCGATAGTCAGCCCCCAAATAGCCACTAGTAGCCCGGAACCAATTGTCCAAGAGCAAGTAATATGCAACAGTTTCCTGGAAACATATAGAATAAAGTCATTTATGAAAACTGAAAGGAATGAACCACTGATTTTTTTTAATATACCTCATTTTACAGCCTATTGCACAACGATTCACACAGATGACCTTTATCATATCCCAGATTGGCAACATCTTGAAGTGTATCTTCGTCAATCTTCTGAAATGAACATCTAGCAAATCAGCATATCATTGCCATATAAACGACATTTGAATGCTCGGTAATAAACGTTTTTTTATAAATAAAGAGCAGCATTGCATGGAAACTTGACGTGATACCTTTCTGAAACCAGGGGCACAACTATGGCCATTGATTTCTATTATATTTTCTTTGCAAATATTACATTTATATTATACCCATAAGGGGGAGCATTTCACAACAAATGTATTTTTCTTAATTTTCCTATCATCCATCCAAAATCCTGTATATATTAGTGGATAAAGGCTGAAAAAATTTATTGTGCAGATATGATAGTCGCTTGAACTGTGAAATAGATGGGGTACCATTTTGGCTTGTTGTGCTGTGTTTGGTGGAGGCACCGCCAGGTAGCGAGGAAGGCGATTCTGAAACCATGGGTGGTCTCGAATTTCACGGATTGTGATTCTCTTCATGGGATCAACAATGTATAAGCATTCTTGGGATCAAATCCATTGCAAGATCAGATAAATGATTTGGAAGGATATAGAAACCTCCCTGGAACACCAAATAAGGGGGAGTAAAATCTCCAGAAAAAATTGGATTCTAAAGTCCAACTAATCTACATGAATTTGTTGATTTCGAGAAAAAAAGGTAAACACTTGCCAGATCCAACTTAATCTACAAATGTTCTGTCACGCCTTTATCTTATTGAACAGTTTGGGAATGTTGTCATCATCGAATGGAACATCACTACAAAGAAGAGCATAAAATATCACCCCACAGCTCCAAACATCAACCTCAGGTCCAGCGTACAATTCACCTGAGATAACCTATGCAGAAACACTCATTAAAGCTATTAACCCAGACGATGCATTAGAAGAAGCATCAGGATTGAATGAGGAACATTTCCAGCCATTAGGTGCAAATTTCAAGTACCACAAAGAATGCGAGGAAATTAGTGGAATGTTCAACATATTTCTCCCTCAAACCCACATACTCAAAGATCTGGACCATGCGTTCAAAAGATTTGCAGCACATTGCAAATAATATGGCAGACTCATTTATTACCTATAGATGTGTCACACAATGCTCCACTCCTGCAAAAGTACGCCTGAAAGAGTGAAGGTACCAACAAAATCACTCTACTCAACATTCAAAGCAACAGGGGGAGAAATATGGCCAGAATACATCATGATTTGGCTTCTGCAAAAGAGGATATCAAGACCCTGAATCAGTAAATGCACGTCAACTTCATGTTGACAGAGACCTAATGGGATGTATAAACCCAATTGATGGGCAACCTCCACCAACCCTGGTCATAGTGCACACAATGACTCGGGCATCGGAATACCTAACTCAACCGATTGGAAAATCGCGAGCAGTCATCATGCGAATGATATTTCAATCAGCTATATGTTGATATACAAATTTAGGAGAAACATATAACCAAAAGTGTACAATCGTCGACATACATTTCTCAATTAGATTGCAGAAAACATTCAAATGATTCAAATCTAAATACCATGGCCATGGCAAAGTGTGAACAACACTCGGACTGAACTCAAGCAAAGTGTGAACAACACCTGCTAGATGATTCGATGAGCCTCATATTCCTGTAACTACCCTTTCTCAAAAATGTAGCCCAATACCTCACCATTCTTGCAATATTCCGTCACAACATATATATCCCTAGGTGTCTCAACCTAAACCCGGATGATAGGAGCGTGAATAAAGTCAATGAACAAACTCAAAATCTTGATTTCTCTATTTGCTGGAAACAAGATATGAGAAAAAATAGAAGTAAAGTGTTAGATTGAGTGTCAAGAAATTGGAGATGCAAATTCTGCTAACTCGCAGCAACGACACAAGGTGAACTTTCTTCTTAACGAAAGCCGAATGTATTCTAACCTAATATACATTATCTTGACTAATTGATTAAGCGGGAATCAGGAACACACCCACAAGTCTGGCCAGCACTCTGAAAGCAGATAACTCGAAATCATGAACAAGCAAGTTAAATGTATCCTACACTATTGCACAAAGAGAAGGAGTCATACCTTTCTCTTCCATTTCCATAGTTTTCATTTTACTACGGTTCAGAATCTTTATAGCAACTTTGTGTCCTGTAAGCTTATGCTCTGCAATCATCACTTTTCCAAATGTGCCCCCACCTAATGTTTTGCCCAGATTGTAGCTCTTCAATGCTTCAGAACATCCACTTTCTCTGGTGTTCCCATCCGTTTTCACTATGCCAAAACAAGAGAAACAATATATGTGATTCTGTAAACAGTTTTATAGTTCACACACAAGTTAATCGAAACTAGCGACACTTGAGTTACACTGAATATACTGATCATGAATAACATGAAATACTTAAACCATATCACTTCTTAGAGACCGGCCTTGAGTTGAAATTAGTGGGCTGGTCATAAATGACCACTATGGAACATGACTGGCCAGGGAAAGTGTGGTTCAATTGAAGGTCAACGAAATGGGTGAAGTTTCGTTCTCAAGTAGGGAGAGGCAAATCATATTCGCTCACTAAAGTATGGTTCAGTGAGATGATCTACAACCAAACAGTACTATCTTGTACGGATCGAATAGGATCATAATATATTACCCTAAAAATGCTTGCATGCGCAGCACGAATGACTATAATCCTTTCCTGATATGCAATGTATCAAGTCTAACAAGGATGGTTGGGATAACAACCACTGATAATGCTCCCTCGTACTTTGGATGCCCAACCATGGTGCGAAGACACATATGACACATACTAGAATCCTAGCTAGCGGGTTAACACGCAAAGTATTCGTAAAAAGGTTCACTTATTAATACCATGACTAGGCATAATATATATGTGTGTGGCAAACATGGAAGAGACATATAATAATGTAGTCATGCAACAATGAATGAACTAACACATGAATCTGCTACTAGTACTACTCAATAACTATTCACACCAGAATTACACGTATGGCGGTATCATCATCAGAATCAGAATCCCTCGATCGCTCTATAGGATCTTTTGCTGAAAAGGGGTCCCCCCCCTTTGTATTACAAAGAAACCAACACCGATCACATAGCAATTGCTGGTGCGAGTAGCACAACAGGCCCAAAAGAAAAGAAAAAGAACAAAGAAGAGGAAACAAATGACATCAACGACAATTCGACAAAGCACACAAGACCTGCCACCGCTGCGCCCTTAGGAATCAACCCACCACAGACCCAGGCTCCGATCCGCCGCGTACCAAGCAGCACCTCCAAGAAGGTATGCAACGCCGACGACGCTGTTACATGGACGTGTCCTAGGGTTTCCCCGGCACGTGGGAGGGTGTGGGGGATGGACACCTCCGACACCCTCCAGGAACGGATGGCGGCACCCGTAGGGTCACCACATCGGAGGTAGAAGAGCCAGCAAGGGATTTCTCCCACACTCCAGACCCCACTGCCCAACCGGGCCAGAACCAACCAGCCACCTCGCTTGCTAAGTGCGCACGTGTGACGTGCTGGCCGCTCGCTCACATTAAGAAAAGATATAACGACATGTTATTAGGAATGAACATAAGTCAGGTTGCATGTACAAGGAACTAGAGCCAAAAAAGTATACCGAGGTCAAGTCCCTTCCATGTGTCCCAAACACAAGTTGCGTATATCGGTGTCGCATTGACATGTCAACTTTAAAAACATCGTAGTGTACAAACTATAGGAGTTTGTGGTGGAAAGTGAGGAAGGATTCAAAGAGTTGCATCACAAGGACAAAAAGGAGGAAGAAAGTATTTGCTAGTTATATTGCATAGATATAGTTGCTATTTTATATGTGGAGATTTGGAAATTTTATTGATCTATTGTCTAAATGATGTGGTTGGTAGTTTGAGAAGGCAATAAACTATTACTATATCTGTTCTCGTTATATTTTTACATTTAAACGATAAAGCTATTTGAGGAAAGTGTTGTTCCCATTAACTTGAGTAACTTCAGAATGTCCACCTCCTCTGGTGTTCCTGTCCATTTTCACTATGCCAAAACAAGGGATACAATTTATGTGATTCAGTAAACAGTTTTATAGTTTAGACACAAGTTGATCGAAACAGGCAAAACACGAGAGATGCCGAATATACAGATCACGAGTAACATGGAATATTTACAGTATGTCACTTTTTAGAGACCGGTGTGGAGTGTGAAATGAGTGGGCTGGCCATAAATGACTGGCCAGGGCGGGTGTGGCTCAATTAAAGGCCAATGAAATGGGTGAAGTTTCGTTGTCAGCTAGGGAGAGGCAAAGCATATTCAATCGCTGAAGTAAGGTTCAGTGGGCATCCAACAAGTAATATCTTGTACGGATCGAGTAGGATCATAATATATTACCATCGAAATGTTTGCACACGCAGCATGAACCACTATAGGCATTTCCTCATGTGCAACGCATCAGGTCTGGTAAGGATGGTTTAGACAACAACCACTGATAATGCTCCCTCGTACTTTGGATGCCGGGCCTCCGTGCGAAGACACATATGAAACATACTAGCCAGGGCTAAATCGGGGCCGCAAAGAATCCTAGTCAGGGCTAAATCGGGCCTGCAAAGCCTCATCGGCCACGCTGCAGCGGGGCAGCACCATCGCCGCCAGCATCTACCCGTCGATCTCCACTCCCCAGACTTTCGGAAGCCATGTCTACGACCCTACCCGCCGTTGACCTACTCAAACCCAGACGGGGAAAGAAGGGCCCACATCTGGGCCTAGCAGGCGCCACCAGATCGCGCTGCGGCATCACCCGACCGCCAACAGCGGCACCAGCCCCACTAGATCACCCGCCACAATCCCGAAGAGCCCCACCGCTGCCTAGAAGCACCCCACGGCGCCGCACCGCCCCGCGCCAGCGCGACCCGAATGGGGAATGGCCGTGGCCGCTCGGGCCAGGCCCGGCGCCGGACTCCAGCCATGGTGGCAAGGAGGGAGGGAAGGGGGAGGGCTCAAGGAGGAGGCACCGGGGGTGCAGCCGATCGCTCGCGGGGGCGAAGCGGTCGCGACTGAGATTCAAGATAGTCCTATATAGGATGTTTTCTACCATATATAGTGTAAATTTGGATAAAGTGAGATCGATCAGCCTACCTATAAATCAATAATAAACCAACTAGATAACCGATCAGTCAGTAATCAAGACTTTCAACTCGGAGCATGATGATGTGAATGTTTGTCCGGGCGGATCTGCGGCAAAGATCCCCATTGAAGGGAAGATGCAAGCAGGGCACCTAAATCCCCACAACCATAAGCAGAGCAGCACACAAACTGGACTAATAAATTCCCCACTCGAATAAAAAATTTAAGAGCACACACTCTCTACCAGGCCATTGAAACAACGACGGCGCATAATCACTAAACTCCGGTGAGAATTGCAGAATAGATGAGTTGGGCGATTGCCTTAATTACCTGGAGTCCTGGCCAAATCCAGTGGACAGAGGGAGGCGATGAGAGCGCCGACCTAGTGGAGCGGAGGCGGCCTCAAATTGAGAGAGCTTTTGGAGTCGATCGGCTGGTCGTTCTCCCTCCGACGGGGGCTTTAGGCTTTATTAGACGACATAGAGCTGCTTAGGTGGCGGGTGGGGGGGCGTAACCGGGGAAAGGGAAAGGAAAGTATTGTTTTACCAAAAGAGTTTTTCCCATTAACTTCAGTAACTTCAGACTGTCCACCTCCTCTCGTGTTCCCATCCATTTTCACTTTGCCAAAACAAGAGAAACAATATATGTGATTCAGTAAACAGTTTTATAGTTTAGACACAAGTTGAACGAAACAGGCAAAACACGAGTTATGTTGAATATACTGATCATGAGTAACATGGAATATTTACAGTATGTCACTTTTTAGAGACCGGTGTGGAGTGTGAAATGAGTGGGCTGGCCATAAATGACTGGCCAGGGCGGGTGTGGCTCAATTAAAGGCCAATGAAATGGGTGAAGTTTCGTTGTCAGCTAGGGAGAGGCAAAGCATATTCGATCGCTGAAGTATGGTTCAGTGGGCATCCAACAAGTAATATCTTGTACGGATCGAGTAGGATCATAATATATTACCATCGAAATGTTTGCACACGCAGCATGAACCACTATAGGCATTTCCTCATGTGCAACGCATCAGGTCTGGTAAGGATGGTTGAGACAACAACCACTGATAATGCTCCCTCGTACTTTGGATGCCGGGCCTCCGTGCGAAGACACATATGAAACATACTAGCCAGGGCTAAATCGGGGCCGCAAAGAATCCTAGTCAGGGCTAAATCGGGCCTGCAAAGCCTCATCGGCCACGCTGCAGCGGGGCAGCACCATCGCCGCCAGCATCTACCCGTCGATCTCCACCCCCCAGACTTTCGGAAGCCATGTCTACGACCCTACCCGCCGTTGACCTACTCAAACCCAGACGGGGAAAGAAGGGCCCACATCTGGGCCTAGCAGGCGCCACCAGATCGCGCTGCGGCATCACCCGACCGCCAACAGCGGCACCGGCCCCTCTAGATCACCCGCCACAATCCCGAAGAGCCCCACCGCTGCCTAGAAGCACCCCACAGCGCCGCACCGCCCCGCGGCAGCGCGACCCGAACGGGGAATGGCCGTGGCCGCTCGGGCCAGGCCCGGCGCCGGACTCCAGCCATGGTGGCAAGGTGGGAGGGAAGGGGGAGGGCTCAAGGAGGAGGCATCGGGGGTGCAGCCGATCGCTCGCGGGGGCGAAGCGGTCGCGGCTGAGATTCAAGATAGTCCTATATAGGATGTTTTCTACCATATATAGTGTAAATTTGGATAAAGTGAGATCGATCAGCCTACCTATAAATCAATAATAAACCAACTAGATAACCGATCAGTCAGTAATCAAGACTTTCAACTCGGAGCATGATGATGTGAATGTTTGTCCGGGCGGATCTGCGGCAAAGATCCCCATTGAAGGGAAGATGCAAGCAGGGCACCTAAATCCCCACAACCATAAGCAGAGCAGCACACAAACTGGACTAATAAATTCCCCACTCGAATAAAAAATTTAAGAGCACACACTCTCTACCAGGCCATTGAAACAACGACGACGCATAACCACTAAACTCCGGTGAGAATTGCAGAATAGATGAGTTGGGCGATTGCCTTAATTACCTGGAGTCCTGGCCAAATCCAGTGGACAGAGGGAGGCGATGAGAGCGCCGACCTAGTGGAGCGGAGGCGGCCTCAAATTGAGAGAGCTTTTGGAGTCGATCGGCTGGTCGTTCTCCCTCCGACGGGGGCTTTAGGCTTTATTAGACGACATAGAGCTGCTTAGGTGGGGGGTGGGGGGGGGGGCGTAACCGGGGAAAGGGAAAGGAAAGTATTGTTTTACCAAAAGAGTTTTTCCCATTAACTTCAGTAACTTCAGACTGTCCACCTCCTCTCGTGTTCCCATCCATTTTCACTTTGCCAAAACAAGAGAAACAATATATGTGATTCAGTAAACAGTTTTATAGTTGAGACACAAGTTGAACGAAACAGGCAAAACACGAGTTATGTTGAATATACTGATCATGAGTAACATGGAATATTTACAGTATGTCACTTTTTAGAGACTGGTGTGGAGTGTGAAATGAGTGGGCTGGCCATAAATGACTGGCCAGGGCGGGTGTGGCTCAATTAAAGGCCAATGAAATGGGTGAAGTTTTGTTGTCAGCTAGGGAGAGGCAAAGCATATTCGATCGCTGAAGTATGGTTCAGTGGGCATCCAACAAGTAATATCTTGTACGGATCGAGTAGGATCATAATATATTACCATCGAAATGTTTGCACACGCAGCATGAACCACTATAGGCATTTCCTCATGTGCAATGCATCAGGTCTGGTAAGGATGGTTGAGACAACAACCACTGATAATGCTCCCTCGTACTTTGGATGCCGGGCCTCCGTGCGAAGACACATATGAAACATACTAGCCAGGGCTAAATCGGGGCCGCAAAGAATCCTAGTCAGGGCTAAATCGGGCCTGCAAAGCCTCATCGGCCACGCTGCAGCGGGGCAGCACCATCGCCGCCAGCATCTACCCGTCGATCTCCACTCCCCAGACTTTCGGAAGCCATGTCTACGACCCTACCCGCCGTTGACCTACTCAAACCCAGACGGGGAAAGAAGGGCCCACATCTGGGCCTAGCAGGCGCCACCAGATCGTGCTGCGGCATCACCCGACCGCCAACAGCGGCACCGGCCCCTCTAGATCACCCGCCACAATCCCGAAGAGCCCCACCGCTGCCTAGAAGCACCCCACGGCGCCGCACCGCCCCGCGGCAGCGCGACCCGAACGGGGAATGGCCGTGGCCGCTCGGGCCAGGCCCGGCGCCGGACTCCAGCCATGGTGGCAAGGAGGGAGGGAAGGGGGAGGGCTCAAGGAGGAGGCATCGGGGGTGTAGCCGATCGCTCGCGGGGGCGAAGCGGTCGCGACTGAGATTCAAGATAGTCCTATATAGGATGTTTTCTACCATATATAGTGTAAATTTGGATAAAGTGAGATCGATCAGCCTACCTATAAATCAATAATAAACCAACTAGATAACCGATCAGTCAGTAATCAAGACTTTCAACTCGGAGCATGATGAGGTGAATGTTTGTCCGGGCGGATCTGCGGCAAAGATCCCCATTGAAGGGAAGATGCAAGCAGGGCACCTAAATCCCCACAACCATAAGCAGAGCAGCACACAAACTGTACTAATAAATTCCCCACTCGAATAAAAAATTTAAGAGCACACACTCTCTACCAGGCCATTGAAACAACGACGACGCATAATCACTAAACTCCGGTGAGAATTGCAGAATAGATGAGTTGGGCGATTGCCTTAATTACCTGGAGTCCTGGCCAAATCCAGTGGACAGATGTAGGAGATATGCCCTAGAGGCAATAATAAATGATATTATTTATCTCCTAGTTCATAATTATGTTTATGTTCCATGCTATAACTGCAATGATTCTCGAGTCTGCAATATCCACGAGGCTCGGAGGAAGACTCAAATGCACGTGTGGAATAATAAACGGTAAGAAGTATTCCTAGTCTGGCCTCTAAGACTAGCTCAAGTGTTGCATGATGATTCTGTTTTCCTGGTCATGGGCATGTCTATGCCAGCAACTTTGAGGGCACAATGTTAAGAGAACATTTGTGTTGAATCGACCCGGATTGATGTTATGCTATGAGATTCATTCGTCACAAGTTTATTGGTACATAACACAGAGATGGTTAACGTTTGCATGATTCCTTAGACCATGAGAGTATCAAGTTCCTTCATGCTTGCTTCATGAACTTTGGGGTTTGTTAAACGTCATCCGTAAATGGGTGGCTATTACGGCGGCTTACGGGTTCATGGAAAAGTGTGTCAAGTAACTTGATAGATCAAGACTGGGATTTGCTCCTCCGACGATGGAGAGATATCTCTGGGCCCTCTCGGTGTTACGGTATCCTTCATCGTCTGGCCAGACACTTTGTGATTTGATCACAGGGATGCCGGAACACGATAACGAGAAAAGAGAACAATACCGGTAAGGAGGTAACTAGCATAGTGGACAAGTTGTTGATCCACGGGAATGCCAACATGTCTCACCTCGGGTATTTGTAACATATCACGAAGCAACAGGAATAGCACACGGCAACTGGAGGTTCACTCGAATGTTTATTCGTGTGGGTATAGGGGTCAATATGGGTGTCCACGGCTCCGATGTTGATAATTGATCGGAAAGGGTTCCATTCATGTCTATACTTCACCGAACCTATAGGGTCACACGCTTAAGGGTCATCTATCTGCTGAATACTAGACAAGGAGTCTGAGAGAAAATCACCAAAAAGTTTCGGACACCGAAAAGTTTCGAACAGCGGAATCGTACCGCAGAGAGAGGTCATCGGATAAGTTTCGATGATACCGAAAAGTTGTTTCGGGATGCACCATTAAGTCAAATTGGTTTCGGCACATGCCTGATAATTCTTGGAGGATGCCAGAATCATTCTGGAAGCTTTTTGGAATTTTCTTAGATAAAAACCGGAAATGTTCCGGAGCTGCCGGAGCCACTTCAGATGCGTTTCGCAGATGAAAATCACTAAAACCGGAATTGTTTCGGAACGCGTTGAAAATCATTTTAGTGGGTACTGGAAATGTTCTTAGCCCACATAAATATTTTCAGTTCGATCAGACGCTGAAAAATGTCGTCGTGAATAGTGAAAATCAGCTTTATGGTTACTTTATGGAAAGCCACATTTTGGGGCTTTGCTCCAAAAGATCTTGGGGATGACATGGATGGATAGGAGCCATTTTTGGGCCCCTCATGGGGGTGTGGCCGGCCACATGGGGTATCCCCCCTTGGGGACCATCTTGTTCCTTGGTTTCACTCCTAGGTCCTTGTGGAAGGACTTCATTCATGTGCATTTTGGGTTTTTTGTGAAACTACCCTACCCCCTTGGGATTTCCTATAAATAGAGGTGGAGGGGCATCCCTCCACACTCATCCCTTGCTCTCATACACATGCCATGCATTATCTGGCTTCTTCTCTCCCTCCCACGAAAAGAGTTTCGTAGAGCCGTAAGGCTGTCTGGGTTCCGGCAGGAACTAGTTCTGGACGGCGAAGCCCTGCCGGATAGATGACACCGTATGTGTGCAACTCTGTAGAGAGATCGTAGTTTCGGTCTTAGTTCGTGAGTGCCTCCCGAAGGGCTGTCCGTGTGACCGTCCGAGTGTCGAAGGTCCTCCCGAAGGGCTGTCCGAGTGACCGTTCGAGTTTCGAAGGTCCTCCCGAAGGGCTGTCCGCGACACCGTCCGGGGGGCTGTTCGACCGCCTCCCGGAGGGCTGTCTAAGGAGCAGATGAGGGTATACATCCTCGCGGTTGGGAGGTTGTAAATCCTAGCTGCAGGGATCTGCACCGCCGATCGTCATCGACTCTACTTCCCGCTGCGCTATGAGTCGGTAACGAAAAAGATCAAACCATGTATGCAGTCTCCATAGTGGTCCTGGGCTGGTGCGTAGGTCGGAAATTTTTTGTTTTCTGTCGCGTTCCCCTTCAGTGGCATCAAGAGCCATGCTATGCGTAGATGCAGGTTTCGTTCTAGAATACATGGAGTTGTATGGGTATTGCAAAATATAATTAGGTAGTAGATGAGATCTATTGCTGAAAATTATTTATGCGGGTGACAGATGAAATCTGTTACCCGACGTTCTTGTTGCTTCCCTAGAATTTGCGTTTGCTCAATCTCGAGACAGCATGGTGGAATTTGACAAAGTTCTGGCAATCCGTGATCCTGATTGATCATGGAAGTGCTATCAGTTCTTTGGGTTCTGCCGTAGTCAAAAGAAAGATGAAATTCGCAGATAAAAGGGCATTGCAGATATTATCTACACGGGGGTCATGTGTATGACGAAGTTTAGTATGGGGCTCGAGATTTAATTATCTCGTGTTTCATACACCCCGAGATGTTAATCTAGCAACTTGAATAATCATACTTGATGATAAACGTTGGTAGCTGCGGTTTAAGTCAAAACCTTAGAAGCCACGGAAAATAAAATTTTGCATAAACGGATTAGAGGCATCTAACTTGGTTTTGCAGGATATGCATGTGATGTGGTATAGCAATGCTCATATTCAATTTGATTATGTATGAGATGACTATATGATGTAATTAACATGACCTGCGTGTCATGATTCGGCATGATGGCTGGAGCCATATGATTGTCACTTTAATGACCTGCGTGTCAACCTTAAGTAATGCACTTATTTTATTAGCTATAGAGATAGCAATATTATCTGGTGCATCAACAGGGTGGTGGCAATCTTCGTGAAGGTGAACACCGACGCGAATGCCGAAGACGAAGAAATGAAATACTTCTTCGTCAGGAAGGGCTATACCATATCATGCTATTATGAATTGCCTAAGATGTTTATCCCTTATGATGCACCCTTCTTGATTGCGCGGTAGTCGCTTTTATTAGGGTGATCTCTCACTTAAAATACCAAGTAGTTAGTGTTCTCCCAAGTGTAGCACCGTCACGGCACCTATCTTTTCGGGGTGCGCCGTGTCACACGGGTACGAACGATTAGAGAAGTGTGAGGCGGGTGAGTTGAGACCTCGCAGCGAGATCACTTGGTTGTCTTGACGTTCAGGCATGACCGTCATGAGCTCGGAACACACGCATCGAAAGATGAACAAGAGTCACATAGAGATGTGATTGGCAAGTTGGCCTACCGGTTGAGATTTTTCGTCATCAGTGGTGTTACACCAATGGCGAACAATTGAAATGTGGGTCTTGTATCACTCACAATCAATTTTGAGAGATATTGATTTGAATGGGAGCGCACTCTTGAATAACATGTTTAATTCTTAGTGCAATTAATTATGAACATTGTCTAAGTGTTATATGCAAAATAGTTGTAGAATAATGGCTCGCGTTTCCACCTTCCCTGTTAAAATTGAATAGCTGTTAAATATCTGGTTAAAACTTTACGATTGGTACCGTAATATGAGGATTGTCCTCAAAAGTGCCGAGAAGGATTTTGTCCTATCGCATGCTTTCCGTATCCTCCCGCTAATGCTATGGATCATGTGACTCTCGTCCTTCGATCCAAAAGCTAGAATTCTGTTACGGTCAAGTGGAATATGTTTGCTTCCATGAAACCCAAACTTCGAAAGTTGGGATAGTTATTTGATATTGATGGAACTGAAAATTATTTCCAGATACAAACAAAGCAATGTTTGTTTGCAAGTATTAGTAAAAGTGTTTACTATGCATTTGACTGTTGGGAAAGGGATCCAGAAGAACGCCTGTCATATAATGAAAGGTGAATAAAACAACAACTTAAAGAGAAAGGAAGTGTCCAAAGGGTGTTAGTATGACTTACACGCCTGGGAAGTCCGGGGCTAATGCCACTCTTAAGTTGGGTGCTTCTTCTGAGAGTAGGAGAAATACTAAAAGTTAAACTGCTAGAAGTATAAAGGCAAAAGGAAAGAAGACTAGAATATCCAGCTCATGTATGAATGTCATACAAGTTTTTGATGTATAGAAGGCTGGTCAAAGATATAGTTCTTGCGAATTATGGTTAAACATGTTAATCACTAATTCTTGGGTATTGTGAGTTCATCACAAAAATGCCCGCTCGATTGCATTCTGTTGCAACTCGATGTAAGAACTACTATGGCCTGAAAGACTAGCTAGAAATGAGGTTAAGGTATACACAGGGAACATAGTAAATGTTACTATACCTTCCATCGGTGTATTGCCGTCTGTATTTATTTTCATAATTCATTTAGAGTTTTACAAAATCTATCCCATTGCATAAGGCATCTTGCAAGAAGGTTGTTCATAAGAGAACTTTTTTATGTTCGATGTTATGAATAACACAAGGGCCATACTTTCATTATGAATGAGATGTATGTTATGAATATTGATAATAATACAATACCTCTGGGTTTACTTTCATAATTCATTTTAGAGTTTCATACACTCTAGCCCATTGCACAATGTTTGTTGCAAAAGAGTTGTTCATAAAACAACAATTGTTGTTAAGTATTATGAATAACATAAGGGCCATACTTCCATCATCGATGGGACGTATGTTATGAATATTGAGGGTAATATGATACATCCATAACACTGACGCTAAATGTCGCAAGACTAAAAGAATACCACACAAGTGTGGCACTACATTTGGTCACATTGGAGAAACCCGCATGGAAAATTCCATTATGATGGATTTTGAAGTCTTTTTGATTTTGAATCATCTGACACTTGCAACTTTCCTCCGAAAATTGAAGTGACTAAAATACCGTTCACAGGCCATAAGGAACGAACAACAAACTTATTAGTGATCATACATTTGATGTGTGTAGTCCGATAAGTGTTGTTAGTGGTGGATTTATTTATCTTCAGAAATGACTCAAGTAGATATATGGATATTTACTTGATGAGACGTAAGTCTGGATCTTTTGAAATCATTCGAAAGGTTCTCAAAAATGAAGTAGAAGTTATTGTAACAAGAAAATTATGTTTCTGCAATTCGATTGCACAAAGGAATATTTGAGTTACATGTTTAGCGAATGTCTGATGAGTTGTGAAAGGGGTTTCATAAACTTTCACCTCCCGGAACACCACTGCAAGTGGAAAGTCCGTGGAGATGTAATCAAACCATTTATGACATGGTAAGGTCAAAGATGACATAAATAAATTTGCCATTATCCCTTTTAAAGTGATGCTTTAGAGACTGCGGCTTTTACACTGAAAAGAGCTACATCGGGTCTGTTGAAATGAAGCCATGGTATGGTACGCCCAACCATGTTATATCTTTTCTTAACATTTGGAATATGGGGCTTGTGTAAAAGGTTACAAACCTATTCCAAATGAGACAAGTGCTACTTTGTAGGTTATACCAAAATGTTGGGTATTCCTCCCTCACTATACCGAGGCAAATAGTTTTGCCACGAAACGGTGTGCTTTTAAAGAGAATGGTTCTTTCTAAAAGGTGAGTGGGAGAATAGTGCAACTCGACGAGATAAACAGTATCTTCATCAGATCAAAGGAAAGAGACCTTGGAAGAAATTCCAGAGTTTCCTTCTGCGACTGATACAGAAGTCTCTACAATAAAATGTATGAACTTCGGTCGAACTTGCAGCTGAACCACGTAGGCAAGGCTCGTGCAAACCTCTCAGGTGCGCAAACGAGATATTGTTGTTAGACAACATTATACCTACGATACACAAGGAAGCGTTGATGGGCCCTGACTCCGGAATTGGCTAAATGCCAATACAACCCGAGTTAGTTTCCATATAAGTGATTCAAGATTAAAACCTTGATACACCTTTCGGAAGACTTAGAGTCTAACGAATATCTATGGAACTTAAAACTAATACGGATAAAATGTTTTATCCATAAAGCTCGACTTGTTGAAATAATACGATGAGGTTGTTTTCATCGTAGTGATGCTTAAAGTCGGTTCGGGTTGAACTAGCAATTAATACATATTTCAATCATGAGATATGAAACATGGATGATAAAAGGATTTCCATCTGATGGAAATGAAAGCTAGGACTTGTATATGATACAGTCCAAAGTAATTTGTCGATCCAGAGGATGCTAGTAGGTATGCAAACTTCAGAGTTCCAGCAATGGACAGAAGAGAGCAAAATGGAGTTGGAATCTTCGTGTTTTGATGAAATGGTCAAAGGGGTTTTGACTTCATCAATGGGTAACGAAGATGCTTGTAATTCAAGAAAGTAAGTGGGAGCGTGATAATATTTCTAAAAACCTTATGTGCTTGGCACATTGGTAATTGGAAATAAATTTCTTGACACAAATTAGGACTTCATTTGAAAATAGTTTTTCGATGAAGTGCTTAGGCTAAATAGCCTCAATATTAGGCATGATGATCTATGGAGATAGATTTAACTAATGGGGCTAAGCAATGAATACATATTGACAAGATGCTAAAACCTTTTAGCATTAAAACGCCAAGGAGTGATTCTTGCCAAATTCACATGGAAAGAGTTTTTGCAAGACTTGGTGTCCCAAAACACTGATGAGTAAAATACATGATGCAGATTCCACACACTTTTGTGTTTGGATTAATCATGTATTCCATGGTATGTAAAACAACCAGATATGTCCGATACTCCCAAGGTGTTGCGAGTATGGATACCAAAGTGATCAAATTACTGATCATGGGACAACAGTGAAAGATGTCACAGAGTACTAGAGTAAGTACTGATGACATGGTTTTCTCGCAAGCAGAGATCATGAAGAGTTCGTTGTAAAATGTTACATCGATAGAGTCTTCATCTTTTCTCCATGCGATTTTCGATTTAAATTAAGGGTTTTGTGTAACACACAATGTGGTGGCACAGTTAGTTGGAATTTGTTCAAACTAGTTACTGTGGCGAATTCTATAACAAGGGCTAAGTATGTTGACGCTTTAGAAGCGACAAAGAAGATGTTGAATCATATAGTTCATTCATGAACTTAGTATAGTTCCAAGATGGCTTTTGACAATGGGACACTACTGCAGGTAGTTGCTCCATAACTCAGTCTGAGGAATCCAGGTTCGACCTGTGATTCACATACATACAAAGCCAAGTCCACACAAAATATGAATTTTGTGAAAACGTGAAAACGCGAGGACATGCAAAGATACACACGGAACTGAAGTCGTCAGATCCATTGGACATCAGGCTATACCACAAGCGAAGCATATTTACACCGGTGTGCCACAGGTGTGAAGTGCATTAGCATAAGCTAGATTATTGACTCTAGTGCAAGTGGGAGTCTGTAGGAGATATGCCCTAGAGGTAATAATAAATGATATTATTTATCTCCGAGTTCATAATTATGTTTATGTTCCATGCTATAACTGCAATGATTCTCGAGTCTGCAATATCCACGAGGCTCGGAGGAAGACTCAAATGCACGTGTGGAATAATAAACGGTAAGAAGTATTCTTAGTCTGGCCTCTAAGACTAGCTCAAGTGTTGCATGATGATTCTGTTTTCCTGGTCATGGGCATGTCTATGCCAGCAACTTTGAGGGCACAATGTTAAGAGAACATTTGTGTTGAATCGACCCGGATTGATGTTATGCTATGAGATTCATTCGTCACAAGTTTATTGGTACATAACACAAAGATGGTTAACGTTTGCATGATTCCTTAGACCATGAGAGTATCAAGTTTCTTCATGCTTGCTTCATGAACTTTGGGGTTTGTTAAACGTCATCCGTAAATGGGTGGCTATTACGGCGGCTTACAGGTTCATGGAAAAGTGTGTCAAGTAACTTGATAGCTCAAGATTGGGATTTGCTCCTCTGACGATGGAGAGATATCTCTGGGCCCTCTCGGTGTTACGGTATCCATCATCGTCTGGCCAGACACTTTGTGATTTGATCACGGGGATGCCGGAACACGATAACGAGAAAAGAGAACAATACCGGTAAGGAGCTAACTAGCATAGTGGACAAGTTGTTGATCCACGGGAATGCCAACATGTCTCACCTGGGGTATTTGTAACATATCGCGAAGCAACAGGAATAGCACACGGCAACTGGAGGTTCACTCGAATATTTATTCGTGTGGGTATAGGGGTCAATATGGGTGTCCATGGCTCCGATGTTGATCATTGATCGGAAAGGGTTCCATTAATGTCTATACTTCACCGAACCTATAGGGTCACACGCTTAAGGGTCATCTATCTGCTGAATACTAGACAAGGAGTCTGCGAGAAAATCACCGAAAAAGTTTCGGACACCGAAAAGTTTCGAACAGCGGAATCGTACCGCAGAGAGAGGTCATCGGATAAGTTTCGATGATACCGAAAATTTGTTTCGGGATACACCATTAAGTCAAATTGGTTTCGGCACATGCCTGATAATTCTTGGAGGATGCCAGAATCATTCTGGAAGCTTTTTGGAATTTTCTTAGATAAAAACCGGAAATGTTCCGGAGCTGCCGGAGCCACTTCAGATGCGTTTCGCAGATGAAAATTACTAAAACCGGAATTGTTTCGGAACGCGTTGAAAATCATTTTAGTGGGTACTGGAAATGTTCTTAGCCCACATAAATATTTTCAGTTCGATCAGACGCTGAAAAATGTCGTCGTGAATAGTGAAAATCAGCTTTATGGTTACTTTATGGAAAGCCACCTTTTGGGGCTTTGCTCCAAAAGATCTTGGGGATGACATGGATGGATAGGAGCCATTTTTTGGGCCCCTCAAGGGGGTGTGGCCGGCCACATGGGGTATCCCCCCTTGGGGACCCTCCTGTTCCTTGGTTTCACTCCTAGGTCCTTGTGGAAGGACTTCATTCATGTGCATTTTGGGTTTTTTGTGAAACTACCCTACCCCCTTGGGATTTCCTATAAATAGAGGTGGAGGGGCAGCCTTCCACACTCATCTCTTGCTCTCATACACATGCCATGCATTATCTGGCTTCTTCTCTCCCTCCCACGAAAAGAGTTTCGTAGAGCCGTAAGGCTGTCTGGGTTCCGGCAGGAACTAGTTCTGGACGGCGAAGCCCTGCCGGATAGATGACACCGTATGTGTGCAACTCTGTAGAGAGATCGTAGTTTCGGTCTTAGTTCATGAGTGCCTCCCGAAGGGCTGTCCGTGTGACCGTCCGAGTTTCGAAGGTCCTCCCGAAGGGCTGTCCGAGTGACCGTTCGAGTTTTGAAGGTCCTCCCGAAGGGCTGTCCGCGACACCGTCCGGGGGGCTGTTCGACCGCCTCCCGGAGGGCTGTCTAAGGAGCAGATGAGGGTATACATCCTCGCGGTTGGGAGGTTGTAAATCCTAGCTGCGGGGATCTGCACCGCCGATCGTCATCGACTCTACTTCCCGCTGCGCTACGAGTCGGTAACGAAAAAGATCAAACCATGTATGCAGTCTTCATAGTGGTCCTGGGCTGGTGCGTAGGTCGGAAATTTTTTGTTTTCTGTCGCGTTCCCCTTCAACAGAGGGAGGCGATGAGAGCGCCGACCTAGTGGAGCGGAGGCGGCCTCAAATTGAGAGAGCTTTTGGAGTCGATCGGCTGGTCGTTCTCCCTCCGACGGGGGCTTTAGGCTTTATTAGACGACATAGAGCTGCTTAGGTGGGGGGTGGGGGGCGTAACCGGGGAAAGGGAAAGGAAAGTATTGTTTTACCAAAAGAGTTTTTCCCATTAACTTCAGTAACTTTAGACTGTCCACCTCCTCTCGTGTTCCCATCCATTTTCACTTTGCCAAAACAAGAGAAACAATATATGTGATTCAGTAAACAGTTTTATAGTTTAGACACAAGTTGAACGAAACAGGCAAAACACGAGTTATGTTGAATATATTGATCATGAGTAACATGGAATATTTACAGTATGTCACTTTTTAGAGACCGGTGTGGAGTGTGAAATGAGTGGGCTGGCCATAAATGACTGGCCAGGGCGGGTGTGGCTCAATTAAAGGCCAATGAAATGGGTGAAGTTTCGTTGTCAGCTAGGGAGAGGCAAAGCATATTCGATCGCTGAAGTATGGTTCAGTGGGCATCCAACAAGTAATATCTTGTACGGATCGAGTAGGATCATAATATATTACCATCAAAATGTTTGCACACGCAGCATGAACCACTATAGGCATTTCCTCATGTGCAATGCATCAGGTCTGGTAAGGATGGTTGAGACAACAACCACTGATAATGCTCCCTTGTACTTTGGATGCCGGGCCTCCGTGCGAAGACACATATGAAACATACTAGCCAGGGCTAAATCGGGGCCGCATAGAATCCTAGTCAGGGCTAAATCGGGCCTGCAAAGCCTCATCGGCCACGCTGCAGCGGGGCAGCACCATCGCCGCCAGCATCTACCCGTCGATCTCCACTCCCCAGACTTTCGGAAGCCATGTCTACGACCCTACCCGCCGTTGACCTACTCAAACCCAGACGGGGAAAGAAGGGCCCACATCTGGGCCTAGCAGGCGCCACCAGATCGCGCTGCGGCATCACCCGACCGCCAACAGCGGCACCGGCCCCTCTAGATCACCCGCCACAATCCCGAAGAGCCCCACCGCTGCCTAGAAGCACCCCACGGCGCCGTACCGCCCCGCGCCAGCGCGACCCGAACGGGGAATGGCCGTGGCCGCTCGGGCCAGGCCCGGCGCCGGACTCCAGCCATGGTGGCAAGGAGGGAGGGAAGGGGGAGGGCTCAAGGAGGAGGCATCGGGGGTGCAGCCGATCGCTCGCGGGGGCGAAGCGGTCGCGACTGAGATTCAAGATAGTCCTATATAGGATGTTTTCTACCATATATAGTGTAAATTTGGATAAAGTGAGATCGATCAGCCTACCTATAAATCAATAATAAACCAACTAGATAACCGATCAGTCAGTAATCAAGACTTTCAACTCGGAGCATGATGATGTGAATGTTTGTCCGGGTGGATCTGCGGCAAAGATCCCCATTGAAGGGAAGATGCAAGCAGGGCACCTAAATCCCCACAACCATAAGCAGAGCAGCACACAAACTGGACTAATAAATTCCCCACTCGAATAAAAAATTTAAGAGCACACACTCTCTACCAGGCCATTGAAACAACGACGACGCATAATCACTAAACTCCGGTGAGAATTGCAGAATAGATGAGTTGGGCGATTGCCTTAATTACCTGGAGTCCTGGCCAAATCCAGTGGACAGAGGGAGGCGATGAGAGCGCCGACCTAGTGGAGCGGAGGCGGCCTCAAATTGAGAGAGCTTTTGGAGTCGATCGGCTGGTCGTTCTCCCTCCGACGGGGGCTTTAGGCTTTATTAGACGACATAGAGCTGCTTAGGTGGGGGGTGGGGGGGGGGGGGGGCGTAACCGGGGAAAGGGAAAGGAAAGTATTGTTTTACCAAAAGAGTTTTTCCCATTAACTTCAGTAAATTAGACTGTCCACCTCCTCTCGTGTTCCCATCCATTTTCACTTTGCCAAAATAAGAGAAACAATATATGTGATTCAGTAAACAGTTTTATAGTTTAGACACAAGTTGAACGAAACAGGCAAAACACGAGTTATGTTGAATATACTGATCATGAGTAACATGGAATATTTACAGTATGTCACTTTTTAGAGACCGGTGTGGAGTGTGAAATGAGTGGGCTGGCCATAAATGACTGGCGAGGGCAAGTCTGGTTCAATTAAAGGTCAACGAAATGGGTGAAGTTCCCTTCTCAACTAGGGAGAGGCAAAGCATATTCGATCACCGAAGTATGGTTCAGTGGGCAACCAGTAAGTACTATCTTGTATGGATCGAGTAGGATCATGATATATTACCATAAAAATGCTTGCATGTGCAACAGGAATGACTATAGTCCTTTCCTCATATGCAATGTATCAGGTCTGGCAAGGATGGTTCAGATAACAACCACAGATAATGCTTCCTCATACTTTGGATGCCCGGCCTTGGTGCGAAGACACAGATGACACATGCTAGCTAGGGCTAAATCGGGCCTGCAAAGAATCCTAGCCAGGGTTAAATCGGGCCTACAAAGCCCGGTCGGCCATGTTGCGGCAAGGCAGCTCCGGCGCTGCCAGCATCCACCCGCCGATCGCCGCTCCCCCGCCTTTCGGAAGGCACATCCACGATCCTCCCCGTCGCCGGCCCACTCAGACCCAGATGGGTTCCGAAGGGCCTAGATCTGGGCCGAGCAGGCACCGCCAGATCGCGCTGCCGCAACACCCCACCGCCAACGGTGGCGCCCCCAATTAGATCGCATGGCACAATGCCGAAGAGCCCTACCGCCGCCTAGGGGCACCCCACAGCGCCGCATCGCCTCGCGCCCGTGCGACCTGAGAGGGGAATGGCCAGCGGCCACTGGGCTAGGCCCGGCGCCAGATGCTAGCCACTATGGCAAGGAGGGAGGGAAGGGGGAGGGCTTGAGGAGGAGGGGTCGGGGGCACAGCCGGTCGCCCGTCCTGTAAGATGTTTTCTACCATATATAGAGTATATTTGGAGAAAGTGAGATCGATCGGCCGGCCTATCAATCAATAATAAACCAACTAGTTAACCGATCAGTTAGTAATCAAGACATTCAATTCGGAGCATGATGAGGTGAATGTCGGTCCGGGCGGATCTGCGGCAAATATCTCCATTGGAGGGAAGAAGCAAGCAGGGCACCTAAATCCCAATAACCATAAGCACATCAACACACAAACTGGACTAATAAATTCCCCACTCGAATAAAAAATTAGGAGCACGCACTCTCTACCACGCCATGCAAGCAACGACGACGCAGAATCACTATACTCCGGAGAGAACTGCAGCAAAGATGAGCTGGGAGATTGCATTAATTACCTGGAGTCCTGGCCAAATCCAGTGGACAGAGGGAGGCGACGAGAGCGCCGGCCCAGTGGAGCGGAGGCGGCCTCGAATTGAGAGAGATTTAGGGGTCGATCGGCCGGTCGTTCTCCTTCCAACGGGGGCTTCAGTCTTTATTAGGCGACAAAGAGTTAGGCGATGGAGGCGTAACCGGCGAAAGGGAAAGGTGAGCGTGAGCATCACCATCGCACTCGCCTAAGTGCGCACGTGTGATTTGCTGGCCACTCGCTCACATTAAGAAGAGATATATTGGCATGTTATCAGGAATGAACATAAGTCAGGTTGCATGTACAAGGAACTAGAGCCAAAAAAGTATAACGAGGTCAAGTCCCTTCCATGTGTCCCAAACACAAGTTGCGTATATCGATGTCGCATTGACATGTCAACTTTAACAACATGTAGTGTACACACAATAGGATTTTGTGGTGGAAGGTGAGGAAGGCTTCAAAGAGTTGCATCACAAGGTCAAAAAGGAGGAAGAAAGTAATTGCTAGTCATATTGCATAGATATAGTTGCTATTTTATATGTGGAGATTTGGAAATTCTATTGATCTATTGTCTGAATGACGTGGTTGGTAGTTTGAGAAGGTTATAAACTATTACTATATCTGCTCTTGTTATATTTTATCATTTACACGACAAAGCTAGTTGAGGAATGTATTATTTTATCAAAAGTGTTTTCCCATTAACTTCAGTAACTTCGGAATGTCCACATCATCTGGTGTTCACATCCATTTGACTATGCCAAAACAAGAGAAACAATATATCTGATTCAGTAAACAATTTTATAGTTCAGACACAAGTCGATTGAAACTGATGAAACACGAGTTACGCTGAATATACTGATCATGAATAACATGAAATATTTACAGCATGTCACTTCTTAGAGACCGGCGTTGAGTGTGAAATGAGTGGGCTGGCCATGAATAACTGGCGAGGGCTTGTGTAGTTCAATTAAAGGTCAAAAAAATGGGTGAGTTCCCTTCTCAACCAGGGAGAGACAAAGCATTTTCGATCGCTGAGGTATGCTTCAGTGGGCAACCAACAAGTACTACCTTGTACGGATCGAGTAATTATGATCATAATATATTACCATAAAAATGTTTGCATGCGCAGCCGGAATGACTATAGTCCTTTCTTCATATGCAATGTATCAGGTTTGGCAAGGATGGTTGAGATAACAACCACTAATAATGCTCCCTCATACTTCGGATGCCCGGCTTTGGTGCGAAGACACAGATGACACATACTAGCCAGGGCTAAATCAGGCCCTCAAAGAATCCTAGCCAGCGCTAAATTGGGCCCGCAAAGCCCCGTCGGCCATGCTGCAGCAGGGCAGCACCAGCGCCGCCAGCATCCACCCGCCTATCACCGCTCCCCCGCCTTCCGAAAGCCACGTCGATGTCCCTCCCCGCCGTCGGCCGACTCATACCCATATGGGCCCCAAAGGGCACATATCTGGGCCGAGCTTGCGTTGCCAGATTGCGCCGCCGCATCACCACACCACCAACGGCAGCACCGCCCCCTAGTAGATCGCCCGCCACAACGCCGAAGATCTCCGCCGCCGCGTCGGAGCACCCTGCGGTGCCGCACCGCCCAACGCCAGAGCGACCGGAGAGGTGAATGTCTAGCCGCCGCCTGGGCCAGGCTCGGTGCCGGACGCTAGCAACGGTGGAAAGGAGGGATGGAAGGGGGAGGGCTCGAGGAGGATGCATTGGGGGCATGGTCGGTTTCCCGTGGGGGGGGGGGGGGGGGTATGCGGTCGCGACTGAGATTCAAGACAGGCCTGTAGGATGTTTTCTACCATAAAGAGTAAATTTGGAGAAAGTGAGAATGATTGGCCGGCCTATCAATCAATAATAAGCCAACTAGTTAATCGACTAGTCACTAATCAAGACAGTCAACTCGAAGCATGATGAGTGAATGTTGGTCCGGGCGGTTCTACGGCAAAAAAGTATACCGAGGTCAAGTCCCTTTCATGTGTCCCAAACACAAGTTGCATATTTTGGTGTGGCATTGATATGTCAATTTTAACAATAGGTAGTGTGCACCCTATAGAATTTTGTGGTGGAAAGTGAGTTAGGTCTCAAAGAGTTGCATCACAAGGACAAAAAGGAGGGAAAGAGTAATTGCTAGTGATATTGCATAGATATAATTGCTATTTTACATGTGGAGATTTGGAAATTCTATTGATCTGTTGTCTTAATTATGTGCTTGGTAGTTTGAGAAGGTAATAAACTATTATTATATCTCTTCTCATTATATTTTTTCATTTACACGATAAAGCTAGTTGAGGAAAGTGTTGTTTTATCAAAAGTGCTTTTCCCATTAACTTCAGTAACTTCATAATTTCCACCTCCTCTGGTGTTCCCATCCATTTTCAGTGTGCCAAAACAAGAGAAACAACATATATGAGTCAGTAAACAGTTTTATAGCTCAGACACAAGTTGATCAAAACTGGCAAAACACGAGTTACGCTTAATATACTGATCATGAATAACATGAAATATTAATAGCATGTCACTCATTAGAGTCCGGCGTTGAGTGTGAAATGAGTGGGCTGTCCATAAATGACTGGCCAGGGCAAGTGTGGTTCAATTAAAGGTCAACGAAATGGGTGAACTGCCATTCTTAAATAGGGAGAGGCAAAGCATATTCGATCGCTGAAGTATGATTCAGTGGGCAACCAACAAGTGCTATCTTGTACGGATCGAGTAGGATCATAATATATTACCATAAAAATGGTTGCACGCGCAGCACGAATGACTATAGTCCTTTCCTCATATGCAATGTATCAGGTTTGGCAAGGATGGTTGAGATAACAACCACAGATACTGCTCCCTCGTACTTTGGATGCCCGACCTTTGTGCGAAGGCATAGATGACACATACTTGCCAGGGATAAACCTGGCCCGGAAAGAATCCTAGCTATGGCTAAATCGGGCCCTCAAAGCCCCCTTGCCCACGCTGCAGCAGGGCAGCACTAGGGCCACCAGCATCCACCCGCCGATCGCCGCTCCTCCGCCTTCCCGAAAGCCACGTTGATGTCCCTCCCCGCCGTCGGCCGACTCAGACCCATATGGGCCCTGAAGGGCACATATCTGGGCCGAGCAGGCGCTGCCAGATAGCGCCGCCGCATCACCACACCACCAACTGCAGCGCTGCCCCCCCCCCCCCCCCCCCCCCCAAGTAGATCGCCCGCTACAACGCCGAAGAGCCCCGCCGAGGGAGTCCTGGAAGATAGAGCCGAAGATTATCCCCCATGTCCGGGTAGGACTCCTATATGCGTGAACGACAAGTTTTGGTGTCTGTATGTATCATTCCCTTCCTCTGCAAACCGACTTTGTACAACCGCGGGCCCCTCTGTGTGTATATAAACCGGAGGGTTTAGTCCGTAGAGGCTATCAGAATTCTCATAATCTAGACAACTAGGGTTTAGCCATTATGATCTCGGGGTAGATCAACTCTTGTAACCCTACTCATTGAATACAATCAAGCAGGACGTATGGTTTTACCTCCAATAAGAAGGCCCGAACCTGGGTAAAACATTATGTCCCCATCATCCCTTGTTACCATTGATCCTCAGGCGCACAGTTCGGGACCCCTACCCGAGATCTGTCGGTTTTGACACCGACATTGGTGCTTTCATTGAGAGTTCCATTGTCTTGTCGATAGAAGGATCAATGGCTCGCCTTGTCATCAACAACAGTATCACTTCTGGAAGGAGCCTAACTTCGGGACAGGTCCTCCAGCTCGGTGGTTTCACCATGGGCACCCACACGGCCATCAAGCCAACGGTGCCTCCCGCGATCGCCAAACATCACCTCCGCATCGGTCTCGAACACTCCGAGAAGATGGATCCGGAGGACGTCTCGTCCTTAAATGAGCTGCTAGATCGCAACGCCGCCCTGGGGATTTTAACGGATTATGATCGGATCGGGCTCAAACCCGATCAGAGGGAAATTAATTCCCCACCGATCACCCACCTGGTAGCGGTCGTCGAGGAACGAGCCGAAAACACTTCCTCCCCTAAGTTAAACACCTGCTATGTTCGGATCTCCAAACTCAGGTTGAGACTCCACGACCTCCGAGCTCAGGGTCGGACATAGGGTCCAGAAATCACATGGATCTTCCTGGACCTGAACTGGTGACCTCCGAGATTTCACAAGCTTCGGATTCAATCCTGGGTCGGGATTCGGGTTTTAGCCCACCCACCCACCACAATCAATACTCTCCAAGTAACTCAGGCCCTCCAGATATATGTGACCTAATGTATGTACGCCAACAACCTCAGGAAATGGTCCATCACTTCTGGTCCAGATTCCTACTTGTTAAAAACAAGATTAAAGATTGCTGCGATGACGATGCAGTTTTGGTTTTTCATCGTAATTGTACGGATGAGGGAATTCTAAACGCCCTCAACCGCCATCGCATACAAAATTTTATGGAATTATCGCACTTAGTACGGAAGTACTGCACGATGGAAAGCACATGAAAGGCCTAGAAAACCCGGTTGGAACCCGCTGCCTTTAAGCAATACACTGCCCGGGAAAAACAGACACACCTTTACGGAGCATCCGATCACACGCCCGTCGGCAAGAAAAACAAACCCTTCACGGGATACATGTCCGTTCTCGATGCATTCCTCGACAAGACCTGTCCGGTACATGCGACGCCAAGCACCGAACGAACTCATAGCCTTCGGGCATGTTGGATACTCCGGCAAGTGGCTAAAAGCGGGGAGGTCACCACCGCTACTCTAGAGAAGCATTCTCCGAAGGATGACGATCTTAACGTCTTTATGGTCTTTGAAACATTCTCTTCAAATAATCAGCGCAAAAGGGCACTCCGCGACCTCAGCGAAATTAACCAAGTAACCACAATGAGGCCATGGAACGACGCGACAATAACTTTCACCGCCGATGGCGAACCAAGGACCCGATCAGTCCGAGCACCCGCTACCTTGGTCTTAAACCCAATTGTGGACGGCTTCCGACTTACCAAAGTACTCATGGATGGCGGAAGTGGACTTAACCTCATATACGAGGACACGCTCGACAAAATGCATATTGATAGAGCACGCATCGAACAAAGCAGTACCACCTTTCGATGCATCATCCCCAGTCGAGAAGCACGATGTTCGGGGAAAATCAAATTTAATGTAGTATTCGGCACGCCTGAGAATGTAGGAGATATGCCCTAGAGGCAATAATAAATGATATTATTTATCTCCGAGTTCATAATTATGTTTATGTTCCATGCTATAACTGCAATGATTCTCGAGTCTGCAATATCCACGAGGCTCGGAGGAAGACTCAAATGCACGTTTGGGATAATAAACGGTAAGAAGTATTCCTAGTCTGGCCTCTAAGACTAGCTCAAGTGTTGCATGATGCTTCTGTTTTCCTGGTCATGGGCATGTCTATGCCAGCAACTTTGAGGGCACAATGTTAAGAGAACATTTATGTTGAATCGACCCGGATTGATGTTATGCTATGAGATTCATTCGTCACAAGTTTATTGGTACATAACACAGAGATGGTTAATGTTTGCATGATTCCTTAGAACATGAGAGTATCGAGTTTCTTCATGCTTGCTTCATGAACTTTGGGGTTTGTTAAACGTCATCCGTAAATGGGTGGCTATTACGGCGGCTTACGGGTTCATGGAAAAGTGTGTCAAGTAACTTGATAGCTCAAGATTGGGATTTGCTCCTCCGACGATGCAGAGATATCTCTGGGCCCTCTCGGTGTTACGGTATCCATCATCGTCTGGCCAGACACTTTGTGATTTGATCACGGGGATGCCGGAACACGATAACGAGAAAATAGAACAATACCGGTAACGAGGTAACTAGCATAGTGGACAAGTTGTTGATCCACGGGAACGCCAACATGTCTCACCTCGGGTATTTGTAACATATCGCGAAGCAACAGGAATAGCACATGGCAACTGGAGGTTCACTCGAATATTTATTCGTGTGGGTATAGGGGTCAATATGGGTGTCCATGGCTCCGATGTTGATCATTGATCGGAAGGGGTTCCGGTTCATGTCTATACTTCACCGAACCTATAGGGTCACACGCTTAAGGGTCATCTATCTGCTGAATACTAGACAGCGAGTCTGAGAGAAAATCACCGAAAAAGTTTCGGACACCGAAAAGTTTCGGACAGCGGAATCGTACCGCAGAGAGAGGTCATCGGATAAGTTTCGATGATACCGAAAAGTTGTTTCGGGATACACTATTAAGTCAAATTTGTTTCGGCACATGCCTGATAATTCTTGGAGGATGCCAGAATCATTCTGGAAGCTTTTTGGAATTTTCTGAGATAAAAACCGGAAATGTTCCGGAGCTGCCGGAGCCACTTCAGATGCGTTTCGCAGATGAAAATCACTAAAACCGGAATTGTTTCAGAATGCGTTGAAAATCATTTTAGTGGGTACTGGAAATGTTCTTAGCCCACATAAATATTTTCAGTTCGATCAGACGCTGAAAAATGTCGTCGTGAATAGTGAAAATCAGCTTTATGGTTACTTTATGGAAAGCCACCTTTTGGGGCTTTGCTTCAAAAGATCTTGGGGATGACATGGATGGATAGGAGCCATTTTTTGGGCCCCTCATGGGGGTGTGGCCGGCCACATGGGGTATCCCCCCTTGGGGACCCTCTTGTTCCTTGGTTTCACTCCTAGGTCCTTGTGGAAGGACTTCATTCATGTGCATTTTGGGTTTTTTGTGAAACTACCCTACCCCCTTGGGATTTCCTATAAATAGAGGTGGAGGGGCAGCCCTCCACACTCATCCCTTGCTCTCATACACATGCCATGCATTATCTGGCTTCTTCTCTCCCTCCCACGAAAAGAGTTTCGTAGAGCCGTAAGGCTGTCTGGGTTCCGGCAGGAACTAGTTCTGGACGGCGAAGCCCTGCCGGATAGATGACACCGTATGTGTGCAACTCTGTAGAGAGATCGTAGTTTCGGTCTTAGTTCGTGAATGCCTCCCGAAGGGCTGTCCGTGTGACCGTCCGAGTTTCGAAGGTCCTCCTGAAGGGCTGTCCGAGTGACCGTTCGAGTTTCGAAGGTCCTCCCGAAGGGCTGTCCGCGACACCGTCCGGGGGGCTGTTCGACCGCCTCCCAGAGGGCTGTCTGAGGAGCAGATGAGGGTATACATCCTCGCGGTTGGGAGGTTGTAAATCCTAGCTGCGGGGATCTGCACCGCCGATCGTCATCGACTCTACTTCCCGCCGCGCTACGAGTCGGTAACGAAAAAGATCAAACCATGTATGCAGTCTCCATAGTGGTCCTGGGCTGGTGCGTAGGTCGGAAAATTTTTGTTTTCTGTCGCGTTCCCCTTTAGAGAATTACATGTCTGAAGAGTTGCTCTTCCATGTAGCTCCCTTCAATAGAGGATATCACGCCCTTTTGGGCCGGGACACCTTCTCACGCTTCCAAGCCATACCCCATTATGGGTACATGAAGCTTAAAATGCCGGTGCCCAATGGAATAATCACAGTTACAATTGATTCGGATATAGCACTCCGTGTCGAGAACAAAACCACATCCTTGGCCCTTGAGGCACTATCCGAAGCCTGGCGGCCGGAGAACTAACCACCCTGCGATCCACGGTGGACAAGGATGATGTGATTCTCGATAAGAGACCTAAATCCACCTCTTTCTAACCAGTCAAACAAACGCTGCGGTGATTTTCCGAACCCAAACGACAAGCAATGGGGGAGGAGCTAGCCAAACTACTCGAAGCCGGGTTCATCAGAGAAATCAAGCACCCGGATTGGCTAGCCAACTTGTTCATGGCACCGAAAAAGGATAAGTCTTGGCGCCTATGTGTCGATTTCAAAGACCTCAATAAGGTTTGCCCCAAAGACCCTTTCTCATTGCCCCGCATTGACCAGATTATTGATGCGACCATGGGACATGACTCATTGTGTTTCCTAGATGCTTACTCTGGATACCATCTAATTAAGATGAAGGAGTCCGACCAGGCCGCAACGACATTTATTACCACGTACGGGCCTTTCTGTTTCAACACTATGCCTTCCGGGCTTAAAAACGCTGGTGCCACTTACCAACGCATGATTCAAACATGTTTGGAAAAGCAAATTGGCAAGGCAGTGGAAGCATATGTACCCATAAAAAAGAATTGAAAAAGGAAACAAAAATAAAAATCACGACAGCCTGATCCATGGCATAGGGACGAGGCCCAAGATGATGTATTTAGGAAGAGAATGACACCCACGGGCGCTGCCATGGCTGGCTCCAAACATGAAACTTTCACTCAAAAATTCACCAGCACCACTAGGAGGCATCCCGGTCATCACCACAAAAAGGGCAAACACAGATTTGGGCACTATCGGAGCAGGCCAGAGCTTCCCGTCCCTACATCCCTTACCTCCTACACGACCAAGACGTGAAGTCGTCACTTATGAAGCCTGACGGAAAGCCATCTGTATAGGTGTAGCCCGCCATCTATTGCCGCCGTCGTGAAATCCTCAGACAAACTCATCATCGGCATCGTAACACGTAGTTGCCGTCCTAACCAATCCACGACACACTGCCTTAACATGAGCAATGAGTGACCAGGGCACGCACGAGGAGCAACTAGCCTCGGTAGGGGGGGGGGCAAGTCCAACCCCTGCACCAATAGCCAAGACACGCATGCGGCCATCTACCAGCCAACACTACCTCGAGGGGTGGGCGTCGGACATCAAATCTGGACAATCAAGATCCATATGGAGGACACCCCCGTCATATGCGGCACCTCCAACCACTAGGGGGTAGTCGTTACCCTAGGCCCCCAAGCACCCACCTCCTTCGGCTCCCCGTGACCTGCTCCACGACCGTCGCGGAAACCTACAACAACCGTCCACCACGCGCCCGCAGGAGAGGATCGTCACCGCCAACGCGGTGCCACCAGGCAGGCACTACCACTGCCACGCTGCAACTTCCCCCGCCCAGAAGCCATGTAGGTAGCCGCCAATCCCAGCCCTAGCCACCCTGCAGCCCGTACCATCCACATGGTGAGATATAGACCTCGCCGTCCTGGGCACACACCAACCACCACCACTGCCACATTGCCAACTACACTAGCCGACGGCCATGGCGGAACCATACGCCCGTGACCCTCGTCGCCCTCGGCCCATATGCATACGACACACCGGCACTAGATCCCTCTGGATCTGGTCGAGGACGGCCCGCACACAACCACCCGAGAAAAATGACGTCGCAGCCGCCGCACCACACCTGAGCTCCAGAGCACCGCCGCGGCTCCGCCAAATGAAGACGTCGCCACCCCGCACACCCGCCATCGCGTGGTTGGCCCCTGTGGCAGCCCGCCGCTTCCACCTCCATGGCTGTGCTGCACGCCTGCCGTCACGCATTGCATTGTAGATGCACATAGCATCACCATATTCAACAACAAGGCAAATAGAAACCAGATCATGCACTAATATCAAAAAAGCTTGTGCTGTCGCATCACCACCAACATTACGTGGCGGAGCTTGCAGAATCAGAAAAGTTTCACCACAACCTATTTACCATACATAACTCTTATTTATAACAACCACTTAACCTTTTTGGTGCTTGACACAGGACTTGTCACTCAAACAAACACGATTCTCTGTCAGGGACTGGGTAAACCGAAGATGAAAGACACACAACCTATATACTTGCACACCATCACTTATTCATCGTTGCGACGAGGAACCGCACCGCATGGGACAGTCATATGTTTTGCTATTCACCACTCAACCAGAACATGCACTAGCTATAGAACCGTAAGGTTGGTAAGGAAGGCCGCAAAAAATTCAAGGAAGAGGAGCTGAGGTCCAGTAACTCTCTATATATCTAGCAGGTACTTGACATCCCTGGTCTTGTAATGCCGGAGAAAAAATAAATTCAGGTTAGAACCAAACAGACAGTATATACAGTACCATGCCAGCGAATTGTTATTTCTAACACCAACACTGTGCAACTTTAAAACATGGGATGTTATTTCTACCAACATGCATGCGCTAGTCGACAATAGTTGTTGGCAATTTCAGACACATGCAAGACATAATAATGGTTACTTGGTAACAATTATGAATCAAATATATTGGCTCCAGCAACATCGTTATTTTATCTAGAGATGCCACAGTGAAGGCGATATTGAGTAGAAAATCCATTTTTTTGTTATTGCAAAAAAATACTTTAGTAGTAGAAGGTGTTGTAGACCTTAGTTTTGAACTTGATCACAGCAGGCAGCCTCCTATTAACATCACCATTATTCATGATGGTAGAGTCATCAAAAAAGCTGTGGTTGACATCTAACAACATATCACTGACTTGAGGAAACAATATATGTGATTCCGTAAACAGTTTTATAGTTCAGACACAAGTTAATCGAAACTGGCGAAACTTGAGTTACGCTGAATATACTGATCATGAATAACGTGAAATACTTACAACATATCACTTCTTAGAGACCGGCCTTGAGTTGAAATTAGTGGGCTGGTCATAAATGACCACTATGGGACATGACTGGCCAGGGAAAGTGTGGTTCAGTTAAAGGTCAACGAAATGGGTGAAGTTTCGTTCTCAAATAGGGAGAGGCAAAGCATATTCCCTCACTAAAGTATGGTTCAGTGAGATGATCGGCAACCAAAAAGTACTATCTTGTACGGATCGAATAGGATCATAATATATGACCATAAAAATGCTTGCATGCGCAGCACGAATGACTATAATCCTTTCCTGATTTGCAATGTATCAAGTATAACAAGGATGGTTCGGATAGCAACCACTGATAATGCTCCCTCGTACTTTGGATGCCATGGTGCGAAGACACATATGACACATACTAGAATCCAAGCTAGCGGGTTAACACGCAAAGTATTCGTAAAAAGGTTCACTTATTAATACCATGACTAGGCATATATATATATATATATATATATATATATATATATGTGTGTGTGTGTGTGTGTGTGTGTGTGTGTGTGTGGTAAACATGGAAGAGACATATACGAATGTAGTCATGCAACAATGAATGAACTAACACATGAATCTGCTACTAGTACTACTCAATAACTATTCACACAAGAATTACACGTATGGCGGTATCATCATCAGGATCAGAATCCCTCGATCGCTCTGTAGGATCTTTTGTTGAAAAGGGGTTCCCCCTTTCTATTACAAAGAAACCAACACCGATCACATAGCAATTGCTGGTGCGAGTAGCACAACAGGCCCAAAAGAAAAGAGAAAGAACAAAGAAGAAGAAACAAATGACATAAATGGCAATTCGACAAAGCACACAAGACCTACCACCGTTGCGCCCATCGGAATCGACCCACCACAGACCCAGGCTCCGATCCGCCGCGTACCAAGCAGCACCTCCAAGAAGGTATGCAACGCCGACGACGCTGTTACATGGACGTGTCCTAGGGTTTCCCCGACACGTGGGAGGGTGTGGGGGATGGATACCTCCGACACCCTCTAGGAAGGGATGTCCGCACCTGCAGGGTCACCACATCGGAGCCAGAAGAGCCAGCAAGGGATTTCTCTCACACTCCAGACCCCACTGCCCAACCGGGCCAGAACCAACCAGCCACCTCGCTTGCTAAGTGCGCACGTGTGAGGTGTCGGCCGCTCGCTCACATTAAGAAAAGATATATCGGCATGTTATTAGGAATGAACATAAGTCAGGTTGCATGTACAAAGAACTAGAGCCAAAAAAGTATACCGAGGTCAAGTCCCTTCCATGTGTCGCAAACACAAGTTGCGTATATCGGTGTCGCATTGACATGTCAACTTTAAAAACATCGTAGTGTACACACTATAGGAGTTTGTGGTGGAAAGTGAGGAAGGATTCAAAGAGTTGCATCACAAGGACAAAAAAGGAGGAAGAAAGTAATTGCTAGTTATATTGCATAGATATAGTTGCTATTTTATATGTGGAGATTTGGAAATTTTATTGCATCTATTTTCTAAATGATGTGGTTGGTAGTTTGAGAAGGCAATAAACTATTACTATATCTGTTCTCGTTATATTTTTCCATTTAAACTATAAAGCTATTTGAGGAAAGTATAGTTTTATGAAAAGTGTTGTTCCCATTAACTTTAGTAACTTCAGAATGTCCACCTCCTGTGGTGTTCCCATCCATTTTCACAATGCCAAAACAAGAGATACAATATATGTGATTCAGTAAACAGTTTTATAGTTCAGCCACAAGTTGATCGAAACTGGCGAGACACGACTTGCGTTGAGTATACTGTTCATGAGTAACATGAAATATTTATAGCCTGTCACTTCTTGGAGACCGGTATTGAGTGTAAAATGAGTGGGCTGGCAATAAGTGACTGGCCAGGGCAAGAGTGGTTCAATTAAAGGTCAATGAAATGGGTGAAGTTTCCTTCTCAACTAGGGAGAGGCAAAGTATGGTTAAGTGGGTAACCAACAAATACTATCTTGTACGGATCGAGTAGGATCATAATATATTACCATAATCATACTTGCACACGCAACACGAATGACTATAGTCATTTCCCCATATGCAATGTATCACGTCTGGTAAGGATGGTCGAGATAACAACCACTGATAATGCTCCTCGTAATTTGGATGCCCAACTTTGGTACGAAGACACAGAGGACACGTACTAGCCAGGGCTAAATTGGTCCCGCAAAGAATCCTAGCCAGGGGCTAATAAGGCCCGCAAAGCCCCGTCGGCCACGCCGCAGCAGGGCAGCTCCAGCGCCGCCATCATCCACCCGCCAATCGCCACTCCCCACATCTGAGCCGAACGGGCGTCGCTAGATTACGCCGCCGCATCACCCTACCACCAACAGCGGCGCTGCCCCCCAGTAGATCGCCCACCACAACGCCAAAGAGCCCCGCCGCCGCCTAGGAGCACCCCACGGCGCCGCACCGCCCTGCGCCAGCGTGACCTGAGAGGGGAATGGCCAGTGCGGGCCAGGCCCGGTGCTGGATGCCAGCCACGGTGGCTAGAAGGGAGGGAAGGGGGAGGGCTCGACGAGGAGGCGTCGGGGGCGCGGCTGGTTGCCGGGCGGGGGGGGGGGGGGGGGGGGACGCGGTGACGACTGAGATTCAAGATAGTCATGTAGGATGTTTCCTACCATATATAGAGTAAGTATGGAGAACGTGAGATCGAATGGCCGGCCAATCAATCAATAATAAACCAACTAGTTAACTGATCAGTCAGGAACGAAGACTTTCAACTCGGAGCATGATGAGGTGAATGTTGGTCCGGGCGGATCTGCGGGAAAGATCCACATTGGAGGGAAGAAGCAAGCAGGGCACCTAAATCCCCACAGCCATAAGCAGAGCAGCACACAAACTAGACTAATAAATTCCCCACTCGATCAAAAAATAAGAGCACACACTCTCTACCAGGCCATGCAAGCAACGACGACGCAGAATCACTGTACTCCGGCGAGAATTGCAGCAAAGATGAGCTGGGCGATGATACGTCTCCAACATATCTATAATTTTCGATTGTTCCATGTTGTTATATTATCATTCTTGGATGTTTTACAATCATTTTATAGCAACTTTATGTCATTTTTAGGAGTAACCTATTGGAATAGTGCCCAGTGTCAGTTGCTAGTTTTTGCTTGTTTTTTACATTGCAGAAAATCAATACCAAACGGATTCCAAACACGGCGAAACTTTTTGGAGAATTTTTCTGGACCAGAAGGAACAACTTGGGCCAAAGAAATACCAGAGAGGTGCCCCGAGGGGGGCACAACCCAGCTGGGTGCGCCTGTGAGCCTAGGTGCACCCTGGTGGGTTGTGCCCTCCTCGGTGGCCTCCCGCAAAGCCTCTTCGCCCGATAAATACCCAAATATTCCAAAAACCATAGCGGAGTCGACGAAACACAATTACAGCCGTCGCAAGTTCCAGAACCACGAGATCCAATCTAGATACCATCAGAGAGGGGTTTATCATCCTCATTGGTGCCTATCCGATGATACGTGAGTAGTTCATTGTAGACCTATGGGTCCGCAGGCTATAGCTAGATGGCGTCCTCTCTCTCTTTTGATTCTCAATACAATACTCTCTTAGAGATCTATTTGATGTAACTCTTTTTGCGGTGTTTTTGTTGCGATCCGATGAACTTTGAGGTTACGATCAGATCTATTTTATCCATGAAAGTTATTTGAGTTTTGATCTCTTATATGCATGATTATTTATAGCCTCGTATTTCTTCTTCGAATCTTTGGTTTAGTTAGGCCGACTAGATTGATTTTTCTTGCCATGGGAAGAAGTGCTTTGTGATGGGTTCAGTCGTGCGTTGTTCTTTCCGAGTCACAGAAGGGCTAGCAAGACACGTATTGATCATTGCCATTAAGGATAACAAGATTGGGTCTATTCCTACATGAATAAATCTTGTCTACATCGTGTCATCATTCTTATTGCATTACTCCGTTTCTCCATGAACTTAATTCACTAGATGCGTGTGGGATAGCGGTCGGTTTGCATAGTAATAGTAGTACATGCAGGCAGGAGACGGTCTACTAATCTTGGACGTGATGCCTATATATTGATCATTGCCTGGATATCATCATCAGTATTTGAGGTTCTATCGGTTTCCCAACAGTAATTTGTTTACCACCGTGTGCTATTTCTTGAGAGAAGCCACTAGTGAAATCTACGGCCCCCGGGTCTATTCTTTATCAATTTTGCTTTTCGATCTATTATTTACCTTTGAGATCTATTTTTATTTGCATTTATTTTCAGATCTATTATTCCAAAAACCCAAAAATTCTTTGCTGCAGATTTTATTTGCATCTTTTACTTGAGATCAATTTATCCAATCTATCACAATTTTATCCCGTCAACTTTACAATTTCCTATGCTGTTACCCGTAACAGGGATTGACAACCCCTCATAAGCGTCGGGTTGCAAGTATTCGTTCTTTGTGAGCAGGTACCATTTACATAGTGTTGCTTGGTTCTCCTACTGGATTGATACCTTGGTTTCATAACTGAGGTAAATACCTACCGTAGCTGTGCTGCATCATCCCTTCCTCTCTGGGGAAATACCGACGTAGTTCAGGCGACATCAGGCGATTTCCCTAATTACCTGGAGTCCTGGCCAAATCCCGTGGATGGAGGTAGGTGATACGTCTCCAACGTATCTATAATTTATGAAGTATTCATGCTATTATATTATCTGTTTTGGATGTTTATGGGCTTTACTAAACACTTTTATATTATTTTTGGGACTAACTTATTAACCCAGAGCCCAGTGCCAGTTTCTGTTTTTCTCCTTGTTTCAGTGTTTCGCAGAAAAGTAATATCAAATGGAGTCCAAACGGAATGAAACCTTCGGGAGAGTTATTTTTGGAACGGAAGCAATCCAGAAGACTTGGACTGTACGTAAGGGAAGCAACGAGGAAGGCACGAGGCAGGGGGCGCGCCCACCCCCTGGGCGCGCCCTCCACCCTCGTGTGCCCCTCGTGGATCCCCTTACCGACTTCTTTCGCCTATATATATCCATATACCCTAAAACCATCGGGGAATAGAATAGATCGGGAGTTCCGCCGCCGCAAGCCTTTGTAGCCACCAAAAACCAATCGGGACCCTGTTCCGGCACCCTGCCGGAGGGGGATCCCTCACCGGTGGCCATCTTCATCATCCCGGCGCTCTCCATGACGAGGAGGGAGTAGTTCACCCTCGGGGCTGAGGGTATGTACTAGTAGCTATGTGTTTGATCTCTCTCTCTCTCTCATGTTCTTGAGGTGATACGATCTTGATGTATCGCGAGCTTTGCTATTATAGTTCGATCTTATGATGTTTCTCCCCCTCTACTCTCTTGTAATGGATTGAGTTTTCCCTTTGAAGTTATCTTATCGGATTGAGTTTTTAAGGATTTGAGAACACTTGATGTATGTCTTGCCGTGCTTATCTATGGTGACAATGGGATATCACGTGATCCACTTGATGTATGTTTTGGTGATCAACTTGCGGGTTCCGCCCATGAACCTATGCATAGGGGTTGGCACACGTTTTCGTCTTGATTCTCCGGTAGAAACTTTCGGGCACTCTTTGAAGTTCTTTGAGTTGGTTCAATAGATGAATCTGAGATTGTGTGATGCATATCGTATAATCATACCCACGGATACTTGAGGTGACATTGGAGTATCTAGGTGACATTAGGGTTTTGGTTGATATGTGTCTTAAGGTGTTATTCTAGTACGAAATCTTTCGATCCGAAGGAATAACTTTGAGGTGGTTTCGTACCCTACCATAATCTCTTTGTTTGTTCTCCGCTATTAGTGACTTTGGAGTGACTCTTTGTTGCATGTTGAGGGATAGTTATATGATCCAAATATGTTATTATTGTTGAGAGAACTTGCACTAGTGAAAGTATGAACCCTAGGCCTTGTTTCAACACATTGCAATACCGTTTACGCTCACTTTTATCATTAGTTACCTTGCTGTTTTTATATTTTCAGATTACAAAAACCTATATCTACCATCCATATTGCACTTGTATCACCTTCTCTTCGCCGAACTAGTGCACCTATACAATTTACCATTGTATTGGGTGTGTTGGGGACACAAGAGACTCTTTGTTATTTGGTTGCAGGGTTGCTTGAGAGAGACCATCTTCATCCTACGCCTCCCACGGATTGATAAACCTTAGGTCATCCACTTGAGGGAAATTTGCTACTGTCCTACAAACCTCTACACTTGGAGGCCCAACAACGTCTACAAGAAGAAGGTTGCGTAGTAGACATCAGTAGGCGACGAGACCGCTGACCCAGTGGAGCGGAGGTGGCCTCAAATTGAGAGAGCTTTTGGGGTCGATCGGCTGGTCGTTCTCCCTCCGATGGGGGCTTTAGGCATTATTAGGCGACAGAGAGCTTCTTATGCGGGAGACGCATAACCGGGAAAAGGGAAAGGTGAGCATCAGCATCAGCATCATGCTTGCCTAAGTGCGCACATGTGACGTGCCAGCCGCTTGCTCACATTAAGAAAAGATATATTGGCATGTTATCAGGAATGAACATGAGTCATGTTGCATGTACAAGGAACTAGAGCCAAAAATGTATACCAAGGTCAAGTCCCTTCCATGTGTCCCAAACACAAGTTGCGTATATCGGTGTCGCACTGAGATGTCAACTTTAACAACAGGTGGTGTACACACTATAGGATTTCGTGGTGGAAAGCGAGGAAAGTTTCAAAGAATTGCATCACAAGGACAAAAAGGAGGAAGAAAGTAATTGCTAGTTATCTTGCATAGATATAGTTGCTATTTTATATGTGGAGATTTGGAAATTTTATTGATCTATTGACTAAATGATGTGGTTGGTAGTTTGAGAAGGTAATACATTTATTCGCAAAATAAGAGAAGGTAATAAATTATTACTATATATGTTCTTGTTATATTTTTTCATTTACACGATAAAGCTGGTTGAGGAAAGTATTGTTTTATGAAAAGTGTTGTTCCCATTAACTTCAGTAACTTCAAAATGTCCACCTCCTCTGGTGTTCCCATCCATTTTCACTGTGCCAAAAAAAGAGAAACAATATATGTGATTCAGTAAACATTTTTATAGTTCAGACACAAGTTGATCAAAACTGGCGAAACACGAGTTACGCCGAATATACTGATGATGAATAACATGAAATATTTACAACATGTCACTTCTTAGAGACCGGCGTTGAGTGTGAAATGAGTGAGCTGGCCATAAATGACTGGCCAGAGCAGATGTGGCTCAATGAAAGGTCAATGAAATGGGTGAAGTTTCGTTGTCACCTAGGGAGAGGCAAAGCATATTCGATCGCTGAAGTATGGTTCAGTGGGCATCCAACAAGTAATATCTTGTACGGATCAAGTAGGATCATAATATATTACCATCAAAATGTTTGCACGCGCAACATGAATCACTATATTCCTTTCCTCATGTGCAATGCATCAGGTCTGGTAAGGATGGTTGAGACAACAACCACCGATAATGATCCCTCGTACTTTGGATGCCGGGCCTTTGTGCGAAGACACATATGAAACATACTAGCCAGGGCTAAATCGGGGCCGCAAAGAATCTTAGTCAGGGCTAAATCGGGCCCGCAAAGCCTCATCGGCCACGCTGCAGCGGGGCAGCACCATCGGCGCCAGCATCTACCCGTCGATTTCCACTCCCCAGACTTTCGGAAGCCATGTCTATGACCCTACCCGCCGTTGACCCACTCAAACCCAGACGGGGAAAGAAGGGCCCACATCTGGGCCTAGCAGGCGCTACCAGATCGCGCTGCGGCATCACCGGACCGCCAACAGCGGCATCGCCCCCCTGTAGATCACCCGCCACAATGCCGAAGAGCCCCGCCGCCGCCTAGAAGCACCCCACGGCGCCGCACCGCGCCGCGACAGCGCGACCCGAACGGGGAATGGGCAGCGGCCGCTCGGGCCAGGCCCGGCGCCGGACTCCAGCCATGGTGGCAAGGAGGGAGGGAAGGGGGAGGGCTCAAGGAGGAGGCATCGAGGGTGCAGTCGATCGCTCGCGGGTGCGAAGCGGTCGCGACTGAGATTCAAGATAGTCCTATATAGGATGTTTTCTACCATATATAGTGTAAATTTAGATAAAGTGAGATCGATCAGGCTACCTATAAATCAATAATAAACCAACTAGATAATCGATTTGTCAGTAATCAAGACTTTCAACTCGGAGCATGATGAGGTGAATGTTTGTCCGGGCGGATCTGCGGCAAAGATCCCCGTTGAAGGGAAGAAGCAAGCAGGGCACCTAAATCCCCACAACCATAAGCAGAGCAGCACACAAACTGGACTAATAAATTCCCCACTCGGATAAAAAAATAAGAGCACGCACTCTCTACCAGGCCATTGAAACAACGACGACGCGGAATCACTAAACTCCGGTGAGAATTGCAGAATAGATGAGTTGGGCGATTGCCTTAATTACCCGGAGTCCTGGCCAAATCCAGTGGACAGAGGGAGGCGATGAGAGCGCCGACCTAGTGGAGCGGAGGCGGCCTCGAATTGAGAGAGATTTTGGGGTCGATCGGCTGGTCGTTCTTCCTCCGACAGGGGCTTTAGGCTTTATTAGACGACATAGAGCTGCTTAGCTGTGGGGGGTGGGGGGGGGGGGGCGTTACCGGGGAAAGGGAAAGGTGAGTGTGAGCATCACCACCGCACTTGCCTAACTGCGCACGTGTGACCTGCGAGCCGCTCGCTCATATTAAGAAAAGATATATTGGCATGTTATTAGGAATGAACATAAGTCAGGTTGCATGTACAAGGAACTACAGCCAAAAAAGTATACCGAGGTCAAGTCCCTGCCATATTGGTGTCCCAAACAGAAGTTGTGTATATTGGTGTCGCATTGACAAGTTAACTTTAACAGTTATTGCTAGGAAGGTTTCAAAGAGTTGCATCACAAGGACAAAAAGGAGGAATAAAGTAATCGCTAGTTATATTGCATAGATATAGTTGCGATTTTATATGTGGAGATTTGGAAATTTTATTGATCTATTGTCTAAATGATGTGGTTGGTAGTTTGAGAAGGTAATAAACTATTACTATATATATTCTCTTTATATTTTTTTCATTTACACGATAAAGCTGGTTGAGGAAAGTATTGTTTTATGAAAAGAGTTTTTCCCATTAACTTCAGTAACTTTAGAATGTCCACGTCCTCTCGTGTTCCCATCCATTTTCACTTTGCCAAAACAAGAGAAACAATATATGTGATTCAGTAAACAATTTTATAGTTTAGACACAAGTTGATCGAAACAGGCAAAACACGAGTTATGCTGAATATACTGATCATGAATAACATGGAATATTTACAGTATGTCACTTTTTAGAGACCGGTGTTGAGTGTGAAATGAGTGGGCAGGCCATAAATGACAGGCTAGGGAAAGTCTGGTTCAATTAAAGGTCAACGAAATGGGTGAAGTTCCCTTCTCAACTAGGGAGAGGCAAAGCATATTCGATCACTGAAGTATGGTTCAGTGGGCAACCAATAAGTACTATCTTGTATGGATCGAGTAGGATCATGATATATTACCATAAAAATGCTTGCACGTGCAACACGAATGACTATAGTCCTTTCCTCATATGCAATGTATCAGGTCTGCAAGGATGGTTCAGATAACAACCAGAGATAATGCTTCCTCGTACTTTGGATGCCCGGCCTTGGTGCGAAAACACTGATGACACATGCTAGCCAGGGCTAAATCGGTCCTGCAAAGAATCCTAGCCAGGGTTAAATCGGGCCTACAAAGCCCCGTCGGCCATGTTGCAGCAAGCCAGCACCGGCGCTGCCAGCATCCACCCGCCGATCGCCGCTCCCCCACCTTTCGGAAGGCACAACGACGATCCTCCCCGTCGTCGGCCCACTCAGACCCAGATGGGTCCCGAAGGGCCTAGATCTGGGCCGAGCAGGCGCCGCCAGATCACGCTGCCGCAACACTCCACCGCCAACGGTGGCGCCCCCAATTAGATCGCCCGGCACAACGCCGAAGAGCCCTACCGCCGCCTAGGGGCACCCCACAGCGCCGCATCGCCTCGCACCCGTGCGACCTGAGAGGGGAATGGCCAGCGGCCACTGGGCTAGGCCCGGCGCCGGATGATAGCCACGACGGCAAGGAGGGAGGGAATGGGGAGGGCTCGAGGAGGAGTGGCCGGGGGCACGGCCGGTCGCCCATCCTTTAGGATGTTTTCTACCATATATAGATTATATTTGGAGAAAGTGAGATCGATCGGCCGGCCTATCAATCAATAATAAACCAACTAGTTAACCAATTAGTTAGTAATCAAGACATTCAATTCGGTGCATCATGAGGTGAATGTCGGTCCGGGCGGATCTGCGGCAAATATCTCCATTGGAGGGAAGAAGCAAGCAGGGCACCTAAATCCCAATAACCATAAGCACATCACCACACAAACTGGACTAATAAATTCCCCACTCGAACAAAAAATTAGGAGCACGCACTCTCTACCAGGCATGCAAGCAACGACGACGCAGAATCACTAAACTCCGGAGAGAACTGCAGCAAAGATGAGCTGGGAGATTGCATTAATTACCTGGAGTCCTGGCCAAATCCAGTGGACAGAGGAGGCGACGAGAGCGCCGGCCCAGTGGAGCGGAGGGGTCCTCGAATTGAGAGAGATTTAGGGGTCGATCGGCCGGTCGTTCTCCTTCCAACGGGGGCTTCAGGCTTTATTAGGCGACGGAGGCGTAACCGGCGAAAGGGAAAGGTGAGTGTGAGCATCACCATCGCACTCGCATAAGTGCGCACGTGTGATTTGCTTGCCGCTCGCTCACATTAAGAAGAGATATATTGGCATGTTATCAGGAATGAACATAAGTCAGGTTGCATGTACAAGGAACTAGAGCCAAAAAAGTATAACGAGGTCAAGTCCCTTCCATGTGTCCCAAACACAAGTTGCGTATATCGATGTCGCATTGATATGTCAACTTTAACAAGATGTAGTGTACACACAGTAGGATTTTGTGGTGGAAAGTGAGGAAGGTTTCAAAGAGTTGCATCACAAGGTCAAAAAGGAGGAAGAAAGTAATTGCTAGTCATATTGCATAGATATAGTTGCTATTTTATATGGGGAGATTTGGAAATTCTATTGATCTATTGTCTAAATGACGTGGTTGGTAGTTTGAGAAGGTAATAAACTATTACTATATCTGTTCTTGTTATATTTTATCATTTACACGACAAAGCTAGTTGAGGAAAGTATTGTTTTATGAAAAGTGTTTTTCCCATTAACTTCAGTAACTTCGGAATGTCCACCTCATCTGGTGTTCACATCCATTTGACTATGCCAAAACAAGAGAAACAATATATCTGATTCAGTAAACAATTTTATAGTTCAGACACAAGTTGATCGAAACTGATGAAACACGAGTTACACTGAATATACTGATCATGAATAACATGAAATATTTACAGCATGTCACTTCTTAGAGACTCGCGTTGAGTGTGAAATGAGTTGGCTGGCCATAAATAACTGGCGAGGGCTTGTGTAGTTCAATTAAAGGTCAACAAAATGGGCGAGTTCCCTTCTCAACCAGGGAGAGACAAAGCATTTTCGATCGCTGAGGTACGGTTCAGTGGGCAACCAACAAGTACTACCTTGTACGGATTGAGTAATTAAGATCATAATATATTACCATAAAAATATTTGCACGCGCAGCAGGAATGAGTATAGTCCTTTCCTCATATGCAATGTATGAGGTCTAGCAAGGATGGTTGAGATAACAACCACTAATAATGCTCCCTCATACTTTGTATGCCCGGCCTTGGTGCGAAGACACAGATGACACATACTAGCCAGGGCTAAACCGGGCGCCGCACCGCCCAGCGCCAGAGCCACCGGAGAGGTGAATGTCCAGCCGCTGCCTGGGCCAGGCTCAGTGCCTGACGCCAGCAACGGTGGAAAGGAGGGATAAAAGGGGGAGGGCTCGAGGAGGATGCATTGGGGGCACGGTCGGTTGCCCGCGGGGGGGGGGGGGGGGGGGGGGTGTATGCGGTGGCGACTGAGATTCAAAACAGGCCTGTAGGATGTTTTCTACCATGCCCCCTATTAATCAATAATAAGCCAACTAGTTAATCGACTAGTCACTAATCAAGACAGTCAACTCGAAGCATGATGAGTGAATGTCGGTCCAGGCGGTTCTACGGCAAAGATCCCCATTGGAGGGAAAAAGCAAGCAGGGCACCTAAATCCCCAAAACCATGAGCAGAGAAGCACACAAACTGGACTAATAAATTCCCCGCTCAAACACAAAATTAAGAGCACGCACTCTCTACCAGGGCAAGAAAGCAACGACGACGCAGAATCACTAAACTCCAGCGAGAATTGCAGCAAGATGAGCTGGACGGTTGGCTTAATTACCTGGAGTCCTAGACAAATCCCGTGGACAAAGGGAGGCGACAAGAGCGCCGGCCAAGTGGAGTGGAGGCGGCCTAAAATTGAGAGAGCTTTTGGGGTCCATCGGCTAGTCGTTCGCCCTCCGACGGGGGCTTTAGGCTTTATTAGGCGATAGAGAGCTGCTTAGGCGGGGGAGGCGTAACCTGGGAAAGGGAAAGGTGAGTATCAGCATCACCATCGCGCTTGCCTAGGTGCGCACGTGTGACGTGCCGGCCGCTCGCTCACATTAAAAAAAGATATATTGGCATGTTATCTGGAATGAACATCAGTCATGTTGCATGTACAAGAAACTAGAGCCAAAAAAAGTATACCGAGGTCAAGTCCCTTCCATGTGTCCCAAACACAAGTTGCATATTTCAGTGTCGCATTGACATGTCAATTTTAACAATAGGTAGTGTGCACCCTATAGGATTTTGTGGTGGAAAGTGAGGAAGGTCTCAAAGAGTTGCATCACAAGGACAAAAAGGAGGAACAAAGTAATTGCTAGTGATATTGCATAGATATAATTGCTATTTTACATGTGGAGATTTGGAAATTCTATTGATCTGTTGTCTTAATTATGTGGTTGGTAGTTTGAGAAGGTAAGAAACTATTATTATATCTCTTCTCATTATATTTTTTCATTTACACGATAAAGCTAGTTGAGGAAAGTGTTGTTTTATCAAAAGTGCTTTTCCCATTAACTTCAGTAACTTCATAATTTCCACCTCCTCTGGTGTTCCCATCCATTTTCAGTGTGCCAAAACAAGAGAAACAATATATATGAGTCAGTAAACAGTTTTATAGCTCAGACACAATTTGATCAAAACTGGCAAAACACGAGTTACGCTTAATATACTGACTATGAATAACATGAAATATTAATAGCATGTCACTCATTAGAGTCCGGCGTTGAGTGTGAAATGAGTGGGCTGTCCATAAATGACTAGCCAGGGCAAGTGTGGTTCAATTAAAGGTCAACGAAATGGGTGAACTGCCCTTCTTAAATAGGGAGAGGTAAAGCATATTCGATCGCTGAAGTATGATTCAGTGGGCAACCAACAAGTACTATCTTGTACGGATCGAGTAGAATCATAATATATTACCATAAAAATGCTTGCACGCACAGCACGAATGACTATAGTCCTTTCCTCATATGCAATGTATCAGGTTTGGCAAGGATGGTTGAGATAACAACCACAGATACTGCTCCCTCGTACTTTGGATGCCCGACCTTTGTGCGAAGACATAGATGACACATACTTGCCAGGGATAAACTGGGCCCGCAAAGAATCCTAGCTAGGGCTAAATCGGGCCCGCAAAGCCCCCTCGGCCATGCTGCAGCAGGGCAGCACCAGGGCCGCCAGCATCCGCCCGCCGATCGCCGCTCCCCCGCCTTCCCGAAAGCCACGTCGATGTTCCTCCCTGCCGTCGGCCGACTCAGACCCATATGGGCCCTGAAGGGCACATATCTGGGCCGAGAGGGCGCCGCCAGATAGCGCCGTCGCATCACCACACCACCAACGGCAGTGCTGCCCCCCCCCCCCCCCCCCAAGTAGATCGCCCGCTACAATGCCGAAGAGCCCCGCTGAGGGAGTCCTGGAAGATACAGCCGAAGATTATCCCCCGTGTCCGGATAGGACTCCTATATGTGTGCACGGCAAGTTTTGGTGTCTGTATGTATTATTCGCTTCCTCTGCAAACCAACTTTGTACAACCCCGGGCCCCTCCGTGTGTATATAAACCGGAGGGTTTAGTCCATAGAGGCTATCTGAATTCTCATAGGCTAGACAACTAGGGTTTAGCCATTACGATCTAGGGGTATATCAACTCTTGTAACCCTACTCATTGAATACAATCAAGTAGGACGTAGAGTTTTACCTCCATTAAGAAGGCCCGAACCTGGGTAAAACATTATGTCCCCATCATCCCTTGTTACCATTGATCCTCAGGCGCACAGTTCGGGACCCCTACCCGAGATCTGCCGGTTTTGACACCGACATTGGTGCTTTCATTGAGAGTTCCATTGTGTTGTCGATAGAAGGATCGATGGCTCGCCTTGTCATCACCGACAATATCACTTCTGGAAGGAGCCTAACTTCGGGACAGGTCCTCCAGCTCAGTGGTTTCACCGTGGGCACCCACACGGCCATCAAGCCAACGGGGCCCCCCGCGATCGCCAAACATCACCTCCGCATTGGTCTCGAACACTCCGAGAAGATGGATCCGGCGGACGTCTCGTCCTTAAATGAGCTGCTAGATCGCATCGCCACCCTGGGGCTTTTAACGGATTATGATCGGATCGGGCTCAAACCCGATCAGAGGGAAATTAATTCCCCACCGATCACCCACCTGGTAGCGGTCGTCGAGGGACGAGCCGAAAACACTTCCTCCCCTAAGTTAAACACCTGCTATGTTCGGATCTCCGAACCCCTCGAGCCGGATACCCTCCCTCGGGATGAGACTCCATGACCTCCGAGCTCAGGGTCGGACATAGGGTCCGGAAATCACGTGGATCTTCCTAGACCCGAACTGGTGACCTCCGAGATTTCACAAACTTCGGATTCAATCCTGGGTCGGGATTCGGGTTTTAGCCCACCCACCCACCACAATCACTACTCTCCAAGTAACTCAGGCCCTCCAGATATATGTGACCTAATGTATGTACGGCAGCAACCTCAGGTAATGGTCCATCACTTCTGGGCCAGATTCCTACTTGTTAAAAACAAGATTAAAGATTGCTGCGATGATGACGCAGTTTTGGTTTTTCATCGTAATTGTATGGATGAGGGAATTATGAACGCCGTCAACCGCCATCGCATACAGAATTTAATCGAATTATCGCACTTAGTACGGAAGTACTGCGCGATGGAAAGCACATGAAAGGCCCAGAAAACCCGGTTGGAACCCGCTGCCTTTAAGCAATACACTGCCCGGGCAAAACAGACACACATTTACGGAGCATCCGATCACACGCCCGTCGGCAAGAAAAACAAACCCTTCATGGGATACATGTCCGTTCTTGATGTATTCCTCGACAAGACCTGTCCGGTACATGTGACGCCAAGCACCGAACGAACTCGTAGCCTTCGGGCATGTTGGATACTCCGGCAAGTGGCTAAAACGGGGAGGCTATCCTCACCACCGCTACTCCGGAGAAGCATCCTCCGAAGGAATAATCACAGTTACAAGTGATCCGGATATAGCACTCCGTGCCGAAAACAAAACCACATCCTTGGCCCTTGAGGCACTATCCGAAGCCCTTGCGGCCGAAGAACTAACCACACTGCGATCCACGGTGGACAAGAATGATGTGATTCTCGATAAGAGACCTAAATCCACCTCTTTCTAACCAGTCAAACAAACACTGTGGTGATTTTCCGAACCCAAACGACAAGCAATGGGGGAGGAGCTAGCCAAACTACTCGAAGCCGGGTTCATCAGAGAAATCAAGCACCCGGATTGGCTAGCCAACTTGTTCATGGCGCCGAAAAAGGATAAGTCTTGGCGCCTATGTGTCGATTTCAAAGACCTCAATAAGGCTTGCCCCAAAGACCCTTTCCCATTGCCCCGCATTGACCAGATTATTGATGCGACCGTGGGACATGACTCAGTGCGTTTCCTAGACGCTTACTCCGGATACCATCTAATCAAGTTGAAGGAGTCCGACCAGGCCGCAACGATGTTTATTACCACGTACGGGCCTTTCTGTTTCAACACTATGCCTTTCGGGCTTAAAAACGCCGGTGCCACTTACCAATGCATGATTCAAACATGTTTGGAAAAGAAAATTGGCAAGGCAGTGGAAGCATATGTGGATGACGTGGTCATCAAGACTAAACATGTCAAATCATTGGTGGACGATCTCCACCTCACATTTGATAACCTCCGAACATATGACATACGGATCAATAAGGGAAAATGCGTTTTCGGTGTTCCAACCGGAAAGCTACTAGGGTTCATCGTCTCCAATAGAGGAATTGAAGGAAAACCAGCCAAAATCCGAGCCTTGTCACAACTGGCCATACCAACAGACTTAAAGCAGGTCCAAAAATTAGCAGGGTGCGTGGCAGCGTTGAGCCGCTTCATCTCTAGATTAGGAGAAAAAGCATTACCACTTTATAGACTGCTTATACGCACAGACAACTTCGAGTGGACGGATGCGGCTATAGCCGGATTGGAAGAAATAAAAACCTTATTAGCAGGCAACCCAATCCTAGCTGCCCCAAGTGTTGGCGAGCCTATGTTGCTTTACATATCCGCAACTCACCAGGTAGTGAGCCCCGTACTCATCTTCGAGTGAGGGGAAGAGGGACATAAATTCCTCATCCAGAAGCCAGTGTATTATGTATCGGAGGTCCTTACACCATGCAAATCCCGATACCCGCACTACCAAAAGTTAGCTTACGCGGTCTTTATGGCACCCCGAAAACTCCAACACCATTTTCAAGAGTGTTCGAGCACGGTGGCATCCGAAGTACCACTCAATGACATTATAAACAATAGGGACGCCACCGGCCGCATAGCTAAATGGGCCATTGAGCTCTTACCATTTGAAATTACATACAAGCCGCGCCGAGCTATTAAATCTCAGGTGCTGGCCGACTTTATCGCCGAGTGGGCAGAAACCGAGCTCCCTAAAGTGTACAGTTCGTACTCCAACTGGATCATGTACTTCGACGACTCTAAAATGCTAGCCGGACTGGGGCTGGTGTTATCTCGACATCCCCAATGGGTGACACAGTCCGCTACGTGCTGCAAATCATGTATACGGACTCCAATAATGCAGCCGAATACGAGGCACTTCTACATGGTCTCCGAATGGCTGTTTCCATGGGCATAAAACGCCTAGAGGTGCGCGGTGATTCAAACCTCGCAATATCCCAGATAAATGGAGAGTTCAATGCAAAAGATCTAAAAATGGTGGCGTACCGAAATGCCGTATTAAAAATATCGGCTCCGTTCTAGAGGCTTGTGTTTCATCACGTCGCTCGAGACAGTAACCAGGTAGCGGATATCCTTGCTCGAGTGGACGCCAGGCGTGAACCCGTCCCGCCTAATACCTTTGTGGTAAGGCTCTTTAAGCCATCTGTGGTATGGCAGGACGAGAGCGGAAATACCAGTCCGGACCTGATCACACCCCGAGCAGCCGAACACAATACATATATCATCGGGGGTTCCGATACCGAGATAACAACCTCTGCTCACGAAATCATGGTCGTTAATGCTCCGTCGACCGAACCCTTCCTGGCCTACCTTAATAGGCAGGAGATTCCTGATGATCAAACTGAGGCCCGTCGCATAGTTCGACGTTCTAAAGCCTATAAAGTGCACGATGGTGAACTATACAAGAAAAGCACTATTGGAGTCCTCCAAAGGTGCATCTCCGGAGAGGAGGGACAGCAACTCTTGGCTGAAATACATGCTGGTCTAGGCGGCCATCACGCCGCAGCTCGGGCCCTTGTAAGCAAGGCCTTCTAGACAGGTTTCTCCTGGCCAACGGCCCGAGCAGACGCACAAGCCCTTGTGCAACGCTGCATGGGATGTCAGCTTTTCGCCAATCAAAGTCATATGTCTCACACTGCCTTAAGAACAATCCCCATCATTTGGCCTTCCGCGGTATGGGGGCTGGACATGGTCGAACCCCTTAAAGGGGGAAGCCACAAGAAGAAATATTTACTGGTTATGGTGGATAAATTCACTAAGTGGATAGAAGCCAAACCAGTAAAAATGGCTGAAGCAGGGCCAGTGATCGGCTTTATATCCGACATGGTACACAGCTATGGCGTCCCGCAGAGCATCATTACGGATAATGGCTCGAATTTTACAGCCGATGAGCTGAAAAACTGGTGTGCTAACTTGGGCATTAAGCTCGACTATGCATCCGTCTACCACCCTCAAACAAATGGTCAGGTTGAACGGGCCAATGGCCTGATAATGAGCGGCATTAAACCCAGACTAGTGAGCTCCCTACGAGAGTTAGATAAGCACTGGGTAGAGGAACTCGATTCCGTACTCTAGGGGTTGCGGACTACGCCTAATCGAACGACCGGATACACACCATTTTTCATGGTGTACGGTGCAGAAGCTGTCTTGCCCTGCGACATTATTCATGACTCACCTCGAGTGCGCATGTATGAAGAGAGAGAAGCCGAGCTCGATCGGCAGGATGACCTAGACGGCCTTGAAGAGGAGCTTGATATTGCACGAGCCCGTTCCGCAATTTATCAACAACAGGCCAGGCGATACCAAAGTAGAGAAGTGCGGGCCAAGACTTATAACGTGGGCGCACTCGTTTTGGGCCTCCCAGAGAAGAAGAAGGATAAGCTCAACCCACCATGGGAGGGCCCCTTCATCATAGATGAAGTTCTCATAGAAGGAGCCTACCACCTTCGTAATGCATCGGATAATTGCCTTGAGCCGAATCCATGGAACGCTGCTTGGCTCCGACGATTCTACGGATAGTTCGGCCGAATCCTTTTTACTTTTTCTAGTTTCCTTTTTTCTCCTCTTATTTTTTAGTTTTTCCCATTTTTACACATCCCAGGGTATGTTTGGATCTTCCGAACTATTAGGGGTACACATCTTTAAATGTATACACCCCACTATGACTGGGGGCTTCTTTGGCGAAGCTTATTACTAAAAGCTTGTGGCTTACATTGTCTATGTCGTTTGTTATATACACATTTTGCCATTATGTGCACCTCTATGACTTAAGTTTTTGCCAAGCTGGGTTGCCTCGCTCCTGTGTTTATACCCTACGTTCCTGATTGTTCGACTGGCGTGTAAAGGGAGCACCTCTGCGATTGCTACAACCGGGTAATCCGGACCTGTATCTCAGATGGTGAAGCCGAAAGCTAGCGTTCTTCAGAGAATAATTGGTCAGCAAGCAGCGACAGATTGTTTACTTTTTTCTAACTCTTCAAAACAAATACGGGATAGGCCCCTCGTAATTCGGATCAAAGCCTAGGCATGCATAATTAAGCATGCCAACCCAAGGAAAGGAACCCCTAACGGAACTATTTTCCTTGGAAGATGTTTCTTACGTTAAAAAAGTAATATAACATAACTCCCCGAACAAATTTTGTCTGTTTGACCAATATGACTGGATTGCCTGGTTTCCGGACATATTTAACGTTTCTTACATTCCAATTTGGTATCCTGAAACACTCCACCTTTCTGGTTTGGAGGTTGAAGCCAAAAGTCCGCGATGACAAATTTTGACATGTTTGTTTGGAGATAAATTCGATGATAAAAGTACATCGATACATTGAATCGAACGCCTACTCTTTATTTATGCCATCTATAAGACTGTCTAAATTACAGTCTTCTTGCGAATATTTCGCAACTACCATCACTTGGTCATATACCAAGTTCACAGGAATCTCTTTTCCGTCGGGTCCCTGAGGTCCAACTCGGGCCATACGATTCGGATCGATTCCGGTGGAACGCGTTTTGACTATCGCCCACGCCTCTCGTGCACCTTCCCGACATGCGAACGCCTTCCATAGCTCAAAACGGTGCGGGGCACCTTTGAATAGGTTCGACAACCCCTCCATACTTTCTGGAGGGGCATCGGATGGCCATAAGGCCTTAGCCATACTTCTCATTGCTTTCCGGGCCCGCTCACGCACCACAGACAGCTCCTTAAGCATGTCGCCTCGAAATCCGGATACTTCCTCTTCAGGCTGACCGGTTAACAGACCTACAACAACAGAGTTGTGACAATCCGAATTATGGGATACTATGAGTCCTTTGGATGGTTCAAAAGGTCCTACCAAATATGCCACCTTTCAACTTATTATTCTCTTATTGCGCCACCGATAACTGAGCCTTTAAGCTCCTTATCTCTTTGGCTTGCTTATCCTTTTCCTCCCTGAGTTTGTTCTTCCGATCAGTGGTCATTGTGGCTTCTTTCATCTCCGCAAGCTCTATGGTGACGGCATTCAGCTTCGTCTGGTTTGTTTTCAGCTCCTGGGATAAAGCATTGTTCTTCTCCATGAGAACCTGTAGGTCATAACAATCCTTAAATCGGTTGGCCAAACTGCTTCAAGTCTCGGGGACTACTGGCATATATCTATTAAATTTGCACAACCTATTACCTGCATATCCTTTGAAAACATTTGAGTAACTCCAGAATGTCCATCCCGGGTGGCTCGGATATATGCATCCACAGAGCTAAGGGCGGTAAATGCCTGCTCAGAAAAATTGGAGCGCGCATGGCCTCTCTTAGTCGGCGATGGTTCATCACACTCTCCACCTAAGAATTCGTGACGGATACGTCATCCGAATCCTCATGAGGTGGCGGATCTGGCACTGTATCAGCTCTCGTCCTGGTTGACGAGCCCGGGGCCGGATTAGCTAATACTCGACTGGCAGGGCGTGTTCCCACGGTTTGCCAATCGAGGCCAATCCCGCCCGCACAGAGACTAGATCTGTGAGAGGGAGATATCCCTGCGTCTGAAGTCGACTCAACTGAAGGTGAGACATTGAGCAGCTTCGCCAATCACCCTCTTGAGGGCCATGAGGGCGCGAAGAAGAGCTAGGAGCGCTAGCTATGTTTGAAGTTTTCCGTGGCTGGTTCTGATGATCCCTACTCGATGTGGATGGCATTTGGGGATCTGACCTCTTTATATAGATACCACCCCTATGTGGTCAGGGGCTTGTTTGTAAACATCTATTACAGACCATTCGCATTCGCCTGGTGCATGGAAATCGAGGCGAGGATAGGGAGGAATTGTAAAGGCAGAACGTGAAGATCATGGCCGGACTATCATCCGTCCGAAGTATGATGAAGAACCTACCTTGCAAAGCCGAAGACATAAGCCGGATACTACATCGTCATTGAAGGCAAGTTCAGGGGCAACTAAGGGAGTCCTGGATAAGGGGGTCATCGGGTGTCCGGCCTACTCGATATGGGCCGGATTGATGGGCCGTGAAGATAGAGCTGAAGATTATCCCCCGTGTCCGGGTAGGACTCCTATATGCGTGAACGCCAAGTTTTGGTGTCCATATGTATTATTCCCTTCCTCTACAAACCGACTTTGTACAACCTTGGGCCCCTCCGGTGTGTATATAAACCGGAGGGTCTAGTCTGTAGAGTCTATCATAATTCTCATAGGCTGGACAGCTAGGGTTTAGCCATTAGGATCTCAAGGTAGATCAACTCTTGTAACCCCTATAATCATTGTATACAATCAAGCAGGACGTAGGGTTTTAACTCCATTAAGAGGGCCCGAACCTGGGTAAAACATTGTGTCCCCATCGTCCCTTGTTACCATTGATCCTCAGGCGCACAGTTCGGGACCCCCTACCCGAGATCTGCCGGTTTTGACACCGACACCCGCCGCCGCGTAGGAGCACCCCACGGCGCTGCACCGTCCCGCGCCAGCGTGACCCGAGAGGGGAAAGTCCAGCTAGCGGCCGTCCAGGCCAAGCCTGGTGCCGGACGCCAACAACGGTGGCAAGGAGGGAGGGAAGGGGGAGGGCTCGAGGAGGATGCTTCGGGGGCACGGCCGGTCGCCCGCAGGGGGGACGCGGTCGCGACCGAGGTTCAAGATAGTCCTGTAGGATGTTTTCTACCATATATAGAGTAAATTTGGAGAAAGTGAGATCGATCGGCCGGCCTATCCATCAATAATAAACCAACTAGTTACCCGACCAGTCACTAATAAAGACGTTCAACTCGGAGCAAGATGAGTGAATGTTGGTGCGGGCGGATCTACGACAAAGATCCCCATTGGAGGGAAGTAGCAAGCTGGCCGTTCTCCCTCCGGCGGGGGCTTTAGGCTTTATTAGGCGCAAACAGCTGCTTAGGCGGGGGAGGCGTAACCTGGGAAAGGAAAAGGTGATCCTCAGCATCACCATCGCGCTTGCCTAAGTGCGCATGCATGACGTGCTGGCCGCTCGCTCAAATTAAGAAAAGATATATTCGCATGTTATCAGGAATGAATATAAGTCAGGTTGCATGTGCAAGGAACTAGAGCCAAAAAAGTATACCGAGGTCAAGTCCCTTCGATGTGTCCCAAACACAAGTTGCGTATATCGATGTCGCATTGACATGTCAACTTTAACAATAGGTAATGTACACACTATAGGATTTTGTGGTGTAAAGTGGGGAAGGTTTCAAAGAGTTGCATCACAAGGTCAAAAAGGAGGAACAAAGTAATTGCTAGTCATATTGCATAGATATAGTTGCTATTTTATATGTGGAGATTTGGAAATTTTATTGATCTATTGTCTAAATGATGTGGTTTGTAGTTTGAGAAGGTAATAAACTATTACTATATCTGTTCTCGTTATATTTTTTCATTTACACGATAAAGCTGGTTGAGGAAAGTACTATTTCATGAAAATTGTTTTTCCCATTACCTTCAGTAACTCCCACACGCCTTGAACGTGCCCTTCCCCTTCCAAAGGGACCTTAATGACAGCGTGAACGCGCCCCAGACATACATATTGTAAGCCCTCCCCTGAGAGATGGTGGTTCTGAACTCCATCTACTATCTCTACCACCTCCCAGTGGACCCGTACAGCGTGTTCATGTGTTTCCTCTCGTCAATTGACGCCATCCTCACTAGATCGCCGCCATGTATCCCATGGTGTTCACGATCATGGAGCAGGGGAGATACCACAAAAATTCATGGTTTGTGGATTAGTTTAGAACCATAGTCTTCAACTACAGTGGCATGTTCAACTTGATGGAGGCTATGTCTGTGATCTATGCTAGAACAACAGGAAATGGAGCAAGAGCGGGCGCGTACATCGAGTGGTAGATCTTCGACATCATGTGTAGATAAGGCAGCACCAGCTCGGAGCACTGCGAGATGCTCGCATGCATGCATGTCTGGTGCACGCGGTGCATGATTATCAAACAGGTGCCACTAAGGCTGAGAGAGGCCCATTTGGTTGGCAAGCTACTCCCTTTATTCTCCGGCACTAGGTTTCACATCCAGGAGACCGGCTGATGCCTCGCACTCACATAATGAGAAGATATATAGACAGCATATCGGGAAAAGGTTACTCAGGTTGGGTGAACATGGAACTTGAGCCAAATATAGTATACCGAGGCCAAGTGCCATCCATGTATCCCTAACACAAGGAACGCATACCCTTGTTTCATTGGCATATCAACTCCAGTGGCAGGTACTGTAACTGTAGGATTTTTGGTGGTAAGTGAGGGACAAACATCGCAAAGCTCCTTGAGAGATGAATCCTCAGTCCCGAAATATCAAGCAAATCCCAAAATTGCACCCTGAGAGATGAATCCCCAATGCAAATGTCATGCCAAAATTTAACACTAGAACCATTTCCAACTTTACATATATAAAAGCACTTAGAAGTCGTCAAAGAAAAAATTAAGCCCTTCTAGAAGAGAGAACAGATACCTCGTTTGGACAACAAAATCGGTTTAGGGGTCCCATATTTAAAATTAATAAGTTTTTTTCCAATTCTTATTCCCCCAACAATATATCGCTTCCCCCATGGACATAAGCTTTCTCCACATTTGAGTGAAAACATGGGCAACCAAATTAAAGAAAATGGGGAATAAAAGATAGCCTTCCTTCTAACCCTTACCACCAATAATGTAAGGTCCATTAGCCTTCCTTCTAACCCTTAGCTACTTAATCCACCCAACCCACTTCTCACCAAAACGTCTAGATGCAAGAACTTTCAAAAGGAACTCCCATCTTACATTGTCATAGACCTTTTCATAGTCAAGCGTAAGAACAAGGGCACTAGATTTAGAGGTGTGAATCTCATGATAACTTCATGTTCCATAACCACATTTTCAAATATAAATCCACCTGTATTAAAAAGTTGTTTGATTAGTAGAATTCATTCTATCAAACAAAGAGGAAACCTCTGAGTAATGGCTTTCGTAAAAATCTTAGCAGTACAATTACTGAGACTAATAGTTTTAAAATTATGTATATCTTTAGTATTGCTCTCTTTAAGAATAAGAGTAATACTACTCGCTCCATTTTTGTATACAATGCCACTACCAAAATTACAGTTTGCAGCTATACAAGGCCACTAACACCAATCGAGATAAAATTTATAAGATTTGCCTCGTACTAGCAACCGAGGACATTAATACGCTTGTACGCATGCATGCATGCGGGGTGAGAAGGTTGGTTTTAATGCACCACATTAATCAACTAACGAGGAGTGAGAGAGTTGTCTTGTTGTGCGTTGGAGAGGAAAATACACATTAATTAACACGTCAATTGAGGAGAAAAGACTAGTTTCCAACATTGGCTTAAGTGGCCATTACTTTCTACCTTGGTAACTGTAATATGGGTTTGTGGCCTTGTATACAAAAATGAAGGAAGTATATAAAATACGTATAAAAAGTTCTAAAGAGCCAAATTCAAAATCTTAACAACGACAAATAAATAATGTTTTATCAAATCCAAAAATGTTTGATTAAACAGGAAAGAAAGACCATCTCGTCCAATAGCCCCATGATAATAAGAGCTCACAACACGGTGTTGGACGGCTACGACAACATGCGCATCATGGATTTCTCCATCGTGCAGGACATGCAGTGGTCGGACATAATCCAGGCACTCTCCATCCGCCATGTAAGCCCGTTGTCCCACCACATCATTGGTGTTAGGTTTGGGCCCGCCACAGAAGAAGTGGTCCACTGATTCACCGAGCTCGCGTGCACCATGAATGTGCCCTTGTCATAGAAAACATTCCTCGGAGACCGCCTAGACATGCTCAGCCATAGATGTTCTAGGTCCTCCCTAGATTGCCATTGGTTGTGAACTCCATCTTGCAAGTTCCATCGCCTCCTGGTGGACCGGGATGCCACGTGCATATCCCTCCTCTAGCCAATCGGTGTCGTGGTTGGTTGGGTCCGCCATGCAGGCCAGGATGTCCATGATCATGAAGAAGAAGAGACATACCACAATAAATCCAGGTTCTTTGTGCAGTTTAGCAACCTGCTCTGTTGCTACAGCTTCGTGATCGACTTGATGGAGGCCAGGCCAGTGGTCAATGGTCGGCCCACCTGCTATTGAGCTGGCGCAGACATGTACATCCAGAGGCAGATGTTTGACATCATCTGCAGAGAGGGAAGCGCCCGCCCAGAGCTCGATGAGCTAATGGCATGCTGACAGGATCAACCTTGGTGCATGGTTTTGAAACAGTTACCTCCATGGTCGAGCGCGGCCCATCAGATGTGCTTGCTACTTATTGGCCATTACTTTTAGACAAAAAAAAGCACTACGACAGGGTGACTTCAGATGTGCTTGTTACATGTTGGCCATTCAGATTGAGCGCGCCAAGCAGTGCCACACCTTGTGGATGGTGGCCTCTCTATTCTGCAATATGCCGATAACATAGTTATTTTTATGGAACATGACCTGGACAAGGCTCGAAACCTGAAACTCTTGCTTTCATGTGACGCCCTGGTTTTTGCTCTTTTTCTTTTCTGGATTTCTTTGCCTTTTTGTTTGAATTTGGAGTTTTGAATCAACTCAGTTGGACTTAACCACTTGGGAATTTCCTTGATTTGCACCCCAGTGACTCACCTTCCTCTCTGATATATCCAAAAATTGCCATAGGAATATTTTTCATAAACATTTCTTCTCTGAAATCACACTTCAGTCACCTTTGCTCTAGAGCAACCCTCATTTTTCTTCCCCACAAAAATCTGCAAAAATTCCTGAATATTCCTTACACCTTGGCACACCTCCCTGTGCAGAAATATTGCATGGTTATTTGGAGTATTTTTGCTACAGAAAATCTTTTCCGTTCTGGCCAGAAAATGCAGTTTCTACGGGAAGTGCATTATTCCTTGATCCAATGAAGCTGAAATTTTTAGGGCTTCATTACCCTCCTAAGAAACCCTTAACCTCCAAAGCTTAGCCCTAAACTCCTTCTAGATTTGTCTCTATTAACCTCACAAGTTTCTGTCCAGAAACTTGCCAGGATGCTACACTCCCACCCAATCGATCTGTGCTCAACTCAAGAGCTTGGATGAACCCAACCTAGCAAGGACTACATGCCAGGCATGATTTTAATGCGCTGCATGGCGTGATGCCATAGTTCACGCGGTGACCCCTTGTGTGCACGATGCCAGGCAGCTAGTCGACGCGCTCTGCATGCCGCCGACGTCTCTGTGGCGCTCATGCTCGCTTCCCCACTCGCTGCAGCTTGCCAAACCGCGCCACCATCCTCGTCCCGAAGCCATTAACTCACCCTTGGCACTCGTCGACTCTTGAACTCAGCGCAGCGAGCACGGGCACGATGCGACCAAGCGTACAGTGCGCCCGTGCCACTGTGCTCGTCACCACCCAAGCCACTGTGCTCATCTCCTCCCTCCCACAATAGCCGCGTGAACCCCGGCCTCTTCGCCCCCTCTCACTGGAGCTCTTTGTCGTCGTGTGCCGTCTCTAGAGAGCTCCGGCGGAGCTCGAGACCCCCTTCCCCTGCGCCTATAAATACAACCCCCTCTAGCCTCTCCGAGCATCTCTACCCACTCACACAACCACCACGACGCAGTAGATAAGCCGCAGTCCGGCCGAGCAGGCCTCTGGCCGCCATTCTCGATCCGAGCTCACCGGCGATCCCCTCTGCTGCTCCCCACCCCTCCAGAGCCTCTCGAGATCGACCGACTTCTCCGGCGACTCCCTGGTGATCCACTAGTGCTCGCTGAACCCGTTGGAGCCCCTGGAACTGCCCTCTCTCGCCGTCTTCTTCACCTCTGGCAAACTCCGTCCGCAACCACCGCTGGAGATGTCGTTTCTGAGCTACTCCAGCCATCGCTTGCCAAGCTACGGGTACAGGCAGGTGCACCAGGGCCTCCTCTACCCATCCCTCCCTCTCAAAACGGCCGCCAAGCCCTCCTCGTCGGAGAGAGCCCCGGCGAAGCGCCACCGACCTATGTTTCTCTCCTCCTCTCCTCCAAACTAGACAGGCGGGGCCTGCTGTCAGCCACCCAGCCGCTCCCGAAGCGGTATGAGTGGAGGCGCCCCACGGGTTTACGCTTTCGACGTCAGCCCCTAGGTTTTCTTTTATTCCAATTTAATTCAAATTTTGACCAGAAACTTTGACCAGTCATAACTCCTAAACCATAAGTCCAAATGAATTGATTCTTTTTGCATTGTGTTTGTAGTTAAATATTCTAGTGGCACACCAAATTAGAGATTTTTCTCTGCTGTCTAGAATTTCTGGTGAATTTCAGAAGTGTTCTTGATGTTTTCTTCTTGCTGTTTTATTTATTTTTGGAAGGAGAAGCTTGCGTAGAGGAGAACCAGGAGGAGTGTGACCCTCCTCTGTGCTAAGGCAAGCCACACAAATATTTGCGTGGTGTCATTTCAATAATTATGATTTTTGCAACTTGAATATTTTTTATTTCATGCATTTAATCATTTAATAAATATTGCTTATGCTAGTTTACTTTGTCATGATTGAAGTGCTTAGTTTGCAGTAGTGTTTGAGTACATGGACTAGTGTGAGGCAGTAGAAGTATTTTTGGTAGTATGGTTATGGTTTGGTTATGATCGGTATCATTTTCATATATGAGTTATTGACTTTACTATGTTAATGGCATAACTGAAAATGATGGGATTGAAAACAAGTGAAGTCGAAACTAGTGAGTTAAAGTGATTACTAGTGCAAGTAGAATGATTCTATGATGTTTATCCGTTTACTTTAGTGCTATGTGGATATAGTGCATGTCAGATAGTTGCGTGTTCATGGCATACTATGACTCTAGTTCTTTTATTTCAAGTTAAACCTGGTGATAATTCAACTTGAACATAATGTTGATCGATTCATGGTGCCACCAAATCGAGCTTCCCAGTGCAACCACATTTGGCTTTATGGGAAGGCCTTTATTCGGCCCGTTGTCATGCCTCTGGTCGGTGCCTCCAACGAGGGAAGGTTATGGGCGTGCGGTACCCTGGCCCGGTAAGCACACATAACCTTATGTGCCCATCGTTGTTATGGTACCTTGTCCCCGTTGGGGACCGTTGATTGTTTTGCCACGACGGTGGCCGTTGGATGTCATTGGTTGACATCGGGGCCACCCATGACTTAGCCCAGAGGGGAGTTGGTCGGAGTGACCGAGAGAGTGTCATGGCAATGGGTTGGTTCTCTCGGAATGCCACTGGTCCACCCGAATGGGAGTGTGAGGCCATGGGTTCCGTGGTGTGGGTACAGTGTACTAACCTCTGCAGAGTGTTTATTAAATCTATCGATAGCCGCGTCCTCGGTTACGGACACAGCTCGTAAGTAGGTCACACCATGGATGAACATGATTAAGTTAATCTTGCACACTAAAGTTATATGGTTGGCACTGGTTATGTGATGAGATTGTTGAGACCATGAAGATGGTCGTTGTTGTGGGAACCAAAGTGTTGGTTTCGGTTGTGATCCGGAAGTGATCACCATATTGATGTTGTTGGTTATGAGGTAACCCGTTTGGTAAGAGAGTCCGAGGGACTCGGTGGAAAAGCATGATTCATTTGTTGAAGAATTGCATTTAACCTGCTTAAATGTCATATTATTGTTTGCCATTATGCTTATACTTGTTGTGAGCTTGCAAGTACATTCAATGTACTGACCTGGCGTGTCATCTCAGCTTTCAGGAAAGTCTTACTAGATCGGAGTGCTTCCCGTGTCTAGATCGTGACCACATTTCGGTGTCCCTGTGCTATGGAGTTCCGCTTCGTCATCGTTCCGCTGCCGCGTAGTTATCGTGATCGAGGCCCCTTCATGTTCACTAAATAATGTACATATTGTTCAGCCGCACCGTGTGTGCCGCTTGGCCTCACTACCTGATGTAATATCGAACCTACGAGGTAACCCGTTTTCTGTACCAAGTTGTTGTGTGTTGCCAGAAGACTAGATCTCTGGACTGGCAATGCAAGGTAAACCGGTTGTTCTGAGCCGGGGTGCCACATTTCAGCGTTTGAGCAAATGTCGGGTCTTAAAATTAACTTCCATAAAATGAACTTTTCTGCTTTGGAGAAGCCTTTGAGGCGGCAGCCGATTATGTTGACCTGTTTGGTTGCGCACATGGCCATTTCCTGATTAAATATCTGGGAATACCGATTCATTATCTCCGTCTCACCATTGCAGAGTGGAAGCTTGTAGAGGAGCGGTTAGAGAAACGGTTGAGCAGCTGGAAAGGCAAGCTGCTCTCTGTTGGTGGACGGCTAGTTTTGATTAACTCGGTCCTCACAAATATGGTTCTATATATGCTTTCTTTCTTCCAACTCCAAAAAGGGGTCCGGCAAAGACTGGACTATTTCAGATCCAGATTCTTTTGGCAAGGAGATGGTGAAAAGCAAAAATACAGACTAGCCATGTGGAGTGTGGTTTATAGGCCGAAAGACCAAGGTGGCCTTGGAATTCATGACCTGCAGGTAAGGAATGAGGCTCTCCTTAGTAAATGGTTGTTCAAACTTCTTACTGAGGATGGTGTTTGGCAAACCATACTGCACAACAAGTATTTAGGCCAAAAGGCGGTGTCTCAAGCATATTGGAAACCTGGCGACCCGCACTTTTGGGCTGGCCTAATGGCGGCAAAGAAACATCTCTTTCGCTTTGGGTCTTTTGCTATAAAGGACGGGACAGAGATTCATTTTTTGGAAGACATCTGGCTAGGAGGTGCCAATCTCCGAGAACAATATCCAGCCTTGTACAACATTTCTCGTGATAAGAATAATACTATTGCGCAGGTGATCAGTTCATCCGCCTCGAATATTTCGTTCAGGCGGGATTTGACTGGCCCCCGACTTATGTCATGGCATAATCTTTTGTCCTGTCTGGATGCGAGTAGCCTGACAGAAAGCCGGGTTGTGTTTCACTGGAACCTTACTACATCAGGGTCTTTCACCGTAGACTATATGTATTGTGCGCTCACGCACTCCGAGGTACCGGTGACTAATAATAAGAAAATTTGGAGGTCGAAGATACCACTAAAGGTTGAAGTCTTCATGTGGTATCTTCGTAGGGGAGTTGTGCGAACCAAAGACAACCTCGCACGGTGCAATTGGCAAGGGAGTAAGAATTGTTGTTTTTGTACTCATGATGAGACAATCAGACACCTCTTTTTCCAATGCAACTTTGCACGTTCTACGTGGTCAATCATCCAAATAGCGTTAAGTTTATACCCGCCCACAACTGTTGCCAATACTTTTGGTCATTGGTTGGATGGTATTTCAAATAGGTTCAAAACGCTATTGAGGGTGGGAGCGTATGCCTTACTATGGTCGCTTTGGCTATGTAGAAATGATTTTGTTTTTGATGACAAAAATGCTTCTCCTTTGCAGGCTATTTTCCGTTGTACGCACTCGCTTCGTACGTGTTCTATGCTACAACAAGCGGAGGTCCAATTGCTGTTCAAGGCGGTGTCTACGCAGTTGGAGCAGGTGGAAACAGATGTTTTTACCCAAGATGGGTGGCAGCATAACTTCCGGATCGGTCCATCTCACCTTTCGACATAGGCACAGTGTCGGTCTATAGGACTCTACTGCTGCTAATTTGTCGGTTTTTGTTTTCTTCTGGTTGTCGAACATTTGGTGTTCGGCTGTGTGCGTCATAGTTATGAAGAGGCCGGGTGTTGCTCATAATTCTTTGTATCCACTTGATGCTACATTTTTAGTTAATAAAAGTGCCCTTTATCGAAAACGTGAGCACTAGTAGAAAACGGGGCTTTGGTCACAGCTCAGTATACACATTAGTCCCGGTTGCATTACGAACCGGGACTACTAATGTGAGCATTAGTCCCAGTTCAAATGAGATCTTCAGTCCCGGTTTGAGACACGAACCGGGACTAAAGGGTGCGATGCCCTTTAGTCCCGGTTCGTATCTCAAACCGAGACTAAAGATGAGATCTTTAGTCCCGGTTTGAGACACGAACGGGGACTAAAGGGTGCATTCCCTTTAGTCCCGGTTCGTGCCTGAAACCGGGACTAAAGCGATTCGTGTCTCAAACTCTACCCCCCCTGTATCGCCATTTCAGTTTTGAAAAAAAAACAAAAGGAAATGATAAAAACTTCAAAAAATAAAATCCTTCGAGATGTAGTTATATTACTACATCTACTAGTTAGAAAATTTATAAACTTAAATTTGGACATGTTTTGCAAAAAAGTGTAGGGAAAAAGTAAAATGGCTATAACTTTTGCATACGATGTCGGAAAAAAGCGTATAATATATGAAAGTGTTCAGCACGAAAATCTGCATCCGATTTTGGACCTGCTTAAGGTTTGTTGGTGTAGCAAATTGTGACAAAGCTCGGATTCTGGCTGGGTTTGCCTCAATTCCTATATTGGAAACGATGAAACCCAGCTGTTTTCCAGTGGGAACGCCGAAAACACACTTTTCCGGATTTAGCTTGATGTCATATGTACGGAGGTTGTCAAATGTGAGACACATGACTTTGATGACTACGTTATCCACATAGGCTTCAACTGTCTTGTCGATTTGTTTCTCCAGGCAAGTTTGAATCATGCGTTGGTAGGTGGCGCCGGCGTTTTTGAGCCCGAAGGGCATAGTGTTGAAGCAGAAAGGCCCGTATGGGGTAATGAACGCCGTTGTGGCTTGATCGGACTCCTTCATTTTGATTTGATGGTATCCAGAGTATGCGTCGAGGAAACACAGTGAGTCATGTCCTGCGGTAGCATCGATAATCTGATCGATGCGGGGGAGGGGGAAGGGATCCATAGGGCAGGCCTTGTTGAGGTCTTTGAAATCGACGCACAGGCGCCATGATTTATCCTTCTTTGGCACCATCACCAGGTTTGCTAGCCAGTCCGGGTGTTTTATTTCTCTGATGAATCCGGCCTCGATTAACTTGGCTAGCTCCTCCCCCATAGCTTGTCGTTTGGGTTCGAAAAAGCGCCGCAGTGTTTGCTTGACCGGCTTATATCCCTTCAATATATTGAGGCTGTGTTTGGCCAACCTACGTGGGATCCCTGGCATATCAGAAGGGTGCCAGGCAAATATGTCCCAGTTTTCGCGTAGGAACGCTCGTAGTGCGGCGTCAACCGTTGGGTCCAGCTGTGCCCCGATGGAAGCTGTCTTCTTGGGGTCCGTTGGGTGGACCTGAGATTTGACTATTTCGTCTCCTAGTTTGAAAGAGGTGGATTTGGTCCGCTTATCAAGGATTACGTCGTCCATGTCCACCGTGGAGCATAGTGCGGTTAACTCTTCGGCCGCGAGGGCCTCGGACAGTGCCTCGAGGGCCAGGGATGCGGTTTTCTTTTCGGCGCGGAAGGCTATGTCCGGGTCACTGGCGAGAGTGATAATACCGTTGGGCCCGGACATCTTGATCTTCATATACCCGTAGTGGGGTATGGCCTGAAAGCGTGTGAATGCATCTCACCCCAACAGGGCGTGATATCCACTGTTGAAAGGGGCCACTTGGAAGGTTATCTCTTCGGACCGGTAGTTCTCCGGCGTGCCGAATACCACATCAAGTGTGATTTTCCCCGCGCACCTCGCCTCCTGGCTGGGAATGATTCCTCGGAAGGTCATATTACTTTGCTCGATGCGGCTCCTATCTATTTCCATTTTAATGAGTCTGTCCTCGTAGATGAGGTTTACACTAGTAGAAAACAGGGCATTGGTTCGGCCCTCATAATACCATTAATCCCGGTTCGCTCACGAACCGGGACCAAAGGAGGCAACTGTCCCGGTTCGTGAGCCCAGGGGGCCGGCCGAGCCACGTGGGCCATTGGTCCCGGTTCGTCTGGACCTTTTGGTCCCGGTTCCACGCACGAACCAAGACCAATGCGCCTCGCCCCTGGCCCATGACCATTAGTCTCGGTTTGTGCCACAAACCGGGACTAAAGGGTAGGTCCTCGTTGCGGTCAGAGTTCAGTCCCACCCCGCCAACCGAAGGGCGCTCACACCGGTTTATAAGCCCGTCCCTCTCGGCCTTGTTGAGCTCCTCTCAAAGTGGAAATAGATGCCCTTATACAGGGAATTTGACCTAAATTCAGAGTAAATTTCTTTGAAATTCATAGAAATTTATTATGAATTTAGGTTGAATTCTCTCTATAGGCGCATCTATGCTCATTTTTTATGTTGGGGTTGGCGATCTTTACAGACTTTTTGTGTGTTGAATATGCACCATTCAAAATCAGTCTCTGCTTTGAATGGTTCATTTTGAACACCCAAAAAGTCTGGAGTTCAAATAAGTTCAAGAAAATGAAATCCCTTTGTAACAGATGAGTTTTCGTATGAAACCCTGATACTTCGAAAGAGATTGTCCATTTTGTTCACGAAGTGCATCCAGCTTTTGTCGTAACCCTCTCAACTTTTTAGCACATGCTATGTGGGTGAAATGATGATACGATGCCAACTTTCAACCTTTTCAGAGCACATTTGTAGGGCTTTTCAATTTCAGGGTCATTTAGCTCAAAACAATCCGTCACTGCATGAAAAATAACAAATGAAGTCAGAAAGGGTTGAAAATTGATCATGTGGCTTTGAATGGTGCATTTTGAACACACAAAAAGTCTGGAGTTCAAATAAGTTCAAGAAAATGAAATCCCTTTGTAACAGATGAGTTTTCCTCCGAAACCCTGATACTTCGAAAGAGATTGTCCATTTTGTTCACGAAGTGCATCCAGCTTTTGCCGGGACCCTCTCAACTTTTTAGCACATGCTATGTGGGTGAAATGATGATACCATGCCAACTTTCAACCTTTTCAGAGTTCATTTGTAGGTTTTTTTCAATTTCAGGTTCATTTGAAATGCTTTTCAATTTTAGGGTCTTATAGCTCAAAATAATTAGTAAATGCATGAAAAATAACAAATGAAGTCAGAAAGGATTGAAAAATGATGATGTGGCTTTGAATGGTGCATTTTGAACACACAAAAAGTCAGGAGTTCAAATAAGTTTAAAAAAATGAAATCCCTTTGTAACAGATGAGTTTCCGTATGAAATCCTGATACTTTGAAAGAGGTAGTCCGTTTTTGTACACGAAGTGCATCCAGTTTTTGCCGTAACCCTCTCAACTTTCTTGCACATGCTATGTGGATGAAATGATGATACCATGCCAACTTTCAACCTTTTCAGAGTTCATTTGAAATGCTTTTCAATTTTAGGGTCTTATAGCTCAAAATAATCAGTAAATGCATGAAAAATGGTGCATGAAAAATAACAAATAAAATAAATAAGTAATTAGAAACAAAATAATATAAACTTTATTAAAATATATAAGTAGAAACAAAGTAAAATAAACTTTAATAAAATTTATGAAACTAAAATTAACAAAGTATTTTCTGTTCAAAACATTATAAGAAACCTCTAGTACTATTGAAACTAAAATTATATAAAATTGATGCAACTAAAATTATCGAAGTATTTTCTGTTCAAAATCATTAAAAGCAAAAAGAATTTTCATAAAGAACTTTTTTTGTTAGAAACTTTAATAGCAAAAAGAATTATCATAAAGTAAAATAAATAAGTAATTAGAAACAAAATAAAATAAAATAAATAAGTTTTTTGTTGTAAGTAGAAACAAAACAAAATAAATAAAGCAAAAAAGAAAACAAAACAGGCAAAAAATAAAAAATATGCCACCTACTGGGCCACCACGGCCTGAATACGACTAGAAACCCATCGATGGGCCAGGATTCAGGCCCGCAGAAGGCCCATTAAGCCCATCAGGCATAGCAGTGACAATTAGGCCCGTAAGCCTGCAATGGAGAGGAGCTCGAGAGGGGTGCGGCAGTGGGGCTTATAAACCACCGCGCGCCCCTCTCAACTAGCGAGGTGGGACTAAACTTTCGACGCGGGCGCAGCAGCACAAGGCCTTTGGTCCCGGTTGGTGTCACCAACCGGGACTAAAGGGTGGGCATTGGTACCGGCTGCTTCCCGCCCTTTGGGCTGCTGAAAAGAGGCCTTTGGTCCCGGTTGGTGGCACCAACCGGGACTAAAGGTCGCATTCGTCCCGGTTGATGTCACGAACCGGGACCAATGCTTCGTCTATATAACTAGCACTTGTAAAATTTTTCATTCAGTTCATCTTCCTCGCCCCGACGACGCCGCCAGGCTGCTCCTCTGCGCCTCGCCGTCGCCGTCGCCGCCCCTGCCTTCGACACCGTCCCGCGCCGCCCAGACGCCGTCGCCGCCCCGCGCCCCCTGCCTCCTCGTCGCCCGTCGCCGCGCCCCTCACCTTCGCCCCCTGCCTCCTCGTCGCCCATGGCCGCGCCCCTCACCGTCGCCCCCGTGCCCTGCCTCCTCGTCGATCGCCGCCCCCTTAGTGAGCTCATATGAATTTTCCTAATTTTGACGTGTAGTTAATTTAGATGTGTAGTTAATTGAGTTGTTGTAATTTGTTCATAAATGAATATGCAAAAGTTAGAATTTTTTCTGTTCATTGATTTTTTTGTTATATTATTGTTGAATATGCAAATGTTTGTGTGTTCATATATATGCAAAGAATATGTCAAACTTTTTCATAGAATTTTTATATTTTTTTCTGTTGTAATTTTGTTCATAGAATTTTTATCTTGTTCAAAGAATTTTTATGTTTTTTTTCTGTTGTAATTTTGTTCATAGAATAAGAAGAGAAAGTGTTTAATAGAATTAGTTAGAAACATAATAGAACTAGTTAAACTAGTTTATTTTTAGTAAGTACTACTTTATTCTATTTATAGTAAGTGCTTAGTAGTTGAACTAGTTGATTTAATAAAACTAGTTTATTTTACTATAGAAGTAGTTTATTTTTAGCAAGAAAATTAATAGAACTAGTTCATTTTTTTAGTTAAAGCAATTATTCCCGCATCGACGTCGACGATGCCAATCCCGCATTCTCGTCGTCGACTCGGCGGAGGAGGCCGGCTTGATCAGAGGGGCCATGTCCGGGACTGGGCTCCGCCAGGCTGGTTTTGGGAGGTGCTACCTTCCGTGGGGGCGTAGGTTGGTGAGGAGCCAGCCCGTCATTGACCCGATCCTTGTTTGGTGGCGGTCACGTGGGCCAGTGATGGTGCCGAGGCTTCCGGACACCGCGGAGGTGGTACGTCACCGTGTCAGCGAGGAGGACGAGCACGTCCGTCGCAACATGGTTGCGTTGGAGTGCAGGTTCGACAATACCTGGCAGGTTCTTCAGGGATCTCACTGGAGCTATGATCCTGTGATGGTTCCTTCTCTTTGGGTATCCACCGCCCGCGCCGATACGCGTCGGGCGCTACGGTTCTAGCTGTACTAGCGATGCTATATGTATGATAGTATTCGAGGCGTATTAGTGATAATATTTGACGATGTACGGACGCATGGAGATGATGTAGTTTTGCTTATAATTGAATGCATCCTAATTTGAATACTACTTTATTTTGTGATTTGATTTTCCTTATTGAATGCTCAAATTGGAAAACTACTCCTACTTTGAATGCTAAAATTGGAGAGCACTATGCAAGGCGTATGCATATGATTAGTTGATAGCTTATAGGGTTTTTGTTTTCGCAGAAATCTAGGAGCCCCCCTCCATCATCCCCGCCGTCGTCCCCGTCACCGACCCCCTCCGACCTCGAGGTGAGACAAGCCACGAACCGGTTTTAGAAAGATAATTAAACGATATTTTGGGTTGACTTTAAGTCTATTGAGTCTCCACCATATAGAGAGGACGAAGAATCCCGACTGTTGTCGTGAGGGTAGCTTCTCCTTCGTTCCTGTGTGCTAGACAATTTGGTGTAATGTCACTTGGGAACGAAAGGAAGGAGCTACTATCACCGACGGTCGCAAATGTCTGAGAGGAATCAGTGAGGGAGAGTTCCACCATATATATGAGAGGACGAAGAATCCCGACTGTTGTCGTGGGGGTCGCTTCTCCTTCATTCCCATGTGCTAGACATTTTGGTGTAATGCACTCGGGGATGAAAGGAGGAGCGACCATCACCAACGGTCGAATGTATACACCACATGAGCTGAGAGTTTTCAAGAAAAGACTCGACAAACTGATAGTCAACCCGTGATGAATAATAATGATCTAACTTAGGTTTTTTAGTACATATATTTAATTGTAGACGTTTAATATTTGAATTATGAACATAGGAAATGTCGTACTCGGACAACGAAAGTCTCCCGGGGGAGTGCGACTGGTGCCACGACGACCGAGGTCTATGCGACCGGACTCACCTGGACGAAGATCGGCACTTCAGTATTAAGTTGAGGCGACCTTCGATGTTGAAACGGTACGCAACGACGACAAGTGTTATTTTTTCGTAATTAAGCACGACTTCAACTATTTCAACGTGTACTTTTCATCTTTTACAATTCGACTAGCTTATCCCATGCCATGCAAGACGCTACGTCTTGGAGAGTATGGGTTTTGAAGACCATGAAAGTATGGAAACAAAGAAAATTCACCTAAGGACCCATCATGATATAGATTTTGAAGTAAATATGTATAATTATGAGAGCGTAACCCATTGTGGTTGCAAAAATTGGGAAGCATTTTGCAAGATGTATGGTTTTGATGAGGGTATGCTTATCACCATGGATCTTGGTGATCCTGACATCGAGCAAGACAATATGGACATTTGGGTCCTTGTTGATACGCCTCCAATTCTACCGCTATGTGAGTTTCTCAAACATAGTTATTAGCTAATTTATATTGTTCATTTCAAAATAGTTGACAGCTTATTTTCATTGACAGCTTATTTTGATTGTTCAAACAATGTGCGGAACATGGTAGACAGAACCTACTACACCGATGGCTCTGAGTTAACTTATAAGGAGAAAACTCATCTGGTCGGATTTTGTACTGATCTTCAGAATTACAATATCTATTGTAAAACTCCTCCACATTATGGTCAATACGTGCCACTAGTGCACGTGTTGAACTACGGTAACTACTATGGAGATACCCTGGTAAGATTTCTTACTATTACGACATCCGTGCATCTTTTGCATACTTCTAAAACTAGTACATCATTGCTAACTATGAAGTTATTACTATGTTTTTCAACAGATAATCCCAGAGGATTGTGTGCCTCATTTGATGTATCAGAATGGTAGCCTTGATGTTTTGAACATACAACCAGGTCATCCTACGAATCTCAACTGTCCATACCGGATTTCTAAAAGAAGTGGAGACATGAAAATCAAAGAATGGAAAAAATGTATGGACTGTCGCAAGAAGGTTCTTGGAAGCAAAAGGAAGCGAAGCGCAAAAATTGGAGACAGGATGATCTCCATTCTCCATAATGGAGAGTCGGGGTCTATATTGTTTTATGCTATTTTACCTTAAAGAGTGTATTTAGGTCCTACCTAATACTGATGATCATGTGCTAAGAACAATTAAGTAGGGTTGGTTCGATGACTATGAGGATGATGATCGTATGACTTGTTATTAATAACGAGTAGAAGTTGTATAATGATGATTAGTAGGACTTGTTATTATGATGATGCATGATGCGGGCATGAAGAGTTATTATATATCAGTGGGTGAAATCAACATGGATTGGAATGAAGTGAAGGCAACAAGCATGTGGTGCATGTCGAAAGTAGTACTAATCCAAATTTGATCAAGTTAGGATTAATATTACTTTCGACATGCACCACATGTTGCCTTCACTTTAATCTAAGCCATGTTTAGGCATAGCAGTAGCGTTGGTAAATCAAGCATGGAAATAAGAGAGGACAGATCTCTCTGTTAGCTAGCTTACACACCCTAAATTACCCCCTAAACCCTCCCCCTTTCAAAAAATACAAAAACCCCAGCCACTGAAATGCTGACGCGTGGATGCCTTTTGGACCCGGTTGGTGTCACCAACCGGGACCAAAGGCCCTCCTGCCTGGGCTGGCCGCAGCGGCCACGTGGAGGCCCATCTGTCCCGGTTCATGTAAGAACTAGGACTAAAGGGCTAGGGCATTAGTAACGACCCTTTAGTCCCGGTTCAACAACCGGGACAAAGGGCCCTTACCAACCGGGACAGATGACCCTTTTTCTACTAGTGTTAGCCCGCTGCCGCCATCCATGAGCACTTTAGTGAGCCGAAAGCCATCCACAATTAGATTGAGGACCAAGGCGGCTGGTGCCCGGATTGCCCGGAGTCTTGGTTCGTCACCGGCGTTGAAAGTTATGGCCGTGTCGTTCCAGGGGTTTATTGCTGCGACTTGGCAGACTTCGGGGAGGTCGCGGAGTACCCTCTTGCGACGATTGTTTGAAGCGAAAGTCTCGAAGACCGTCAATACTCTGACGTCGTCGTCGTTCGGGGAACATTGCTCTGAAGTGTTTTTGGTGAGGATATCCTCGCCGCTTTTGGCCACTTGCCGGAGTATCCAACATGCTCTAAGGCTGTGGGTTGGTTCGGTGTCCGGTGTCATGTGTATTTTGCATGGCTTATCGAGCCATCCCTCCAGAACGGTTCCGCATCCCATAATGGGCTTAGTTTTCTTCAATATTGGGCGGGGTGCCGCGCGAGGGTGCATCCTTTTCGCTTGCTCGAGGGGTTGAGTGGAATCGGGGGTTCCTAGCGAGCTGTTTGAGTTTTCCAGGCGTTCTACGTGGTCAATCATCCAAATAGCGTTAAGTTTATATCCGCCCACAACTGTTGACAATATTTTTGGTCATTGATTGGATGGTATTTCAAATAGGTTCAAAACGCTATTGAGTGTGAGAGTGTATGCCTTACTATGGTCGCTTTGGCTATGTAGAAATGATTTTGTTTTTTATGACAAAAATGCTTCGCCTTTGCAGGCTATTTTCCGTTGTACGCACTCGCTTCGTACGTGGTCTATGCTACAACGAGCGGAGGTCCAATTGTTGTTCAAGGCGGTGTGTACGCGGTTGGAGCAGGTGGCTATAGAGGTTTTTACCCAAGATGGGTGGCAGCATAACTTCCGGATCGTCCATCTCACCTTTCTACATAGGCACAGTGTCGGTCTATAGGACTCTACTATTGGTGATTTGTCAGTTTTTGTTTTCTTCTGGTTGTCAGACTTTTGGTGTTCGGCTGTGTGCATCATAGTTATGGAGAGGCCGGGTGTTGCTCATAATTCTTTGTATCCACTTGATGCTACATTTTGAGTTAATAAAAGTGCCCTTTATTGAAAACGTGAGCACTAGTCAAAAACAGGGCTTTGGTCACAGCTCAATATACACATTAGTCCCAGTTGCATTACGAACAGGGACTAATGTGAGCATTAGCCCGGTTCGAGCGGCTAAAGGCATTAGTCCCGGTTTAAATGAGACCTTTAGTCCCGGTTTGAGACACGAACCGGGACTAAAGGGTGCGATGCCCTTTAGTCCCGGTTCGTATCTCAAACCTGGACTAAAGATGAGACCTTTAATCCATGTTTGAGACACGAACCGGGACTAAAGGGTGCGATGCCCTTTATTCCTGGTCCGTGTCTCAAACCGGGACTAAAGGGGTTCGTGTCTCAAACTCTACCCCCCCCCCCCCCGTGTATCGCCATTTGAGTTTTGAAAAAAAAGAAAATGATAAAAACTTCAAAAAATAAAATCCTTCGAGATGTCGTTATATTACTAGATCTACTAGTTAGGAAAATTTAAAAACTTAAATTTGGACATGTTTTGCAAAAAGTGTAGGGAAAAAGTAAAATGGCTATAAATTTTGTATAAGATGTCGGTAAAAACGTATAATATATCAAAATGTTCAGCACGAAAATCCGCATCCGATTTTGGACCTGCTTAAGGTCTGTTGGTGTAGCCAATTGTGACAAAGCTCAGATTTTGGCTGGGTTTGCCTCAATTCCTCTATTGGAAACGATGAAACCCAGCAGTTTTCCAGCGGGAACGCCGAAAACACACTTTTCCGGATTGAGCTTGATGTCATATGTACGGAGGTTGCCAAATCTAAGACGCAGGTCGTCCATTAGTGACTCGACGTGCCTAGTCTTGATGACTACGTCATCCACATATGCTTCAACTGTCTTGCCGATTTGTTTCTCCAGGCATGTTTGAATCATGCGTTGGTAGGTGGCGCCGGTGTTTTTTAGCCCGAAGGGCATAGTGTTGAAGCAGAAAGGCCCGTATGGGGGTAATGAGCGCCGTTGTGGCTTGATCGGACTCCTACATTTTGATTTGATGGTATCCGGAGTATGCGTCGAGGAAACACAATGAGTCATGTCCTGCCGTAGCATCGATAATCTGATCAATGCAGGGGAGGTGGAAGGGATCCTTAGGGCAGGCCTTGTTGAGGTCTTTGAAATCGATGCACGGGCACCATGATTTATCCTTCTTTGGCATCATCACCAGGTTTGCTAGCCAGTCCGGGTGTTTTATTTCTCTGATGAATCCGGCCTCGATTAACTTGGCTAGATCCTCCCTGATAGCTTGTCGTTTGGGTTCGGAAAAGCGCCGCAGTGTTTGCTTGACCAACTTATATCCCTTTAATATATTGAGGCTGTGTTCGGCCAACCTGCGTGGGATCCCTGGCATATCAGAAGGGTGCCAGGCGAATATGTCCCAGTTTTCGCGTAGGAACGCTCGTAGTGCGGCGTCAACTGTTGGGTCCAGCTATCCCTAGTGGAAGCTGTCTTCTTGGGGTCCGTTGGGCGGACCTGAAATTTGACTATTTTGTCTGCTGGTTTGAAAGAGGTGGATTTGGGCAGCTTATCAAGGATTACGTCCTCCCTGTCCATCGTGGAGTGTAGTGCGGTTAACTCTTCGGCCGCGAGGTCCTCAGACAGTGCCTCGAGGGCCAGGGTTGCGGTTTTGTTTTCGGCGCGGAGGGCTATGTCCGGGTCACTGGCGAGAGTGATAATACCGTTCGGCCCGGGCATCTTGAGCTTCATATACCCATAGTGGGGTATGGCTTGAAAGCGTGTGAACGTATCTCGCCCCAACAGGGCGTGATATCCACTGTTGAAAGGGGCCACTTGGAAGGTTATTTCTTAGGACCGGTAGTTCTCTAGCGTGCCGAATACCACGTCAAGTGTGATTTTCCCTACGCACCGCGCCTCCCGGCTGGTAACGATTCCTCGTAAGGTCGTATTACTTTGCTCGATGCGGCTCCTGTCTATTTCCATTCTATTGAGTGTGTCCTTGTAGATGAGGTTTAGCCCGCTGCCGTCGTCCATGAGCACTTTAGTGAGCCAAAAGCCATCTACAATTGGATTGAGGACCAAGGCGGTTGGTGCCCGGACTAACCGGAATCTTGGTTTTTCACTGGCGTTGAATGTCATGGCCGTGTCGTTCTAGGGGTTTATTGCTGCGACTTGGCAGAATTCGGCGAGGTCACAGAGTACCCTCTTGTGCCAATTGTTTGAAGCGAAAGTCTCGAAGACCGTCAATGCTCTGAGGTCGTCGTCATCCGGGGGACGTTGCTGTGAGGGGTTTTTGGTCAGGATATAATCGCCGCTTTTGGCCACTTGCCGAAGTATCCAACATGCTCTAAGGTTGTGGGTTGGTTCGGTATCCGGTGTTGTATTTATTTTGCATGGCTTATCGAGCCATCCCTCCAGAATGGTTCCGCGTCCCCTAATGGGCTTAGTTTTCTTCAATATGGGGCCGGGTGCCGCCCGAGGGGTTGAGTGGAAACCGGGGGTTCCCAGCGAGCGGTTTGAGTTTTCCAGGCGTTTTACGTGGTCAATCATCCAAATAGTGTTAAGTTTAGATCCGCCCACAACAGTTGCCAATATTTTTGGTCATTAGCTGGATGGTATTTCAAATAGGTTCAAAACGCTATTGAGGGTGGGAGCGTATGCCTTACTATGGTCGCTCTGGCTATGTAGAAATGATTTTGTTTTTTATGACAAAAATGCTTCTCCTTTGAAGGCTATTTTCCATTGTACGCACTCGCTTCGTACGTGGTCTATGCTACAACGAGCGGAGGTCCAATTGTTGTTCAAGGCGGTGTGTACGCGGTTGGAGCAGGTGGCTACAGAGGTTTTTACCCAAGATGGGTGGCAGCATAACTTCCGGATCGGTCCATCTCACCTTTCGACATAGGCACAGTATCAGTCTATAGGACACTAATATTGCTGATTTGTCGGTTTTTGTTTTCTTCTGGTTGTCGGACTTTTGGTGTTCGGCTGTGTGCATCATAGTTATGAAGAGGCCGGGTGTTGCTCATAATTCTTAGTATCCACTTGATGCTACATTTTGAGTTAATAAAGTGCCCTTTATCAAAAACGTGAGCACTAGTAGAAAACATGGCTTTGGTCACAACTCAATATACACATTCGTCCCTATTTCATTACGAACCGGGACTAATGTGAGCATTAGTCCTGGTTCGAGCGGCTAAAGGCATTAGTCCCGGTTCAAATGAGACCTTTGGTCCCGGTTTGAGAAACGAACCGGGACTAAAGGGTGTGATGCCCTTTAGTCCCGGTTCGTATCTCAAACTGGGACTAAAGATGGGAACTTTAGTCCCGGTTTGAGACACGAACCGGGACTAAAGGGTGCGATGCCCTTTAGTCAAACCGACACTAAAGGGGTTCGTGCCTCAAACTCTACCCCCCCCCCCCCCCCCCCCGTGTATCGCCATTTCAGTTTTTAAAAAAACAAAAGAAAATGATAAAAACTTCAAAAAATAAAATCCTTCGAGAGGTAGTTATATTACTACATCTACTAGTTAGGAAAATTTAAAAACTTAAATTTGGACATGTTTTGCAAAAAGTGTAGGGAAAAAGTAAAACGGCTATAACTTTTGCATACGATGTTGGAAAAAAAGTATAATATATCAAAATGTTCAACACCACATCTGATTTTGACGGCCGTAGGCCTATTTGCAAATTTTTAGAATCTTCAAATTCTTAAAGGAAAAAAAGATATGCTCAAATTTCATTTTTTTGAATTTTGATTATCAAACAGTGGTCAAACTACTTATTCAAGAAATATTAGTGTTATTAAATAATTATTCAAGAATATTAGTGTTACTAAATAATTATTTTAGTTTTTTTGAATTTTGGTCAAACTGTGGTCAAACAATGGTCAAACTACTTATTCAGGAAATATTAGTGTTACTAAATAATTATTCAAGAATGTTAGAGTTACTAAATAGTTATTTCAGTTCTTTTGAATTTTGGTCAAATCTGGTCAAACTGTGGTCAAATTGTGGTCAAACAATGGTCAAACTACTTATTCAATAAATATTAGTGTTACTAAATAATTACTTTTTTTTTAGAATAATAGTTTCAAACTCAAACAGTGAATTATGTGAGTTCATGCTCAAGCTAAACTCCTGAGGGTTAGTAGGATTGACATCTTACTATTGTCAGGAAAACAACAAGTGCAGACTTGGAAACGAGGTGGAATAGAACCCCGAAGTTAAGTGTGCTCAGGCTGGAGTAGTGACAGGATGGGTGACCGGCCGGGAAGTTAGACGATTTGCAATGATGAGGGGTGATTAGAGAATAGATATTATAGATTAAATTGAACAGTGGTGAGGGGTGATTAGAGATTAAATTGTAAAATAATTAAGAAATTTGAAAATCGGGAAAAAAATTCAAAAAAAACATTCAAAAAAATCCAAAAAATTTCCTTTAGTCCCGGTTGGTGTTTAAAGGGGGGGCTTTAGTACCGACCCTTTAGTCCCGGTTCCAGAACCGGGACTGAAAGCCATCTAGAACCAGGACTAAAGGCCCGTTCTCCACTAGTGGAGACACATTAGTCCTGGTTTATAAACGAAGAGGCACTAATGGTATGTGCTACCTTTTAGTGCCGGTTCCAACGGCTAGGCGGGCGGGCATCATTAGTCCTGGTTCATGTTTAACGTTTAGTCCCGGTTTGTATTATGAACTGGGACTAAATATATTCCTATATAAACCCTTCGTCTAGCCCCCGAGCTCGCTGTTCTTCCCTTTCCTATCCTCTCTCTGTTCTTCCCCAAAGCTCGAGCTCATCCTTCATTTTGCCCAAAATTTGTAAAGATTTGAAGTTCCCCCATCCATTCAGGTGATCACAAAGGTTAGCAAGTTTTTCCTTTCATTTCTCATTGCTAGATTAGCTCTTGTAATGCTCTATCAGTATAGTGATTTGTTTGTTTCAGTTTGGGATTAATTATATGTGGTAGTTTATTCGATTTATATGCAATTTGAGCTCAAATTAACCCTTAGTTTGCATATGTAGGTGTGGTTTACTTAGTGCCTTCCCGTCCCCATCCTAACCACTGTCGATCGCCCGCACCGTCCCGTCGTCGGCACCATGTTGGTGAGCCTCTTGTTCTTATCTTTTTTAAATTAAAAAAATCATGTTTGTGTGACTTAGATATATAGTTACTTGTATAATTTTCTTACCCGTACGCTGTTTCTTATACATAGTGGCATGGTTTTGATATCCGTCCCCATCGGTCCTCATCCAGTTTATGATTCTGATGTGCTATATTCTCTTTAATAAGTATTTGTTGCATTTCGTGTTTATGACAAATTATGCCCATCAAGTTGACATAGATATTTTTATCTAGGAGGTATGTCAACCAGAAATTCCAACCGACCCTCTTGTCGAGAGGTTAAATTTAGTTGAAAAAGAGAATGAGCATTTAAAAGAAAAATTGAAAACAATTGAAGAAGATAATATGAAACTGGAGTTGTATGTTGCTGGTGTCATCGATGATCACAAGATCAAGATGGAGAAAATGCGCTTGAAGATTAGAAAGATTAGAAAATATGCCATTGATAGTGAGGCTTCATATCATTATGCTATTGGATCTATTGTTACGTTTTTTGCGATCTTGATCGCATTTGTTGTTGCATTTAAATGCTTTAGCTAGAGAGTTTGTATGTTGTTTTATGAGAATAAGTGTGTTTGAACTTTATGTATGAACTTTTATTAATTTGTTCTTTTCGGTGTTGTGTAATGAAGATGAGCCGGCAATGGATGTCCGTTGACCGATGCTCTCCCCAGTTCATTAATGGCATGCGTACTTTTCTTCTTGCGGCTGAGGCAAACAAGCGGAAGGATAGTTTTATGTGTTGTCCATGTGCTGTCTGTTAGAATGATCAGAATTACTCTAAGTCAAGAACCATTCACGTCCACCTATTTGAGTCTGGTTTCATGTCCCACTATAATGTTTGGACCAAGCATGGATAAAGAGGGTTTATGATGGAAGGCAGTGAAGAAGAGGACGACGACAGCTATCCTGGCCATGGGTTCCCTGAATACGATGGTACAACAATGGGGGAAGAAGCTGAGCCCGCTGATGATCTTGGCCGGGCCATTGCCGATGCAAAGAGAAACTGCGCAAGTGAAAAGGAGAGGCTGAAGTTGCAGTGCATCTTAGAGGACCACAAGAAATTGTTGTATCCAAATTGCGATGCTGACAAGAAAAAGCTGGGCACCACACTGGAGTTGCTGCAATGGAAGGCAGAGAATGGTGTATCTGACGAGGGATTTGGAAAGTTGCTGGTAATGTTAAAGAAGATGCTTCCAAAGGACAACGAATTGCCTTAAAGTACGTACAGTAGTACGTGGATTCGAATGCCGTAATGAAGCTGGGCACCCACTGGAGTTGCTGCAAAGCAAAGAAGGTTCTCTACCCTCTAGGATTAGAGGTGCAGAAGATACATGCATGCCCTAATGACTGCATCCTCTACCGCGGTAGTACGAGGATTTGAATGGATCCCCGGTATGCGGTGCAATGCGCTATAAGATCAGCCGCGATGACCCTGGTGATGTTGAGGGCGAGCGCCCCGGGAAGAAGATTCCTACCAAGGTGATGTGGTAGGCTCTTACAATACCATGGTTGAAACGTTTGTTCCAAAACAAAGAGCATACCGAGTTGGTGCGATGGCACAAAGAAGACCGTAAGAAAGACGGGAAGTTGAGCGTAACTGCTGACGGGTCGCAGTGGAGAAAAATCAAGAGAAAGTGGCAGGACTTTGTAGATGACGCAAGGAACGTATGGTTTGGTCTAAGCGCAGATGGCATTGATCCTTTTGGGGGGCAGAGCAGCAATCATAGCACCTGGCCTATGACTCTATGTGTGTATAACCTTTCTCCTTGGTTGTGCATGAAGCGGAAGTACATTGTGATGTCAGTGCTCATCCAAGGCCCTAAGCAAACCGGCAACGACATTGATGTGTACCTAAGGCCATTAGTTGAAGAACTCTTACAGCTATGGAATGAAAAAGGTGTACGTGTGTGGGATGAGCATGGACAGGAGGAATTTGACCTAGATGCATTGCTGTTTGTGACCATCAATGATTGGCCTGCTCTCAGTAACCTTTCAGGACAGACAAACAAGGGATATCGTGCATGCACGCACTTCTTGGATGATACCGACAGTATAAGTTTGGATAATTGTAAGAAGAATGTGTACGTGGGACATCGTCAATTTCTTCCGAGCAGGCATCCCGTAAGAAAGAAAGGCAAGCATTTCAAAGGTGAGGCAGATCACCGGACGAAGCCTCGCCACCGTACTGGTGATGATGTACTTGATTTGGTCAAGGATTTAAAAGTAATCTTTGGAAAGGGTCCTGGCGGACAATCTATTCCGAATGACACTGACGGGCGCACTCCCATGTGGAAGAACAAATCTGTATTTTGGGACCTACCCTATTGGAAAGACCTAGAGGTCCCCTCTGCAATCGATGTGATGCACGTGGCGAAGAATATTTGCGTGACCCTTCTTGGCTTCTTGGACGTGTATGGGAAGACAAAAATACACCGGAGGCATGGGAGGACCAGCAACGTATGCACGGAAAAGACGGCATACATCAGGGTCATGCCATCTACGCTCTTACCAAACAAGAGAAGGAAATCTTCTTTGAATGCCTTCTCAGTATGAAGGTCCCGTCTGGCTTCTCGTCGAATATAAAGGGAATAATAAATATGGCAGAGAAAAAGTTCCAGAACCTAAAGTCTCATGACTGCCACGTGATTATGACGCAACTGCTTCCGGTTGCATTGAGGGGGCTTTGATACGGCTTGAACTACGTCGGTATTTCCTCAAAGAGGAAGGGATGATGTAGCACATCGACGGTAGGTATTTCCCTCAGTGATGAGACATAGGTTATCGAACCAGTAGGAGAACCATGCAACACCACGTAAACAGCTCCTCCACACAAAGAACAAATACTTGCAACCCGATGTAAGAGAGGAGTTGTCAATCCCTCACGGGTAAAAAGATAGGTAAAATTGTAGTAGATTGGATAAATATATCTCGCGGGAACGCGAGATAAAATAAATAATAATAAATTGCACCAAGGTATTTTTGTATTTTTGGTTTAATAGATCTGAAAATAAAAGCAAATAAAAATAGATCGCGAAGACAAATATAATAAAGAACAGACCCAGGGGCTGTAGATTTCACTAGTGGCTTCTCTCAAGAAAAATAGCATACGGTGGGCAAACAAATTACTGTTGGGACACTTTGAGCATCCATTGGACACCACATGGGGATAGACTACATGTGGCACCCCGGCTCAGAGAAAACCGGAACACCCCGTATTCCAGCCCAGAGATCGACGTGAAGTCTTCTGGAATACGGCACTGCTTAGCACAGAACAAAGCAGCTTTCTATTATTACACGAATATGAATACAAGGTCTCCGATATTACAATGAATAACATCTGCAGGGCGACACTACGCCATCCTCAGTTGCTCTATGCAAGCAGCGGAAAAACTACTGGCAGCGGAACAACGACGATGGTGGTGAACTCCACTCTGTAGGGACTCTGGCTGGAATGCTTATCCTAGCTGGCGAACAGAGGAACAACACCAAACAAGCAAGCAATCCAGGCATGACCTGCAAACTGGCATGACATGCCAGGTCAGTACATTGAATGTACTTGCAGGCTCACAATAACCAGAAGCATTCAAGAAAAACAACAACATGGCAATTACAGGTTAATGCTACCTCTTGAGCACTGCGTTGGTTTTCCCTTGAAAAGGAAAGGGTGATGCAGCAAAGTAGCGTAAGTATTTCCCTCAGTTTTTGAGAACCAAGGTATCAATCCAGTAGGAGGCTACGCGCTAGTCCCTCGCACCTACACAAAAGAAATAACTCCTCGCAACCAACGCGATAAGGGGTTGTCAATCCCTTCACGGTCACTTACGAGAGTGAGATCTGATAGATATGATAGGATAATATTTTTTGGTATTTTTGTGATAAAGATGCAAAATAAAATAAAAGCAAAGTAAAAAGCAAAGGAAATAACTAAGTGTTGGAAGATTAATATGATGAAGATAGACCCGGGGGCCATAGGTTTCAGTAGTGGCTTCTCTCAAGAGCTTAAGTATTTTACGGTGGGTGAACGAATTACTGTTGAGCAATTGACAGAATTGAGCATAGTTATGAGAATATCTAGGTATGATCATGTATATAGGAATCACGTCCGAGACAAGTAGACCGACTCATGCCTGCATCTACTACTATTACTCCACTCATCGACCGCTATCCAGCATGCTTCTAGAGTATTAAGTTCATGATAACAGAGTAACGCCTTAAGCAAGATGACATGATGTAGAGGGATAAATTCATGCAATATGATAAAAACCCCATCTTGTTATCCTCGATGGCAACAATACAATACGTGCCTTGCTGCCCCTACTGTCACTGGGAAAGGACACCACAAGATTGAACCCAAAACTAATCACTTCTCCCATTGCAAGAAAGATCAATCTAGTAGGCCAAACCAAACTGATAATTCGAAGAGACTTGCAAAGTTAACCAATCATACATAAAAGAATTCAGAGAAGATTCAAATATTGTTCATAGATAATCTTGATCATAAACCCACAATTCATCGGTCTCAACAAACACACCACAAAAAGAAGATTACATCGAATAGATCTCCACGAGAGAGGGGGAGAACATTGTATTGAGATCCAAAAAGAGAGAAGAAGCCATCTAGCTACTAACTATGGACCTGAAGGTCTGAGGTAAACTACTCACGCTTCATCGGAGAAGCTATGGTGTTGATGTAGAAGCCCTCCGTGATGGATGGCCCCTCCGGCGGAGCTCCGGAACAGGCCCCAAGATGGGATCTCGTGGGTACAGAAGGCTGTGGCGGAGGAATTAGGTTTTTGGCTCCGTATCTGATCGTTTGGGGGTACGTAGGTATATATAGGAGGAAGAAGGACGTCGGTGGAGCAACGTGGGGCCCACGAGGGTGGAGGGCGCGCCTTGGGGGGGTGGGCGCCCCCTACCTCATGGCCTCCTGGAAGCTTCTCTTACGTAGGGTCCAAGTCTCCTGGATCATCTTCGTTCCAAAAATCATGCTCCCGAAGGTTTCATTCCGTCTGGACTCCGTTTGATATTCTTTTTCTGCGAAACTCTGAAATAGGCAAAAAACAGCAATTCTGGGCTGGGCCTCCGGTTAATAGGTTAGTCCCAAAAATAATACAAAAGTGGATAATAAAGCCCAATATTGTCCAAAACAGTAGATAATATAGCATGGAGCAATCAAAAATTATAGATACGTTGGAGACGTATCAGTTAAGCAGAAATTATTATGAGATCATCAGAATAACATGGCATGAACAACATGGACATGATATAGGTAGAACAACATGAGGATGGCATGAACATATAGATCTGGCGCTACTAGCATGCAACATGATGAAACTATATGCACTATCTATTCTGCTCGGGTTACTTCGTAACCATCACATGCACCACTTACCATACTCGAACATCACACGATCATCTCAGGACCAAATCAAGCTTGGTATAAACAATACCGTAGTAATCATTAAATGACCACAAGGAGCTTGATCTTTACCCATGATTCTCGCACAACATCACGAATATCCAACAACTCGGTATCCTCGATACCACGGTGATCATTCCGGCGATCACAACCATGACCAACACTTGGTCTCAAATGGTGATCATTCCGCCGATCACAACCAACTTATCCCATCATCGAACCGGGGTTGTCATTAATCAAGTTATTATTAATACTGTTGACTCACGGTGGGACCGACTACGAACTGGGCCCTTATCCGCGGGCGCGGCTATCGATAGATTTAATATACACTCTGCAGAGGTGAGCACACTGTACCCACACTATGAAACCCATGGCCTCGTACTCCAATTCAGGTGGACCAACGGCGTTCCGACAAAACCGATCTACTGCCATGACACTCTCCCGGCCACTCCGACTCACTCCCCATTGGGCTAGTCCTGGGTGGCCCTGTGTCTACCAAAGACACAACGACCACCGTCGTGGTCCGTCCCAAACAGGGACAAAAGCGCTTATCATCCAACCTACGGGCACACAAGGTTATGTCCGCCTACCTGATCAGGGTAAGCACACCCGTAACCTTCCCTCGAAGGAGGCACCGGCGAGAGGCATGACAGTAGTTCCAGTTAGGACCTTCCCGTATCGGCAAGTGTGGTTGCACTGGTCAGCTCGATATGGTGGCACCATGACTCAGCCAACAGTTGTTCAAGTTCAATTTAATCCGGTTAAACTTGAATGCAAATATGCTGAGCCATGATAAAATAACATGATGCAACTACAATGCATGAGCATGATATCAACATAATCATGAGAGAACCACATAACTACCCACCATATCAACAATGAATCATATCCAACTAAGCATGGCATACTGACTAGCATGGACATTATAAGTAAATACTTCTCCGAAACATAGCATGACCACTAGCATCAACAATAAATATCATGCAAGAACATATCAACAATGCCATCATGCAAGCATTTAACCGACTGGATGCAAAGGAACATGCATAACAATGATACTCGGGACAGATGGCAGTCATGCACCAAAGACCATTACCAACATCAACATGTACTACTAGCAAGCATAAGCATAGGAGAGGAATACTAGCAACTACCAGGGCATGATAACCAGGTGCATAACAACATAGCAAGAAAGTAAGCACTAACCCAGAAGCATTACCGAAACAACGATAACCATATTTTAAACAAGCAAACATTTATTAACTATTCAAGTTGAAAACCATGGCTACTGCATGACTATCATGCAAGTGGGTATTGTGGCTTGCCTGGGGATGAAGAAATCACCGGGAAGAAGTGCGGTGAAGTCACGGAAAGATTTGCCGGAAACAGTTCTCTCTCGGAGCGGCTGTTCATGTGCAAGGGCAAAAAGGTCATTTTCACAGTGTCAAACCATAGTGAAAATGAAACCAACAGAACGGGCTTGACGAGATGAAGAAGTGGGCTTTGGAATCACCTCATTTGGAGTTGTGGATAAAAAGATATGAAGTGTTTTCTGCCAGGGACCTATCTGTAATGAAAATATTTTCAAACAGGGCCTGGACAGGAAAACAGAAATCGTATTAGAAGGAAATACGTTTTCACTGAACTGAAAACGCATTCGGGGCTGAACAAGAATGGAAATACAGTTTCAGGAAGAGAAAACGTATTCCACGTAATACGTCTCCAGTTATCTGGCTAGGCAGAGGCGGGACCAGGCGCGAGGTCGCTGACGTGCGGGTCCCACGGGCTGTGGGGCCCGTCACTTATCCAGCTAGGCAGGCGGGGTCAACGCCTACCCGCCGACAGGTGAGGCCCCGAGGAGATGGGGCCCGCCTGGCCTGGCTCCTTCTTCCTCCTCCCGCTCGCCCGCGATGCAGAGACGAGGCCGGCGGCGTCGGGCGACGCTAGCAGGCGCCACAGAGGGCGTCCGGCGACGCTCCACCTACGGACGAGCTCAGCGCGGAGAGCCGCGTCGATCTGAGCCCGTGGCGCACGCCGGAGAGGAAGGGGTCGGGCAGGGTTCGCGTGGTGGCGGACGGCGGTCCGGCCGGAGTTGGAGACGAGGCCAGGGCGACTCCGGCGACGAACAAAGAGCGTCGGGAGAGGCTCTGGTGCAGGGGTGATCTCCTAGAGGTGGTGGAAGAGAGAATGGGCTTGGGGTCACCGGAATCGGAGCGGAGCAGAGGCGGCGGCCATGGTGGCGATTGCGAGCACAGAAAGCTTCTCGAGCTCGCGGGAGTAGCTAGAGAGGGGTATGGGAAGGAGAGGGGGCCGATGGTGAGGAAAGGAGGGGCTCTGGTGGCCTTAAATAGCCGGGGCAAGGACGTGCCCCGCGGGCGTCGCCGCGGACACGCGGCCGGCGCCGCGGACGCGTGTGCACGCGCATGGGCTCATCGGGAAGGCGACAGGGAGACGCAGGGAGGAGCCAGCAGGGCAGAGGCGGCCAACGGAGCACGGGGACGATGACGACGGCGACGAACAGAGCCAAACCGCCACTGTGATCTCGTGGGCGCGCGGCGGCTTGCGTCATTGAGGAAGCGGACGGAGGGGGAGAGGGGTCCAGGGGAACGGCGACGACGAGAGAAAGACGTTGGACACGGTCACGCGCGCGGAGGCGACGAGAGGCGGAGGGGCCTGAGCAAGAATCCATCCTGGGTGCGGCCAACGGCAGCAGAGCGCGCGTATAGGCTTGCCATTGTCGTGGTCACCATGTGAACCGGGGCATTCAATGCTCTACAGCACCCAAAACGTTGTCTAGCTGATAGGTCATCCAGGGGAGGTTATAACTGTTGTGGTAGTTCGGTGAAAAGAGCTCCGGTTGAATGGTAATTAACCTCTGAAGATTACTGCAGTAAACTAGGATGAACACTGCTGATCAACAGGACGGAGTTTGGAAGCAATGGAGTTGTCTGGTAGGTTTAGGGTAAGAAGGACTTTCACCCTGGTAACTTGGAGAGGATTAGGATCACGATTTAATGTAGTTGCTTAACAACCACATAAACTGGTCTAGAAACTAGATTAGGATGATGCACTCTGATGAAGCATCAACTTGAGCTCAAATTGGGCAAGGCAGAGTCATTTGGTCCGATGACGAAGCTCAAAAAGTCTCATACCAATTGGCCAAGCCAAACTGGTACTTGCTTCACAAACATCTCCTCTGGACAGAAACTTGTAAAAATTATAGAGGAATAATGGCTTGATAAAACATGCCCAAAATGGGTGGAGGTAAGTTATATGGATCATATAAGGCCTAGAAAACTTGACAGACATAATGGAGCAGGATAAAATATACTTGCTTCATAAACTGAAGTTTTGGACAGAATCAAAGAATTGAAGATGTGCTCACATGGAGGCATTACATGAGCTCTACTTTGGCGGAGGGCTATGATATGATTATATGAAGGACAATGCAAAATGGAAACTCATTTGAATATGCCTAGCTTGCACCTCCTTCACAAAGCTTCTTTCTGGATAGAAACTTTGGAAAATCATAATTAAATAATTACTAGGCAAATGAGGTTGCATTTTGGCATGTGGCATTTATATGGACAGGAAAAGGTTTCCAAGGAGTTTGAGGTCAATTGGGAAAAGGAAAATAGCACTTGCTTCACAATGTGCCATTTAGGGCAGAATAGGAAATGAATTATTTGAGCATGATGATAAACATGACAAATGAATATTTCACCATATTTGAGAAAAATATGACCCAAAAAATTTATGAGAATTATTTGGGAATTTTAGGAGTGATGGAAATAAAGGTTGCTTCACAACCTAGGGCAATTTGAGTTATTCCTTTAATACAAAAGGAATATTCTCAATAAAAAGAATATTGGGATTTGGGCTAGGATGAAAATGACAGGGTCTAGGAAAGGATTTGGGAATGAAAAGCCACTCTGGAAACAAAGAAGAGGGCATCTTCTTCAGTTTCCAGACCACATAGCCACGGAAAAAGGAAAACTCCAGCAAAAACCTCAGAAAAACAAAAGAAAAAGAAAGGCCAAATATCAGGCTGTTACAAACCTTACCCCCTTAAAGAAATCTCGTCCTCGAGATTTGGTTGCTCAGGGAACAAGTATGAAGATACTGACTTAAGGAAACCGTTTCCAACTAGGGTATCCTTTTTCTTATTTTTGTTCCCACTAAATTTTTATCTGACTGGCCCCGGGGTGGTTTGCTTTAATATATCCATATTCTGACAGATCTTACCTTGCTTGTTCATGCTTATACAGGCTCCAATTTCTTTTTAGATCTGCTGACTTAACTGACTGTGATGGATTCTCATGACTGAAATATATGTCGGCCTCACAGATCCAAGAGTGATTTCCGCTGGGTGTGTCATCCGGCACTGACAATCTTTCATGAAGTGGTGATCAGATTTTTCTAGTGGACACCGAAGCTCTAACTCCTTGCATTGGGTTTCTCCACTAAATGCAGGTCCTTCGGGTTCCAAACAGTGAGTTGGGTCATAACCGCTTTCCTGACAGATTCTGGCTTATCACGGAAGTTTCTGAATCATCTTAACTGGTTCCACTTTCTTGAGTATCGGATCCGTACCAAATATTTGATTGTCGCCTGCATCACTGGTCTTGCTCCTTCATTTTTGTTTTCTTGGTCTGGATCCTTGGCTGAAAGAGATGGGTCATATTGCTTTTTCGTATCACCATAGGTACCGTGGGTGCAATTTCTCGGCAATCGTAGCTTATCCTCATTTTTCTGACAGGGTACCCCATTAAATGGCATGTTCAACACCCCTCAAGTTCTGGCCACAGGAAAATGATCATCCGAACTTTTGCAAGAAATCGACAAATAAATCAGTAGCCACCAGAACGGTCTTAACAACTCAGATCTGGGACATTACTGAAATAACTCAACCACGGCTCAAGACGGCCGAAAAGCAGCTCAGAACATGAGACTGGGTTGATAAGAAGAAGGTGGCAGCTCCCTAAAATAGCCAAAAAGCAGCTATAGGGCTACTGTCACAAAAAGAAACTTAACAGTTGTACGAGACGGCCGAAAAGCAGCTCAGAACTCGTGACAGTCGTTGAAGAGAGAAATAAAAATCGGCATCCACCCCGGATAGCTAAAAACAGCTTAGATCACAGGCGTGGTGCCGTCATTGGGGGAAAAGGGGACAAGGGCTCATCAGGATCATTTTCCAGGTTCACAGGTACTTGTAATGAGCTCATTGATGTCGTCAAGCCTCATAATCCCTTTGTCACACTGTTGTGTATACTGGCTTTCTTCTCTTATCCATCCTCACGTGGTTGTCAGATCCTCATCTGAGTGACTTGTAAGATCTTGGTGGTATGCTCACCGCATATATATGAGAATCTAATTCCTGAGACACACGTGTATTCTGACTGATTCTTGCTTCTGACCAAAATGTTGCGTATCTGATTCTTGGGATTCACTGCCATATGCTGTCAATTCATAGCGTACTACCTTGTACCAATGTCTTACTGAGGAAGATTGGCTGGCTTGTGCTCGAAACTTTCATCGGACAGCTTGCTGAAGAAGACTTGGTATCGTGCTTCAGAAGCTTACCCCCTTAAAGACTTTGCTGGGGAAAGACTCAGTACCTTATGCCGGAAGCTTTTGCGGTTGCTTACACCAGAAGCTTCTTGTTGTGATATGCGGACCGATTTCCACATATATAACCATCTTAATATTTTTGTACTTGATTTCTTGTATGAAACGGGGTTTTGCGGGACTATCCTCCTTTCTGAGTACATGCCATATTTTTGCTTGCTTCCCGGTACATCGGGTTCCAAAATCATCCTCAATGAAAAATTAAACTTGTATCTGAGCCATACCTTTGATAATATTTTGTCAACCTTGCACACAATTTATCTTCTTGCTGATTTGATCATTTCTGCTATGAGAAGTACACGTTAATGCAAACTTCATACTGACATTCCATCCAGGATTTCTTTTGTATTCCGACGAGCTATTTCCAATTTCACTGCAGTCTGCTGACAATTCCATTCTGCTTAGCTGAGTTTCCAAATATATGCATTTCTTGCTGATTTCTCGAGTCTGGTGTCGGCTGACGAGCAACTTTAACAGGGGAAAATTTGTAACACCGAAGGCCCAAAGAAAGAAACAAAAGAAACGACTAAAACAAAAGCACCCAAGCATACTACTAATTTAATTAATCAAGCAATCATCACATATTACTGCTACTCACACCATAATATGCATGCACACCTAAGCACACAAATCACGTAGAAACTCCGGTATTACGGTCTAATATGCTATGGCGGTGTGCACGAAAATTATATCCATGTGTGGAAGGAGTTGGCATAACCGAAGCTACACCAAGCACTGGCTGAACAGTGGCCGGATCTGGATGGATACACAGGTGAGGACGGACTTGACGATCAAGTAGCGAGACACAAAAGTCACGACCACCTCATCATCAAGTGTACGAAGGGTATCGTACCCGTCCAAAGAATGAAATGACATGGCAAGATAACAGTGGACGACTGGGTTTATTTGCATTGCCCTTTTCTGATAACAAAGATCAGCAAGGGTTGCCAAGGGGACGAGATGGAGGGCATGGATGATGATGTGGTCGCATCACACCGAGGAGCAGGCATGCTAAGAAGGATGGTGCAGGCGGTGGACCGAAAACGATGCCGCCTACACTCACAAGATTAACCGTTAGTCACAAAATAACAATCTATATGCATGCTATGCGACAAACAAATGCAACAATCAAGTGCAACAAACCAACTGGGGTCTATACTACCGCTTTCTAACATTCGCATGGGCTAGGGCATCCTACAGCCAGACCTGCTCTGATACCAAGCCTGTGGCACCCCGGCTCAGAGAAAACTGGAACGCCCGTATTCCAGCCTAGAGATTGAGGTGAAGTCTTCTGGAATATAGCACTGCTTAGCATAGAACAAACCAGCTTTCTATTATTACACGAATATGAATACAAGGTCTTCGATATTACAATGAATAACATCGGCACGGCGACACTACGCCATTCTCAGTTGCTCTATGCAAGCAGCAGAAAAACTCGAAGCAGCGAAAAAACTACTGGGAGTGGAAGAACGACGACGGTGGTGAACTCCACTCCGTAGGGACTCTGGCTGGAACGCTTATCCTAGCTCGCGAACACAGGAACAACACCAAACAAGCAAGCAATCCAGGCACGACCTGCAAACTGGCATGACACGCCAGGTCAGTACATCGAATGTACTTGCAAGCTCACAATAACCAGAAGCAATCAAGACAAACAACAGTATGGCAACTACAGGTTAAGCAGAAATTATTATGAGATCATCAGAATAACGTGGCATGAACAACATGGACATGATACATGTAGAACAACATGAGCATCTCATGAACATATAGATCTGACGCTACTAGCATGCAACATGATGACACTATATGCACTATCTATTCTGCTCGGGTTATTTCGTAACCATCACATGCATCACTTACCATCCTCGGACATCACACGATCATCTCAGGATCAAATCAAGCTTGGTATAAAAAATACCGTAGTAATCACTAAATGATCACAAGGAGCTTGATCTTTACCCATGATTCTCGCACAACATCACGAATATCCAACAACTCGGTATCCTCGATACCACGGTGATCATTCCGGCGATCACAACCATGACCAACACTTGGTCTCAAACGGTGATCATTCCGGCGATCACAACCAACTTATCTCATCATCGAACCGGGGTTGTCATTAATCAAGTTATTATTACTACTGTTGACTCATGGTGGGACCGACTACGAACTGGGCCCTTATCCGCGGCCGCGGCTATCGATAGATTTAATATACACTCTGCAGAGGTTAGCACACTGTACCCACACTACGGAACCCATGGCCTCGTACTCCCATTCGGGTGGACCAACGACGTTCCGACAAAACCGATCTACTGCCATGACACTCTCCCGGCCACTCCGACTCACTCCCCATTGGGCTAGTCCTGGGTGGCCCCGTGTCTACCAAAGACACAACGACCACCGTCGTGCTCCGTCCCAAACAGGGACAAAAGCAATTGTCATCCAACCTACGGTCACACAAGGTTATGTCCGCCAACCTGATCAGGGTAAGCACGCCCATAACCCTCCCTAGTTGGAGGCACCGGCGAGAGGCACGAGAATAGTTCCAGTTAGGACCTTCCCATATCGGCAAGTGTGGTTGCACTGGTCAGCTCGATATGGTGGCACCATGACTTAGCCAACAGTTGTTCAAGTTCAATTTAATCCGGTTAAACTTGAATGCAAATATGCTGAGCCATGATAAAATAACATGATGCAACTACAATGCATGAGCATGATATCAACATAATCATGAGAGAACCACATAACTACCCACCATATCAACAATGAATCATATCCAACTAAGCATGGCATACTGACTAGCATGGACATTATAAGTAAATACTTCTCCGAAACATAGCATGACCACTAGCATCAACAATAAATATCATGCAAGTACATATCAACAATGCCATCATGCAAGCATTTAACCGACTGGATGCAAAGGAACATGCATAACAATGATACTCGGGACAGATGGCAGTCATGCACCGAAGACCATTACCAACATCAACATGTACTACTAGCAAGCATAAGCATAGGAGAGGAATACTAGCAACTAGCAGGGCATGATAACCAGGTGCATAACAACATAGCAAGAAAGTAAGCACTAACCCAGAAGCATTACCGAAACAACGATAACCATATTTTAAACAAGCAAACATTTATTAACTATTCAAGTTGAAAACCATGGCAACTGCATGACTATCATGCAAGTGGGTATTGTGTCTTGACTGGGGATGAAGAAATCACCGGGAAGAAGTGCGGTGAAGCCGCAGAAAGATTTGCCGGAAACAGTTCTCTCTCGGAGGGGCTGTTTAGGTGCAGGGGCAAAAAGATCATTTTCACAGTGTCAAACCATAGTGAAAATGAAACCAACAGAACGGCTTGACGAGACGAAGAAGTGGGCTTTGGAATCACCTCATTTGATGTTGTGGTTAAAAAGATATGAAGTGTTTTCTATGAGGGACCTATCTGTAATGAAAATATTTTCAAACAGGGCCTGGACAGGAAAACAGAAATCGTATTAGAAGGAGATACGTTTTCACTGAACTGAAAATGCATTCGGGGCTAAAGAAGAATGGAAATACGCTTTCAGAAAGAGAAAACGTATTCTGCTTAATACGTCTCTACTTATCTGACTAGACAGAGGCGGGACCGGGCGCGAGGTCGCTGACGTGCGGGTCCCACGGGCTGTGGGGCCCGTCACTTATCCAGCTAGGCAGGCGGGGTCAACGCCTACCTGCCGACAGGTGGGGCTGCGAGGAGATGGGGCTCGCCTGGCCTGGCTCCTTCTTCCTCCTCCCGCTCGTCCGCCATGCAGAGACGAGGCCGGCGGCGTTGGGCGACGCTAGCAGGCGCCACAGAGGGCCTCCGGCGATGCTCCACCTACTGACGAGCTCAGCGCGGAGAGCCGCGTCGATCTGAGCCCGTGGCACACGCCGGAGAGGAAGGGGTCGGGCAGGGTTCGCGTGGTGGCGGACGGCGGTTCGGCCGGAGTTGGAGACGAGGCCAGGGCGACTCCGGCGATGAACGAAGAGCGGCGGGAGAGGCTCTGGTGGAGGGGTGATCTCCTAGAGGTGGTGGAAGAGAGAATGGGCTTGGGGTCACCGGAATCGGAGCGGAGCAGAGGCGGCGGCCATGGTGGCAATTGCGAGCATAGAAAGCTTCTCGAGCTCGCGGGAGTAGCTAGGGAGGGGTATGGGAAGGAGAGGGAGCCGATGGTGAGGAAAGGAGGGGCTCGGGTGGCCTTAAATAGCCGGGGTGAGGACGTGCCTCGCTGGCGTCGCCGCAGACACGCGGTCGGCGCCGCGGACGCGTGTGCACGCGCATGGGCTCGTCGGGAAGGTGACAGGGACACTCAGGGATGAGCCCACGGGGCAGAGGCGGCCAACGGAGCACGGGGAGGATGACGACGGCGTCGAACAGAGCCAAACCGCCACTGTGATCTTGTGGGCGCGCGGCGGCTTGCGTCGGTGAGGAAACGGACGGAGGGGGAGAGGGGTCTAGGGGAACGACGACGACGAGGGGAAGACGTTGGACATGGTCACGCGCGCGGAGGCGACGAGAGGCGGAGGGGTGCGACCAACGGCAGCAGAGCGTGCAAGAATCCATCTTGGGCGCGACCAACGGCAGCAGAGCGGGCACACAGGCTTGACATTGTCGTGGTCACCATGTGAACCAGGGCCTTCAATGCTCTACAGCACCCAAAACGTTCTCTAGCTGATAGTTCATCCAGGGGAGGTTACAACTGCTGTGGTAGTTCGGTGAAAAGAGCTCCGGCAGAATGGTAATTAACCTCTGAAGATTACTGCAGTAAACTTGGATGAACACTGCTGATCAACAGGACGGAGTTTGGAAGCAATGGAGTTGTCTGGTAGGTTTAGGGTAAGAAGGACTTTCACCCTGGTAACTTGGAGAGGATTAGGATCAAGATTTAATGTAGTTGCTTAACAACCACATAAACTGATGCACTCTGATGAAGCATCAACTTGAGCTCAAATTGGGCAAGGCAGAGTCATTTGGAGCTATGACGATGCTCAAAAAGTCTCATACCAATTGGCCAAGCCAAATTGGTACTTGCTTCACAAACATCTCCTCTGGACAGAAACTTGTAAAAAATCTAGAGGAATAATGGCTTGATGAAACATGCCCAAAATGGGTGGAGGTGAGTTATATGGATAATATAAGTCCTAGAAAAATTGACAGACATAATGGAGGAGGATAAAATATACTTGCTTCACAAACTGATGTTTTGGACAGAATCAAAGAATTGAAGATGAGCTCACATGGAGGCACTACATGAGCTCTACTTTGTTGGAGGGCTATGATATGAATATATGAGGGACCATGCAAAATGGCAACTCATTTGGATATGCCTAGCTTGCACCTCCTTCACAAAGCTTCTTTCTAGATAGAAAAATTGGAAAATCATAATTAAATAATTACAAGGAAAATGAGGTTGCATTTTGGCATGTGGCAATGATATGGACAGGCAAAGGTGTCCAAGGAGTTTTAGGTCAATTGGGAAAAGGAAAATAGCACTTGCTTCACAATGTGCCATTTAGGGCAGAATAGGAAATGAATTATTTGAGCATGATGATAAACATGACAAATGAAATAGTTTTCCATATTTGAGAAAGATATGACCCAAACAATTTATGAGAATTATTTGGGAATTTGAGGACTGATGGAAATAAAGGTTGCTTCACAACCTAGGGCAATTTGAATTATTCCTTTAATAGATAAGGAATATTCTCAATAAAAATAATATTGGGATTTGGGCTAGGATGAAAATGACAGGGTCTAGGGAAGGATTTGGGAATGACAAGCCACTCTGGAAACAAAGAAGAGGGCATCTTCTTCAGTTTCCAGACCACATAACCACGGAAAAAGGAAAACTCAAGCAAAAACCTCAGAAAAACAAAAGAAAAAGTAAGGGCCAAAAATCAGGCTGTTACACTACAATGGATGCAGGAAGCCAAATCTGTTTGAAAAACCCTATGTTCATGGAGATATTCCTATACGCCTCTTGGAGTTTGTGGAACGATAGAAATAATAAACACTTCCCAAGTGTTGACCCTACTATCAGCTCATGGGCAAGAATATTCAAGGAGAGGACTTCTCTCCTCACTCACAGAGCCAAAGAGAAACACAGAGAGTTTATTCCCTCCTTCCACCAGTCCTTTGTACATCCTTAGCGTAGTCTTTTTCCCCTTTTATTTTTCTACCCCACCCCAAACTTTTATCATGGCGATGGTTGTAAGATTATGACTCTGTAAGATCTTTTTGATACTTTAAGTAATATATATAGTAGGAGCCTCTCCTACAGTTTCAGATGTAAAAAACAAATTATTGTTGGGCAATTGATAGAACTTCAAATAATCATTACGATATACAGGCAATGATTATTATTTAGGCATCATGTCCAAGATTAGTAGACCGACTCCTGCCTGCATCTACCACTATTACTCCACACATCTACCGCTATCCAGAAAGCATCTAGTGTATTAAGTTCATGGAGAAACGGAGTAATGCAATAAGAACGATGACATGATGTACACAAGATATATTTATGTAGAAATAGACCCCATCTTGTTATCCTTAATAGCAATGATACATACGTGTCGGTTCCCCTTCTGTCACTAGGATCAAGCACCGTAAGATTGAACCCATCACAAAGCACCTCTTACCATGGCAAGAAAAATCAATCTAGTTGGCCTAACTAAACCAAAGATTCGAAGAGGACAGACGAGGCTATAAGTAATGATGCATATAAGAGATCAAAAGACTCAAATAACTTCCATGGATAAAAACATAGATCTGATCATAAACTCAAAGTTCATCGGATCCCAACAAACATACCGCAAAAAAGAGTTACATCAACTAGATCTCCAAGAGACCATTGCTACCTCTTGAGCTTGCGTTGGTTTTTCCCTTGAAGAGGAAAGGGCGATGCAGCAAAGTAGAGTCAATATTTCCCTCAGTTTTGAGAACCAGGGTATCAATCCGGTAGGAGATAACGCACAAGGCACCGAATAACTTCACAAACAAACACCAACTTGCACCCAACGCGATAAGGGGTTGTCAATCCTTTCACGGTTATTTGCAAAGTGAGATCTGATATAGATGGATAAACGGTAAAGTAATATTTTTTGTATTGTTGGTTTATGGAACGGAAAGTAAAAGATTGCAAAGGAAGAAAAACGGAAACTAAAATTGTAGATTGGAAACTTATATGAAGGAAGGTAGACCCGGGTGAGGTAGTCCTGGATTAAGGGGTCCTCGAGCGTCCGGACTATGTAACATGGGCCAGACTAATGGGCTATGAAGATACAAGACAGAAGACTTCTTCCCGTGTTCGGATGGGACTCTCCTTTGCGTGGATGGCAAGCTTAACATTCGGATATTTAGATTCCTTCCTTTGTAAACCGACTCTGTACAACCCTAGGTCCCTCCGGTGTCTATATAAACCGAAGGGTTTAGTCCGTAGAGGCAACCATAATCATACAGGCTAGACATCTAGGGTTTAGCCATTACGATCTCATGGTAGATCAACTCTTGTAATCCACATATTCATCAAGATCAATCAAGAAGGAAGTAGGGTATTACCTCCATCAAGAGGGCCCGAACTTGGGGTAAACATCATGTCCCCTGTCTCCTGCTACCATCGACCCTTGACGCACAGTTCGGGACCCCATACCCGAGATCCACCGGTTTTGACACCGACATTGGTGCTTTCATTGAGAGTTCCGCTACATCGTCACCAGAAGGTTCGATGGCTCCATCAGTCATCTACAACAATGCTGCCCTGGGGGAGGTTTTCCTCCCCGGCCAGATCTTCGCGTTTGGCGGCTTCGCACTTCGGGCCAACTCGCTTGGCCATCTAGAGCAGATCAACAGCTACGCCCCAGGTCATGAGATTAGTTTTGGAAATCTGGACTATGTCGCTGATATACGAGGAGACTTGATCTTCCAAGGGTACATGACCCCAACCTCTGCTCTGGCCTTGGATCCGGAGCGCATCGCCAGGTCCGAAGACGGGATTACTGAGCCCGCCGGACTATCTGTCGCACTAAGCCTAGTACGGGAGAGCCAGAGGAAGTAGTGTCGATGGCAACCGTCATGAAGGAGGACTCTTCTCCGGACACTGGCTCCAAACCCTCGGAGTCAGCATCGTGTGAGCTCGGCCAAGGAGTTTCCTTCCCGCCGTACTCCACGGATTTTCTTCTCCCTGGCCAAACCTCGCCTTTAAGCAAGGCTCTGGACTTGATGCGATCCCTCGTCATTATAGAGGAGCAATGTCCGAACTACGCCCGGCCCGGACTAGGGGCTGAGAGCGAGGAATTTTACGTCCCACCCACCACCCACTTCATAGCCACTGTCGAGGACTTAACTGACATGCTCGACTACGGCTCCGAAGACATCAACAGTATGGACGACGATGCCAGAGAGGAGCAGGCCGAAAACCCGTCGTTTACCAGACGCTGGACGGCCACCTCTCCGTACGACGTGTACATGGTGGACACACCCAAGCAGGGTAACGGCGATGATAAAGAAGATACAGTCGAGGATAGACCTCCTGGGACACAGCCAAAGCGCCGACGTCAGCGGCACTGCTCTAAATCACGTCGTGGAAAAGACAGCAATACCGGCACAAGAGACAACAACACTCTGGATGATGCCAAAGACAAAGAAGACCCCGTCGAGCCAACTTTCGAACAGGACGATCGGGAAGATGGGCAAGTTAGCCCTGACGAACAGGCCGTAAACGAAGACTCGGAGGACAGTAATTATCTCCCACTCTCCGACGACGAGGTGAGCCTCGGCGATGAAGACTTTATCGTACCTGAGGAACCTCTCGAGCAGGAGCGCTTTCAGCGCCGGTTAATTGCCACTGCAAGGAGCCTGAAAAAGAAGCAGCAGCAGCTTCAAGCTGATCAAAATCTGCTCATCGATAGGTGGACTAATGTCCTCGCAGCTGAGGAATATGGCCTCGAGCGCCCAACCAAGAGTTACCCGAAGCGTAAACTGCTACCCCAATTTGACGATGAGGCCCTCGAGCCCGCACCATCAGCACGTAATGCGGTTGACCGACCACCTCGTGGCTGGGACAAAATGGCAACTCAAGCCGAACACCAGCCCATACTACCTCGCCGTAAAGGTAGAGATATAACAGCTCGGGGATATATATATGATCTGCGGCAAGACCTAGACAGTAGAGCAGGTCAGACCAGATCGATCTACGGACTGCGGGGGCGTGCCCCGACGCGCGACGACGGCTATCTAGCCGGACGTGACAAGCATAATCACGCCCGGGCCAAAAACCGCAGACAGACTCCATCCGAGCTACGTCACGACATGGCCCGATATAGGGGCGCCGCACACCCCCTCTGGTTCACTGATGAAGTAATGGAGCACGAATTCCTATAAGGGTTTAAACCCGTCAATATCGAATCATATGATGGAACAACAGATCCCGCGGTATGGATTGAGGATTTTCTACTCCATAGTCATATGGCCCGTGGTGATGATCTTCATGCCATCAAATAGCTCCCACTAAAACTCAAGGGACCAGCTCGGCACTGGTTGAACAGTCTGCCTGAAAACTCCATTGGCAGCTGGGAGGACTTGGAAGACGCCTTCCGCGACAACTTCCAAGGTACATACGTCCGACCTCCGGATGCCAATGACTTGAGTCACATAGGTCAACAGCCTGGAGAGTCAGCCAGGAAATTATGGACTAGGTTCCTAACTAAAAAGAACTAAATCGTCGACTGTCCGGATGCCAAAGCCCTAGTGGCCTTTAAGCATAGCATCCGCGACGAATGGCTCGCCCGACACCTCGGCCAGGAAAAGCCGAAGTCCATGGCAGCCTCACGGCACTCATGACCCGCATTTGCACGGGCGAAGATAGCTGGATAGCCCGTAGCAATAATAATTCAAGCGAACCTGGCACCTCTGAAGCCAAAAATAGCAAAGCCAAGCCCCGACGCAACAGGCACAAGCGTCGAAACAACGGTGACAATACCGATGACACGGCGGTCAACGACGGATTCAGTGGCTCCAAATCTGGCCAGCGGAAGAAGCCATTTAAAAGGAACAATCCGGGCTCATCCAGCTTGGACCGCATACTCGATCGTCCATGTCAGATCCACGACACCCCCGATAAACCAGCCAATCATACCAACAGAAGCTGTTGGTCTTTAAACAGGTCGACAAGTTAAATGTCGAGAACAAGGAGAAGGGGTCGCAGAGTGAGGACGACGACGAGGAGCCCTGTGGCACCCCGGCTCAGAGCGACCGGTTTACCATGCATTGCCAGCCCAGAGACCAAGTCTTCTGGCAACACACAACATCTTGGTACAGAAAACAACCGCTTTATTGATGCTAGCGGCTCAAAGTTTATATTACAACAGGTAGCAAGGCCAAGCGGCACTCCCGGTGCGGCTGAACAATATGTACATTATTTAGTGAACATAAAGGGGCCTCGATCATAACAACTACGCGGCAGCGGAACAACGTCGTAGCGGAACTCCATAGCACAGGGACACCGATGTGGACACGATCTAGACTCGAACAGCACTCCTTCCAAGGGGACTTCCCTGAAATCTGGCATTTCACACCAGGTCAGTACATTGAATGTACTTGCAAGCTCACAACAAGCATAAACATAATGACAAACAATATCATGATAATTAACCAATTATTAGTAATGCAACAATGTAACCAACATGCTGTGATCACGCTCTTATGAGAATAGTCCCTCGGACTAGCTTACCAATGGTGATCGCTTCTGGATCACAAACGTACCAACCACATGATCTTAGCTATGGATACCTCGTGATCATTCCGGCGATCACAACCACGACCAATATTTGGTCTCAAACAATGATCCTTCCGGCGATCACAACCACGACCAACACTTGGTCTCAACCAACAGGATGACCTTCCCACCATCCTCAACAGTGCAAAGTTCATGACTTAGTGTGCAAGATTAATTAAATGTTGACCCATAGTGTGACCTACTTTCGAGGTGTCCGTAACCGTGGACTCGGCTATCGATAGATTAATACACTCTGCAGAGGTAGCGCACTGTACCCACACCACGGAACCCATGGCCTCGTACTCTCATTCGGGTGGACCAACGACATTCCAACGAAACCCCTCCATTGCCATGACACTCTCTCGGCCACTCCGACCCACTCCCAACTTGGCTAGTCCTGGGTGGCCCCGTGTCTACCAAAGACATAACGACCACCGTCGTGGCCAAAACATAGACGTCCCACACAGGGACCGGTACCAAAAATCTCAACAACGGGCACACAAGGTTATGTCTGCTTACCGGGCCAGGGTACCGCATGCACATAACCTTCCCTTGTTGGAGGCACCGACCAGAGGCATGACAACGGACCGAATAAAGGCCTTCCCATAAAGGCAAATGTGGTAGCACTGGGAAAACTCGATTCAGTGGCACCATGACCTGGTCAACGATATATTCAAGTTGTGTTATTATCAGGTTCAACTTAATTGAAAATAACCGGTGTCATAGCATGCCATGAAATGCAACACTAACATATGCATCACATATAAACCGAAATGACTGAGTCAACTAACTCCACACTAACCATAATCATCAACAACTCCTCATACTTTTCTGGTTAGGATAAAGCTTCACTTTAACAGAATCTTTTCTAACAATTTATCATTTTTCTCATGCAAGCAAAGTAACTCCAATTGATTACTTATATCCATAACCATATTATTTCTATCATAACAAAAAGTTAATCCTAGTTTCTTTAACAACTTAGTTAGCTTTAAACTTTCTGTAAATCAAGCATATTAACTTAAAGTGCAACTAACAGAATATAAATAACATAATAGTGATTTAAATTCATGGATTAAACCATTCATTCAAGTAGAAAAATCACAAATATTGAAGTGGCATCATGAAAATGTTGCTGTGGCTTGCCTTAGTGCAGATGAGGTTCACAAGCCTTCTGGTGATCCTCAAGACAAGCTTCACTCTCTGAAAATAATTTTAAACACAAGAAGAAAATATCAAGAACCCTTCTGAAATTCAACAGAAAATCTAGATAGCTTAGAAAAATCTCATTTTTGGTGAGCTGCTAGATTTCTTTGCAAAGAACACAATGCAAAACGAATCAATTCATTTGGACTTATGGTTGAAGAGTTATAGCTGTTTGAATCTCTCTGGATAAAATGAAATTTGAATTTAAATAAAAAGAGACTGGGGGGTGACGTCGAAGGCGTAAAGCCTCGGGGCGCCACCACTCGTACCGCTTCGCGCGCGTACTGAGTGGCTGACTAGCGGGCCTCGCTAGTCAGGTGAGGTGGAGGGGGAGAAGGAAACAGAGAGTGGCGCGGCTTGCCGGAGCTCACCTCGGCGGCGAGGGCTCCTTGGCCAAAATGAGAGGGAGGGATCGAGAGAGGAGACGGAGGCGCACCTGCCCGTACCCGTAGAGTAGCTAGGCGTGGTCGGACGGCGTCGGGATCGTCCTCTCTAGTGGAGACAGGAAGCATAGCTTGCCGGAGACGAAGACGACGGCGAGTAGAGGTGACTCCAGGGGCTCCAACTGGGCGGAACAGCACCACCGCAGTGTGGTAGAGGCTCTGGAAGGGTCGCCCAGACCTGGGAGGGGCTGGAGCTACCGCGACGACCCGGGGGGATCGCCGGCGAGCTCGAGCTTGGGGACGGCGGCTCGTGCCCGGCTGGGCTACAGCTATCTACAAGGTTGTGGAGTGTGTGGGAGTGGAGGATGGTGCTCGAGGAGGCTGGTGAGCACTCCATTTATAGGCGAGCGTCGAGGGGTGGATCGGGCTCCGTCGGTGACACCTGCACACGGCGCCCGGCGACGAGCGGCGTCAATGAGAGAGGGAGAAGGCGACGCAGCTCATGCAGGGACTGTGGGCGAACGGGGGCAAGCACATGATCGAGAGGAAGGCGACGAGCACAGTGCAGAGCGCACTGTTGCGTCGGCCGGACCGCGCCCGTGCTCGCTGCGGCGAGCTCCGACATCGGCGAGTGCCAGGGGAGAGTTAAGGGGGTTTGGAGGAAGATGGTGGCGAGGTTTGGCACGCTTTGGCAGTCTGGGAAGCGAGCACGCGCGAAACAGAGTGCTCGGCGGCACTCAAAGCGCGTCGACACGCAGGCTGGCATCATGTACACGCGTGGTCACTGCGTGAACTTTGCCCCCAGGCCGACCTACGTCCAAAGTTCATGTCTGGCTTGCTGTTCGTGGTAGTTTTGAAGATTACCACGCTTTGGTTTGGACCCAGACGTAGTAGAAAAGATTTCACAAGTCAAGTAAGTTTCTGATCAGTAACTTTGAGAGTTTACTAAGGTCAAATGGCTGGGAGTTAGGAGCTGGGTTTTGGAGGCTAGCAATCATCTACTAAGGTGATGATGCACAAGAAAAATCAGCCTAATTGGAGCAAGTAAAATGGTAGTTGCTGTGGAAACCACCATTTCTGTCCAGAACAGAAAATATTTTCTGTAGCAAAAATATTCCAAAAACTCATGCAATATTTTTGCTCAGGAAGGTGCCCTAGGGTTCAAAGAATATTTGTGAATTTTCTCAGATTTTTGTGGGCAAGAAAAATTGGGGTTGCTTTGGAGCACATTGAGCTAGCTAGGGTTTTGGAGAGGGAAAGGGATATTTTTCATTTAAGAAAAATATTCCAAATATTATTTTGAGGTGAACCAGAGAGGGAATGATGACTAGAGAGTGAAATGAGGCACTTGGGTGAAAGCCAAGGGGTACCCAAGTGTTTAAGTCCATATGAAAAGATTCAAAAAAAACTCAAAATTTCAAAACCAATCCAAATGAAAATCAGACAAATAAAGGAGGGCAAAAACCAGGCTGTCACAAACCTCCCCCACTTAGAATGAATCTCATTCTCGAGATTCGGTTGCTTGGGAAAACCATTATGGATAATGTGCATTCTTCTCGTTCCCAAGTTGATTCTGACCTAGTGTGATGCTCCCACTAGACTTTGTAGAACTTCCTCACTTTACTGCGAGTGACCCTTTCCATCTGATCCAAAATTTTAACCGGTCTCTCTTCATATGTTAAATCCCTTGCCAACTCTATCTCGGCCATAGCAATCCTTTTCTCAGGCGGCGATATACATCGCCTCAACTGTGAAACATGAAACACGTTGTGCACGTTGCTACCTCTTGAGCACTGCGTTGGTTTTCCCTTGAAGAGGAAAGGGTGATGCAGCAAAGTAGTGTAAGTATTTCCCTCAGTTTTTGAGAACCAAGGTATCAATCTAGTAGGAGGCTACGCGCGAGTCCCTCGCACCTACACAAAACAAATAACTCCTCGCAACCAACGCGATAAGGGGTTGTCAATCCCTTCACGTTCACTTACGAGAGTGAGATCTGATAGATATGATAGGATAATATTTTTGGTATTTTTGTGATAAAGATGCAAAGTAAAATAAAAGCAAAGTAAAAAGCAAAGGAAATAACTAAGTGTTGGAAGATTAATACGATGAAGATAGACCCGGGGGCCATAGGTTTCACTAGTGGCTTCTCCCAAGAGCATAAGTATTTTACGGTGGGTGAACGAATTACTGTTGAGCAATTAACAGAATTGAGCATAGTTATGAGAATATCTAGGTATGATCATGTATATAGGCATCACGTCCGAGACAAGTAGACCGACTCCTGCCTGCATCTACTACTATTACTCCACTCATCGACCACTATCCGGCATGCATCTAGAGTATTAAGTTCATGAAAACAGAGTTACGCCTTAAGCAAGATGACATGATGTAGAGGGATAAATTCATGCAATATGATAAAAACCCCATCTTGTTATCCTCGATGGCAACAATACAATACGTCCCTTGCTGCCCCTACTGTCACTGGGAAAGGACACCGCAAGATTGAACCCAAAGCTCAGCACTTCTCCCATTGCAAGAAAGATCAATCTAGTAGGCCAAACCAAACTGATAATTCGAAGAGACTTGCAAAGATAACCAATCATACATAAAAGAATTCAGAGAAGATTCAAATATTGTTCATAGATAATCTTGATCATAAACCCACAATTCATCGGTCTCAACAAACACACCGCAAAAAGAAGATTACATCAAATAGATCTCCACGAGAGAGGGGGAGAACATTGTATTGAGATCCAAAAAGAGAGAACAAGCCATCTAGCTAATAGATATGGACCCGAAGGTCTGAGGTAAACAACTCACACTTCGTCGGAGAGGCTATGGTGTTGATGTAGAAGCCCTCCGTGATGGATGCCCCCTCCGGCGGAGCTCCGGAACAGGCCCCAAGATGGGATCTCGTGGGTACAGAAGGTTGCGGCGGTGGAATTAGGTTTTTGGCTCCGTATCTGATCGTTTGGGGTACGTAGGTATATATAGGAGGAAGAAGTACGTCGGTGGAGCAACATGGGGCCCACGAGGGTGGAGGGCGCGACCTGGGGGGTGGGCGCGCCCCCCTGCCTCATGGCCTCCTGGAAGCTTCTCTTACGTAGGGTCCATGTCTCCTAGATCATGTTCGTTCCAAAAATCACGCTCCCGAAGGTTTCGTTCCGTTTGGACTCCGTTTGATATTCTTTTTCTGCGAAACTCTGAAATAGGCAAAAAATAGCAATTCTGGGTTGGGCCTCCGGTTAATAGGTTAGTCCCAAAAATAATATAAAAGTGGATAATAAAGCCCAATATTGTCCAAAACAATAGATCATATAGCATGGAGCAATCAAAAATTATAGATACATTGGAGACGTATCAAGCATCCCCAAGCTTAATTCCTGCTCGTCCTCGAGTAGGTAAATGATAAAAAAGATAATTTTTGATGCGGAGTGCTACTTGGCATAATTTCAATGTAATTCTTCTTAATTGTGGTATGAATATTCAGATCCGAAAGATTCAAGATAAAAGTTCATATTGACATAAAAATAAAAATACTTCAAGCAGACAAACTAAGCAATTATGTCTTCTCAAAATAACATGGCCAAAGAAAGTTCATCCCTACAAAATCATATAGTTTAGTGATGCTCCATTTTCGTCACACAAGAATGCTCTCATCATGCACAACCCCGATGACAAGCCAAGCAATTGTTTCATACTTTTGTAATCTCAAACCTATAAACTTTCACGCAATATATGAGCGCGAGCCATGGACATAGCACTATGGATGGAATAGAATATGATGATGGGGGTTATGTGGAGAAGACAAAAAAGGAGAAAGTCTCGCATCAACGAGGCTAATCAATGAGCTATGGAGATGCCCATCGATTGATGTTAATGCAAGGAGTAGGGATTGCCATGCAACGGATGCACTAGAGCTATAAATGTATGAAAGCTCAACAAAAGAAATAAGTGGGTGTGCATCCAACTTGCTTGCTCACGAAGACCTAGGGCACTTGAGGAGGCCCATTGTTGGAATATACAAGCCAAGTTCTATAATGAAAAATTCCCACTAGTATATGAAAGTGACAAAACAAGAGACTCTCTATCATGAAGATTATGGTGCTACTTCGAAGCACAAGTGTGGCAAAGGATAGTAGCATTGTCCCTTCTCTCTTTTTCTCTCATATATATTTTTTGGGCCTTCTCTTTTTTTTATGGCCTTTCTCTCTTTTTTTATTCCTCACTTGGGACAATGCTCTAGAAAATGATGATCATCACACTTCTATTTATTCACAACTCAATGATTACAACTCGATACTAGAACAAAGTATGACTCTATATGAATGCCTCCGACGGTGTACCGGGATATGCAATGAACCAAGAGTGACATGTATGAAAGAATTATGAACTGTGGCTTTGCCACAAATACTATGTCAACTACATGATCATGCTAAGCAATATGACAATGATGAATCTGTCATGATAAACGGAATGGTGGAAAGTTGCATGGCAATATATCTCGGAATGGCTATGGAAATGCCATAATTGGTAGGTATGGTGGCTGTTTTGAGGAAGATATAAGGAGGTTTATGTGTGAAAGAGTGTATCATATCACGGGGTTTGGAAGCACCGCGAAGTTTGCACCAACTCTCAATGTGAGAAAGGGCAATGCACGGTACCGAAGACGCTAGCAATGATGGAAGGGTGAGAGTGCGTATAATCCATGGACTCAACATTAGTCATAAAGAACTCACATACTTATTGCAAAAATCTACAAGTCATCAAAAACCAAGCACTACACGCATGCTCCTAGGAGGATAGATTGGTAGGAAAAGACCATCGCTCGTCCCCGACCGCCACTCATAAGGAGGACAATCAAAGAACACCTCATGTTCCAAATTTGTTACATAACGTTTACGATACGTGCATGTTACGGGACTTGCAAACTTCAACGCAAGCATTTCTCAAATTCACAACTACTCAACTAGCACGACTCTGATATTACAACCTCCATATCTCAAAACAATCATCAAGCATCAAACTTCTCTTAGTATTCGACAAACTCATAAGAAAGTTTTTACTAATCTTGAATACCTAGCATATTAGGATTATTTAAGCAAATTACCATGCTATTTAAGACTCTCAAAATAATCTACGTGAAGCATGAGAGATCAATAGTTTCTATAAAACAAATCCACCACCGTGCTCTAAAAGATATAAGTGAAGTACTAGAGCAAAACTATATAACTCAACAGATATAAGTGAAGCACATAGAGTATTCTAACAATTTCCAAATCATGTATGGCTCTCTCAAAAGGTGTGTACAGCAAGGATGATTGTGGTAAACTAAAAAGCAAAGACTCAAATCATACAAGACGCTCCAAGCAAAACACATATCATGTGGTGAATAAAAATATAGCTCCAAGTAAAGATACCGATGGAAGTAGACGAAAGAGGGGATGCCTTCCGGGGCATCCCCAAGCTTTGGCTTTTTGGTGTCCTTATATTATCTTGGGGGTGCCATGGGAATCCCAAAGCTTAGGCTCTTGCTACTCCTTGTTCCATAATGCATCAAAATCTTTCACCCAAAACTTGAAAACTTCACAACACAAAACTCAACAGAAATCTCGTGAGCTCCGTTAGCGAAAGAAAACAAAAGACCACTTCAAGGTAATGTAATGAACCCATTCTTTATTTATATTGGTGTTAAACCTACTGTATTCCAACTTCTATATGGTTTATAAACTATTTTATTAGCCATAGATTCATCAAAATAAGCAAACAACACATGAAAAACAGAATCTGTCAAAAACAGAACAGTCTGTAGTAATCTGTAACTAAAGCAAACTTCTGGAACTCCAAAAAATCAGCCAAAATAGGACGACCTAGTAAATTTGTTTATTGATCAGCAGAAATTGGAATCACTATTTTATCACGTCCTGGTGATTTTTAACAATGGTTTTCGTGAACAGAAAGTTTCTGGAAATTTCTGCAAGATCAAAATAACTATCATCCAAGAAGATCCTATAGGTTTAACTTGGCACAAACACTAATTAAAACATAAAAACACATCTAACCAGAGGCTAGAACAAAGATTTATTCCTAAACAGAAGCAAAAAGCAAAAAACTAAAAATAAAATTGAGTTGCCTCCCAACAAGCGCTATCGTTTAACGCCCCTAGCTAGGCATAAAAGCAAGGATAGATCTAGGTATTGCCATTCTTTGGTAGGCAATCCATAAGTGGCTCTCATGATAGATTCATATGGCAATTTTATTTTCTTCCTAGGGAAGTATTCCATGCCTTTCTTTAATGGAAATTGGAATCTAATATTCCCTTCCTTCATATCAATAATTGCACCAATCGTTCTAAGGAAAGGTCTACCAAGAATAATAGGACATGAAGGAGTGCAATCTATATCAAGAACGATAAAGTCTACGGCACATAATTCCTATTTGCAACAATAAGAACATCATTAATTCTTCCCATAGGTTTCTTAATAGTGGAATCCGCAAGGTGCAAGTTTAGAGAGCAATCATCAAAATCACGGAAATCTAGCAAATCACACGAAGTTTTGGGAATAGTGGAAACACTAGCACCCAAATCACATAAAGCATAGAACTCATGATCTTTAATCTTAATTATAATAGTTGGTTCCCACTCATCATAAAGTTTTCTAGGGATAGAAACTTCCAACTCAAGCTTTTCTTCATAAGATTGCATCAAGGCATCAACGATATGTTTAGTAAACGCTTTATTTTGACTATAAGCATGAGGAGAATTTAGCACGGATTGCAACAAGGAAATACAATCAATCAAAGAGCAATTTTCATAATTAAATTCCTTGAAATCCAAAATAGTGGGTTTAGCAACATCTAGGGTTTTGATTTCTTCAATCTCACTTTTATCAAATTTAGCATCAAGATCTAAAAACTCCGAATTTTTGCAACGCCTTCTAGGTAAAGGTGGATCATATTCAGTCCCATCATTATCAAGATTCATATTGAAAAAAAAGGATTTAATAGGGGACACATCAATAACTTTTAGATCTTCATCTTTATTTTTATGGAAATCCGGTTTAGCGGCCATCTGATTAACTAAGGTAGCCTGCTTATCCGATATTTCAGCAGTCAACTTCTCAAGACGAGCAATTTGGGATCTTAAACCATCAAATTCTTAGACATATCATCGAGCTCTTTATTCATATAACTCATAAAACTTTTTTGTTCCTTAAGCTCGTTTCTGAAGGAATTATTATGCTCAAATTGCAAAACCATAAAACTCCTGACGTTGCTTTCGATCTCTTCTAACCTTTTAAGGTGAAGATCACCAAATCTAGGTAGAGCCATCGTGACAAACAGGCAACCCAACACACGAGCAAACAAAAAGCAAGCAAAAAAGGGGCGAACGAAAAAGAGAGGGCGAATAAAACGGCAAGGGTGAAGTGGGGGAGAGGAAAACGAGAGGCAAATGGCAAATAATGTAATGCGGGAGATAAGGGATTGTGATGGGTACTTGGTATGTTGACTTTTGCGTAGACCTCCCCGGCAACGGCGCCAGAAATCCTTCTTGCTACCTCTTGAGCACTGCGTTGGTTTTCCCTTGAAGAGGAAAGGGTGATGCAGCAAAGTAGTGTAAGTATTTCCCTCAGTTTTTGAGAACCAAGGTATCAATCCAGTAGGCTACGCGCGAGTCCCTCGCACCTACACAAAACAAATAACTCCTCGCAACCAACACGATAAGGGGTTGTCAATCCCTTCACGGTCACATACGAGAGTCAGATCTGATAGATATGATAGGATAATATTTTTGGTATTTTTGTGATAAAGATGCAAAGTAAAATAAAAGCAAAGTAAAAAAGCAAAGGAAATAACTAAGTGTTGGAAGATTAATATGATGAATATAGACCCGGGGGCCATAGGTTTCACTAGTGGCTTCTCTCAAGAGCATAAGCATTTTACGATGGGGAACGAATTACTGTTGAGCAATTGACAGAATTGAGCATAGTTATGAGAATATCTAGGTATGATCATGTATATAGGCATCACGTCCGAGACAAGTAGACCGACTCCTGCCTGCATCTACTACTATTACTCCACTCATCGACCGCTATCCAGCATGCATCTAAAGTATTAAGTTCATGAAAACAGAGTAACGCCTTAAGCAAGATGACATGATGTAGAGGGATAAATTCATGCAATACGATAAAAAACATCTTGTTATCCTCGATAGCAACAATACAATACGTGCCTTGCTGCCCCTACTGTGACTGGGAAAGGACACCGCAAGATTGAACCCAAAGCTAAGCACTTCTCCCATTGCAAGAAAGATCAATCCAGTAGGCCAAACCAAACTGATAATTCGAAGAGACTTGCAAAGATAACCAATCATACATAAAAGAATTCAGAGAAGATTCAAATATTGTTCATAGATAATCTTGATCATAAACCCACAATTCATCGGTCTCCAAACACACCGGGAAAAGAAGATTACATCGAATAGATCTCCACGAGAGAGGGGGAGAACATTGTATTGAGATCCAAAAAGAGAGAAGAAGCCATCTAGCTAATAGCTATGGAACCCGAAGGTCTGAGGTAAACTACTCACACTTCATCGGAGAGGCTATGGTGTTGATGTAGAAGCCCTCCGTGATGGATGCCCCCTCCGGCAGAGCTCCGAAACAGGCCCCAAGATGGGATCTCGTGGGTGCAGAAGGCTGCGGCGGTGGAATTAGGTTTTTGGCTCCGTATCTGAACGTTTGGGGCTACGTAGGTATATATAGGAGGAAGAAGTACATCGATGGAGCAATGTGGGGCCCACGAGGGTGGAGTGCGCGCCCTGGGGGGTGGGCGCGGCCCCCTACCTCGTGGCCTCCTGGAAGCTTCTCTTACGTAGGGTCCAAGTCTCCTAGATCATGTTCGTTCCAAAAATCACGCTCCCGAAGGTTTCATTCCCTTTGGACTCCTTTTGATATTGTTTTTCTGCGAAACTCTGAAATAGGCAAAAAACATCAATTCTGGGCTGGGCCTCCGGCTAAAAGGTTAGTCCCAAAAATAATATAAAAGTGGATAATAAAGCCCAATATTGTCCAAAACAGTAGATAATATAGCATGGAGCAATCAAAAATTATAGATACGTTGGAGACGTATCACACGTCTGACAATTCTGGGGGTAGTTCAAACTGATATGCAACAGTACCCACTCGGGACATCACTGGAAATGGACCAATAAATCTGGGTGCCAAATTTCCACAAGTCTGGAATCTCTTGACTCCTTTCATAGGGGTGACTCGGAGGTATACATGTTCTCCAGGTTCAAAACTGATCTGTCGGTGCTTTGCATCATAATAACTCTTCTGTCGAGATTTGGCCAATTGCAATCTATCTGTGATTTCCCTAACTTGTTTCTCAGCTTCCATCATGAGATCTGTTCCGAAAATGCGGCTATCTCCAGCTTGAGAACAATTTAAAGGAGTGCGGGACGCACGGCCATACAAAGCCTCGTACGGTGACATCTTTAGACTGGTCTGGAAGCTGTTGTTATAAGAGAACTCGGCATACGGCAGACAGTCTTCCCATTTAGATCCTTGGGCCAAAGCACAGGCTCGCAGCATATCTTCGAGTATTTGGTTTACCCGCTCTGTCTGTCCATCGGTCTGAGGATGATAAGCGGTACTGTATTTCAGCGCTGTCCCCAAGGCTTGATGGAGACGTGACCAAAAAGCGGAGGTAAAAAGTGAACCTCGGTCGGAAGTGATGGTTCGAGGTACTCCATGCAGACTGACTATCCTGGATACATACAGTTGTGCGAGTTGGTCCACTCGATATGTGGTTCTGATCGGGATAAAGTGAGCAAGCTTGGTTAAGGTGTCCACTATGACCCAGATTGCATCATTGCCTCGCTGAGTCTTGGGCAGTCCTGTGATGAAATCCATGCAGACATCATCCCATTTCCATTGTGAGACTGGCAGTGGTTGGAGAAGTCTGGCTGGCTTCTGATGCTCTGCCTTTACCTTGTTGCTTATGTCGCAACATGCCACAAAATAGGCAATGTCTTTCTTCATTCCATCCCACCAAAATATTTGTCGGAGGTCTTCATACATTTTCGTACCTCTCGGGTGAATGGAATACGAAGATTCGTGTGCTTCAGACAGGATTTTCTGCTTTAAATCTGCTTGATTGGGTACACAAATCCTTCCCCGGAAAAGGAGTGTACCCAATTGATCCTTCGAGAAATCTGAAGTCTGTCCTGCTACCATATTCTTGGCACGTTTCTGCAGAACGGTGTTAGCTGGCTGGGCCTTGCGGATCTCTTCCTCAAGTGTGGGGGCAGCTTCCAAAATATTAGCAAGGCCAGCATCAACTATGACCAGGTTGAGCTGAGCAATCTCCTCTTGAAGTTCAGGAGGCAAGGATTCCAATATGACATTCAAGCTGACAGGCTTTCGAGATCACGTTGGCCTTACCCAGGCGACCACGTTGGCCTTACCCAGGTGGTAATTTATTCCAAGATCATAATCCTTGACTAACTCAAGCCATCTTTGTTGACGGAGATTTAAATCTGGCTGAGTAAATATATACTTGAGACTTTTGTGATCTGTAAAAATTTGGCATCTCTTCCCGATGAGATAGTATCTCCAAATTTTTAGAGCATGAACCACCGTGGCCAATTCCAGATCATGAGTAGGGTAATTTCCCCCGTGCGGTCGTAGTTGTCGCGATGCATAGGCTACTACTTTGCCGTCTTGCATAAGTACACATCCCAGACCTTGTCTGGAGGCGTCGCAGTACACATCAAAACTGCGGTAGATATCTGGAAGAGTTAACACAGGTGCGGTTGTCAGCCGTATCTTTAACTCATTGAAACTTTTCTCGCAGTCCTCAGTCCATTGAAACTTCTTATCCTTTTTAGCAGCTCCGTCATGGGTTTAGCAATTTTGGAAAACCCTTCAATGAAACGACGGTAATAACCGGCTAATCCAAGAAAACTCCGGATCTGTGATAGGGTTGTGGGTGGCAACCAATCGAGCACATCCTTTACTTTGCTCGGGTCCAGGGCTATACCTTCGGCAGATAGTACATGTCCAAGAAATCCAACTTGCTTGAGCCAAAACTCACACTTACTGAATTTGGCGTACAGCTGATGGTTGCGGTGTCGTTGTAGCACTACTCGGAGGTGTTCTTTGTGATCTTCCTCACTTCTTGAGTAGATAAGTATGTCATCGATGAAGACTACCACGAACTTATCGAGGAAGTCCACGAATACTTTGTTCATCATATGCATGAAGAAAGCTGGGGCATTGGTGAGACCAAAGGACATAACTGTATATTCATAAAGACCGTACCGAGTAGTGAATGCGGTCTTAGGAATATCTTCCTTTTTAATCTTGAGTTGATGATATGCTGTCCTTAGATCAATCTTGGAGAATATTTTCGCCCCACTGAGCTGATCAAACAGGTCATCAATCCTTGGCAGCGGATATTTGTTTTTGATGGTGACATCTTTCAGCTGACGGTAATCCACACACATGCGGAGGCTGCCATCCTTTTTGTGCACGAAGATAGCAGGTGATCCCCATGGTGAAGAACTAGGACGGATATATCCTTTCTGGAGCATTTCATCAAGCTGTTTCTTTAGCTACACTAATTCTGATGAGGGCATCCGGTAATACTTCTTGTATAACGGTGCGGTTCTGGGCACAAGATCTATTGCAAACTCAAGCTCGCGATCTGGTGGCATGCCAGGCAACTCTTCTGGAAATACATCAGGAAACTCATTGACCACAGGAATTAATTCCAATTCAGCCACAGCGGTGAAGGCCATTTCTTTCTTGGGTATGCTTCTGCGAGCACAGTGGTAGTCTACCCCTTCGGACTGGTCAAAGTAACCTCTCAGGTCGCACAATTTCTGCATACTTGATATTGAGTCAGCCAATTCATACCCAAGATAACATCCAACTTATCAGACTCAATGATTATCAAAGAAGTTGGAAAACAGACTACGTTGGTATTGATTTCCAGATTATGACAGACCAGATTGCTCCTGATTAATGATCCCGGGGTTTGTACCAGCATATTCTTGCCCAAAAGCGAACAAGGAAATTTGTTTTGGGCAACAAAACTCCGAGAAATAAAAGAGTGCGAAGCCCCAGAGTCAAATAAAATTACTGCAGGTGTGTTATTAACAGAGAACCTACCAATGACGACTTCAGGGTTCTCTTGGGCTTCATCGGCGGAGAGGTGATGAATGTGCCAAATGATGTTTTGCTGGGTCGGGCATGACTCCATAGAGTTGACTTGTGGCCTGAATAGAGCATTTGCCTTGCTGTTCTTGGGACACTATCTGGCATAATGTCCGGGTTTGCCCACAACTGAAGCAAGCATTGATGTGCTGGCACTCCTCGTGCACTGGGTTGGGCACGACATTCTTGACTTGGGTGGTGGTCTTGTCAACATTCTGTTGCCAATTGGGCTTGTATTCCACCTGAGTCTGCTGCCAGGTACGAGCCTTTTGCACGGTTTGCCCATCCTTCTTTGGCTCAAACTTGCACTTGTGATCGTTATTGACAGGCCTGTTGTCCGATACGAGCTTGTGCTCCCTTTTAGCAATGAAAGCTTTGTTCACCAGAGTTTGGAAATCTGGGAAATCAAACATGCTGAGAGTACACCGGAGTTGCGGGTTTAATCCACCAAGAAATCTGTCAATCTTTCTTTCTTCGGTGGCCACGTCATGAAGAGAGTAACGGGCCAGATGATTGAATTTTTGCAAATATTCACCCACAGACTGATTTCCTTGGAGGAGCAAGAGGAATTCGTGATGCTTGGTCTTCATAATTCTAGTAGGGATATGATATTTCCGAAACTGATCCTTGAATTTTGTCCAGGTAATTTCTTCATCAGCGGGCCACATGGATTTTGCATTTTCCCGCAGCAGCGCCTTCAAGATAATGAGTTGCAAACGGAACTTTATCATCTTCTTCCATACGAGCAATCTCAAGCTTTCTCTCAATGGTTCGTAACCAATCGTCTGCATCCAAGGGATCAAGGAGCTGACTGAAACTGGGAGGCTTGGTCCTCTGAAAATCTGACAACTTGGAGTGGTGACCATACTGATTTCCATTCTGACCAACCATAGCTTGCACACTTCTTAATATTTCAATTAGATCATTACTCCATCTTTCCTCAAACATTTGCAGAATTTGCTCGGTGGAGGGCGGATTTGGCGGTGGAGGGGCGATGGTGGAACGTACGGCTCGGGGGAGTGTCCTGCCTATCGTGCGGAACGACGAACAGTGGTACCCTCGCGAACGTTGCTACTGCTGCCTCCCCGCGGCATCCTATTATGATTTTTCCCAAGGCAACGCAACCGAGATGAGAAACATTTAAAATAAATTGGGGAAAAGCCAGCAACAAAAGCCAGAGAAAAACTGAAATAATGAAGAAAACATAGCAAATAAAATAGAGTTCCAACATAATTATACATAAACTCATACATGAAAGATAACCAACATGCCAGGTTCAACTACTCTCATACAGGAAATGAAACATCATGACTCGTACTACTACATCCGGACATCATCCCAACGACTGCAGATACTCAGAGGCTCTACTGCTCTGCTGGTGCTGCGGCTTCGTCTCCTGAAGCGGACACGGATCCTGAACTGACGAGGTTAACTGAGACCTCCGGGTTAAAGGTAACACAACGACGCTGCCTAGAGGGCTCTCCCTCAGGGGCTGGTGTAGGCTGAAGCATCGGGGCTACAAGAGTAGTGAGAAGTGTAACCCACTCAGCAGGGGCACTGAGAGGGTTCACCGTCGAGGCGCCCGAGCTACTCGGGGGAGTAACCGGTGAAACATGGGAACTAGAACTAGCTGGAATATAAGGAGTAAATCCCAGGGAGGATGGATTAGTGGCAGATCTAGTAGAGACTAAAGCAGCTGCTAAAGCAGTACGAGTGCGAGTCAGCTCTCGAGCCAGCTCGTGGATCATAAGATAGCTAGCGGTGATATAACGAGCAAGATGGCTAGCAACACTATCAGACTCCGGATCAATGATAGGGAAACGGACACGACCATTGTCGTGCAGAGAAGGATAGTAGTAGAAACCTGGGTGGTTCTGCATCCGGACCTCGTTATAACGAAGCTCGACAAGGACCTCGAATGCAGCAAACTGGACAGCCTGAGAAGCTGTAGAAGCATAACCGCTCCGAGAGGTATGAGTGTAAGTGCTGGAATCAGAACTGGTGTGCAGAGTAACCACTGCGTGATACTCATACACTGAGTCAGCTAGACGCTCCCGGTACACGCGATAGACTAGATCGTCACCGAGGGGGTACAGCCGACACCACACGCTACGAAGGAGATGCGGCAACGTGAACGGCATCAGCTGCAACTGGCACGGATACGACACCGGAGCCATCTACACTCACAACCATTAGCAGGTTAGCATAAAAATAAAACAAGGGCATGCAATGCAACAACCAACTATAAATGCTACTGGCACTCAACTTAGACTCGTATCTAACGTCCAGTTAACACGTCGAAGTCTAGCGTGGGCTACAGTCCGCGCGGCTCTGATACCAAGCGTTGTGGCACCCCGGTTGAGAGGGACCGGTTTACCATGCATTGCCAGCCCAGAGACCAAGTCTTCTGGCAACACACAACATCTTGGTACAGAAAACAACCGCTTTATTGATGCTAGCGGCTCAAAGTTTATATTACAACAGGTAGCGAGGCCAAGCGACACACCCGGTGCGGCTGAACAATATGTACATTATTTAGTGAACATAAAGGGGCCTCGATCATATCAACTACGCGGCAGCGGAACAACGTCGTAGCGGAACTCCATAGCACAGGGACACCAATGTGGACACGATCTAGACTCGAACAGCACTCCTTTCCAACGGGACATCCTTGAAATCTAGCATGACACGCCAGGTCAGTACATTGAATGTACTTGCAAGCTCACAACAAGCATAAACATAATGACAAACAATATCATGATAATTAACCAATTATTAGTAATGCAACAATGTAACCAACATGCTATGATCACGCTCTTATGAGAACAGTCCCTCGGACTAGCTTACCAACGGTGATCGCTTCTGGATCACAAACGTACCAACCACATGATCTTAGCTATGGATACCTCGTGATCATTCCGGCAATCACAGCCACGACCAATATTTGGTCCCAAACAGTGATCCTTCCGGCGATCACAACCACGACCAACACTTGGTCTTAACCAACAGGATGAACTTCCCGCCATCCTCAATAGTGCAAAGTTCATGACTTAGTGTGCCAGATTAATTAAATGTTGACCCATGGTGTGACCTACTTTCGAGGTGTCTGTAACCGTGGACTCGGCTATCGATAGATTAATACACTCTGCAGAGGTAGCGCACTGTGTCCACACCACGGAACCCATGGCCTCGTACTCCCATTCGGGTGGACCAACGACATTCCGACAAAACCCCTCCATTGCCATGACACTCTCTCGGCCACTCCGACCCACTCCCAACTGGGCTAGTCCTGGGTGGCCCCATGTCTACCAAAGACACAACAACCACCGTTGTGGCCAAAACATAGACGTCCCACACAGGGACCGGTACCAAAAACCTCAACAACGGGCACACAAGGTTATGTCTGCTTACCGGGCCAGGGTACCGCACGCCCATAACCTTCCCTCGTTGGAGGCACTGACCAGAGGCATGACAACGGACCGAATAAATGCCTTCCCATAAAGGCAAATGTGGTTGCACTGGGAAAACTCGATTCTGTGGCACCATGACAAGTTGTGTTATTATCAGGTTCAACTTAAATTGAAAATAACCAGTGTCATAGCACCGAGGCCGCCGCTTTGAAGAAGCTGGCGGAGGCCGAAGTTGCTGCCGCGGCGAAGGAGCAGGCCGTAGAAGCCGCGCGCCATCAGTCAGCGTTATTCATCGTCCCCCTAAACTCCGCGCCGCCACCACCAGAGTTCGTGGCGCCGACTGGGGGAGCCGGCGATGAGCACCCGATCATGGAGAGGGACGGCGGCGATGTCGTCATGCCGGACGTGATCGTGCCCCCGCCACCACCATCTGGAGAGGCGCGAGACAAGTAGATGGCAGACCTGTGGGTGCCACCAGCCAAAGGCGAGATGGTGACGGGCTCGACTCCAGAGATCCGCACACCGTCGCGCCGCCGGTTTGCAAAGGTGGTTTCGGCACCACGCCCGCTGGAAGTCGGTGCCGCGACCTCTTCGATCCCGGACGTCAGAAGTGGGATTGCTAGGTTTTCGGGCAGCGGAGCCAGACACTGAATCCGCTCCGCCTTGTTTGTCCAGCCCTGAAAAAACAAATAGGGAAGCTTAGACATCTTCCTTGAGTATACAAGTAAAGGATACACCTTGAAATACGAAAAACTTACCGGATTGGCAGGATGGGTCAGGTTGTACCCACGATCCTCGGTCGTCTTCGGCCACGTATCATTGGCCATGAAAAGCACCTTCTAGATGTCTTCGTGTGTCATGCCCGAAAACTGTTGCAGGGTCTGGTGCTCGGCCGGAACGAACTCCCACAAATGGAAAGTCCGGCTTTGGCATGGAAGGATCCGGCGAAAAAGCATCACCTGGATCACATTGACAAGCTTGATGTTCTTGTCTACCATGCTCTTGATGCGCGTCTGAAGCGCTGTCAGCTCGTCCGACGAAGACCAGTCCAGGCCCTTCTCTAGCCAGGAGGTGAGCCGCATCGGGGCTCCGGACTGGAATTCAGGAGCCGCGGCCCAGGTGGTGTCGCGAGGCTCTGTGATGTAGAACCACTGCTGTTGCCACCCTTTTACGGTCTCCATGAAGGTACCTTTGGGCCATGAGACGTTCGACATCTTGCTCACCATGGCGCCTCCGCACTCTGCGTGTTGAACACCCACCACCTTCAGCTTCACATTAAAGATCTTTAGCCACAATCCAAAGTGGGGTGGGATGCGGAGGAAGGCCTCGCACACGACAATGAATGCCGAGATGTTGAGGAAGGAGTTGGGGCCAGATCGAGGAAATCCAGCCCGTAGTAGAACATGAGTCCGCGGATGAATGGGTGGAGAGGGAATCCCAATGCGCGGACGAAGCGGGGGATGAATACCACCCTCTCATGGGGCTCCGTGGTGGGGATGATCTGCCCCTTTGCTGGAAGCCGATGGGAGATTTCCTGGGCTAAGTACCCAGCCTCCCGGAGCTTGGTGATGTGCTTGTCCTTGACGGAGGAGACCATCCACTTGCACCGCGCTCCAGATCAGGACATGGCCAGAGTGCTTTTCTAAGGCGGAGAGGTTGAGAGCTTTGGAGCTGGAGCTCGAGAATGGGTTGGCAGAGAGAAAGAAGGCGTGGGTGAAAGAGTGATTCCTATCTCCTTATAAAGGCGGCGAATATCAAGCGCCTCCCCACTCGCCTATTCCCCAAGGGTCGCGCAAACGGTGCGGTTGGATTACCCACGCTCGTATTGATGAGAATCCCGCAATAAGGGGACACGATCTCTGCTTCGACAAGACATGCCAATAAAACCGCATCTCGAAACGTGGAGCGGGAGGCTAAAAACAGTTCGAAATAATGACCGGGCAGCGATGTGATGTCACGCTACAAAAGTTGTTAGTAGATTGGACTCGTGAAATATTATACTCTCTGCGGATGTGTGTGGTACTTGTTTTGCAGAGCCGGACACGTTTTCTGTGTTTGAAGGCTGTTTTGGAGTATTCGGAGGAGGAACCCGCCTTGCAATGCCGAAGACAATCTGCGCGCCGGACACATCGTCATTGAAGCCTAGTTCAGGGGCTACTGAGTGAGTCCTGGATTAAGGGGTCCTCGGGCGTCCGGACTATGTAACATGGGCCGGGCTAATGGGCTATGAAGATACAAGACAGAAGACTTCTTCCCGTGTCCGGATGTGACTCTCCTTTGCGTGGATGGCAAGCTTGGCGTTTGGTTCAAAGCTATTAGCTGCTACACTTACACGTGGAAAACTTGCACTTGGCATTCTAAAATTAGACAGCAAACTTTATTGCCGGTCATTTAAAAGTTCAGTGACAAGACAACTGCTGACACAGACTTCTACCTCTCTGACTGAAACAGGAACTTTCGCGCAAAGAAAACACACACAGGGCAGGAACATGACTACACTCGCCCTTCCAAGTTTCTGATCGATCGAACTCTTCGGTGACCAGAAAATGAGAAAAGGGCAGGCCGTCGTTGTACAGACCACAGGTGCTCGGACGCACGGCCGGCATCATGGTCGTCATAACTCATAACCCGTGAGGGGGTGACGAAGCAAGAAAGGAAGGTTAGTTGACGCTCGCTGAGAATGGTGCTAATATCTCCGTTTTGGTGATATAAGGGATTTACAGCATCCACATGACCATGGTCGACAACGGCCTGAAGCCAAATTTTGTTTTTGTTCAGACAAATGGCCGTGCGCTGAACTGGTAAATAATAAACCTATTTTATCTTTCATGGTGTTTCTTTGCTATCATGTGAAGTGGCAAGATAGTTTCAAAATTCAGAATCTTCATTGCAAGTATACGAACTAATGTATTTTGCCCATATGTTGTTGAGTGATAATTTATATGTGTTTGCATCTCAATTGCAGACCAGCAGACCTTTCCGTCCTCATATTCCCCGGATTCGTTTTCTGCGATCGAGCACCCGAGCGGTTGCATCTCGACGGCAGGTGCGCGCTCCATTTCAGTAGTTATACTTCAGTCCAGAAGTTTTCTTGTGCTCTCTAACTTTTTTGAGTGGTTTTTCCAGTTCCCTTTACAACCGAGTTAGCTTTATACTATGAGCAGTGAGCAAGTCATGTATAAAGCAAAAACAAAATATTGGTCTGCTATCAAATGGTACATTTATTTGAACTCTAAGGGGAGGTTCAGGGTCTCATGAAGAGGGCATGTGTTTGTATTAGGTGAGATCTGAACTGATTCTGACCAATGTGAAATTAATTTTGTCGTTGATGGATCTGCAATTATTTTTATGTGCACAGAAGTGCCGTAGTTGAGAAGCCTGAGAAGAATATATCACTTAGGTACAGATTCGAGCTAGGGTTTTTCATTTTCTCCTGCCAATCCATTTATCATGCGATAATTTGCCCATAAAGACATACATGATGGTCGTCGTTGGACAGACTATATTTGTTTACTTCTACACATAAATTTAAAGTCCTGAACATGTATATTACACATATCTTGCAGGATATATTAATATTAAACTATGTGTGCGTTCCACTGCATTAATCTATTTAAGGCATGATATTTGTAAGCTTGGTTCAGGCTGCGCCACATCTATCTATATAATGCACAATATTTCTATGCTTGGTTCAGGTTTTTCTGACAACCATTGGCAATCTGTCCCTATGTCATTCCTCTTATATATACATAAGAACTGTCTACACAGATCAGAGTGTGTGTATGAGGGTCGTTTCCATTTGTGTTCTGTTCCCTTTATTGTTTTATCGATGTAAAACCCTTGACAAATTATCCATTCCTTTTTCGCAGATCAGAAGGTTTTACAGTTGACAAGCTTACAGGTTTGAGCACCCTGAACAACGGGGTGGGCCCTTTGACCTGTGGGTTCTGCTGGTACCAAGAGAAGGAGGTTCCTTTTAACCTGCAGGAGCTCTGCCAATGGCAGCGTGCTTTCCTTGACAATGACGTGGTACTGCACGTACGCAAGATGCAGCGAGTGAAATCGGCGCAAGAGGGCATCTTGCAAGCAGCACCAAATCCTATATTATGGGACCGAGTGAGTATCTCAAAGAAGAAATAATTTTTTTGATGTAGGAATATTAGGCTGATTATGCTTTGATGTATAGATCGCAGTAGCACTTAGGTAAAATATAAGTTCTTAGCCAGTTCAATAGTACTTTTATTGAACAATGCTCAGTTGACATTACGCTAAAACCTCGAGAATACCTGAGGGGACAAGGCAAGTGTTGTTTGTCATGACTTGTGTTATGATATTGCAAAATAGATTAGACGGAAAAGTACATAGTATTGCCATGGAATATTTAATACTTTTAGATCTGCCTCTTCATATGATGGCATCCACAAAATCCTTTCTACCATGTGGGTGTGTTTGTGTTAGAATTGTTTCACACAAATAGTCAAATTATTTTCTATGTGTATGCTTCTCCTTTTATCAACTTATGAGAAATTATATTAATGGGGCATGCTTTATTTGCAAGATATAGATGTCTTAACTTGATAAAAGGACTTTATATCGAATGTGTTTGTGTGACTGAAGATGAGGCATGCTTTATTTGAAAAATTATATTGAGTGTGTTTGTGCGACTGGAGATGGAGGATGGCTTGTGCTCTCGCTTGTGCGGTTACCACGGTGCTCCGGCCATTATGAAGAGGTGTTGTGTGCAACTACATTTATCTTGTACCAAATTACTATGCCATTGAGTTCAAAATTGTAGACACGGTAGCTTCAAAGCATGATGCGAAATTACTTGGTGCAGTGTGATACAGACAAATGTCATGGCACATTGGTGCTTTGTTTTGAAATCCAGGAAATTAGTTGGGATTGAAGAATTAGCTCTTGTTATTCATTAATCGTTACCATTTTAAGATTCCTCATTTGTGAAAACTGAAGTCCCCATTCCTTTTGGTCATTTAAGAAAGTATATGAAAGTGAAACGACACACTGTCCCACATATATCTTAACTCTTCTAAAATCACGTTTCACTGCTTGGTTTGTGCTACAAATAATGTCGGTACATTGAACTTACTAAATCAGGTCAAATGTGGCTCGGTGATAGAATTAAGCATGAAGGAGGAAGATACCAGCACCAGCCCCTGCAATAAAGACTGCGGCAACGGCGACGGCAGTGTGTCCCGGCGAGCGTGAGCAATGGCAGCATCATCTCTGACTCCGTGTACCTGACCAAGATGCTGCCCAGGTCACATGTCAAGGACTTCCTCTTGGACAATGCCGCCTCCTTGGCTGTTGTTGTCATCTCCTCAAATAAGTCGTATCAGGTTAGTTCCATTGCACTGCAAATACTACCACTTCTATTGGGCAAGCAAATACAACTTGAAAGTATAAGTCGTATCAGGTTAGTTCCATTGTACGCCAGTGTCGTCTGGCACGCGAAGTCAATTTCTTGCATCACCCATTGTTGTTCATCTGCTACTCTAACCAGTAACCATCCCTTGCTCCCAATAATTTTGAGCTCGCAAAGATGACATTGGTTGCTTGATTAGCATTATTTCTTTCAAGGACAAAACTAATTGTCGATTCTTTTTGGATACAGCAGAAGGATTTTGGATGCAGACCAATGTGGTTTCTTCATAGTACTAGGGAGCCGACAATAAAAAACATGAGAATTCATCACCTATCTTAGCCACCGCAACCTGAACAAGATTTGCCAACATCTAGCTTAATCCTTCTGAATGGTTGGTAGTAGATCTGTCCTACAAGCAGAAATCATCTACTTTGTGTTTGAATTTTCTAAATTACAGTAAAACATGTGCATACTTCAGTTTGCACAAAGAGCAAACCTAGACAATCTGCTGTAGGGTCTGAGCTACTGAATATACATGTAGTAAAAAATACTTTTCCTTTGGTCCTCTTTCATGTTCAAGTTCCTAACGAAGCTGCCATACAGCGCATTTAGGCTGTGGTCAACAAGTCGGCGGACAAGTTGCAAATTCAATCAACAATGAAGGAACATAGAAAACTGAACCCACTGTTCATGATCTTTAAGGAAGAAAACACACAAGATTCGTTATTCAATCTTATCAATGACCATGTGTAATCTTAGGCTATTTTGTTATCAATAGCTAAAAGTTGTTCACAAGCCTTGGTGTGTTTTGATGTTTCTTGCATGTGGAGCTGCAGGTAGAGCTGAGGATTAAGGATTAAGTATAAACGCAATGGAGCCCGTTGTATAACAACGCAGAGCCGAAGGAGATGCTACTTTATTGTTGCCTTATCTTTGTCGATGCAGTCGAATATGGGTCTATTCTGGTGCCCTGTCTTCATCGTAGCGTGTGTATGTAACATGGGGGCGGCCGTGAGAATAGATCGTCTAGACTACTTTTTCTGGGCTACTAAAATATACGAAGGGACATCAAGGTCAGAAATCAATTAGGGAGGCACTAACATTATGCCTTGATTCAGATGTCAAAAAAATGCCTTGATTCAGATGGTTCCGTCGATTTTTTGCATTTATTATGGATAATTTGTATTAGTTTCTTTTTGGAGTAAAAAATGGGTTGAAATTGATATAATACAATTGGTTAAACTTCATTGTAGTTTTATCAACAGTTATGAGAGTTTGCTACCTCATGTTTTTTTATTTAAAATGAAGATGTCGGTATTATATGCATTGTCGACTTTGTTGGACATTTATTAAAGAAAATTTATATGAAACATGTACATCTAATGTGGTTGATGTCTGCAAACTAGAATTAAGAACCCTTTGGTTACTGATCAATATCTACATCTTTGTTGTGCCGTGGCAACGCACGGGCATTCGGGCATTCACCTAGGATAGCAAGAAATCTATTCTTTTATTCTGCTACAATTGAGTAACCAGCTTTACAATTCGTAACTGTAATCAAATTACATATGTGTTCCTATTAAAAAGAGAGATTAATGCATGTCAGCATGTGTGTCTCGGCGTGGCGTGCCGCAGCGATCACAATATCCTTCTAGGTACGTATGTGTTGTGTGCCTGTGTGTATAAGTTGCACAAGCATCTCTATACCGCTCGTTGCTTATGTCTCCGTTTTCTTCTACTGTAATGTCGCCGGTAATTGGTTGCTCTATTTCTTTCCTCTCTCTAGCGCACTTCTCTTTGGGTTCCATGCTTCAATCAAATCAAATCGACAGCATTACGGGATTGTGTGCTGATTTTTTGTTTTTCTTTCACGGCAGTAATTAGGGGATTATGATACAATCTTGCCCAATCTCAGAACTAAGACTCCCAGTCGATACTATATCCGTGAGATCTTCCATTAAGATCCATGAAAAAAAAACAGTTTTTTTTCTCTCTCTCCTGTATGTTAGGTCACTTAACTAATACTTGGTTAAATTTCAGTGGACTGAGACCTAGACATACTCATTGTGATAAGTTAGGATTGGCTCCCAAAAGTTGTTGGCTTTCTCCTCCCCCTCTCTGTCTCTGGTGGCGCAGGGTGCGGCGGGTCCAACGGGGGTGCGGCGCTGTGTGCAGGGCGTGGCAGCGGGGTTGTAGGTTGTGACGCTGGTAGCATGGGCACTCGTCGGTGCCGCAGTGGCTGTGCGGTGAAGGCGGGGCTTCGTCCTTCGAGCGAATCGTGCAGGGCAGTCCCGGTCCGATCTGGCACCGGCGGCCCGTCCAACGGCAACGGCTGAGGCTAGCAGGGGCCGTGGGCGGCCGACGTTGCCGTGGATCCGTGGGCAGTGCTGGTGGCGTGGCAGAGGTGGTGGGGGTGCGTGCGCGTCCTGGAGTCCGGTCGGGCCTTCCTCCCCGGCTTCTGGACGACGGCGTGCGGCGCTGGTGGGCTTCTCTTGGGCCCATCCTTGGCGGTGGATCTAGCCTCCTCTTCGGCAGACATGCGGTTGTTGTGGCCTCTCACCAGACTGCACCAGTAGCCGTGGTGGGGCGAAGTAGGGGTGCTTCGACAGGGCCGGGGGGGGGGGGGGGGTTGTAGGAGGGACGGGGGCTCCGCCGTTGTTGAGTCGCATGTCGCCAGCATAGGGGCGGCCAGTTGTGGCCATGTGTCACTCCTCCCCCTTCCTCTTTCCCCAGCCTGGTGCTTTCTGGCAATGCTTCAGGTGGGACGGCGTTGTCGGTTCCGGCGGTGGTTGGAGTTGGCGAAGCTATTTGAGGCCACCCCCATTGATGTACTCAGGGCGGTCTGGGTGCAGAGCCACGGCCCTGGCGATGGGAGGCGTGTTGATTGGGCGCATTTTCGCGGCTTGGGTGCGGGCGAGCAAACATGGCCGCTTGGGTGAGTGGTTGGCGGAGCGGGGGTGCGACGAAGGGGCTCAGAGCACCAAGGTACATCACTTGCCCAATCTTTGTACTAGCCGTCGGCGGCGGCGTCCGCAGACGTTGTTTCCTTCTTGCAGGCTCCGCCGCGGTACTCTCACTCCCTTCATGTTGCTCTGGGTGAAAACTTGATCCATGGGATCAGACGGTGGCGGCTATCCTGGTCCTGCCCTTCTTGGAGGCGTCGTTTTGGAGTCACCGCTCCGGCATTGGCCATCTCACCTCTCCTCGGTGGATCACCCATGTGGTGGTCCATCGGCTAGAAGCGGTTCTTCTGTGCTCATTCGTAGTATGCTTGGTAGTCGTTGGGATGGTTTGTCGGCACCTTTGTATCTTGCTTTGGGTGTGTGTATCGGTCTTCTCCGATGTATGAGGTGATGGTTGCTTTATAATATAAAGCGGGGGAGGGCTTTTTCGTCATTAGGGGATTGTGTCATGGAGAGATAGAGAGGGCTAGAAAGAAAGAGGGAGCAAGGGTGGGAAAGAGAAGGTTAGGGAGAGAGATGGAGCGTGGTAGACAAAGTGGGGAACGAGAGACAAATATGCAATGTATTCATAGGAGCAATTGGATTAGAACAAACTAAAAAGCCCGTGGCAACGCACGGGCATTCTACTATATGTGTTTAATTTACAAGATGAACTGCACACCTGAACGCAGACTCGTGCAAAGATGTAACATCTTGGTTGGCTGCTCGCGGCGGAGCATGTGGCTGGTGCTTGCGGCAGTGGCAGAGCAGCGTCGGCGAGCGTGGCGCAAGCAGTGGCCAGAGCTGCATGGGCCGCTGCTAGCATGCCATCCAGCGCAGCACTTCAAGTATGACAATGTCCACTCTACACCAAGGTACGTGGTCACTTGTGCAAATATCTAGCATCTTCATCGACTAGGACCAAGTTATGTGTTTTCTTCTGCCTATTGTTTGCAGATATTAGTCAGTTGGGAGATGAGGTGGTTTGCCAGATAAGAAACAGAATAAGGACAATAAGGAGCGTTAATTGGACCATGTCATGGTGAACTTGGAGCACAGAATTTTACAGGAGATGGGCGTCGTAAAACTGGGTGCTTAAGATCTAGGGAAGTATAACATTTTTTTTTGAAAGCTAAGTAAAACAAGTTTACTTCGTGGGTCTAATTTAATTTTTCTATGTTCATAATTTCTTGCGTGAATAGATAGACCAAGCCAAGCAGGGCATCAACTACCTACTCATGCTTTAGTTCATTTTCTTAGTATTTGTGTTCTTAATCTTGGTTTTCACTGGTTTGTGCTCTATCCTCTCAAGCTAGATTTGAATTTGTTGTCATAGAAACAAAAATTTTATCGCCTTTAATAGTATATAGAGAGAATCCAGTTATGTATGCAAAATTATGCAAGATCCTCAGTGAGGATAATTTTTTCTGAATCCCTCATCTCCCTCTGCATCCTTCTGCCTTAGCCTGATCAATTTTGATGCCGATTTCTTTTACGGGTAAGGCAAGAACTCCGCCTGCTGCTACTACGATCGGCCGCTGCCCTACGCTGGCCGAGGCTGCACATCATCGCCTACTCCACCATGCTACACCTTGGGATTGCTGGCTGCCGAAGTCGACGCCATCTGTTGCCCCTCAACACTTTTTAAAAATCATGGAAAATCTCTTGGTCTCGTTACCGTGTTGTAATTTGTTTCTATGCTTTACGTTTTATTGCGTCATGCCTCCAGGACTTTGTTTTCTAACTACAGTTGCACTAGCATGAGGCTCTTCTCTAATATGCAGGACTAAATCCAAACAACATACAAATTGGTCTAGATGTCCCCACACTTTCTATTTCCGATGCATAGAACCCAAACATATGCTTTTCGGATGTCTCGGATATGGAATTAATCACTACTGCAAGCTTTGTCAACACTTCATAAGTTATATCGAGCAAGTTGATCTTTAGCAGAATAACATGTGAAATTCAACTTTTGGATTTGTTGAATTAATATAAATGTAGCATTCTTCCTTCTTGACCAATAGGTGCTCGAGTTCTTTGTCTAATGTGGGTACTGAATATATGCGAGTCCTGTTGTAGCATATGAAAGGAGCCTTGATTGTTGAGGATTTCACAACTTTATTAGATCTTTTATCATGATATATTAAATAACTTGTTCGGATGATCTGGAAGCAGATTGTTGCTTTCGCTGGTGAGCCAATCAAGTAATGGAATAACTATAAATGTTCGTTAATTGCACTACAGGTGATCTGCTATCAGATTGTTCATACAACGTGCCACAACCACTTCTGCAGATAATATGCTAGCATGTCTTCTGATTAGTTTAGCACATGGATTGTCAAAGCTTTTTCTGCTATGTTGCTTGATAGTTCCAGCCCATTAGATTTTCACATGCATGCCTGTGAGATGTGATATATTTGTTCATTTTGTGGTTCCTGCTATTTTGCAAACCTCTTCTTTTGTTTATAGGCTCCATGGAATAACATGTGAAATTACAATGAAGATCAGTATGTGTTTTGATGATATTTCTTCTCACTTGTTTTTAAGCTGAATCTCGACAAAAGCATCCATACATCTGTTACTCTCTGCGCTAATTCTCATATGTTACTCTCTGCTCCAGGTTCTCTTATACAACCCTCAGCTAGAACATTATGGTTATCTCCTTTATGTTTTGAAAGGTATGTAACCTTTTTTTGCTTACGATATATTCATATATAGACAACGACATTAGAAGTGGGCCGCTACAACATTAGTGGTGCTTGCTGCAATTGTTGGTAATGCACAATATTCAACTATATTTTACAACGTGGCAATGGCTCAGGAGACATCATATCTGCTTTTTTTGCTTTTTTTTGGGGGGGGGGGGGGGGGGGGGGGTCATGCGCGGCACACGCTTTGTCCCCTCTAACTGCGGGATTGCGGTGGCGTATCGACACGAACACATGCAGAGGGGATCGAGGCGGGTGATTGGTGAGGGACACCTCCAATGTTTGTGGGAAAGTACGGTGTGAAGGAGAGAGGGAGCCAGGGTGAATGTGAGGTGGACATTATCCAGTTCTAAAGGAGAGGCTTCTAGCAAGAAATGTTCCGCTACGACGGGAAATCGAGCAGAAGGGGAGGGTCCGATAGGAAAAATGAAGGTTATGTCGGGGGAGGGGGGGATTTTTATGTTCGGCCCACATGTTGGAGATGACAATGTAGATAGTATTTGGACAACTATATTTGTCCTCCACATATGGTCTAGATTTAGGGGAGCATGGACTATCTAGATGGTTGAATTTTAGGAGCATGCTAGGCGCCCTTTTGATATCCGAACATGCCCGGACGTATGATCAAGAGATGAGTTTTGACCTTCAAAACGATCTTAATAAAATTTTAATTTATTTATATGCATTGTAGCCCATAGCAACGCACGGGCGTTCTACTAGTATCAAGTAATTATTTTCTTTGTCTGGCAGGGTTTGGAAAGAGTTCACCGCAATTTCTCTGGGACTGCCGACCGATCTGCGATTTGAACACCCGAGAGTAAGTATTACTACCTAGTTCCGCGCATCTCCCATTGATTCTAGCTAGTTCCATCAATACCATTTAGCATGTTTGCTTATCAGTTTGATTGAGCTCTATTTCTCGTCAAGTGCTTGTGGCGGGAAGCCAGGAATGATTTCTGTGGATACTACGTTTGCGAGTTCATCTACAACACGACGGCCTCTAATAAGCGGGGCTACTCTGAAAAACAATATGAAGTGGGTAAGCAAAAATGTTCACAATTTTATTTTATTACCATCATTTGTGTTGAGTTTCATTCATACACATGTATTGACCTCTTCTTCAATTTAGATCTGGCAGATGCGGGATGAACTCCTACCACAAGATCGCATGCGAGCAATACAAGAGGAATTGGCGGGATTCTTTCTTGACCACGTCATCAATCCAGCCGGAGAATACCATGTGTAACTTGACTTCAGATGCTAGTAGCATCGGATAGATATACGAAAACTTGTTGTTCGACCAATCTCTCAGAGAAGGAGAGGTCGATCACTTCTCTCTGTATATGTTCATGATGATCTTGTGTACTTAATGGTTCCTTCATTTAATTACTAGCTAGTGTGTCGAGTTCTCTCTATACGTATAGTACCTAGCGTCGACCAAGCACGGAGATAAGACAGGTCACTTCTCTCTATTAGCTAGCTAACACAATATATGAAACCCCTAAATTAACCCTCCAAACCCCTTTAAAAAAACAAAAACCCCAGCTGTTGAGATGCTGACGCGTGGATAATCTTTGGTCCCGGTTGGCGTTACCAACCGGCACTACTAGGAAAAGGGCTATAGATAATATGGACACTAATGGCGCACCACACATGTGCTGCGCCACTACTATATACTAATGGCGCACCATGTGTTGGTACGCCATTAGTGTCCAAATACTAATGGCGCACCACATCCACGGTGCGCCACTACTAAATTTTTTTATTTTTTTCAAAACTAGTAATGGCGCACCACACCCTCGGTGCGCCAGTACTAACAATTTTTCTTCAAAACTAGTAATGGCGCACCGAGGGGGCAGTGCGCCATTACTAGTTTTAACTAGTAATGGCGCACCACACCCTCGGTGCGCCACTACTAACAATTTTTTTTATTTTTTTCAAAGTTAGTAATGGCGCACCGTGGGTGTGGTGCGCCATTACTAACTAGTAATGGCGCACCACACCCACGGTGCGCCATTACTAACTTTGCCCAAAAATTCCACCGAATGCACCCCCCCTGTGGACCGCCTTACCAGTTTTAGAAAAAATAAAAGGAAATGATGGAAATGTCAAAAAAATAAAATAAAATAGGTTTCCCATGTGATATGTGGTATAGTTGTTGGGAAAATTTACAAATATGAACTTCGACTTTATTTGCAAAATCTCTCTGGAATTTGTAAAATGGGCATAACTTTTGCATACGAACTCGGATTAAAAAGTTTTTTATATGAAAAATCATCTACTCAAAAAGCTACATACGATTTGAACCGGGGAAACTTTGTTCAACATCTTCAAAATCCCCAAAAACCTAACAGAACGAAAGATACGGGGCTTTTAAGATCTAGAGGGGGGGAAATGAAAAAAATTCAAACTTACTAGTGGCGCACTATTTGCTAGGTGCGCCACTAGTAACAGAAAAAAAATTGGTTTAAAAATAATTTTTTTTGGAATTTTTTTTCAAAATATGATACGTAATATGACCGGGAAGTTTGAAATATTTTTACAAAATTTCATCACACTCATGAACATGAACAAAGTCCTAGACATCAACAAGGTTTAATATGATTGATATGATAGATATATCAACAAGTGCCTGTGAAGTGAGCTGGTGCTGGGGTTGGATAGAACTGCGAAGTTAAGCATGCTCGGGCTGGAGTATTGTGAGGATGGGTGACCTAGTGCGATTTGACTTGAGATTAAGCATATTGGCTTGAGATTAAGCCATAGTGACCCGAGATTAAGAAAAGAAAACGAAAAAAATTGATGATTTTTTTTTTAAAATTTGAAAAAAAATTCAGAAAAAAATTTGTTAGTAATGGCGCACTTCTATGTGGTGCGCCATTACTAAGTCAGATAGTAATGGCGCACCGTGGGATATACTAATGGCTCACTCCCTGGTGCGCCATTAGTATACCAGATACTAATGGCGCACCTGTGGTGCGCCATTAGTAAAATTTTCTAATGACGTGATGCTAGTGGCGCACCTGTAGTGCGCCATTAGTAGCCAAAACAGGTGCGCCACTAGCAGGCCTTTTCCTAGTAGTGCGGGACTAAAGGCCCTCCTGCCTGAGCTCGCCGCAACGGCCATGTGGAGCCCCACCTGTCCCGGTTCGTAAGTGAACCGGGACTAAAGGTGTTGGGCTTTAGTCCCGACCCTTCAGTCCTGGTTTCAGAACTGGGACAAATTGTCCTCTGGAACCGGGACAAATGAGCCTTTTTGTACTAGTGGTATTATGTTGCCTCTTAGTGTATACAAACCTGAAACATTATCTGTGCACTCATAGAAGATGGTATGGGACAGATTTTACTATCACAGTAATCAGTAAAGATTAAGCTGCTCTTTCTAAGTAAGCATGGACTCACGGTACCAGTTGCATACACAAAGAAAAAGTGAATATGAACTGGACTGTACATAGCCGAGTGCGGCATGTAGGCATAATTAGTTGACACATTGAAAAAACTAAGGCCGTGATGCCTTGTGGATGGCACGGCTCTATACCAGAAGTTTTTTTCTTGATTATATATTGGACTCTATGCATGTTACAATGTACCGTTTCGTGATTGCAATTTTTGACATCCATAAACTTGAATTTCTGTTATTTGCCATCCATAAGAAATCTGATATTACAAATCCACTTTACGGGTGAAATCATAAGTGCGCCCATGGGTACTTAAATCTCGGCACTCAAAATTACTGACTACAGGGTATTCACTTACCAGTTTGTGTGACCAATGTGGTTTTGGCATTTTACCGAAAGTTGTGGTAGGTACTGACTGCTGTTTGATTGTTACTCATCCAGAAAATAGTTGGAAATCGGCTGTCTACAAATTTCAAAATTAATAAAGAGGACTTAAGATCAAGAAGATTGATCATGCTCACATAATTCACAGTCGTCGCAAGATCGAGGACGGCCCCAATGAAGCATGAAGAGGAGAAACACCACGCATGCAATCGTGAGTGCGGACACTGCGGATACCTCTGGATCGACCCATATCATGTATCGGGAGCCAGCAGTGCGGACAGTGCGGACACCAAGCATGCAATCATGAGGGTATTCATCATTCCTTACCCGGAGCCGGCAGCGGACAGTGCGGACGCCGGAGAAAGAAGAAATATGCTGTTAGGAATGATCTTGACATGCAGGATGGAGGCTGGTCGTCCGGCCGCGTGAGTGGGCTGCCAGGACTTGCGTCGTGCCTTTGGTCAGTTGGCGCAACGTTGGTGTGCTGGCCGAGAGCAGCGGCTGGGCCATGCATGTGCGAGTTGCATGGATCAGTTAGTTGGCGTCCTCATGGAGGGATCCAAGGAGTTAGTTGCAGGTGGTTAGTGCCAACGTAGTGGCCGGGTCATATGGTAGTGGCCGGTGTGGTACGTGCGTACGTCAGTTAGTGGTGTGTGCGGCCACTGGCCTGGTGTGAGTCCGGCTATATAAGCCATGTATTGGTGTTGTGTAGTGTGTGGAGGAGCTAGGAGAGATGTAGTCTCTGGTAGTCTTTCGTGTGGGTGTGGGTTCGAGTTTGTGCTCCAGGAAGAAGCCGTTCGTGCGGTAGGCGTATGTGCGCTGGAAAAAACACCACCGTGTCCTGTGTCTCCTCTTTCTTCTACCTTCGTTCGTGCGAGAAAGAATGAGCGAGAGGGAGCTGGGCACCGGCGCAAAGAGCAAGCTAGGGCTCGACGCAAACAATTGGTATCAGAGCTGGTTCAGATTGGGCGTCGTTCTCCTTGCCGGAGGCGTGCCGGCGGTGGCGGAGTCCGCCGGTGGCTGCGTGACGCTCCGGGCCGTGTGTCGGTCTATGGTGGTGCACGGCTCGGCGAGGAGGCTGCGGTGGCACGGTGAGGAGGCCGCGGAGGACCCGCGTGGTGGCGGCTTCAACGACACACAGCGGCATGGCGGCATGGAGGTGATGCGCTACGGTTCAGGCCGCAGCGGTGCAGGGCAATAAACCGTGGCGGCAAGACGGGCGCGATCGGTGCGTGTTATGGGTGCGCACTGGACGCGTCGGGACCGCGGGCGCGCGTACGAGCGTGCGGTTGACGTTGGGAGGAGGCGTATGTCGTCGTTGTGCTCAAGTCCGTGCTCGAGTTCGGCTATACCCTTCCGGCGTTTGTCGCTGGCGGCTACCATGGCGGACGCGGAGGCGGCGCGCGGTGAGCGTCTGGTGCGGTCGGGCTCGTCGGGCGCGTCAGGTGCGCGCGGGACATGCGGGACACACCGGTGCAGTCGGGCTCGTCGGGTGCGTTGGGTGCGCGCGGGACGTGCGGGGCGGCGAGGGACGTCAGGCGTGTGTCGCCGGCGGAGAAGGAGCTCGGCGTGTGTCGCCGGAGTCGTGATGGAGCACGGTGCGACCGGCGTCATTGCGCCAGGTCGGGTCCGCGGGCTGGGTCACGCTCGTGACGACGACAACGACGGGAGCTGCAACAAATCCGACGATGGCGAAGTCAAGATTAGGGGGAGAATGTTAGGAATGATCTTGACATTCAGGATGGAGGCTGGTCGTCCGGCCGCGAGAGTGGGCTTCAGGATGGAGGCTGGTCGTCCGGCCGCGAGAGTGGGCTGCCGGGACTTGGGTCGTGCCTTTGGTCAGTTGGCGCAACGTTGGTGTGCTGGCCGAGAGCAGCGGCTGGCCATGCATGTGCGAGTTGCATGGATCAGTTAGTTGGCGTCCTCATGGAGGGATCCAAGGAGTTAGTTGCAGGTGGTTAGTGCCAACGTAGTGGCCGGTGTGGTACGTGCGTACGTCAGTTAGTGGTGTGTGCGGCCACTGGCCTGGTGTGAGTCCGGCTATATAAGCCATGTATTGGTGTTGTGTAGTGTGCGGAGGAGCTAGGAGAGATGTAGTCTCTGGTAGTCTTTCGTGTGGGTGTGGGTTCGAGTTCGAGCTCCAGGAAGAAGCCGTTCGTGCGGTAGGCGTATGTGCGCTGGGAAAAACATCACCGTGTCCTGTGTCTCCTCTTTCTTCTACCTTTGTTCGTGCGAGAGAGAATGAGCGAGAGGGAGCTGGGCACCGGCGCAAAGAGCAAGCTTGGGCTCGACGCCAACATATGCTGCAATAGAGATGCTAATTGGGAAGGCAGATAACCTTCATGCTTTCGTCATCTCGCGGGAGCGTCAGGAGAGGGGTGTTGGGCTGAATAAGACGTGGTGACCAGCTAGGCGCGTGAAGCGCGTGTATGGGCGCGCGCCGGACGTGCTGGGCACGTCGGGTCCACGGCGGGTAGCGTGTGTGTGCGTGCATGTGCAGCACGGGCGTGTCCGTGCGGGTGGGCGTCGTGTGCATGCGTTTAGGTAAAGTTGTTGGCGAGTTGCGTGGCATGATCGGGGCGTGGCCGTTGGAGCTCGCCGTGGGGCGCGTGCGTCGGAGCGCGACGCGGGCACGAACGGAGCGAGCGGAGCGCGGGCGATCGGGATGGAGTGGAGGCGTGGGTTCTTGCTCGGTGCGCTGGCTCGCGTATAAATCCAAGCAAGGGCCGTTGTAACAACTGTGGGGTTTTGAGTTCGTGCACAAGGTGAAGGCGTTCGTACGCCGGGAAAAAACCTCGCCGTGTCCCTGTTCTTCCTTCTCCTTTCTTCTTCTTCTTCTTCTACTGATCACGATGAGAGAGAGAGAGAGAGAGAGGTGCAGCGCAAGAGAGAGAGGTAGAGCTAGGGCATGGGCGGCAACAACAACTGGCATTAGAGCTTTGGGAGGACCTCGCCGGCGGCAATGGCGCTCGTCCCACACAACGGAGGCGTGGGTGGATCGGTGTCGATGCCGATGCCGATGCTGACACCGGACAACTACACAGTGTGGGCGATCAAGGCGCAGGCGATCCTTGATGCCGACACCCTGTGGGAGCCGGTGGCGCCGGCCGATGCGGCGGTGAACGCCAAGAAGTGCAAGACGGTGCGGGCGATGCTCCTCGTCATGCTGGAGGAGGACGTGCTGCTGCAGGTGGCGACCAAGCTCACTGCGAGGGAGGTGTGGGATTCGCTGGAGACGAGGTTCGTCGGAGCTGATCACGTCAGGGCGGTGCGGTTGGCCTCTGTCGGTGTACAAAAGTAGGGCCACTTCTTTGTACCCCTTTACTTGTGCACGGGCAGTCAGAGCCGCGTGCCGCGGCCACACTAAGCAGGGCAGAGGAGGGGAGCCGGAGAGGAACCAAAACACAAGATGGTCAAGGCAACCCCAAGGCCAAAAACATAAAGGACAGAAGGGTGAAGCAGGCTCCCCGGCAAGACCCTTGCTGGGGGGCAGCCTCGGCAGCCCTGGCAAGAGCCTTGCCGGGGCGACACGCCCAACGCCAACAGAGTGAGCCACCCTTGAGCCCACGGTTTCCAACCAAACTAACTACATTGGAACTAGGGCTCGGGAGGCACCTCCATGGTGGCATGCAGATCTTTGTCAAGACCATAGATGTATGAGATCAGATGAGAACCAGAAGACGGCGACCCTCGGCGAGATCCTTGCCGAGGAGATCCACAAGACCCCCGGCAAGCGCCTTGCCAGGGACGACTGCAACACCACGGCAAGACCCTTGCCGGGACCTCGGCAAGGCCCTTGCCGAGGGCGTCAGCGGGGCCACGGCCAGGCCCACATCGACCAAGACTCCACCGCCGTCCCCAAGCAGCTGCTAGCTCAACCAGCTGGGCAGGCACCTGCGTGGCGACAGGTGGCCCCTACGCCAACTCAGCAAGCGCCTGCGTGGTGGCATGGAGATCCTCGTGAAGACCCTACCACCACGCCAGCTCAGCTGCCTTCCTGCCTACATGGCGCCGCATGCATCGCTGGCCTGGACGCGTGTCGAAGCAAGGCGAGGCAGCAACGGACGGGACGAGCCTCGCTCTCGTCCCCAATAAAGCTAAGGGACACCTAAGCGACGCATTAAATGCGTCTTGTCCTGTAATACGTGCGATAAGCTCGCGCACTACAGACCTTTCCACCTCCTGTGTGCCACTGTGGCAACCCCTTTACCTATAAAAGGAGGCCCGAGGCGACCAGGAGAGGGATTCGGCTCTTTGGAACTAGACAGCCACCGTAGCTAGTTCGAAAGCTCAAGAACACTCAATACATCCACCAAAGCAGGACTAGGGTTTTACGCATCCTCGCGGCCCGAACCTGGGTAACGATCCGTGTGCTTCTTGTTAGACCTCCTCTTCTCACAACCCCGCGCCCACCGACCGTAGAAGGGATTCCTGTGATCCCATAGGTGTCGTTCTCACCGACATCTTTGGCGCGCCAGGTAGGGGGAGGGGGCGTGAGAATCTGGTCTAGCAGTTAGCCTAGCAGTTCTTTGTCGCCATGGCTCCCAAGAAGAAGACGATCACAGCGATCGACACGTCGGGAGCCGAGCGGCCCGCGCCAGTGCGGGTGAGCAGCGGGCCGGTCACGGAGAGGACCCAAGCCGCGGCCCGCGAGCACCACCATCGCCCCGGCAGTCAAAGCCTGGCGAGCGGCGTCGTTCGTGCGCCAGACGACGAGCCGCACGCCGCCAGATCCAGAGACGGGGCAGGGTCCCTCTAAGGGCGTCGCTGTGCCCCCTACGGGCGGCGCAGCGACCTCCAAGACGCCCACCCCAGCGCCCACAGTGCGTTCTTCCCATGGTGTGCACGACGAGCAGCGTCACCACGCCGGTGACCCTGGATACCGCCATGGGAAGAGCCCTGTGCATCGTCCGCGGGACGAAGGAGTCCAGCATGCCCGCCGAAGCGCTGGTGAAATTGGCACGCAGCCGCTGGGCTGTGACAGAGCTCCTTCTAACGTGGTTAGAAGTCGAAGCGCGCCACGGTCCGCTGTCGCCACCACCCACGCCGGCAGAAGCTTTGGCGCGCGCGCAGCTGCTCCTTGACTTCCCTCCTACTGCGGAGAAGCTCGGCGAGTGGAGAGCCACCATCCGGAGCCTCATCGCCGTCGCCCACAAAGATGATCCGCAACCGATGGGGCCCTCAGGCCAGCGCTCCATTGAGCCACCACATGTCAGCGGTGGGAGGACCAGGGGAGCTCAGCTACAGTACACTCTCCTCCCCCGCGCCAGCTGCCACCGGTGTCGATCCGTCATGACGACGCATGTGATAACATTTCCATAGCGTCGTCCGACCCACGGACCCACCGCGATCAGCGCCAAGTTCTTCGAGAACGAGCTCATGAAGACGCCCGAACCACTATCGAGCGCCGGCGCGATACGCGCCACCAGTCGGACAAGCAGGCGGGACCCGCTATGGACTACCCAGCACCAGGGGGCTCCGGCGGCCTACCTTACGAGGTGGGTTGCCCAGCCTTTACCCGTGAGCTGCGGCAGTTCCGGTGGCCGTCCCACCGCATGTTGAAGCCCGACGTCGGCGAGAAGTACAACGGCAAGACCCATCCATCAGAGTTCCTCAGCATCTACACCATCGCGATGCAAGCTGCCGGGGCTCGCGATGACAAGGTGCTTGCCGATTACTTCCCGTTAGCACTGAAGCCCAATGTCTTGTCTTGGTTGATGCACTTGCCGGTATATTCCATTTCTTCTTGGTCGGATATGTGCCATGAGTTCGTTGGTGCCTTCACTGGAGGCCACCTAGCTCATGGCCAGGCCAGTGATTTGCATATCATTCCCAAGAAGGAAGGGGAAAACCTGCGCAAGTACATCCAGAGATTTAGCCAGGTGCAATACAACATCCCCGATGTTCATCCCGCCGCCGTGATTAGCGCGTTCCATCAGAACATGCGCAACCGCAAGATGCGCGAAGAGCTGGCGATGACCAAGGTTAAGGGTGTGGCCGAACTTTATGTTATGGCCGATAGCTGCGCCCGGGCTGAAGAGGGAAGCAAGTACCCCGACGAGGACGCCGGCGTGGAAACCGACTCCACTGATGAAGACACCGCCGCCCCGATGAAGAAGGGCCGGCGTCGCAACAGGAAATGCAAGGGCAAGACCGTGCTTGCCGTCGAGGGATCCGACAGCACCGGTTCCGCTAAGAAGGCCAAGGCAGACGACCCCGGCAAAGAAATTGTCGGGTGCGCCGCTTGCCGGGCCTTGGCGGCTGTCGACAAGCCGGAGAGCTCCGACAAGCAGTATTGCAAGATCCATCGCACCAAGGGCCACGACCTCCAGAACTGCCGACAGGTCGAGCTGCTGGCCGAAAAGCAAAGGGCGAGTATGAGAGGCGGGAAAAGGAGAAGGGTCAAGACGGTGCCGAAGGATCTGGCAAGAAGCGTGGCGGCCAAGGGGGCCGCCGCTGCAAGGAGAACCAGCAAGAGAGGCCCGCCCGGGGCCGTGACAAGAAACAAGAAGACGATGATCATGACGAGGACGACAAGTCTGGCGAGCAAGAGTTCCAGAAGGCTACGAGGCCATGTGCGTCGATGGTGGCGCCTCGCTGCATACTTCTCACCGCCAGCTCAAGCAGTGGGCGCGTGAGATTACAGCAGCAGAGCCGTCGTTCGACGCTCAGAAGCCACTAAAGTGGTCCAGCACGCCCCTCATCTTTGACGCCGAGCACCACCCTGACCGCACAACGGCGGTCGGGTGTTTGCCGTTGTTGGTCTCGCCAACGATACGCAACCTCAAGGTGAACAAGATGTTGGTTGACGGCGGGGCCGGCCTGAACTTGATCTCGCCCGTCCTGATCAAAAGGCTGCAAATTCCAGATGGAGACCTCGAGGAAACGGGTACGTTTCAAGGGGTCAATCCGGGAAGGAGCCAGCCGAAAGGGAAGGTCACATTGCCCGTGACGTTTGGAGGTGAGCTGAACTACAGGACGGAGAGGATCGTTTTCGATGTGGCCGAGATCCCCTTGCCCTACAACGGGATCCTCAGCCACCCGGCACTAGCCAATTTCATGGTGGCGTCGCACTACGCCTACAACACGCTCAAGATGCCTGGGCTGTTGACCATCATCACCGTCCCCTCCGACAAGAAGTATGCGCTGATCTGCGCCGACCTACTCTACCAGGAAGCAGTTGCAGCAGCCGCCGCCAAGGCACTTGCTCCTGCCGCTGAAGCCCCGGGAGGGAAGAAGATGTTGGGTAACGTAGTAATTTCAAAAAAATTCCTACGCACACGCAAGATCATGGTGATGCATAGCAACGAGAGGGGAGAGTGTTGTCCACGTACCCTCGTAGACCGACAGCGGAAGCGTTATCACAACGCGGTTGATGTAGTCGTACGTCTTCACGATCCGACCGATCAAGTACCGAACGCACGGCACCTCCGAGTTCTACACACGTTCAGCTCGATGACGTCCCTTGAACTCCGATCCAGCCGAGTGTTGAGGGAGAATTTCGTCAGCACGACGGCGTGGTGACGATGATGATGTTCCACCGACGCAGGACTTCGCCTAAGCCTCGCAACGGTATTATCGAGGTGTAATATGGTCGAGGGGGGCACCGCACACGGCTAAGAGATCTCAAGGATCAATTGTTGTGTCTCTGGGGTGCCCCCCTGCCCCCGTATATAAAGGAGCAAGGGAGGAGGAGGCCGGCCCTAGGAGGGGGCGCACCAAGTGTGGAGTCCTACTAAGACTCCCTAGTCCTAGTAGGATTCCACCTCCCATATGGAATAGGAAAAGAGGAAGGGAAGAAGAGAAGGAAGGAAGGGGGCGCCCCCCTTCCCTAGTCCCATTCGGACCAGACCAAGGGGAGGGGTGCGGCCACCCTTGAGGCCCTTTTCCTTCTTTCCCGTATGGCCCAATAAGGCCCAATACGTATTCCCGTAACTCTCCGGTACTCCGAAAAATACCCGAATCACTCGGAACCTTTCCGAAGTCCGAATATAGTCGTCCAATATATCGAGTTTTACGTCTCGACCATTTCGAGACTCCTCGTCATATCCCCGATCTCATCCGGGACTCCGAACTCCTTCGGTACATCAAAACTCAATAAAACTGTCATCGTAACGTTAAGCGTGCGGACCCTACGGGTTCGAGAACTATGTAGACATGCCCGAGACACGTCTCCGGTCAATAACCAATAGCGGGACCTGGATGCCCATATTGGCCCCCACATATTCTACGAAGATCTTTATCGGTCAGACCGCATAACAACATACGTTGTTCCCTTTGTCATCGGTATGTTACTTGCCCGAGATTCGATCGTCGGTATCTCGATACCTAGTTCAATCTCGTTACCGGCAAGTCTCTTTACTCGTTACATAATACATCATCCCGCAACTAACTCATTAGTCACAATTCTTGCAAGGCTTATAGTGATGTGCATTACCGAGTGGGCCCAGAGATACCTCTCCGACAATCGGAGTGACAAATCCTAATCTCGAAATACGCCAACCCAACAAGTACCTTTGGAGACACCTGTAGAGCACCTTTATAATCACCCATTTACGTTGTGACGTTTGGTAGCACACAAAGTGTTCCTCCGGTAAACGGGAGTTGCATAATCTCATAGTCATAGGAACATGTATAAGTCATGAAGAAAGCAATAGCAACATACTAAATGATCGGGTGCTAAGCTAACGGAATGGGTCAAGTCAATCACGTCATTCTCCTAATGAGGTGATCTCGTTAATCAAATGACAACTCATGTCTATGGCTAGGAAACATAACCATCTTTGATTAACGAGCTAGTCAAGTAGAGGCATACTAGTGACACTCTGTTTGTCTATGTATTCACACATGTATTATGTTTCCGGTTAATACAATTCTAGCATGAATAACAAACATTTATCATGATATAAGGAAATATATAATACTTTATTATTGCCTCTAGGGCATATTTCCTTCAGTCTCCCACTTGCAATAGAGTCAATAATCTAGTTCACATCGCCATGTGATTTAACATCAATAATTCACATCACCATGTGATTAACACGCATAGTTCACATCTCTATGTGACCAACACTCAAAGGGTTTACTAGAGTCAATAATCTAGTTCACATCGCTATGTGATTAACACCCAAAGAGTACTAAGGTGTGATCATGTTTTGATTGTGAGATAATTTTAGTCAACGGGTCTGTCACATTTAGATCCGTAAGTATTTTGCAAATTCTATGTCTACAATGCTCTGCACGGAGCTACTCTAGCTAATTGCTCCCACTTTCAATAAGTATCTAGACTGAGACTTAGAGTCATCTAGATTTAGTGTCAAAACTTGCATCGACGTAACCCTTTACGACGAACCTTTTGTCACTTCCATAATCGAGAAACATATCCTTATTCCACTAAGGATAATTTTGACCGCTGTCCAGTGATCTACTCCTAGATCACTATTGTACTCCCTTGCCAAAATCAGTGTAGGGTATACAATAGATCTGGTACACAGCATGGCATACTTTATAGAACCTATGGCCGAGGCATAGGGAATGACTTTCATTCTTTTTCTATCTTCTACTGTGGTCGGGCTTTGAGTCTTTTACTCAATTTCACACCTTGTAACACAGGCAAGAACTCTTTTTTTGACTGTTCTATTTTGAACTATTTCAAAATCTTGTTAAGGTATGTACTCATTGAAAAACTTATCAAGCGTCTTCATCTATGTCTATAGATCTTGATGCTCAATATGTAAGCAGCTTCACCGAGGTCTTTCTTTGAAAAACTCATTTCAAAACACTCCTTTATGCTTTACAGAATAACTCTACATTATTTCTGATCAACAATATGTCATTCACATATACTTATCAGAAATGCTGTAGTGCTCCCACTCACTTTCTTGTAAATACAGGCTTCACCGCAAGTCTGTATAAAACTATATCCTTTGATCAACTTATCAAAGTGTATATTCCAACTCCGAGATGCTTGCACCAGTCCATAGATGGATCGCCGGAGCTTGCATATTTTGTTAGCACCTTTAGGATTGACAAAACCTCCTGGTTGCATCATATACAACTCTTCTTTAATAAATCCATTAAGGAATGCATTTTTGTTTATCCATTTGCCATATTTCATAAAATGCGGCAATTGCTAACATGATTCAGACAGACTTAAGCATAGATACGAGTGAGAAACTCTCATCGTAGTCAACATCTTGAACTTGTCGCAAACCTTTTTGCGACAATTCTAGCTTTGTAGATAGTGATACTACTATCAGCGTCCGTCTTCCTCTTGATGATCCATTTATTCTCAATTGCTTGCCGATCATCGGGCAAGTCAACCAAAGTCCACACTTTGTTCTCATACATGGATCTCATCTCAGATTTCATGGCCTCAAGCCATTTTGCGGAATCTGGGCTCACCATCGCTTCTTCATAGTTCGTAGGTTTGTCATGGTCTAGTAACATAACCTCCAGAACAGGATTACCGTACCACTCTGGTGCGGATCTTACTCTGGTTGACCTACAAGGTTTAGTAACAACTTGATCTGAAGTTTCATGATCATCATTATTAACTTCCTCACTCATTGGTATCGACGTCACAGGAACCGTTTCTTGTGATGAACTACTTTCCAATAAGGGAGCAGGTACAGTTACCTCATCAAGTTCTACTTTCCTCCCACTCACTTCTTTCGAGAGAAACTCCTTCTCTAGAAAGGATCCATACTAAGCAACGAATGTCTTGCCTTCGGATCTGTGATAGAAGGTGTACCCAACTGTCTCCTTTGGGTATCCTATGAAGACACATTTCTCCGATTTGGGTTTGAGCTTATCAGGATGAAACTTTTTCACATAAGCATCGCAACCCCAAACTTTAAGAAACGACAACTTTGGTTTCTTGCCAAACCATAGTTCAAAAGGCGTCGTCTCAACGGATTTCGATGGTGTCCTATTTAGAGTGAATGCAGCCGTCTCTAAAGCATAACCCCAAAACGATAGTGGTAAATTGGTAAGAGACATCATAGATTGCACTATATCCAATAAAGTACGGTTATGACGTTCGGACACACCATTATGCTGTGGTGTTCCAGGTGGCGTGAGTAGTGAAACAATTTCACATTGTTTTAACTGAAGGCCAAACTCGTAACTCAAATACTCTTCTCTACGATCATATCATAGAAACTTTATTTTCTTGTCACGATGATTTTCCACTTCACTCTGAAATTCTTTGAACTTTTCAAATGTTTCAGACTTATGTTTCATCAAGTAGATATACCCATATCTGCTCAAATCATCTGTGAAGCTCAGAAAATAATGATACCTGCTACGAGCCTCAACATTCATCGGACCACATACATCTGTATGTATGATTTCCAACAAATCTGTTGCTCTCTCCATAGTTCCGGAGAACGGCGTTTCAGTCATCTTGCCCAAGAGGCACGGTTCGCAAGCATCAAGTGATTCATAATCAGGTGATTCCAAAATCCCATCAGTATGGAGTTTCTTCATGCGCTTTACACCAATATGACCTAAACGGCAGTGCCACAAATTAGTTGCACTATCATTATTAACTTTGCATCTTTTGGCTCCAATATTATGAATATGTGTATCACTACGATCGAGATCCAACAAACCATTTTCGTTGGTGTGTGTGACCATAAAAGGTTTTTATTCATGTAAACAGAACAACAATTGTTCTGTAACTTAAATGAATAACCGTATTGCAATAAACATGATCAAATCATATTCATGCTCAACGCAAACACCAAATAACACTTATTTAGTTTCAACACTAATCTCGAAAGTATAGGGAGTGTGCGATGATGATCATATCAATCTTGGAACTACTTCCAACACACATCGTCACCTCGCCTTTTACTAGTCTCTGTTTATTCTGCTACTTCCGTTTTCGAGTCATTACTCTTTAGCAACTGAACCAGTATCAAATACTGAGAGGTTGCTATAAACACTAGTAAGTACACATCAATAACATGTATATCCAATATACCTTTGTTCACTTTGCCATCCTTCTTATCCACCAAATACTTGGGGCAGTTTCGCCTCCAGTGACCAGTCCCTTTGCAGTAGAAGCACTTAGTCTCAGGCTTAGGTACAGACTTGGGCTTCTTCACTTGAGTAGCAACTTGCTTGCTGTTCTTTTTGAAGTTCCCCTTCTTTCCCATTTCCCTTTTCTTGAAACTAGTGGTCTCGTCAACCATCAACACTTGATGTTTTTCTTGATTTCTACCTTCGTCGATTTCAGCATCACGAAGAGCTCGGGAATTACTTTCGTCATCCCTTGCATACAATAGGTCATCACGAAGTTCTACTAACTTGGTGATGGTGACTAGAGAATTCTGTCAATCACTATTTTATCTGGAAGATTAACTCCCACTTGATTCAAGCGATTGTAGTACCCAGACAATCTGAGCACATGCTCACTAGTTGAGCGATTCTCCTCCATCTTTTAGCTATAGAACTTGTTGGAGATTTCATATCTCACAACTCGGGTATTTGCTTGAAATATTAACTTTAACTCCTGGAACATCTCATATGGTCCATGACGTTCAAAACGTCTTTGAAATCCCGATTCTAAGCCGTTAAGCATGGTGCACTAAACTATCAAGTAGTCATCATATTGAGCTAGCCAAACGTTCATAACGTCTGCATCTGCTCCTGCAATAGGTCTGTCACCTTGCGGTGCATCAAGGACATAATTTTTCTGCGCAGCAATGAGGATAATCCTCAGATCACGGATCCAATCCGCATCTTTGCTACTAACATCTTTCAACATAATTTTTCTCTAGGAACATATCAAAAATAAACATAGGGAAGCAACAACGCGAGCTATTGATCTACAACATAATTTGCAAAATACTATCAGGACTAAGTTCATGATAAATTTAAGTTCAATTAATCATATTACTTAAGAACTCCCACTTAGGTAGACATCTCTCTAATCATCTAAGTGATTACGTGATCCAAAGCAACTAAACCATGTCCGATTAACACGTGAGATGGAGTAGTTTCAATGGTGAACATCACTATGTTGATCATATCTACTATATGATTCACGTTCGACCTTTCGGTCTCTGTGTTTCGAGGCCATATCTGTATATGCTAGGCTCGTCAAGTTTAACCTGAGTATTCCGCGTGTGCAACTGTTTTGCACCCGTTGTATTTGAACGTAGAGCCTATCACACCCGATTAACACGTGGTGTCTCAGCACGAAGAACTTTTGCAACGGTGCATACTCAGGGAGAACACTTTTATCTTGAAATTTAGTGAGAGATCATCTTATAATGCTACCGTCAAACAAAGCAAGATAAGATGCATAAAGGATTAACATCACATGCAATCAATATAAGTGATATGATATGGCCATCATCATCTTGTGCTTGTGATCTCCATCTCCGAAGCACCGTGCTTGTGATCTCCATCTCCGAAGCACCGTCATGATCACCATCGTCACCGGCGCGACACCTTGATCTCCATCGTAGCATCGTTGTCGTCTCGCCAACTTATTGCTTTTACGACTATCGCTACCTCTTAGTGATAAAGTAAAACTATTACATGGCGATTGCATCTCATACAATAAAGCGACAACCATATGGCTCCTGCCAGTTGCCGATAACTCGGTTACAAAACATGATCATCTCATACAACACATTATATCACATCATGTCTTGACCATGTCACATCATAACATGCCCTGCAAAAACAAGTTAGACGTCCTCTACTTTGTTGTTGCATGTTTTACGTGGCTGCTACGGGCTTAGCAAGAACCGTTCTTACCTACGCATCAAAACCACAACGATAGTTTGTCAAGTTGGTGTTGTTTTAACCTTCGCAAGGACCGGGCGTAGCCACACTCGGTTCAACTAAAGTGAGAGAGACAGACACCCGCCAGTTATCTTTAAGCAACGAGTGCTCCAAACGGTGAAACCAGTCTCGCGTAAGCGTACGCGTAATGTCGGTCCGGGCGCTTCATCTCACAATACCGCTGAACCAAAGTATGACATGCTGGTAAGCAGTATGACTTATATCGCCCACAACTCACTTGTGTTCTACTCGTGCATAGCATCAACGCATAAAACCAGGCTCGGATGCCACTGTTGGGTAACGTAGTAATTTCAAAAAAATTCCTACGCACACGCAAGATCATGGTGATGCATAGCAACGAGAGGGGAGAGTGTTGTCCACGTACCCTCGTAGACCGACAGCGGAAGCGTTATCACAACGCGGTTGATGTAGTCGTACGTCTTCACGATCCGACCGATCAAGTACCGAACGCACGGCACCTCCGAGTTCTACACACGTTCAGCTCGATGACGTCCCTCGAACTCCGATCCAGCCGAGTGTTGAGGGAGAGTTTCGTCAGCACGACGGCGTGGTGACGATGATGATGTTCCACCGACGCAGGGCTTCGCCTAAGCTCCGCAACGGTATTATCGAGGTGTAATATGGTGGAGGGGGGCACCGCACACGGCTAAGAGATCTCAAGGATCAATTGTTGTGTCTCTGGGGTGCCCCCCTGCCCCCGTATATAAAGGAGCAAGGGAGGAGGAGGCCGGCCCTAGGAGGGGCGCACCAAGTGTGGAGTCCTACTAGGACTCCCTAGTCCTAGTAGGATTCCACCTCCCATATGGAATAGGAAAAGAGGAAGGGAAGAAGAGAAGGAAGGAAGGGGGCGCCCCCCTTCCCTAGTCCCATTCGGACCAGACCAAGGGGAGGGGTGCGGCCACCCTTGAGGCCCTTTTCCTTCTTTCCCGTATGGCCCAATAAGGCCCAATACGTATTCCCGTAACTCTCCGGTAATCCGAAAAATACCCGAATCACTCGGAACCTTTCCGAAGTCCGAATATAGTCGTCCAATATATCGATTTTTACGTCTCGACCATTTCGAGACTCCTCGTCATATCCCCGATCTCATCCGGGACTCCGAACTTCTTCGTTACATCAAAACTCAATAAAACTGTCATCATAACGTTAAGCGTGCGGACCCTACGGGTTCGAGAACTATGTAGACATGACCGAGACACGTCTCCAGTCAATAACCAATAGCGGGACCTGGATGCCCATATTGGCTCCCACATATTCTATGAAGATCTTTATCGGTCAGACCGCATAACAACATACGTTGTTCCCTTTGTCATCGGTATGTTACTTGCCCGAGATTCGATCGTCGGTATCTCGATACCTAGTTCAATCTCGTTACCGGCAAGTCTCTTTACTCGTTCCGTAATACATCATCCTGCAACTAACTCATTAGTCACAATGCTTGCAAGGCTTATAGTGATGTGCATTACCGAGTGGGCCCAGAGATACCTCTCCGACAATCGGAGTGACAAATCCTAATCTTGAAATACGCCAACCCAACAAGTACCTTTGGAGACACCTGTAGAGCACCTTTATAATCACCCATTTACGTTGTGACGTTTGGTAGCACACAAAGTGTTCCTCCGGTAAACGGGAGTTGCATAATCTCATAGTCATAGGAACATGTATAAGTCATGAAGAAAGCAATAGCAACATACTAAATGATCGGGTGCTAAGCTAACGGAATGGGTCAAGTCAATCACGTCATTCTCCTAATGAGGTGATCTCGTTAATCAAATGACAACTCATGTCTATGGCTAGGAAACATAACCATCTTTGATTAACGAGCTAGTCAAGTAGAGGCATACTAGTGACACTCTGTTTGTCTATGTATTCACACATGTATTATGTTTCCGGTTAATACAATTCTAGCATGAATAACAAACATTTATCATGATATAAGGAAATATATAATACTTTATTATTGCCTCTAGGGCATATTTCACCATAGGCACCACCCTCAACAGCAAATAGGAAGGCGCGCTCGTCACCTTCCTGCGGGAGAATGTTGATGTTTTTGCATGGCAAGCATCCGACATCCCCGGTGTTCCCAGGGAGGTGATTGAGCACCACCTAGCTGTCTGTCGTCATGCGCAGCCCATCAAGCAGAAGGTCAGGAAGCAGGCTCTGGAAAGACAAGAGTTTATCACCGAAGAGATTAGGAAGTTGGAAGCAGCAGGTTTGGTGAGAGGAGTGCTCCATCCGACGTGGTTGGCCAATCCGGTGGTAGGGCGCAAGGCAAATGGGAAGTGGAGACTGTGTATTGACTACACAAATATCAATAAGGCTTGTCCCAAGATCCCCTTCCCGTTGCCGTGCATCGACCAGATTGTTGACTCCACGGCCGGATGTGATTTGCTGTCATTCCTCGATGCCTACTCGGGCTACTACCAGATCTTCATGGCAAGAGAAGATGAAGAGAAGACAGCATTTATCACTCCATGTGGTACGTATTGCTTTTTACGGATGCCTTTCGGGTTGAAGAGTGCTGGCTCGACGTTTGCAAGATCGGTCCAAATTGGTTTTGAACCCCAGCTCCATAGAAATATGGAAGCATACATGGATGACATAGTGGTCAAAACCAAAGATAGGGCAACTCTTGTACAAGACCCGGAAGAGACGTTTCCTAACCTGCGCAAGATCAACCTCAAGCTGAACCCTGAGAAGTGTGTCTTCGGCGTTCCGTCCGGCAAACTTCTCGGGTTCTTTGTGTTGCAGCGCGGGATTGAGGCAAATCCAGATAAGATCAAGGCTATTGAGCAGATTGAGGCGCCCAAGCGGATCAAGGATATGCGTCGGCTCACGGGCTGTGTTGCCGCCATGAGCCAATTCATCTCCAAGTTTGCCGAGCGCGCCCTTCCCTTTTTCAAAATCTTGAAGAAGGCAGGCCCAATGGAGTGGACCCCAGAAGCCGAGGCGGCGTTGCAGGATCTGAAGAAATACCTTTCCTCCACGCCAATACTGGTTGCGCCTAAACCACAAGAGCCGTTGCTGCTATATCTGGCGGCAATGAATCAAGTGGTCAGCGCCGCACTAGTGGCACAGAGGGAGGTCGACGAAGAGGCAGTGGCGACGGCATGACCGGCGGATGGCAAGCCAGAGATTCCCCCGGCAGGGCCTGGTGCCGGTAAGGCAAGGCCCCCGGCAGATTCTGATGCCATCGGGGCAGTGCCCGCATAGTCAAGTGAAGTGGTGCGGAAGAAGAAGATGATGCATCACCCGGTTTACTTCGTCAGCTCCCTCTTGCAGGGGGCCATGTCAAGGTACTCCAGTGTGCAGAAACCGCTCTTCGGCCTCCTTATGGCCTCGAGGAAGCTGCGTCATTACTTCCAAGCCCATCAGATCACTGTCGTCACCCGCCTCCTGTTGCAACGGATACTGCACAACCCAGATGGAACCGGAAGGATTGTGGAGTGGGCCTTGGAGTTGTCAAGCTTTGGGTCGAAGTTTGAAAGTACCTCGACGATCCAGAGCAAAGTCTTGGCGGAGTTCATTGCAGAATGGACCTCAACGCCCGACGAAGAAATCCAGGAGACCGCTTTCCCTGGCAAGGAGGCAAGCCGCGACTGGATCATGTACTTTGATGGGGCTTTCTCGCTACAAGGCGCTGGGGTCGGTGTGCTGCTCGTCGCACCCACCGGAGAGCACCTCAAGTATGTGATCCAGATGCACTTTCCCAGGGAGATGTCCACAAACAACACTGCTTTGTATGAGGGGCTGCTTGCCGGTCTCAGGATCGCGGCAGACCTCGGGGTGAAGAAGCTCATCGTCAGGGGTGATTCACAGCTTATCGTCAGGCAAGTCAATAAAGATTACCAGAGTCCATTGATGGAGGCCTACGTAGATGAGGTGAGGAAGCTGGAGGAGCGCTTCAACGGTATACAAGCGGAGCACGTTCCCCGAGCGGAGAACAACATCGCTGACTACCTGTCAAAACGCGTTGCATTCAAGCTGCCTGTGGAACCAGGTGCCTTTTTGTTCCGGTTAACTCAACCATCCATCGAACCATTAACGGAGCAGAACAAGCGGAGGAAATCAGGCCCCGGCAAGTACTTTCTTGCCGAGCCTCCAGGGGCTGCCGTCAAGGGTGTTGCCGCGGATTCTGAGCCTGCCAAGGGGTAGCTGGCTCCGGCAGGGCGCCACGCCCTGGCCGTAGAGACGGCAGCCCCCATGGTAGAAGAGATGCCTTTGGTCCTTGCCGTCTAGCCCCAGGCTCCGGCATGGGCACATCACACCATCCATTTCCTCCAAACAGGGGAACTTCCTGAGGAGCGGGAAGAAGCGGAAAAAGTAGCCCGTCGGTCTGCCTTGTAGCAGTTCGTCGATGACGTCCTGTTCAGAAAAAGACCGAACGGTGTGAAATTGAAGTGCATCCCCCGGGTGGAAGGATTGGAGCTGTTGGCAGAGATACATGGAGGCATATGTGGCTCCCACATAGGATCGAGGGCCCTTGCCGGCAAGGCATTCCGGCAAGGCTTCTTCTAGCCCACCGCCCTCCATGATGCGACGACACTAGTAACCAGGTGTGAAGCGTGCCAGTTCCATTCGATGAAGCTTCATCAACCAACTCAAGCCCTTCAAACAATCCCTCTCTCCTGGCCGTTTTCGGTTTGGGGGCTCGACATACTGGGCCCTTTCCCTCATGCTGTCGGGGGCTTTGAGTACTTGTACGTTACAATCGACAAGTTCACAAAGTGGCCGGTGGTGGAGGCAGTGAGGAAGGTTACATCACAGTCAGCCGTCAAGTTCTTCGAGGGGCTAGTCTGCCGTTTTGGTGTACCAAACAGGGTCATCACCGACAACGGCACGCAGTTCACAAGCCACACCTTCATGCAATACACCCAAGATCTCGGCAGCAAGGTCTGTTTTGCTTCCGTTGCACACCCCCGGAGCAACGGCCAGGCGGAGAGGGCAAATGCTGAAGTGTTGCGAGGCCTGAGAACGAAGACTTTTGACAGGCTGCACAGGAGCGGAAGGCGCTGCATTGATGAGTTGCTGGCGGTTCTTTGGTCGATCAGGACGGCGCCAAATTGAGCCACCGGCCAGACACCCTTTGCCCTAGTATATGGGGCGGAAGCAGTTCTCCCCACGGAACTCATATACGGGTCACCTCGAGTGCTCGCTTATGACGAGTTTGAGCAAGAGCAATTGCGGCAAGATGACGCAACGCTCCTTGAGCAAGATAGTCTTCGGGCGGCTGTGAGAGAAGCATGCCACCAGCAAGCCTTGCACCGCTACCATAGCCGCAAGGTTCATGCCCGAAGCTTTGAGGAAGGCGACCTTGTTCTTCGGCGCGTTCAGTCGGCCAAGAATTCCAACAAGTTGACGGCAAAGTGGGAAGGCCCTTATCGGGTAATACGAGTCACCAGGCCCGGCGCAGTCCGCCTGGAGACCGAAGATGCTATCCGAGTGAGCAACTCCTGGAACATCGAGCATCTTCGCAAGTTTTACCCATAAGGCGTGGCTTGCCGGGCTTCCCGGCAAGCCACCCTTTTGTACAAGCTTTGCCGGCAAGGCATGTAACCCTCTGTACTGCGCCAGGCGCAGACCCTGAGCATAAATAAATGAAGCGCTGGCGCCCTAAGTTATAGCATGCATGCTAGGTCAAGTCTCTCCCTCGGTTAGGGTTGATAGTGCTTAGCGGTGACTAACCCCTAGCCTAGATGTCGAGTGTGCGTCCTTCTGTTCTCTTTGGTTCACAGGGCATATGGACACTTCTGCCGAGCCGCTTGGGAGAAAGGGAACAGACCGGCACTCCGGCCCCGGCAAGCCAAGGTTGCCGAGCGCTGCGGATTCAGACAAGTCTTTCATCCCCCTGTTATGCATTTCCGTATAGAACTGGGACATGTGAATCCTCGTTTATGTTCTTAAAACCACCGTGCTCCCTCCTTTCCTGTACCAAAGAGCTACCTCCTGGGTCAGATTTGGTAGTAGTCACGGTGGCGAGGAGATGAACGAGGAGCCTAACTCTACTTCGCCCCTGCCTCCGCCAAGAGCGCGAGAATGGTCGGCTGGAGTGGGGAGACGGCAAGGCATGTTGCCGGGCAACAATGTTTATCTTAAAAATAACAAGGATTCGTCCTTGGCATGGGCCTCGCTCATGCACAAAGAACCCGACAAACACCCTTTTTCATTAAAAACATCCCATACAGGTGCAGTTCATGTGGAATTAAAAACATGAGCAAGGGGGGTTACAAGTCTTGAAATTAACATGTGCCTGCAGGCTTACAAACTAAAAAGAGATAAGGTGCCCGTAATCCCTTTCTTGTCCCTCTCCTCAGAAGGTGGAACAAGACAGCAGGAGGACAAAAGGGGCGCCTAGGCGAGGTGCGAGGAGCAGAAGGTACCAAGAGAACATCTTGGTGCTGGGAAAGGAGCTGGAAGACGAGGCAGCGGGCCGGCAATACGCGACGAAGACGTCGGTGCCCGCGTACTCCGACTTGACGGCCGCCACCCGCCTTCTTCGCCTTCTCCGGCCCTCCTACGCCAGCCGCCCAAGGCGACAACTTGGAGCGCCCCGATGGAGAGCTTGGCGAGGAAGGCCCTCGGCAGGGCGCGTGGCCGAGGAAGGGGCGGCGAGGTCAGTCGAAGGCAGAGTCAGCATCCTGCTGATCGACTCCCTCGTTGTCGCTGTCGCTGCCCTCCTCGTCTCTCCCGCTTGAGGAGGAATCTTCATCGTGGGAGGAGCTCTCCACGCAGCACTTCAGGCGAGTTCCAAGATCTCCGAATACCTTGACAAAAGCAGGCCGCCCTCCATTAACTTGAAATAGAGGACGAGCCCCATCGTCAGGCTATGGATGCGAGGAAATGTCTTCCATCCGCGACGAAGATACATAACATGAGGAGCGGGGAAGTCGACCCGCGTGCCGCGGGTCCAGCAGCCCCTCATGTGCAATCTGAGGGTCTGGGGTGGATCGAGCTCCATCTCCTGAGCGAAGGGGGTGGGGAGACGGAGACAACGATGTGGTGGCCGGCGTAGCCTGATAAAGAACTCGTGGGGCTGGTCCCCGACGTGACCCTCCATCGCGGGAGGCACCACTGGCGGAGGCCCGGCCGCCGCGCCACCTCGTCCCCCTCTCCCCCGACCGCCGGGGCGACCTCGGCCACGCCCCTCCCCCTTCCTCTTGTGGCCGGCTCCGCCGCCACGGGTTCGTGGGAAGGAGGGGCGCACTGACGAGCAGCGACCCTCGCCGCCACCGTCGAAGGCCCAACACCTCCTCTTGCAATGGCAGGTGGAAGAAAGGAGCGAAGGTGAAGGAGTATGAATACTGAAGGAATGTGGGACGACGCCCCCCTCCCCCTCCTTATAAAGGGGCGGGGTCGAGGCTCGGCCGCCCCACTCAGCCAATCCAGCCATTGGAGGCGCAGGGAGTCAGGACCGACCCGCTGCCCCAATCAGCGACGGCCCGGTTTCCCGCCTCCACCACCTGCCACTTGCATGGAGGACGCGTGGCGAGCGAGCAGGATCGAAAGGGCGGGTGAGGCGACCGTTCCCCACCCCATGACCGTGGGGCGTGGGCGCCTTGAAGACTACGACCCGAGTCCACCCAGTAAATGAGCCGCGCCTCCACGCCTCCCTCTTTTTATGGGGAAGGCGCGAGCCGCCTCTTTACCACGATGTGACGCATGCATGCGGAAACCGCCCCAAGCATGACCCCCATGTCATGCACGACCTTCCGCTTCGCGCGCAGGTCGTGGGGAAGCGCAACGGACGAAGAGTTACTGCGCTGAAAATCCGCCCCGCCTGCCAGCGCACCGTTTTGGCCCTGGCCCAACAACGTTTCGCGCTTATGTGTGGCCCAGGCCCGGGGGCTCCAGTTGGTGTACAAAAGTAGGGGCACTTCTTTGTACCCCTTTACTTGTGCACGGGCAGTGGGAGCCGCGCGCCGCGGCCACACTAAGCAGGGCAGAGGAGGGGAGCCGGAGAGGAACCAAAACACAAGATGGCCAAGGCAACCCCAAGGCCAAAAACATAAAGGACGGAAGGGTGAAGCAGGCTCCCCCGGCAAGACCCTTGTCGGGGGCAGCCTCGGCAGCCCCGGCAAGAGCCTTGCCGGGGCGGCACGCCCAACGCCAACAGAGTGAGCCACCCTTGAGCCCACGGGTTCCAACCCAACCAACTACATTGGAACTAGGGCTCAGGAGGCACCTCCATGGTGGCATGCAAATCTTTGTCAAGACCATAGATGTATGAGATCAGATGAGAACCAGAAGACGGCGACCGTCGGCGAGATCCTTGCCGAGGAGATCCACAAGACCCCCAGCAAGCGCCTTCCCGGGGACGACTGCAACGCCACGGCAAGACCCTTGCCGGGCCCTCGGCAAGGCCCTTGCCGAGGGCGTCAGCGGGGCCACGGCCAGGCCCACATCGACCAAGACTCCACCGCCGTCCCCAAGCAGCAGCTAGCTCAACCAGCTGGGCAGGCACCTACGTGGCGACAGGCAGCCCCTACGCCAACTCAGCAAGCGCCTGCGTGGTGGCATGCAGATCTTCGTGAAGACCCTACCACCGCGCCACCTCAGCTGCCTGCCTGCCTACATGGCGCCGCATGCATTGCTGGCCTGGACGCGTGTCGAAGCAAGGCGAGGCGGCAACGGACAGGACGGGCCTCGCTCCCGTCCCCGATAAAGCTAAGGGACACTTAAGCGACGCATTAAATGCGTCTTGTCCTGTAATACGTGCGATAAGCTCGCGCACTGTAGACCTTTCCACGTCCTGTGTGCCACTGTGGCAACCCCTTTTGCCTATAAAAGGAGGCCCGAGGCGACCAGGAGAGGGATTCGGCTCTTTGGAACTAGACAGCCACCGTAGCTAGTTCGAAAGCTCAAGAACACTCAATACATCCACCAAAGCAGGACTAGGGTTTTACGCATCCTCGCGGCCCGAACCTGGGAAAACGATCCGTGTGCTTCCTGTTAGACCTGCTCTTCTCACAACCCCACGCCCGCCGACCGTAGAACGGATTCCTTTGATCCCATAGGCGTCGTTCTCACCGACAGCCTCGCTCCGGAGTGACTTCGAGCTGCTGCACATGGACAGCAGGGAGAGGCTGGAGGCGTTCGCCGGGAAGCTCAGCGGCATGGCAGCTCGCTACGTCGGGCTGGGATCGACGCTGGAGGACTCGGTGATGGTGAAGAAGCTCCTAGTCTCGGTCCCGGATCACCTGTAAGCTGCCGTTGCTGGAATGGAGTAGTTCTGCGACATGTCGACGATGCCGTTCGAGGAGGCTCCCGAGCGTCTGAAGGCGTTTGAGGAGTGGCTACGTCGTCGTTAGGCGGGCGGCGTGCGGGTAGACGGCGAGCTCATGTTCACGGCGGCGCAGTGGCGGGCGTGGTAGCGGCAGCAGGGAGGTGCGCGGGACGACGACGACGTTCACAGCATAGCGTCGGGCAATGAAGGCAACCGACGGGGCCGCTGTTACAAGTGCGGTGAGCGTGGCCATTTCAAGCGGGAGTACCCGCTGCTGCGCAAGGCACCGGTGGCCGAGCGAGCACTGATGGCGGACGCCGGCGTCGAGGACGACGGGCTTCTCTAAGCCAGGGCATAGGGAGGTGTCTTTTGGGCTGAATAAGCAGTGGTGACAAGCTAGGCGCGTCGGGCGCGTGTATGGGCGCGCGCCGGACGTGCTGGGCGCGTCGGGTCCACGGCCGGTAGTGTGTGTGCGCGCGCGTGCAGGTGCATCACGGGCGTGTCTGTGCGGGTGTGCGTTGCGTGCTTGTGTTTAGGTTAAGATATTGGAGAGTCGCGTGGCATGATCGGGGCGTGGCCGTTGGAGCTCGCCGTGGGGCGCGTGCGTCGGAGCGCGACGTGGACACGAGTGGAGCGCGGGCGATCGGGACGGAGTGGAGGCGTAGGTTCTTACCCGGTGCGCTGGCTCGCGTATAAAGCCACGCGAGGTCCGTTGTAACAGTCGTGGGGTTTTGAGTTCGTGCTCAAGGTGAAGGCGTTCGTGCGCCCGGAAAAGACATCGCCGTGTCCCTGTTCTTCCTTCTCCTTTCTTCTTCTTCTTCTGCTGATCACGATCAGAGAGAGAGAGAGAGGTGCAGCGCAAGAGAGAGAGGTAGAGCTAGGGCAAGGGCGGCAACAACAAGGGGATGGCGGTGTTAAGCTGGAGGAGGATACGGCTGACTGCTTCTGCGACTTCTCTGCCTCGATTATCGTGGCCTCGAGGGCAAGGAACTAGAGATGATGAGGCGTGGAGATGCAGCTAAGGCTACGGAGATTCGTATGCTGTTTTTTCAAGGGTAGTTTCGTATGCTGATAGGTCAACTTTGTTAGTTGATCTAATGGCCACAGACGTCTTCTAGCTGACCCGATGGATAATTTTTGTTCTTAATCTTTTGTCAGAATTAAACGAAATTACTCTTAGACCTAATAACATAGTCCTACCAAGATGATGAGGCGTGGAGATGCAGGTATGGCTACGGAGATTCGTATGCTTTTTTTTCAAGGGTAGTTTCGTATGCTGATAGGTCACATAGACTTTGTTAGTTGATCTAATGGCCACGGAGGTCTCCTAGCTGATCGGATGGATAAATTTTGCCTGAAATCTAAAAAGTGCTTACACACTATTTAGACGAATCGAGCGGCCGGCTCTTGTCCGCATATCACACTGGCTTCCTCACTTATTGAATGCATGCATGGACATGTTTTGTCTCTTAGTGCATGTGATTGATGGCTTAAATGCGATCAGACTTATACTACATGTGAATAGAAAAAACAGATCAACGTGTATTTACTTCGGGTTTTCAATTTTTAAAAAACTCATATCTTTTAAACCACGCATCAAAATTCAGATCTGTTTCCACCATTGGATTCCTCGTGACGAGATCTTTGAAACTAGATCCCGCATGGGCATGTTTCGACGAATTTTTTTCGATGCCAACTTTCGTGCTATATTGTGCAACTTTAGTACTCTATTGTGCAACTTTAGTACTACATTGTGCAACTTTTTCCAAAACCAATTTTTGGATCTGCATGATTCAACTTTCATGAGGTTGCAATGTAGCAACCATGACAACTTTGATGTGCAACTAGTCTACTATACCGACCAACTATCAAGTAGTCGTTGTACAACCCTCCTCCCTACTCGTGGATGCGTAGTTTTTCAATGTCGGTGCACCCTACTCCCACCTCCCCTGCAAGCGATTTGTGCAACTTGGTCTATTGTTCAAGCCAACTGCCTATTAGTCAATGTGCAACTCCTTCCCCTTCCTATTTGTGGACATGTATTTTCAATTGGCGGGGGCAACAAATAGAGTTGCACATACTCTGCTAGGTAGTTGGTCAGGGCAACATACAAAGTTGCACATCTCACAAGCAAGGACAGTTGAATGGTAAAAAATTGACATTCATGAGGGTTGTGAAAAGTTACATATAGACAGAGTGCGAAAGTTGCGAATCTCACTAGCAGGGGTGGTTTGGACCGTGTGCTAGCAGGGAAACTACACATCCATGGGGGTATAGGAGAAAGTTGCAAATCACCGTTAGATAGTTGGCCGTGGCAGTATCCGAAGTTGCACCACTAGTAGAAAACAAGGCATTGGTTCGGCCCTCGTAATACCATTAATCCCGGTTCGCTCACGAACCGGGACCAAAGGAGGCAACTGTCCCGGTTCGTGAGCCCAGGGGGGCAGCCGGGCCACATGGGCCATTGGTCCCGGTTCGTCTGGACCTTTTGGTCCCAGTTCCACGCACGAACCGAGACCAATGCGCCTCGCCCCTGGCCCATGACCAATAGTCCTGGTTTGTGCCACAAATCGGGACTAAACGGTTGGTCCTCGTGGCGGTCAGAGTTTAGTCCGACCTCGCCAACCGAACGGCGCTCACACGGGTTTATAAGCCCGTCCCTCTCTGCCTTGTTGAGCTCCTCTCAAAGTGAAAATAGATGCCCTTATACAAGGAATTTGACATAAATTCAAAGTAAATTTCTTTGAAATTCATAGAAATTTATTATGAATTTAGGTTAAATTCTCTCTATAGGCGCATCTATGCTCATTTTTTTATGTTGGGGTTGGCGATCTTTACAGACTTTTTGTGTGTTGAATATGCACCATTCAAAATCAGTCTCTGCTTTGAATGGTTCATTTTGAACACACAAAAAGTCTGGAGTTCAAATAAGTTCAAGAAAATGAAATCCCGTTGTAAGAGATGAGTTTTCATCCGAAACCCTGATACTTCGAAAGAGATTGTCCATTTTGTTCACGAAGTGCATCCAGCTTTTGCCGTAACCCTCTCAACTTTTTAGCACATGCTATGTGGGTGAAATGATGATACCATGCCAACTTTCAACCTTTTCAGAGCTCATTTGTAGGGCTTTTCAATTTCAGGGTCATTTAGCTCAAAACAATCCGTCACTGCATGAAAAATAACAAATGAAGTCAGAAAGGGTTGAAAATTGATGATGTGGCTTTGAATGGTGCATTTTGAACAAACAAAAAGTCTGGAGTTCAAATAAGTTCAAGAAAATGAAATCCCTTTGTAACAGATTGTTGGGGATCGTAGCAAAATTTTAAAATTTCCTATGCATCACCAAGATCCATCTATGGAGTATACTAGCAACAAGGGGAAAGGAGAGCATCTACATACCCTTGTAGATCGCGAGCGGAAGCGTTCTAATGAACGGGGTTGATGGAGTCGTACTCGCCGTGATCCAAATCACCGATGACCGAGTGCCGAACGGACGGCACCTCCGCGTTCAACACAGGTACGGAGCAGCGACGTCTCCTCCTTCTTGATCCAGCAAGGGGGAAGGAGAGGTTGATGGAGATCCGGCAGCACGACGGCGTGGTGGTGGAAGTAGCGGGGATCTCGGCAGGGCTTCGCCAAGCTTTTGCGAGAGGGAGAGGTGTTGCAGGGGGAGAGGGAGGCGCCAGGGGCTGTGGTGCTGCTGCCGTCCCTCCCCCCACTATATATAGGGACCCCTGGGGGGGCGCCGGCCCTGGGAGATCAGATCTCCAAGGGGGGGCGGCGGCCAAGGGGGAAGGGGGGGGTGGCTTCCCCCCCAAGCCAAGTGGGGCGCCCCCCACCCCTAGGGTTTCCAACCCTAGGCGCAGGGGGAAGCCCAAGGGGGGCGCCCCAGCCCACTAAGGGCTGGTTCCCTTCCCACTAAGGGCTGGTTCCCTTCCCACTTCATCCCATGGGGCCCTCCGGGATAGGTGGCCCCACCCGGTGGACCCCCGGGACCCTTCCGGTGGTCCCGGTACAATACCGATAACCCCCGAAACTTTCCCGGTGGCCGAAACTGGACTTCCCATATATAATTCTTCACCTCCGGACCATTCCGGAACTCGTCGTGACGTCCGGGATCTCATCCGGGACTCCGAAAAACTTTCGGGTTTCCGCATACTAATATCTCTACAACCCTAGCGTCACCGAACCTTAAGTGTGTAGACCCTACGGGTTCGGGAGACATGCAGACATGACCGAGACGCCTCTCCGGTCAATAACCAACAGCGGGATCTGGATACCCATGTTGGCTCCCACATGTTCCACGATGATCTCATCGGATGAACCACGATGTCGAGGATTCAATCAATCCCGTATACAATTCCCTTTGTCAATCGGTACGTTACTTGCCCGAGATTCGATCGTCGGTATCCCAATACCTTGTTCAATCTCATTACCGACAAGTCTCTTTACGCGTACCGTAATGCATGATCCCGTGGCTAACTCCTTAGTCACATTGAGCTCATTATGATGATGCATTACCGAGTGGGCCCAGAGATACCTCTCCGTCATACGGAGTGACAAATCCTAGTCTCGATCCGTGCCAACTCAACAGACACTTTCGGAGATACCTGTAGTGCACCTTTACAGTCACCCAGTTACGTTGTGACGTTTGGTACACCCAAAGCACTCCTACGGTATCCGGGAGTTGCACGATCTCATGGTCTAAGGAAAAGATACTTGACATTGGAAAAGCTCTAGCAAACGAACTACACGATCATTTATGCTATGCTTAGGATTGGGTCTTGTCCATCACATCATTCTCCTAATGATGTGATCCCGTTATCAATGACATCCAATGTCCATAGTCAGGAAACCATGACTATCTGTTGATCAACGAGCTAGTCAACTAGAGGCTTACTAGGGACACGTTGTGGTCTATGTATTCACACATGTATTACGATTTCCGGATAACACAATTATAGCATGAACAATAGACAATTATCATGAACAAAGAAATATAATAATAACCATTTATTATTGCCTCTAGGGCATAGTTCCAACACTCTCCCACTTGCACTAGAGTCAATAATCTAGTTACATTGTGATGAATCGAACACCCATAACGTTCTGGTGTTGATCATGTTTTGCTCTAGGGAGAGGTTTAGTCAACGGATCTGCTACATTCAGGTCCGTATGTACTTTACAAATATCTATGTCTCCATTTTGAACACTTTCACGAATGGAGTTGAAGCGACGCTTGATATGCCTGGTCTTCCTGTGAAACCTGGGATCCTTCGCAAGGGCAATAGCTCCAGTGTTGTCACAGAAGAGAGTCATCGGGCCCGACGCATTGGGAATCACCCCTAGGTCGGTAATGAACTCCTTCATCCAGATTGCTTCTTGCGCTGCCTCTGAGGCTGCCATGCACTCCGCTTCACATGTAGATCCCGCCACGACGCTTTGCTTGCAACTGCACCAGCTTACTGCCCCTCCATTAAAAATATACACGTATCCGGTTTGTGACTTCGAGTCATCCAGATCTGTGTCGAAGCTAGCGTCGACGTAACCCTTTACGACGAGCTCTTCGTCACCTCCATAAACGAGAAACATATCCTTAGTCCTCTTTAGGTACTTCAGGATATTCTTGACCGCTGTCCAATGTTCCATGCCGGGATTACTTTGGTACCTTCCTACCAAACTTACGGCAAGGTTTACATCAGGTCTGGTACACAGCATGGCATACATAATAGACCCTATGGCCGAGGCATAGGGGATGGCACTCATCTTTTCTCTATCTTCTGCCGTGGTCGGGCATTGAACCGTGCTCAATTGCACACCTTGCAATACAGGCAAGAACCCCTTCTTGGACTGATCCATATTGAACTTCTTCAATATCTTGTCAAGGTACGTACTCTGTGAAAGACCAATGAGGCGTCTCGATCTATCTCTATAGATCTTGATGCCTAATATATAAGCAGCTTCTCCAAGGTCCTTCATTGAAAAACACTTATTCAAATAGGCCTTTATACTTTCCAAGAATTCTATATCATTTCCCATCAATAGTATGTCATCCACATATAATAAGAGAAATGCTACAGAGCTCCCACTCACTTTCTTGTAAACACAGGCTTCTCCATAAGTCTATGTAAACCCAAACGCTTTGATCATCTCATCAAAACGAATGTTCCAACTCCGAGATGCTTGCACCAGTCCATAGATGGAGCGCTGGAGCTTGCATACCTTGTTAGCATTCTTAGGATCGACAAAACCTTCCGGCTGCATCATATACAATTCTTCCTTATAAAGCCGTTAAGGAATGCCGTTTTGACGTCCATTTGCCATATCTCATAATCATAGAATGTGGCAATTGCTAACATGATTCGGACGGACTTCAGCTTCGCTACGGGTGAGAAAGTCTCATCGTAGTCAACCCCTTGAACTTGTCGATAACCCTTAGCGACAAGTCGAGCCTTATAGATGGTCACATTACCATCCGCGTCTGTCTTCTTCTTAAAGATCCATTTATTTTCTATGGCTCGCCGATCATCGGGCAAGTCAGTCAAAGTCCATACTTCGTTTTCATACATGGATCCTATCTCAGATTTCATGGCTTCTAGCCATTTGTCGGAATCCGGGTCCGCCATCGCTTCTTCATAGTTCGAAGGTTCACCGTTGTCTAACAACATGATTTCCAGGACAGGGTTGCCGTACCACTCTGGTGCGGAACGTGTCCTTGTGGACCTACGAAGTTCAGCAGTAACTTGATCCGAAGCTTCATGATCATCATCATTAACTTTCTCCCCAGTCGGTGTAGGCACCACAGGAACATCTTCCCGCGCTGCGCTACTCTCCGGTTCGGAAGGAGTGACTATCACCTCATCAAGTTCCACTTTCCTCCCACTCAATTCTTTCGAGAGAAACTCTTTCTCCAGAAAGGACCCGTTCTTGGCAACAAAGATCTTGCCTTCGGATCTGAGGTAGAAGGTATACCCAATAGTTTCCTTGGGGTATCCTATGAAGACGCATTTTTCCGACTTGGGTTCGAGCTTTTCAGGTTGAAGTTTCTTGACATAAGCATCGCATCCCCAAACTTTTAGAAACGACAGCTTAGGTTTCTTCCCAAACCATAATTCATACGGTGTCGTCTCAACGGATTTCGACGGAGCCCTATTTAAAGTGAATGCGGCAGTCTCTAAAGCATAGCCCCAAAATGAGAGCGGTAGATCGGTAAGAGACATCATAGATCGCACCATATCCAATAGAGTGTGATTACGACGTTCGGACACACTGTTTCGCTGAGGTGTTCCAGGCGGCGTGAGTTGTGAAATGATTCCACATTTCCTTAAGTGCGTACCAAATTCGTGACTTAAATATTCTCCACCACGATCTGATCGTAAGAACTTTATTTTCCTGTCACGTTGATTCTCAACCTCACTCTGAAATTCCTTGAACTTTTCAAAGGTTTCAGACTTGTGTTTCATTAGGTAGACATACCCATATCTACTTAAGTCATCAGTGAGAGTGAGAACATAACGATATCCTCCGTGAGCCTCAACACTCATTGGACCGCACACATCGGTATGTATGATTTCCAATAAGTTGGTTGCTCGCTCCATTGTTACGGAGAACGGAGTCTTGGTCATCTTACCCATGAGGCATGGTTCGCACGTGTCAAATGATTTGTCATCAAGAGACTCCAAAAGTCCATCTGCATGGAGCTTCTTCATGCGCTTGACACCAATGTGACCAAGGCGGCAGTGCCACAAGTATGTGGGACTATCGTTATCAACTTTACATCTTTTGGTATTCACACTATGAATATGTGTAACATCACGTTCGAGATTCATCAAGAATAAACCATTGACCAGCGGGGCATGACCATAAAACATATCTCTCATATAAATAGAACAACCATTATTCTCGGATTTAAATAAGTAGCCATCTCGAATTAAACGAGATCCAGATACAATGTTCATGCTCAAAGCTGGCACTAAATAACAATTATTGAGGTTTAAAACTAATCCCATAGGTAAATGCAGAGGTAGCGTGCCGACGGCGATCACATCGACCTTGGAACCATTCCCGACGCGCATCGTCACCTCGTCCTTTGCCAGTCTCCGCTTATTCCGCAGTTCCTGTTTTGAGTTACAAATATGAGCAACCGCACCGGTATCAAATACCCAGGAGCTACTACGAGTACTGGTAAGGTACACATCAATTACATGTATATCACATATACCTTTGGTGTTGCCGGCCTTCTTGTCCGCTAAGTATTTGGGGCAGTTCCGCTTCCAGTGACCACTTCCCTTGCAATAAAAGCAGTCAATCTCAGGCTTGGGTCCATTCTTCGACTTCTTCCCGGCAGCTGGCTTACCGGGCGCGGCAACTCCCTTGCCGTCCTTCTTGAAGTTCTTCTTACCCTTGCCTTTCTTGAACTTAGTGGTTTTATTCACCATCAACACTTGATGTTCCTTTTTGATCTCCACCTCCGCTGATTTCAGCATTGAATATACCTCAGGAATGGTCTTTTCCATCCCCTGCATATTGAAGTTCATCACAAAGCTCTTGTAGCTCGGTGGAAGCGACAGAAGGATTCTGTCAATGACCGCGTCATCCGGGAGATTAACTCCCAGCTGAGACAGGCGGTTGTGTAACCCAGACATTCTGAGTATGTGCTCACTAACAGAACTATTTTCCTCCATTTTACAGCTGAAGAACTTGTCGGAGACTTCATATCTCTCGACCCGGGCATGAGCTTGGAAAACCATTTTCAGCTCTTCGAACATCTCATATGCTCCATGTTTCTCAAAACGCTTTTGGAGACCCGGTTCTAAGCTATAAAGCATGCCGCACTGAACGAGGGAGTAATCATCAGCACGTGATTGCCAAGCGTTCATAACTTCTTGGTTCTCTGGGATTGGTGCTTCACCTAGCGGTGCTTCTAGGACATAATCTTTCTTGGCAGCTATGAGGATGATCCTCAGGTTCCGGACCCAGTCCGTATAGTTGCTGCCATCATCTTTCAGCTTGGTTTTCTCTAGGAACGCGTTGAAGTTGAGGACAACGTGGGCCATTTCATCTACAAGACATATTGTAAAGATTTTAGACTAAGTTCATGATAATTAAGTTCATCTAATCAAATTATTCAATGAACTCCCACTCAGATAGACATCCCTCTAGTCATCTAAGTGAAACATGATCCGAGTTAACTAGGCCGTGTCCGATCATCACGTGAGACGGACTAGTCAAGATCGGTGAACATATCCATGTTGATCGTATCTTCTATACGACTCATGCTCGACCTTTCGGTCCTCCGTGTTCCGAGGCCATGTCTGTACATGCTAGGCTCGTCAAGTCAACCTAAGTGTATTGCGTGTGTTCCGAGGCCATGTCTGTACATGCTAGGCTCGTCAACACCCGTTGTATGCGAACGTTAGAATCTATCACACCCGATCATCACCTGGTGCTTCGAAACAACGAACCTTCGCAACGGTGCACAGTTAGGGGGAACACTTTCTTGAAATTATTATAACGGATCATCTTACTTACTACCGTCGTTCTAAGCAAATAAGATGCAAAACATGATAAACATCACATGCAATCAAATAGTGACATGATATGGCCATTATCAGTTTGCTCCTTTGATCTCCATCTTCGGGGCACCATGATCATCTTCGTCACCGGCATGACACCATGATCTCCATCATCATGATCTCCATCATTGTGTCTTCATGAAGTTGTCACGCCAACGATTACTTCTACTTCTACGGCTAACGCGTTTAGCAATAAAGTAAAGTAATTTACATGGCGTTATTCAATGACACGCAGGTCATACAAAAAATAAAGACAACTCCTATGGCTCCTGCCGGTTGTCATACTCATCGACATGCAAGTCGTGATTCCTATTACAAGAATATGATCAATCTCATACATCACATATATCATTCATCACATCTTCTGGCCATATCACATCACATAGCACATGCTGCAAAAACAAGTTAGACGTCCTCTAATTGTTGTTGCAAGTTTTTACGTGGCTTGTATAGGTTTCTAGCAAGAACGTTTCTTACCTACGTAAAACCACAACGTGATATGCCAATTTCTATTTACCCTTTATAAGGACCCTTTTCATCGAATCCATTCCGACTAAAGTGGGAGAGACAGACACCCGCTAGCCACCTTATGCAACTAGTGCATGTCAGTCGGTGGAACCTGTCTCACGTAAGCGTACGTGTAAGGTCGGTCCGGGCTGCTTCATCCCACAATACCGCCGAAACAAGATAAGACTAGTAGCGGCAAGAAGAATTGGCAACATCTACGCCCAGAACTGCTTTGTGTTATACTCGTGCATAGTAACTACGCATAGGCCTGGCTCATGATGCCACTGTTGGGGATCGTAGTAGAATTCTAAAATTTCCTACGCATCACCAAGATCCATCTATGGAGTATTCTAGCAACGAGGGGAAAGGAGTGCATCTACACACCCTTGTAGATCGCGAGCGGAAGCATTCTAATGAACGGGGTTGATGGAGTCGTACTCGCCGTGATCCAAATCACCGATGACCGAGTGCCGAACGGACGGCACCTCCGCGTTCAACACACGTACGGAGCAGCGACGTCTCCTCCTTATTGATCCAGCAAGGGGGAAGGAGAGGTTGATGGAGATCCAGCAGCACGACGGCGTGGTGGTGGAAGTAGCGGTGATCTCGGCAGGGCTTCGCCAAGCTTCTGCGAGAGGGAGAGGTGTTGCAGGGGGAGAGGGAGGCGCCAGGGGCTGTGGTGCTGCTGCCGTCCCTCCCCCCACTATATATAGGGACCCCTGGGGGGCGCCGGCCCTGGGAGATCAGATCTCCAAGGGGGGCGGCGGCCAAGGGGGAAGGGGGGTGGCTTCCCCCCCAAGCCAAGTGGGGCGCCCCCCACCCCTAGGGTTTCCAACCCTGGGCGCAGGGGGAGGCCCAAGGGGGGGGGGCGCCCCAGCCCACTAAGGGCTGGTTCCCTTCCCACTTCAGCCCATGGGGCCCTCCGGGATAGGTGGCCCCACCCGGTGGATCCCCGGGCCCTTCCGGTGGTCCCGGTACAATACCGATAACCCCCGAAACTTTCCCGGTGGCCGAAACTAGACTTCCCATATATAATTCTTCACCTCCGGACCATTCTGAAACTCCTCGTGACGTCCGGGGTCTCATCCGGGACTCCGAACAACTTTCTGGTTTCCGCATACTAATATCTCTACAACCCTAGCGTCACCGAACCTTAAGTGTGTAGACCCTACGGGTTCGGGAGACATGCAGACATGACTGAGACGCCTCTCCGGTCAATAACCAACAGCGGGATCTGGATACCCATGTTGGCTCCCACATGTTCCACGATGATCTCATCGGATGAACCACGATGTCGAGGATTCAATCAATCCCGTATACAATTCCCTTTGTCAATCGGTACGTTACTTGCCCGAGATTCGATCGTCGGTATCCCAATACCTTGTTCAATCTCGTTACCGGCAAGTCTCTTTACTCGTACCGTAATGCATGATCCCGTGGCTAACTCCTTAGTCACATTGAGCTCATTATGATGATGCATTACCGAGTGGGCCGAGAGATACCTCTCCGTCATACGGAGTGACAAATCCTAGTCTCGATCCGTGCCAACTCAACAGACACTTTCGGAGATACCCGTAGTTCACCTTTATAGTCACCCAGTTACGTTGTGACGTTTGGTACACCCAAAGCACTCCTACGGTATCCGGGAGTTGCACGATCTCATTGTCTAAGGAAAAGATACTTGACATTGGAAAAGCTCTAGCAAATGAACTACACGATCTTTTATGCTATGCTTAGGATTGGGTTTTGTCCATCACATCATTCTCCTAATGATGTGATCCCGTTATCAATGACATCCAATGTCCATAGTCAGGAAACCATGACTATCTGTTGATCAACGAGCTAGTCAACTAGAGGCTTACTAGGGACACGTTGTGGTCTATGTATTCACACATGTATTACGATTTCCGGATAACACAATTATAGCATGAACAATAGACAATTATCATGAACAAAGAAATATAATAATAACCATTTATTATTGCCTCTAGGGCATATTTCCAACACAGATGAGTTTTCCTCCGAAACCCTGATACTTCGAAAGAGATTGTCCATTTTGTTCACGAAGTGCATCCAGCTTTTGCCGGGACCCTCTCAACTTTTTAGCACATGCTATGTGGGTGAAATGATGATACCATGCCAACTTTCAACCTTTTCAGATTTCATTTGTAGGGTTTTTCAATTTCAGGTTCATTTGAAATGCTTTTCAATTTTTGGGTCTTATAGCTCAAAATAATTAGTAAATGCATGAAAAATAACAAATGAAGTCAGAAAGGATTGAAAAGTGATGATGTGGCTTTGAATGGTGCATTTTGAACACACAAAAATTCAGGAGTTCAAATAAGTTTAAAAAAATGAAATCCCTTTGTAACAGATGAGTTTCTGTATGAAATCCTGATACTTTGAAAGAGGTTGTCCGTTTTGTACACGAAGTGCATCCAGTTTTTGCCGTAACCCTCTCAACTTTCTTGCACATGCTATGTGGATGAAATGATGATACCATGCCAACTTTCAACCTTTTCAGAGTTCATTTGAAATGCTTTTCAATTTTAGGGTCTTATAGCTCAAAATAATCAGTAAATGCATGAAAAATGGTGCATGAAAAATAACAAATAAAATAAATAAGTAATTAGAAACAAAATAATATAAACTTTATTAAAATATATAAATAGAAACAAAATAAAATAAACTTTAATAAAATTTATGAAACTAAAATTAACAAAGTATTTTCTGTTCAAAACATTATAAGAAACCTCTAGTATTATTGAAACTAAAATTATATAAAATTGATGCAACTAAAATTATCGAAGTATTTTCTGTTCAAAATCATTAAAAGCAAAAAGAATTTTCATAAAGGACTTTTTTTGTTAGAAACTTTAATAGCAAAAAGAATTATCATAAAGTAAAATAAATAAGTAATTAGAAACAAAATAAAATAAAATAAATAAGTTTTTTGTTGTAAGTAGAAACAAAACAAAATAAATAAAGCAAAAAGGAAAACAAAAAAAGGCAAAAAATAAAAAATATGCCACCTACTGGGCCACCACGGCCTGAATACGACTAGAAACCCATCGATGGGTGAGGATTCAGGCCGGCAGAAGGCCCAGTAAGCCCATCAGGCATAGCGGTGACAATTAGGCCCGTAAGCCTGCAGTGGGGTGCGGCAGTGGGGCTTATAAACCACTGCGCGCCCCTCTCAACTAGCGAGGTGGGACTAAACTTTCGACGCGGGCGCAACAGCACAAGGCCTTTGGTTCCGGTTGGTGGCACCAACCGAGACTAATGGTGTGCATTGGTACCGGTTCGTGGCACTAACCGGTACCAATTCCCCCCTTTAGTCCCAGTTGGTGCCACCAACCGGGACCAAAGGCCGCCGCTTCCCGCCCTTTGGGCTGCTGAAAAGAGGCCTTTGGTCCCGGTTGGTGGCACCAACCAGGACTAAAGGTCGCATTCGTCCCGGTTGCTGTCACGAACCGGGACCAATGCTTTGTCTATATAACTAGCACTTGTGAAAATTTTCGTTCAGTTCGCGTCTTCCCCGCCCCGACGATGCAGCCAGGCTGCCCCTCTGCGCCTCGCCGTCGCCGTCGTCGCCCTGCCTCCGACGCCGTCCCGCGCCGCCCAGACGCCGTCGCCGCCCCGCGCCCCCTGCCTCCTCGTCGCCCGTCGCCGCGCCCCTCACCTCCGCGCCTGCCTCCTCGTCGCCCGTCGCCATGCCCCTCACCGTCGCCCCCGTGCCCTGCCTCCTCGTCGGTCGCCGCCTCCTTAGCGAGCTCATATGAATTTTCCTAATTTAGATGTGTAGTTAATTTGGATGTGTAGTTCATTGAGTTGTTGTAATTTGTTCATAAATGAATATGCAAAAGTTAGAATTTTTTCCTGTTCATAGATTTTTTTTGTGATATTGTTGTTGAATATGCAAATGTTTGTGTGTTCATATATATGCGAAGAATATGTCAATTTTTTTCATAGAATTTTTATAAATTTTTTCTTTTGTAATTTTGTTCATAGAATTTTTATCTTGTTCATAGAATTTTTATGTTTTTTTTCTGTTGTCATTTTGTTCATAGAATAAGAAGAGAAAGTGTTTAATAAAATTAGTTAGAAAAATAATAGAACTAGTTAAACTAGTTTATTTTTAGTAAGTAATACTTTATTCTATTTATAGTAAGTGCTTAGTAGTTGAACTAGTTGATTTCATAAAACTAGTTTATTTTACTATAGAAGTAGTTTATTTTTAGCAAGAAAATTAATAGAACTAGTTTTATTTTTTTTAGTTAAAGCAATTATTCCCGCATCGACGTCGACGATGCCAATCCCGCATCCTCGTCGTCGACTCGGCGGAGGAGGCCGACTTGATCAGAGGGGCCATGTCCGGGACTGGGCTCCGCCGGGCTGGTTTTGGGAGGTGCTACCTTCCGGGGGCGTAGGTTGGTGAGGAGCCAGCCCATCATTGACCCGATCCTTGTTTGGTGGCGGTCGCGTGGGCTAGTGATGGTGTCGAGGCTTCCGGACACCGCGGAGGTGGTACGTCACCATGTCAGCGAGGAGGACGAGCACGTCCGTCGCTACATGGTTGCGTTGGAGTGCAGGTTCGACAATACCTGGCAGGTTCTTCAGGGATCTCACTGGAGCTATGATCCAGTGATGGTTCCTTCTCTTTGGGTATCCACCGCTCGCGCCGATACCCGTCGGGAGCTACTGTTCTAGCTGTACTAGCGATGCTATATGCATGTATGATAGTATTGGAGGTGTATTAGTGATAATATTCGACGATGTACGGACGCATGGAGATGATGTAGTTTTGCTTATAATTGAATGCATCCTAATTTGAATACTACTTTATTTTGTGATTTGATTTTGCTTATTGAATGCTCAAATTGGAAAGTTGCACGTCAATTACTAGGCAGTTGGCCCGAGCAATGGACGAAATTGCTCATCTCACTGGAAGGGGTAGTTTGAGGGGGTGGAGGTGACATCAGTGAAAACTGCACATCCACGTGGTAGGCGGAAAGTTGCACATCCACAGTCAGCTAGTTGCACATCGACTACTAGGCAGTTGCACAAAACGAGGTACTAAATTGCACACAAAAAATTCATCGAAACATACCCATGCGAGATCTAGTTTCGAAGAGCACGTCGTAAGGGTTCCAACGGTGAAAGCGGATCTTAATTTCGATGTTTGGTTCAAAAGTTATGGCTTTTAAAATGAAAAGGAACTCTAAATTAATGTGTTCACACATGGTTGCTTTCCAATCCGTAATTAAAAACATGTTGCATGCCCTTTCTACCTTTTTTACAATGAGAAAGAATCTTTCCTTTTTTGTTTGATGGGGACATAAACTTGCTAAAAGTGACAGCCGCTCCGGAGCGCTAGCGAGCGCCCTGCCGCTCGCTAGATGCGTCCTAAATTTTGTTCTTAATCTTTTGCCAGAATTGAAAGAAATTACTCTTAGACCTAATAACACAGTCCTACCAACTTAAAAACTCATATCTTTTTTTTATTAAATGTTGATATTATATCAGCTAATGTAAACTGTAATAACTCGGCCCCACCATGATTAACGGTTCCTAATTACTGATTAACATGGGAATTTTTAGGGAGATTGTAATTAGGATAGGGTATAGATTTGCAATTAAACCAAAACATACGTTCCTTGCGTCACCTGCAAAGTCCCGCTACGTTCTTTTGATTTTTCACCACTACGACCCGTCAGTGGCTGCTCTCAACTTCCCGTCTTTCTTATAGTCTTTTTTGTACCATCGCATCAACTTGGCATACTAGTTGTTTCTGAACAGACGTTTCAACCATGGTATTATAGAAGCATACCACATCACCTTGGCAGGAACCCTCTTCCTGGGGCGCTCGCCCTCAACATCACCAGGGTCATCTCGTCTGATCTTATACCGCAATGCACTACATACCGGGCATGCGTCCAAATTCTCGTACTCGCCGCGGTAGATGATGCAGTCATTAGAGCATCCATGTATCTTGTGCAGCTCCAATCCTAGAGGGCATTGAACCTTCTTTGCTTCGTATGTACTGTTCGGTAATCCATTATCTTTTGGAAGCTTCTTCTTCATTATTTTCAGTAGCTTCCCAAATCCGTTGTCAGATACTCCATTGTCCGCCTTCCATTGCAGCAATTCCAGTGTGGTACCAAGCTTTGTGTTCTCATCTTCACAATTTAGGTACGACCCTTTTTTGTGATCCTCTAACATGCGATTGAACTTCAACTTCTCCCTTTCACTTGGCATTCTCTCTTCCCTACACAACCAAAGCACAACCAAGGAGGAAGGTTATGGATACATAGAGTCACAAGCCATGTGCTATGATTGTTGCTCTACTCCCCAAAATGATTAATGCCATCTGCACTTAAACCAAACGATACGTTCCTTGCGTCATCGGCAAAGTCCTCCCACTTTCTCTCGATTTTTCTCCACTGTGACCCGTCAGCAGGTACTCTCAACTGCCCGTCTTTCTTACGATCTTCTTTGTGCCATCACATCAACTTGGCATGCTCTTTATTTTGGAACAAACGTTTCAACCGTGGTACTATAGGAGCATACCACATCACCTTGATAGGAATGTTCTTCCTGGGGCGCTCGCCCTCAACATCACCAGTGTCATCGCGGCTGATCTTATAGCGCAATGGACAGCATACCAGTCATGCATTCAAATACTCATACTCATCGCGGTAGAGGATGCAGTCATTAGGGCATATATCTTCTGCAACTCTAATCCCAGAGGACGGACAACCTTATTTGCTTCATACGTACTGTCGGGCAATTTGTTGTCCTTTGGAAGCATCTTCTTTAACATTATCAGCAACTTTTCAAATCTCTTGTCAGATACACCATTATCTGCCTTCCATTGCAACAATTCCAGTGTGGTACCCAACTTTTTCTTGTCATGTTCGCAATTTGGGGACAAAAATTTCTTGTGATCCTCTAACATGTGTTGCAACTTCAGTTTCTCCTTTTGACTTGCGCAGTTTCTCTTTGCATCGGCAATGGCCCGACCAAGATCATCAGCAGGCTCATCTGATGCCTCTTCTTCAGCTTCTTCCTCCATTGACGACTCAACTTCTTCCCGCATTGTAGTATCATCGTATTCAGAGAACCCATGGCCAGGATAGCTGTCATCATCCTCTTCTTCTTCATTCTCGTCCATTAGAACCCCTCTTTCTCCGTTCTTGGTCCAACAGTTATAGCCGGACATGAAACCAGACGTAAATAGGTGGACGTGAATGGTTCTCGAGTTAGAATAATTTTGATCATTCTTACAGACAGCACATGGACAATACATAAAATCATCCGGCCGCTTGTTTGCATTAGCCGCAAGAAGAAAAGTATGCACACCATTAATGAACTGGGGAAAGCATCGGTCATCGTACATCCATTTCCGGCTCATCTTCATTACACAACACCGAAAAGATCAAATTAATACAAGTTCATACACACTTATTCTCATAAAACAATATACAAACTCCCTAGCTAAATCATTTAAATGAAACAACAAATGTGATCAAGATCACAACTAAGTTAACAATTGATCCAACAGCATAATGATACCAAGCCCCATTATCAATGGCATATTTCCTAATCTTTCTAATCTTCAAGCGCATTGCATCCGTCTTGATCTTGTGATCATCGACGACATCCGCAACATACAACTCCAGTTTCATCTTCACTTCTTCAATTTTTTCAATTTTTCTTTCAAATACTCGTTTTCTTTTTCAACTAAATTTAACTTCTCGACAATAGGGTCGGTTGCAATTTCCGGTTCACATACCTCCTAGATAAAAATATCTATGTCAACTTGGTGGGCATAATTGTCATAAACACGAAATGCAACAAATAGTTATAAAAGAGAATATACCACATCTGAATAATAAACCGGACGAGGGCCGGCGGGGACGGATATGAAAACCATGCCACTATGTATAACAAACAACGTACGGGTAAGAAAATTATACAAGTAACTATCTGAATCACACAAACATGTTTTTTAATAAAAAGGATAAGAACAAGAGACTCACCAAGGTGGTGCCGGCGACGGGATGGTGCGGGCGATCGACGGTAGTTAGGAGGGGAACGGGAAGGCATTAAGTATACCACACCTACATATGCAAACTAAGAAGTTAATTTGAGCTCAATTTGCATAAAAAAATAAACTACCACATATGAGTACTCGTAAACTAAAACCAACAAATAACTATACTTATAGAGCATTGCAAGAGCTAATCTATCAATGAGAGATGAAAGGACAGAGTTGCTAACCTTTGTGAACACTTGGATGGATGGGGCGCCTTCAAATCTTGACAAATTTTGGCAAAAATGGAAGTGAGCTCGAGCAAGAGGAGAAGAAAACAGAGAGGAGGGGGAAAACAGAGTGCTTCGGCTCGGGCTGGACGAAGCACTATATATAGTGATATCTTTAGTCCTGATTGATTATACAAACCAGGACTAAATGAGCTCGTGGGGGCCCAAGCCTGACAGAAGCCTGTCATCACCCCTTTAGTCCCGGTTCGTGAAACGAACCGGGACTAGAGGCATGTCACGAACCGGGACTAATGATCCACGCCCCTAGCCATTGGAACCAGGATTAATAGTCACATTAGTACCGGGCCGTTGCCAAACCGGGACTAATTGGGCTCATGTAAAGTCGTTTTTCAACTAGTGTATCTAGTCTCGGGATATCATATGCGATCCTATGTTCTCCGATTCTGAGGGAGCAAAACTAGTAACCGTCATATGGGCGATCTAGACCTGGAGCAACAATGCTACACATGATAAGAGAGAGCTTGATCCTACTCAGTCCATGAAGAAGACCCAAGAGGCTTTAGTTGTGCTCGAGCTACCCCGCAACCATGCCCAGATCCTCCCAGGCCATGGTTGGCGACCACGGGACTTAGCTTGGATTAAAATCAACACTGATGGCAGTGTTGCAATGGAAGCTAGAAGGGGTGGAGCAGGAGGGGTTGCGAGAACCCGCTCATCCTTCTTAGCTGCTTGGTGCAAGCCTTACCCGGGAATCACAGATCTTCTCATAGCCGAAGCTCTCGCTCTACGCAATGGTGTTCTATTTGCATATCTCATAGGCTATGCTGAAGTGGTTTTCGAGTCTGACAATTTGGAGATTGAGAATCTCTCGAACTCGCGTCACAGTGACCGTGTGGTGGTGGCGCCTATCTTGTCTGAAATTAGGGAGCATGTTCTTTCGTTTTAAGTCTTTTGTAATTCAGCATGTTGGTAGGTCTTCGCCAACGCCAGGTGTGCTGCGTCCTCGTCGCGCACGTAACAGCGACGTTCGAGTTAATCCCACCCACTGCCAACGCCAGCCGCAAGGCATGCATAATTCTCATTGGCGCCGCGTCACCGGCGACCGAAAAGCGTCTCTGCCGTCCATCCTATTCCTAGACCGTCCAAATCAACCGATGACGGACGGAGGAATCGACCGACGCACGCGACGCATTGCGAACGGAAGGAGGGAAATATGGAAAGAACAGAGGAGAAAGAAGAAGACAGCCACAAGGAGCCAAACGGCGCGAGGCGACCGAGCACAGCAGCAGGTCAGCGAGCGGCGCGAGAGGGAGCCGACACGTACGTGCGCGATGCTGACGCTGACGCTGACGCCCACCTTTCCCTTTCCCCCGGTTACGCCGCCCCCGCCTAAGCAGCTCTCTCGCCTAAAGCCTAAAGCCTATAGCCTGAGAACGACCAGCGGCAGCCGATCGACCCCAAATCCTCTCTCGATTTGAGGCATCCTCCGCTCCACCGGGCAGGCGCTCTCGTCGCCTCTCTCAGACCACGGGATTTGGCCAGGTAATTAAGGCAATAATCGTCCTGCTATCTTGCTGCAATTCTCGCCGGAGTTTAGTGATTCTGCGCCATGGTTTGCTTGCTTGGCTTGCTAGAGACCTGGGGTGGTTAGCGCGTGCTCCTAATTCTACTTCTGAGGGAGGGAGCGCTGCTTGTTTTCCATTCGGCCAACAAGTAAGGAATTTGTTAGTTTGTGTGCTGCTCTGCTTGTGGTTGTGTGGGGATTTCTTTGTTTCTTCCCTCCAACGGCAACGGAGATCTTTGCCAAAGATCGCCCGGACCAACATTCACCTCAGCATGCTCGGAATTGAAAGTCTTTATTGCCGATCGATCTCACTTTCCCCAAATTCACTCTATATATGGTCGAAAGGATCCTACAGAGAGATCGATAGATTCTGATTCTGTTGCTGGTCGAAAAGATCCTTAAGAGCAATCGGGAGATTCTGATTCTGATGGTACCGTGGTACGTGTAATTCTTGTGTGAACAGTTATTGAGTAGTACTAGCAGATTCATGTGTTAGCTCATTCATTGTTGCATAACTGCATTTCTTGCATGTCTCTTCCATGATTACCAGACATATATGCCGAGTCATGGTATTAATCTGTGAGCCTTTTTAAGAATACATTCCATGTTAGGGCAACTCTAACCGAACCCCAATCTTCTTGTTATATTTACTCCGGCTCGCGGCGGCTGAGTAAAAAATCGCCATTCTCTCTTCCTCTCCCCTGCCTCCTCTTCTCCCCCTTTCCCCGTCACTGGCGCGACCCTCGCCTCGATCCGCCGCCCTCCCTCCTCCCGATGGCGGGACCTGGTGGCCGCCGGTCCCCTCCGTCGATCCGCGACGCGGATCCGTGCCGCCATGCCCGCGGGTCATCGTCCGTGGGCGCTTCCTCGAGCCGCCGCCGGTCCCCTCCGCCGATCCGCAACGCGGATCCGTGCCACCACGCCCGCGGGTCATCGTCCGCGGGCGCTTCCTCGAGCCGCCGCTGGTCCCCTCCGTCGAGCCGCAGTGCGGATCTGTGCCGCCACGCCCACGGGTCATTGCCCGTGGGCGCTTCCTCCAGCCGCCGCCGGTCCCCTCCGTCGATCCGCACCGCGGATCCGTGCCGCCACGCCGGCGGGTCATCGTCCGCGGGCGCTTCCTCGAGCTGCCGCCGCTCAGCCGATCCGAGTAGTACTAGTAACAGATCCTACAAAGCTCATTCATTGTTGCATGACTGCATTTGCATGTCTCTTCCATGTTTATCACACATATATGCCGACTCATGGTATTTTATTTGTGAACCTTTTTAAGAATACTTTCCATGTTAACCCACTAGCTAGGATTCTATGTGTCATCTGTGTCTTCGCGCCAGGGCAGGGCACCCAAAGCACGAGCGAGCATTTTCGATAGTTGTTATCCCAACTATCCGAGCCAGACCTGATACATTACATTTCAGGAAAGGCATATAGTCATTCAGTGCTCCATGTGCAGGCAGTTTTATGGTAATATATATTATGATCCTACTCGATCCGTACAAGATAGTACTTGTTGGTTGCCGATCATCTCACTGAACCATACTTCAGCGATCGAATATGCTGTGCTTCTCCCTATTTGAGAAGGGAACTTCACCCATTTCGTTGATCTTTAATTTGAACCACACTTGCCCTCGCCAGTCATGTCCATAGTGGTCATTTATGGCTAGCCCACTCATTTCACACTCAAGGCCGGTCTCTAAGAAGTGACATGCCGTAAATATTTCATGTTATTCATGATCAGTATATTCAGCATAACTCGTGTATTACCAGTTTCAATCAACTTGCGTCTGAACTGTAAATCTGTTTACTCAATCACATATAGTGTTTCTCTTGTTTTTGCATACTGAAAATGGGTGGGAACACCAGAGGAGGTGGACATTATGAAGCATTGAAGAGCTACAATCTGGGCAAAACGTTACGTGCAGGCACATTTGGAAAAGTGATGATTGCAGACCATAAGCTTACAGGACACAAAGTTGCTATAAAGATTCTGAACCATCGTAAAATGAAAACTACGGAAATGGAAGAGAAAGGTATGCCTCCTTCTCCTTGTACAATGGTCTAGGATATATTCGACTTGCCTGTTCAGGATTTCGAGTTATCTGCTTTCACTAGTAGAAAAAGGGCCTTTAGTCCCGGTTCATAAGGGCCTTTAGTCCCGGTTCTGGAACCGGGACTAAAGGGTCATTACTAAAGCCTCCCCCTTTAGTCCCGCCCTTTAGTCCCATCAACCGGTACTAAAGAAAATTTTATGATTTTTTTTGAAATTCTTTTTTGATTTTTTTTTCAAATTTCTGAATTTTTTAACCTCTAATCTATAATCACCCCTCATCACTGCTCAATTTAAACTCTAATCTCTAATCACCCTCATCATTCCAAATCATCTAACTTCCCGGACGGTCACCCATCCTCTCACTACTCCAGCCTGAGCACGCTTAACTTCCGGGTTCTATTCTCCCTTGTTTCCAACTCTGCACTTGTCGTTTTCTGGCAATAGTAAGATGTCAATCCTATTAATCCTCAGGAATTTAGTTTGAGCATGAAGTCACACATTTCACTGTTTGAGTTTGAAACTATTGTTCTAAAAAACAATAATTATTTAGTAACACTAATATTTCTTGAATAAGTAGTTTGACCATAGTTTGACCACAGTTTGACCAGATTTGACCAAAATTCAAAAAAACTGAAATAATTATTTAGTAACACTAATATTTCTTGAATAATTAGTTTGACCATTGTTTGACCACAGTTTGACCAGATTTGACCAAAATTCAAAAAAACCGAATTCTTGAATAATTATTTAGTAACACTAATAATTCTTGAATAAGTAGTTTGACAATAGTTTGACCATATTTAACAAAAAAACAAAAAAAAACAGAAATTTGAGCATAATTTTTTTTCCTTTTAGAATTTGAGGATTCTAAAAAAATTCCTAACTAGTACATGTAGTAACATAACTACATCTGGAAGGATTTTAATTTTTGAAGTTTTTATCATTTTCTTTTGCTTTTTACAAAACTGAAAAGGCGATCCACCGGGGGGGGGGGGTAGAGTTTGAAAATGGGACCTTTAGTACCGGTTCGTGCCATAACCGCCACTAATGCATCAAACCCCATTAGTACCGGTTGGTGGCTCGAACCGGGACTAAAGGTCTAACCTTTAGTACCGGTTGGTGCCACGAACCGGTACTAATGGGCATCGCACCCTTTAGTTCCGGTTCGTGGCACCAACCGGTACTAAAGGTCGCATTTGAACCGGGACTAATGCCTATACGGTGCCCTAGTCACTCGAACCGGGACTAATGCTCACATTAGTCCCGGTTCGTAATGCAACCGGGATTAATGCTCTTTTCTGTCCGAACCAAAGCCCTGTTTTCTACTAGTGCTGGTCAGACTTGTGGGTGTGTTCCTTCCCACTTAATCAATTAGTCGAGATAATGTACATTAGTATAGGATATATTCGGCTTTCGTTAAGAAGAAAGTTCAGCTTGTGTTGTTGCTGTGAGTTAGTAGAATTTGCATATGCATTTTCTTCATAGGCTCAATGTCTAACACTTTACTTCTATTGTTTTCTCATATCTTATTTCTAGCAAATAGAGAAATCAAGATATTGAGGTTGTTCATTGACTTCATTCACCCTCATATCATCCGGATTTATGAGGTCATTGAGACACCGACGGATATTTTTGTTGTGATGGAATATTGCCAGAATGGTGACCTAGTGGACTACATTGTTGAGAAAAGGCGGTTACAGGAAGATGAGGCCCGTCGAATCTTCCAGCAGGTGCCTTTTCTGCTCTTGCCATGTAGGAAGACAATTTTTGGGAATAACAATATGTTGAGCTTCCTATTTCGACCATCAAATGTATGGACATGCTTGCTAGTTGCCGACCTTCCTCATGTGTTTACTGTGCAAATCGCGATCCATTTGCTTGGTTTGCATTCGTTGACTAAGTTTTACCGATAATTTTTTGCTCGATGATGTTTTTTTCGGGAGGGGCCGAAAAAACATGGTTTACGGAAAATGTCAGACTATATTATATTTAGGCTCGTTGCTTTTCTCGTTTGTTTGTTTTTTTTGTATCATTTGGCATCTTCATCTTTTCATGCCTTGGTTATCTTAGTATCAATAATTAAATCAATTTTTGTTTAAATGGCGTCTTATTCTTCAAGCCTTGATTGTCTTAATCTCAGTGCTTAAATTAAATTGTCCTTTAAAACATAAAGAGATGGTATATCCCTTCTGAAGGCGAATTTGTAATTTGAAGGGTTCTTTCTGATTCACTGAATGCATATTGAGATTTTCTCTCAATTGTTTTTTCAATTAAATTTTTGTTAAACATATTATATCTGGTGTTGAATACTGCCACACAAACATGGTTGTTCATCGTGATTCTAGCTGCGGGAGTCTAAACTATGCCGCACCATAGGTATTCACTTATTTTATTATTTGAGTCCTTATCCTCATTCTTATTCTCACGCATCGTCTGGGTTAATAGCTTTAGTGAGTGTTTCTGCATAGGTTATCTCAGGTGAATTGTACGCTGGACCTGAGGTTGATGTTTGGAGCTGTGGGGTGATACTTTATGCTCTTCTTTGTGGTGCTGTTCCATTCGATGATGACAACATTCCCAAACTGTTCAATAAGATAAAGGTGAGACAGAACATTTGTAGATTTAGATGGATCTGACAAGTGTTTACCTTTTTTCCTTCTGGAAATCAACAAATTCATGTAGATTAGTTGGACTTTATAATTCAAAATTTTTTGGAGATTAGACTCCCCCTTATTTGGTGTTACAGGGAGGCTTCTATATCCTTCCAAATCATCTATATGATCTTGCAATGGATTTGATCCCAAGAATGCTTATTGTTGATCCCATGAAGAGAATCACAATCCGTGAAATTCGAGACCACCCATGGTTTCAGAATCGCCTTCCTCTCTACCTGGCAGTGCCTCCACCAAACACAGCACAGCAAGCCAAAATGGTACCCCATCTATTTCACATTTCAAGCGACTATCATATCTGCACAATAAAACTTTTCAGCCTTTATCCACTTACATATATAGGATTTTTAATGGATGATAGGAAAATTAAGAACAATAATATTTTCGTGAAATGCTCTCTTTTATGGGTATAATTTCATTGTAATATTTGCAAAGAAAATATAATAGAAATCAATGGCCATAGTTGTGCCCTTGTTTTCAGAAAGGTATAACGTCAAGTCTCCATTCAATGTTGCTCTTTATTTATCAAAAAATTTATCGTTTACTCCCTCCTTTCCGGTTTATAGGGCTTATCTCACCTTTTTTGGTTTCCAATTTAAGGGGCTCATCTTCAGCTCATTTTTAGTTTCCAAGGCGCATTAAATCTTTGCATGCAAGAATTAAAAAGGAACACACCAATGCATGTAATGTTTCTACTCATCTAGTGTTCAAGCATGCATCCATTGCAAATAATCGAAATTAATGCATGATTTTAATTGAGATAGTTTTGTAAAATACGAGATACATTCTTCCACTCACAAAACGCTTTGGTTTATGAGATTTCAGATTTGATCCCTATAAACCGGAAAGGAGGGAGTATTATCGAGCATATAAATGTTGTTTCTATGGCAATGATATGCTGATTTGCTAGATGTTCATTTCAGGAGATTGACGAAGATACACTTCAAGATGTTGCCAATCTGGGATATGACAAAGATCATGTGTGTGAATCGTTGTGCAATAGGCTATAAATGAGGTATATTCAAACAAAAATCAGTGGTTCAGTCCTTTCAGTTTTCATAACTGACTTTATACTATATGTTTCCAGGAAACTGTTGCATATTACTTGCTTTTGGAGAATCGGTTCCGGGCTACTAGTGGCTATTTGGGGGCTAACTATCAACAAGAAATGGTTAGTCCACATTTGCATCATCTGTGACCTATTTAATGCACCAAAGGTTTAAGCACTATTAACTTTATGAATGGATGGTTCTCTAGGACATGAGTTTTAATCAGTTTACTCTATCAGAATCAGCAAGCCCAAGTACCAGGAATTATCTTCCAAGAAGTAATGATTCTCAAGGCAGTGGCTTGCGGCCATATTACCGCGTTGAAACAAAATGGGCTCTTGGGCTCCAGGTCTTGCAAACTGTCCACTTTACTTTGCTTTGTTTTGCACATTCAGCTGTTGAGCTAATGCATAACTTATCCAGCAGTCTCGAGCTCAACCTCGCGCGATATAGATTGAGGTTCTGAAGGCACTTAAGGAATTAAATGTCCGTTGGAAGAAGAATGTGGACTACAACATGAAATGCAGGTGGTGCCCTGGGTTTCCTCAGGTCAGTGATATGTGGTTAGATGCCAACCATAGCTTTGATGATGACTCTACTATCATGGATAATGGTGACGTTAATAGGAGGCTACCAGCTGTGATCAAGTTTGAAATTCAGGTCTGCAAAACCTTCTACTACTAAACTTTCTTTTTGCAATAACAAAAAAAGGGATTTTCTACTCAATATCGTCTTCATAGTGGCGTCACTAGATAAAATAATGATTTTTCTAGAGCCAATATATTTGATTCATAATGTTACCAAGTGACCATTGTTATGTCTTGCATGTGTCTGCTATTGCCAACAACTATTGTCGACTGACTCATGCATGTTGGTAGAAATAACTTCCCATGTTTTAAAGATGCACAGTGTTGGTGTTAGAAAGTACAATTCGCCGGCATGGTATTGTATATATTGTATATTTGGTTCTAACTTTAATTTATTTTTTCTCCAGCTTTACAAGACCAGGGATGACAAGTACCTGCTAGATATGCAGAGAGTTACTGGACCTCAGCTCCTCTTCTTGGAATTTTGTGCGGCCTTCCTTACCAACCTTAGGGTTCTATAGCTAGTGCCTGTTCTGGTTGACTGGTGAATATGACTGTCCCATGTGGTGCGGTTCATCGTCGCAACGGTGAATAAGTGATGGTGTGCAAGTATATAGGTTGTGTGTTTCATCTTCGGTTTACCCAGTCCCAGACAGAGAACCGTGTTTGTTTGAGTGACTAGTCCTATGTCAAGCACCAAAAAGGTTAAGTGGTTGTTATAAATAAGACCTATGTATGGTAAATAGGTTGTGGTGAACCTTTTCTGATTCTCCAAGCTGCGCCACGTACTGCTGGTGGTGATGCGACAGCACAAGCTTTTGTGATATCATTGCATGATCTAGTTTCTATTTGCCTTGCTGTTGATTATGGTGATGTTGTGTGCATCTACAGTGCAATGCATGACGGCAGGCGTGCGGCACGGCCATAGAAGTGGAAGCGCCGGGCTGCCACAGGGGCCAACCACGCGATGGCGCATGTGCGGGGTGGCGACGTCTTCGTTTGGCGGCGCCACGGCGGTGCTCTGGAGCTCAGGTGTGGTGCGGCGGCTGCGACGTCATTTTTCTCGGGTGGTTGTGTGCGGGCCGTCCTCGACCAGATGCGGAAGGATCTATTGCCGGGGTTCTGTATGCGTATTGGCCGAGGGCGACGAGGGTCACGCGCGTCTGGCTCCGCCATGGCTATCGGCTAGGGTAGTGGGCAACGTGGCAGTGGCGGACTGGCGGTGGTTGGTGTGTGCCCAGGACGGCGAGGTCTATCTCTCGCCATGTGGATGGTACGGGCTATAGGGTGGATAGGGCTGGGATTGGCGGCTTCCTACATGGCTTCTGGGTGGGTGAAGTTGCGGCGTGGTGGCAGTGGTGCCTACCCGGTGGCACCGTGTTGGCGGTGACGGTCTTCTCCCGCGGGCGCGTGGCCGACGGGTGTTGTAGGTTTCCGCGGCGGTCGTGGAGCAGGTCGCGGGGAGCCGAAGGAGGTGGGTGCTTGGCGGCCTGGGGTAACGGCTACCCCCAGGTGGTTGGAGGTGCCGGATATGATGGGGGTCCCCTATATGGATCTTGATTGGCCAGATTTGATGTCGGACGCCCAACCCTCCTGGTAGTGTTGGTTGGTAGATGGCTGCATGGGTGTGTTGGCTACCGGTGTCGGGGTTGGCTTGCCCCCCCCCTTACCGAGGCTAGTTGCTCCTCGCGCGTGCCCTGGTCACTCATTGCTCATGTTAAGGCAATGTCTTGTGGATTAGTTAGGACGGCGACTACGTGTTACGATTTTGATGATGAGTTTGTCTGAGGATTTCATGACAGTGGCACTGGATGGCGGGCTACACCTACACGGATGGCTTTCCATCAGGCTCCATGAGTGACGGCTTCACTTCTTGGTCGTGTAGGAGGTAAGGGATGTAGGGACGGGAAGCTCTGGCCTGCTCCGATAGTGCACAGATCTAATGAGGATCCGTTTGCCCTTGTTATGGTGATGACCAGGGCGCCTCCTGGTGGCTCTAGTGACTGTTTGAGTGAAAGTTTCTCGTGTGGAGCAGCCATGGCGGTGCCCGTGGGTGTCGTTCTCTTCCGAAGTATATCCGGCCTCGTCCCTATGCCATGGATCAGGCTGGCGTGATTTCTATTTTTGTTTCCTTTTTTCATTTCCTTATTTCTTTTGTTTCTTTCCTCATTTTATAAAATGTTCCAAATCTCAGTAACTGTTTGAGAAATTGGAACATCTTTGAAAATTTTAAATTATTTTGAAAATTACTTAACATTTTTGAAGGAATTTTTTTAAATAAAAGAAAAAGGGTACTAAAAACCGAAACAAAGAACCACCAAGGAGAGAAAAAAAATTAGCAGAACCCGGAACTGGACAAGCCCACCTTGCTACAGTTTGCAAAGGTTACTCCCTACCTTCTCATGTGCAGACAAGTGGCGCCTACATGAGCGCCACTATTGGTAACATGCGAGTTTTGCATTTTTCGTAGATCCGTTGATTTAAAAAGTTTTATGTCTTGAACCGTCCGTCCAAAGATCGAACCATTTTCACTGTTCGATTTCTTCTGTCGAGATCTTAGAAAGAAGATCCTATGTTAATAGGTTTCAATGAACTTTTTTTCCAAAACAAAACCGGAAATCAAAAGAGAAAACAAAATAATAATAAAACTATAGGGAAAACAAAATCAGAAAAACAAAACTATAAACCAAAAGTGAATAGTGAAAAAAGAAACAGGACAAAAAAGGAGCCCGGAAGCACCGTTATAGTGTTTTCATTATTTTTGGAAGCACAAAATGTGTTTTTTTTCTTTTTCGGGGGGAAACACAGTTGTGCTTTGTGCTCTTCCCGTGGAAGCACATGTGGTGCTTCTCATGGTAGAAGCACAAACTTTCTTCCAACAGGAAGCACATATTTGCTTCTTTTTATTGTATGCAATTATTTTTCCTCAAAACCGATGAAAAGAAAGCAAATATAGAAAACCAAAAAACAAAACCATATAAACCTGAAAACACATTCATAAAAAGAAACCAGAATTCCAGAGGAAACGCCTAGCACGCGACATGTGGCTATTTGAAAAGAAATGTTTATGAAAATAAATAAAAGTGTTAATGTCCATGTACTTACCAAAATGTTAGTTGACTAAAATAGTTAAATAAATTCGGGAAATAAATGCTTTTAGTGTGTTTAAAAAGAGAAAGGAAATGCAGGTTCCAAGCAGAAATTACAATATATGTGGGTCTCACATAATTTATATGTTTTCACTAGCGTTTCTCTTCCCTGCATATAGTAGCCTGTGTAAAACGCTCTCAAAGAATTTCACATGTGGTTTTATTTATATGCATACCACACTCTTTATTTCCTAGAACTAGCGCCACGAAAAAATCTAAAAAATTACCAAGGAAGGTTTGTGAACTTCTTTTAGTTTGGTTTCTACAACTCTTGAGCAAAGTATTTTCCGGAGTCAACCCCATGAGCTAACAAAAATAATAAGCTCGAGATAACATGATTGCAAATAACAATAATGCTTCAGTAAGTTGGTTATCATATTCCGTACCAACTTCTTGACAGAATGTATGATGTATGGTTCTAAATTGTGAAATGTTTTGCTAGATGCTCTTTAGTGAATGTTTTAGTTTTTCTCTTGCCTCCTTGTGCAGAACGGGTCATGATTTTCAGACAAGTGCAGATCTGTATGTAATCTATCAATTATTTAATAGTTATCTCAGAATTTCACAGGCATAGTTTTGTATGGTTCTTTTTTTTTTGTTTGCCTTTGTCTCCTAAATATAGTGTGTGATTATAATGAAAGTACATATGTATAGGCGTATATTGGAAGGCCATTGAATACACCATAGCTGTTGAATATGAGGTACATTTTTAGTTCCCTACTGTGTCTTCTAGATTGCAGGCCATCTTGACTTTACAAGTGTAACCTATTACCACGGCACACGAGATGCTTTTTGTGCACACGTTATGTCTTCCAGATGCTGCATAATTTTATAAAAAATGTTCTAATGCGATAACTACTTGTTAAGACACTACCGATTATATAACAACTTATTTCACAGGCATAGTTTTGTATGGTTCATTTTTTTTTTGCCTCTGTGTGATAAATATAGTGTGTGATTATGTTGATGGTACATATGTAAAGGCGTATACTGGAAGGCCGTTGAATACACAATAGCAGTTGAATATGAGGTACATTATTTAGTTCCCTACTGTGTTTTGTATATTGCATGTCTCTAGACTTTACATGTGCTCCTTATTACGGCGCCACACGAGATGCTTTTTGCGCACACGCTATGTCTTCCAGATGCTGTGTAATTTTATATATAATGGTTTAATGCGATACTTACATGGTAAGACACTAACGATTATATAACAACTTATTTTTGTCCTTCCTAGAAAACCTGGAGAGCGCAAGTATGTAGTGTCTGGTCTTCGGGTTAAAGCTTAGTGTGGTTGATAGTTATCGTAAGTTTTACCCATAAGCCGATTAACTTGAAAACGAACAAACGATCTTGAAATATCCCACATAGCACAATTTGTCGATGTTTACAAAAAGTAATTATTAAGTTTTGGCCTAAAAAGAAAATGACGCATATGGTCACGATATGGTGTGTTTCTATAACTAGTACAACATTTATCCTCAAATAAAAATTGATTAAAGATATTTCTCTATTGTCATATCTCATTTAGGATAACAATTCATATGTCTATAGAACTATACTATTTTGAATAGTGCAACATGAGTATCACATAGGTCATGTTAATGATGATGCCCTCGAAAATCATAAATAAGATGGTTAGTACGACATGCATAATTAGACCGAAAGTGATTAATGGATAACATATGTCTTCATAAAAAAATGTACCATACCTAAGAAAGAACTATGTTTGTACAAATCTTACATTTGTAAACCTATCACATCTGGTTCCATTTTCTCTTTAAACAAATCAAATAATATGTTCTCACTAAAAAACTTTATACAATTCTAGCCTGCGCATCGAGAGGCCCACTATGCTAGTTTATAGAAAAACTAATAATCATGACGATATCCAAGGCAACGATCGTGTATATAGGCATCACGTCTGAGACAAGTAGACCGAAATGATTCTGCATCTACTACTATTACTCCACACATCGACCGCTATCCAGCATGCATCTAGAGTATTGAGTTCATAAAGAACGGAGTAACGCCTTAAGCAAGATGACATGATGTAGACAAAGTAAACTGACGCATGAATAAACCCCATCCTTTTATCCTTAATGGCAACGATACAAATACGTGTCATGTCCCCTTCTGTCACTGGAATTGAGCACCACAAGATCGAATCCATCACAAAGCACCACTCCTATTGCAATAAAAATCAATCTATTTGGCCAAACCAAATTAAAAGATCGGAGAGAAATAGAAACTATTACATTCATGCATAGAAGAGTTCAGAGGAAAATCAAATAATATTCATGGATAATCTGATCATAAACTCACAATTCATCGGATCCCAACAAACGCACCGCACAAAGTCATTAAATTAAATAGATCTCCAAGAACATCAAGGAGAACATTGTATTGAAGATCAAAGAGAGAGAAGAATCCATTTAGTTACTCTACGGACCCTTAGGTCTGTGCTAAACTAATCACACATCATAGGAAGGGCAGTAAGGTCGATGTAGATCCCCTCCGTGATCGATTCCCCCTCCGGCAGACTACCGGAGAAGGCCAACAGATGGGATCTTGTGGGAACAGAAACTTGCGGCGGCGGAAAAAGTATTTCGGGTGGCTCTCTGATGTCAGGGGAATATTTGAGAATTTATACAGGCGAAATTAGGTCAAGACGTGCCACGAGGGGCCCACAACCTGGGGGTGCACCTCCCGAGATTGTCGCTCCCTCGCGACTCTTCGGGTCTTCTCCCCTACCTTCTAGGGTGTCTTCCGGTCCAGAAAAAATTAATCCAAAGTTTTTCTCCGTTTGGACTCTGTTTTATATCGATTTCCTGAAAAGAAAAAATAGCGACTGGCACTAGGCACTATATTAATACGCTAGTCCCAAAAAAGATATATAATTGCATATGAAACATCCAAGATTGATACCATAATAGCATGGAATAGTACAAAATTATAGATACGTTGGAGACTTATCAAAGAGCGGGTTGATAAACTGCACAAACAACATGGAATTGTTGTGGTATGTCTCTTCTGCTTCATGATCATGAACATCCTAGGCTCCATGGCGGACCGAACCAAGCACGGCTTCAGTTGGATAGAGGAGGGACGTGGACGTGCCCTCTGGGTCCACTAGGAGGCCATGGAACTTGCCGACACAACCAACAGCAATCTAGGGAGGACCTACAACATCCATGTCTAGAGCACGTCCAGGAAGTCTATGTGGACCGTTTTCTAGGACAAGGGCATGTTCATGGTGCACCGGAGCTCAGTGACTCGGTGGACCACTTCTTCTGTAGCAGGACAAGAGCTAACACCAATGATGTGGAGGGACGTCGGGCTTACATGGCGGATGGAGAGGGCCTGGATAATGTCCGGCCATTTCATCACCTACACGATGGAGAAATCCACAATGTGCGCCGTCAAATGCCACGTTGTAAGATCTTATTATCATGGGGCTATTGGAGGAGATGGTCTTTCTTTCCTGCTTTAATAACCCTTGTTAGAGATTTTGAATTTGGCTCTTTAAAACTTTTTATGCATACATTATATATTATTTCTCTTGTTCCTAACGAGAGCAATGCTAAAAATATACATAATTTTAGACCTATTAGTCCTAGTAATTGTAGTGTTAGGATTTTTATTAAAGCCATGACTAACATGTTTTCCCCTTTTTTTGGTGGAATGAATTCTACCAATCAAACAAAATTTTAATATAGGTGGATTTATTTCTGAAAGTGTGGTTATGGAACATGAAGTTATCATGAGATTCACTCTTCTAAATATAGCCCCCTTGTTCTTACACTTGACTATGAAAAGGTCTATGATAGTGTAAGATGGTAATTCCTTTTGGAAGTTCTTACATCTAAGAGGTTTTGTTGAGAAGTGGATTGGGTGGATTAAGTTGGTTCTCTTTCAAGGTTAATTATATGTCAGGAATATTGACACTAATGGACCTTACATTATTAGTGGTAAGGGTTTAGAAGGAAGGTTATCTTTATTCCCCATTCTCTTTAATTTGGTTGCCCATGTTTTCACTCAAATGTTGGGGAAAGCTTGTGTCCATGGGGGAAGAGATATATTGTTAGAGGATAAGATTTGGAAAAAACTTATTAATTTTAAATATGGGACCCCTAAACCGATTTTGTTGTCCAAACGAGGTGTCTGTTCTCTCTTCTAGAGGGATTAATTTGTTCTTTGACTACTTCTAAGTTCTTTTAAATATGTAGATTTGGAAATGGTTCTAGTGTTAAATTTTGGCATGACATTTGCGTTGGGGATTCGTCTCTCAAGGTACAAGTTTTGGATTTTCCTGATATTTCGGGAGTTAGGATTCATCTCTTAAGGAGCTTTATGATGTTTTCCCCGCACATTTCACCAAAAAATCCTACATTTACACTACCTGCCACTAGAGTTGATATGTCAATGAAACACGGGTATAGGTTACTTGAGTTTGGGATACATGGATGGCACTTGGCCAAGGTATACTATTTTTGACTCAAATTCCATGTTCACCCAACCTGTCTTACCTTTTGCACGATATGCTGTCTATATATCTTCTAATTATGTGAGTGGCAGGCATCAACCATTCTCCTAGATGTGAAACCTTGCGCCAGAGAATACATAGAGTAGCTTGCCCACCTGATGGGCCTCTTTTATCCTTGGTGGCACATGTTTGATAATCATGCGCCAGAGCTGACGCTGCATGCATGCGAGTCTCGGGTCAATATGCTTAATCACAAGTCAAATCACACTAAGTGGTCAAACTTCCCGGAAGGTCACCCATCCTCACACTACTCCAGCCCGAGCACGCTTAACTTCACAGTTCTATCCAACCCAGCACCACCTCACTTAACAGGCACTTGTTGATATATCTACCATATCAATCCTATTAAACCTTGTTGATGTCTAGGACTTTGTTCATGTTCATGAGTATGATGAAATTTTGAAAAATATTTCAAACTTCCCGGTCATATTACGTATCATTTTTTGAAAAAAAAATCAAAAAAAAATTTCAACACCAATTTTTTTTCTGTTACTAGTGGCGCACCTAGCAAACGGTGCGCCACTAGTAAGTTTGAATTTTTTTGCCTCTAGATCTTGAAAGCCCCGTAACTTTTTTCTGTTAGGTTTGTGAGGATTTTGAAAAAATTTAACGTGTTCCCCCGTTAAATTCGGATGTAACTTTTTGAGTAGATGATTTTTCATATAAAAAACTTTTTAATCCGAGTTCGTATGCAAAAGTTATGCCCATTTTACAAATTCCAGAGAGATTTTGCACATAAAGTCGAAATTCATATTTGTAAATTTTCCCAACAACTAGACCACATATCACATGGGAAACTTATTTTCTTTTATTTTTTTGACATTTCCATCATTTTCTTTTATTTATTTTTTAAAACTGAAAAGGCGGTCCACCGGGGGGGGTTGCATTCGGTGGAATTTTTGGGTCAAGTTAGTAATGGCGCACCGTGGGAGTGGTGCGCCATTACTAGTTAGTTCACCTAGTAATGGCGCGCCACTCCCACGGTGCGCCAGTACTAGTTTTGAAAAAAAATTGAAAAAAAATTACTAGTGGCGCACCGTGGATGTGGTGCGCCATTACTAGTTTAACTAGTAATGGCGCACCAGCGCACTATCCCCTGGTGCGCCATTACTAGTTTTAAAAAAAATAAAAAAAAATTTGTTACTAGTGGCGCACCATGGATGTGGTGCACCATTAGTATTTGGACACTAATGGCGCACCAACACATGTTGCGCCATTAGTATATAGTAGTGGCGCACCACATGTCTGATGCGCCGTTAGTGTTCATATCATATATAGCCCTTGTCCTAGTAGTGGCCTCTAGATGTACGCGTCCGCTCTTGCTCCATTTCCTGTTGTGCTAGCATGGATCACCGACGTAGCCTCTATCTAGTTGAACATGCCACCATAGTAGAAGAGTGTGTTTCTAAACTACTCCACCAACCATGAATTTTTGTGGTATCTCCCCTGATCCATGATCGTGAACACCATGGGATGCATGGCGCTGATCTAGCTGAGGACAGGGTCAATTGACGAGAGGAGGCATGTGGACACGCTGTATGGGTCCACTAGGAGGCGGTAGAGCTAGTAGATAGAGTTAAAAACCACCATCACTCGGGGGAGAACTTATAATATCTATGTATGAAGCATGTCCAGGCTATCATTGACGTCCCTTTGGAAGGGGAAGGGCGCGTTCAAGGCATGCGCCAGTTACAGATGTAAATGGGAAAAACACTTATAATAAAACAATACTTTCCTCAACCAACTTTATCGTGTAAATGAAATAAATATCTCGAGAACAGATATAGTAATAGTTTATTACCTTCTCAAACTACCAACCACATCATTTAGACAAGAGTTTCCAAATGTCCACATATGAAATAGCAACTATATCTATTCGATATAACTAGCAATTACTTTCTTCCTCCCTTTTGTCCTTCCGATGCAACTCTTTGAAACCTCCTCACTTTCCCCCACAAAATCCTATAGTGTGTACACTACCTGTTGTTAAAGTTGACATGTCAATGCGACACCGATATACGCAACTTGTGTTTGGTACACATGGAAGGGACTTGACCTCAGTATTATTTTCTAGTTCCAGTTCCTTGTACCCTGCAACCCGACTTACATTCGTTCCTGATAACATGCCAATATATCTTCTCTTAATGTGAGCGAGAGGCATCTGCCTATCTCTGTGTATTCTCTGACACCAGCCCACTGCTTGTAGTTCCACCATGGACCACTGGAATGGACTCTATCAAGTCGAGCACTATGTCGTAGCAAATCTGTGTGTTGCTAAACTTCACAAACATCCTGGAATTGTTGTGGTCTATATCCTTCTCTATCATCACGAACACCATGGGCTGCATGGCAGACCTAATCATGCACGACGTCCATTGGTGAGTGGAGGGACGTGGGCATGATGTCCGGGTCCACTAGGAGGCGGTGGAGCTTGCATATAGATTTCACAGCCACCTCCACTCCAGGAAGGACCTAGAACATCTACGGCTAGAGCATGCATAGGCGGTCAATAAGGTCCATTTGCAGAAGAAGGGCACATTCATGGTGCGCACGAGCTTTGTGAATCACATGAACATTTCTTCAATGGCGGGCATAAAGATGACACCAATGATGTCGAGGGACGGAGGGCTTCAAGGGAAGATGGTGATGGCCGGGATAATGTCCAACAACTACATGCCCAACTAGTGTTACTAAAGGGATGTGCGTGGGCCCTTCAGGATATGTGCCGCCCTGGCGTTGATAGGTATAATTTGGCGTGACGCGAAGCTCTGAAGGTTTGGCCAGTTGGTCAGAGGGACACATTTCCCATTCCTGTTGAATCCGTCCCCGACGATAGAATGGAAATGGAAGGAGAGAAAGAAGGGATGTGGTTGGGCCCGCAGGACATGTGGCACCCTGGCATTGGTAAGTACAACGTGGCCTGATGTGACAAACTGAAGTTTTGGCCGGTCTATCGTAGAGAAACGTGTGCCATTACCCTTGAATCCATTCGTGGCAACAAATTGGAAATGGAAGGAAAGAAAGAAGGGATGTGTGCGGGCCCGCAAGGACATGTGTCGCCCTGGTGTTGGTAGGTATAACGTCACGTAACGCGACACACTGAAGTGTTGGACGGTCGGTTCAAGGGAAACGTTTCACATTCCCCTTTAATCCACCCCTGGCGACGGAATGGAAACAGAAGGTGAGAAAGAAGGGATGTGCATGTGTCCGCAAGGACATGCGGTGCCCTGGCATTGATAGGTGTAAGGTGGCGTGATGTGACACATTGAAGTTTTGACCGCTGATCATAGGGAAACGTTTCCCATTCTAGGTGTGACACGTGAAAACTAATAAGCAGCCATCAAGATCGTGACCAGTGCAGGGGTAGTAAATTTTTTTTGCTGATTTTTTTAGTTGGCATTGTGTTACTATGAAAAAACAAAACAAATTCGGACAAAACAGTCCAACATGTGTATGCACCCAGTATAGTCAACATCCTCTTCACGCACGAAACAACAGCGTTCCAGTTAATCCCACCCACCTCCAATGCCGGCCGCACGGCATACATATTTCACATCGGCGCCTCGTTACTGGCGACTGAAAAGCATGTCTGTTCTCCATCCTATTCCTATACCGTCCAAATGAACCAACAACGGACGGAGGAATCACCCGGACCAACATTCACCTCAGCATGCTCGGAATTGAAAGTCTTTATTGCTGATCGATCTCACTTTCCCCAAATTCACTCTATATATGGTCGAAAGGATCCTACAGAGCAATCGGGGGATTCTGATTCTGATGCTACTGTGGTACGTGTAATTCTTGTGTGAACAGTTATTGAGTAGTACTAGCAGATTCATGTGTTAGCTCATTCATTGTTGCACGACTGCATTTCTTGCATGTCTCTTCCATGTTTACCACACATATATGCCGAGTCATGGTATTAATCTGTGAACCTTTTTAAGAATACATTCCATGTAAGGGCAACTCTAACCGATCCCCTATCCCGTCGTAAGCATAAGGGAGTATATTTGGCTTTTTTTCTCCTCTAAACTGCACCTAGCCTATCCCTTATTACCATTAGTAGAGTAAAGTTTTTACTCGAACCCCAATCTTCTTGTTATATTTACTCCGGCTCGCGAAGGCCGAGTAAAAAATCGCCATTTTCACTTTGTCTCCCTGCCTCCTCTTCTCCCCCTCGCCCCGTCACTGGCGCGACCCTCGCCCCGATCCGCCGCCCTCCCTCCTCCCGATGGCCGGACGTGGTGGCCGCCGGTCCGCTCCGTCGATCCGCAGCGCGGATCCGTGCAGCCACGCCCGCGGGCATCGTCCGTGGGCGCTTCCTCGAGCCACCGCCGCTCCCCTCTGTCGATCCGCAGCACGGACCTGTGCCGCGACGCCCGCTGGTTATCGTCCGCGGGCGCTTCCTCGAGCCGCCGCTGGTCCCTTTCGTCGATTCGCAGCGCGGATTTGTACCGCCACGCCCACGGGTCATCGCCCGTGGGCCCTTCCTCGAGCCGCCGCCGGTCACCTCCGTCAATCCGCAGCGCGGTTCCGTGCCGCCACGCCGGCGGGTCATCGTCCGCGAGCGCTTCCTCGAGCTGCCGCCGCTCAGCCGATCCGAGTAGTACTAGTAAAAGATCCTACAAAGCTCATTCATTGTTGCCTGACTGCATTTGCATGTCTCTTCCATGTTTATCACACATATATGCCGACTCATGGTATTTTATTTGTGAATCTTTTTAAGAATACTTTCCATGTTAACCCACTAGCTAGGATTCTATGTGTCATCTGTGTCTTCGCGCCAGGGCCCGGGCACCCAAAGCACGAGCGAGCATTTTCGATAGTTGTTATCCCAACTATCCTAGCCAGACCTGATACATTACATATCAGGAAAGGCCTATAGTCATTCAGTGTTGCGTGTGCAGGCAGTTTTATGGTAATATATTTTGCTCCTACTCGATCCGTACAAGATAGTACTTGTTGGTTGCCGATCATCTCACTGAACCATCCTTCAGCGATCGAATATGTTGTGCCTCTCCCTATTTGAGAAGGGAACTTCACCCATTTCGTTGACCTTTAATTTGAACCACAATTGCCCTCGCCAGTCATGTCCCATAGTGGTCATTTATGGCCAGCCCACTCATTTCACACTCAAGGCCGGTCTCTAAGAAGTGACATGCTGTAAATATTTCATGTTATTCATGATCAGTATATTTAGCATAACTCGTGTTTTACCAGTTTTAATCAACATGCATCTAAACTATAAATCTGTTTACTGAATCACACATATTGTTTCTCTAGTTTTTGCATAGTGAAAATGGATGGGAACACCAGAGGAGGTGGACATTATGAAGCATTGAAGAGCTACAATTTGGGCAAAACGTTCGGTGCAGGCACATTTGGAAAAGTGATGATTGCAGAGCATAAGCTTACAGGACACAAAGTTGCTATGGAAATGGAAGAGAAAGGTATGCCTCCTTTTCCTTGTACAATAGTGTAGGATACATTCCACTTGCTTGTTCAGGATTTCAAGTTATCTGCTTTTAGAGTGCTGGTCAGACATGTGGGTATGTTCCTAATTCCCACGTAATCGATTAGTCGAGATAATGTACATTAGTATAGGATACATTCGGCTTTTCTTAAGATGAAAGTTCAGCTTGTGTTGTTGCTGCGAGTTGGTAGAATTTTCATATGCATTGTCTTCATAGGCTCAATGTCTAACACTTTACTTCTATTGTTTTCTCATATCTCATTTCCAGCAAATAGAGAAATCAACATATTGAGGTTGTTCATTGACTTCATTCACTCTCATATCATCCGGATTTATGAGGTCATTGAGACACCGAAGGATATTTTTGTTGTGATGGAATATTGCCAGAATGGTGACCTATTGGACTACATTGTTGAGAAAAAAGGCGGTTACAGGAAGATGAGGCCCGTCGAATCTTCCAGCTGGTGCCTTTTCTACTCCTGCCATGTAGGAACACATTTTTTGGGAATAACCATATGTTGAGCTTCCTATTTCGACCATCAAATGTATGGACATGCTTGCTAGTTGTCGACCTTCCTCATGTGTTTACCGTGCAAATCGCGATCAATTTGCTTGGTTTGCATTCGTTGACTAAGTTTTACCGATACTTTTTTGCTCGATGACGATTTTTTCCGGGAGGGGACGGAAAAATACGGTTTACGGAAAATGTCGGACTATATTATATTTAAGCTCGTTGGTTTTTGTCGATTCTTTGTTTTGTTGTTGTATTATTTGGCATCTTCATCATTTCATGCCTTGGTTATCTTAGTATCATTAATTAAATCAATTTTTGTTTAAATGGCGTCTTATTCTTCATGCCTTGATTGTCTTAATCTAAGTGCTCAAATTAAATTGTCCTTTAAAACATAAAGAGATGGTATATCCCTTCTGAAGGCGAATATGTAATTTGAAGGGTTCTTTCTGATTCACTGAATGCATATTGAGGTTTTGTCTCAATAGCTTTTCAATTGAATTTTTGTTAAACAGATTATATCTGGTGTTGAATACTGCCACACAAACATGGTTGTTCATCATGATCTAAAGCCAGAAAACATGTTACTTGATTCCAAATATAATGTGAAACTTGCTGACTTTGGGTTAAGCAATGTGATGCATGATGGCCACTTTTTGAAGACTAGTTGCGGGAGTGTAAACTATGCCGCACCAGAGGTATTGACTTATTTTATTATTTGAGTCCTTATCCTCATGCTTCTTCTCACGCATCGTCTGGGTTAATAGCTTTAATGAGTGTTTCTACATAGGTTATCTCTGGTGAATTGTACGCAGGACATGAGGTTGATGTTTGGAGCTGTGGGGTGATGCTTTATGCTCTTCTTTGTGGTGTTGTTCCATTCGATGATGACAACATTCCCAAACTATTCAATAAGATAAAGGTGTGACAGAACATTTGTAGATTAAGTTGGATCTAACAAGTGTTTACCTTTTTTTCTGGAAATCAACAAATTCATGTAGATTAGCTGGACTTTAGAATTCATTTTTTTCTGGAGATTTAACTCCACCTTATTTGGTGTTATAGGGAGGTATCTATATCCTTCCAAATCATTCATCTGATCTTGGAATGGATTTGATCCCAAGAATGCTTATTGTTGATCCCATGAAGAAAATCACAATCAGTGAAATTCGAGACCACCCATGGTTACAGAATCGCCTTCCTCCCTACCTGGCAGTGCCTCCACCAGACACAGCATAGCAAGCCAAAATGGTACCCCATATGTTTCATATTTCAAGCGACTATCATATCTGCACAGTAAAACTTTTCAGCCTTTATCCACTTACATATACAGGATTTTTAATGGATGATAGGAAATTAAGAATAATACTTTTGCCGTGAAATGCTCTCTTTTATGGGTATAATATCAATGTAATTGCAAAGAAAATATAATAGAAATCAATGGCCATAGTTGTGCCCTTTGTTTCAAAAAGGTATCACGTCAAGTCTCCATGCAATGCTGCTCTTTATTTAGCAAATAATAATCATTTATTATCGAGCATTCAAGTACCGTTTCTATGGGAATGATATGCTGATTTGCTAGATGTTCATTTCAGGAGATTGGCGAACATACACTTCAAGATGTTGCTAATCTGGGATATGATAAAGATCATGTGTGTGGATCGTCGTGCAATAGGCTGAAAATGAGGTATAATCACACAAAAATCAGTGGTTCAGTCCTTTCAGTTTTCATAACTGACTATATACTACATGTTTCCAAGAAAAGGTTTGCATATTACTTGCTCTTGGACAATCGGTTCCGGGCTACTAGTGGCTATTTGGGGGCTGACTATCAACAAGAAATGGTTAGTCCACATTTGCATCATCTGTGACCTATTTAATGCACTAAAGGTTTATGCACTATTAACTTTATGAGTGGATGGTTCTCTAGGATATGAGTTTTAATCAGTTTACTCTATCGGAATCAGCAAGCCCAAGTACCAGGAATTATCTTCCAGGCCCTAGCGTTGGTAGGTATAATTTGGCATGACGCGAAACTCTGGAGGTTTGGCCCTGGCCTCACAGGGACACGTTTCCCATTCCTGTTGAATCCGTCCCCTGCGATAGAATGGAAATGGAAGGAGAGAAAGAAGGGATGTGGTTGGGCCCGCAGGACATGTGGCACCCTGGCATTGGTAAGTACAACGTGGCCTGACGTGACAAACTGAACTTTTGGTCGGTCTATCGTAGAGAAACGTGTGCCATTACCCTTGAATCCATCCGTGGCAACAGATTGGAATTGGAAGGAGAGAAAGAAGGGATGTGTGTGGGCGCGCAAGGACATGTGGCGCCCTGGTGTTGGTATGTATAACGTCACGTGACACGACACACTGAAGTTTTGGACGGTCGGTTTAAGGGAAGCATTTCCCATTCTCCTTTAATCCGCCCCTGGTGACGGAATGGAAACGGAAGGTGAGAAAGAAGGGATGTGCATGGGTCCGCGAGGACATGTGGTGCCCTGGCATTGGTAGGTATAATGTGGCGTGATGTGACACGCTGAAGTTTTGACCGCTGATCATAGGGAAACATTTTCCATTCTATTTGTGACACGCGGAAATTAATAAGCAGTCATCAAGATCGTGACCGGTGCAGAGGTAGTGATTTTTTTTGAGTTTTTTTGCTGATTTTTTCGTTGGCTTTGTGTTACTATGAAAAAACAAAACAAATTCTTAGAAAACAGTCCAATATGCGTATGCACCCAGTATAGCCAACATCCTCTTCACCCACGAAATAACAGCGTTCCAGTTAATCCCACCCACCTCCAATGCCGGCCGCACGGCATACATATTTCACATTGGCGCCTCGTTACTGGCGACCGAAAAGCATCTCTGTTGTCCATCCTATTCCTATACCGTCCAAATGAACCAACAGCGGACGGAGGACTCGATCGACACATGCAAAAGGAAGGAGAGAAAAATGGGCGGGGGCCGGGAAACGACAAAGGAGAAAGAGGAAAACAACGTGCGCACTTAGGTAAGCGTAATGCTGACGCTAATGCTCACCTTTCCCTTTCCCCGGTTACACCGCCCCCATCTAATAAGCTTTATCTCATCTAAAGCCTAAAGCACACCTTCCCTCCCACCGCCGGAGGTAGAGCATCCTCAAAACCTGTGTCCGGGTGGTTGATCGACCACGGGATTTGGTCAGGTAATTAAGGCAATAGCACTGCTCATTTGGCCTGCAATTCATGTCGGAGTTTAGCATTTTTGCATCGTTGTTGCTTGCTTGGCCTGGTAGAGAGCTGAGTAAGTTCACGCATGCTCTTAAAGTTTAGTTCTGAGGGAATGCTACTTGTCCATTCTATTTTTGGCTCGAGTGAGAAATTTATTAGTGCAGTTTGTGTGCTGCTCTACTTGTGGTTGTGGGGATTTCGGTGCCCTCCCTTTTTGTTTCTTCCCTCCAATGGGGATCTTTGCTACAGATCCACGTATGAATATGTGAACCTTTTCAAGAATACTTTGCGTGTTAACCCATTACCTTGAATTTTATGTGTCATATGTGTCTTTGCACCAGGGCTGGGCATCCAACGTACGAGCAAGCATTATCGGTGGTTGTTATCCCAACCATTATTGCCAGACCAGATATATTACATATCAGAAAAGGCCTATAGTCATTCTTGCTGTGCGTGCAAGCATTTTTATGGTAATATATTATGATCCTACTCGATCCCTTCAAGAGAGTACATGTTGGTTGCCGATCATCTCACTGAACCAAACTTCAGTGATCGAATATGCTGTGCCACTCCCTATTTGAGAAGGGAACTCCATTTCCTTGACCTCTAATGGAACCACACTTGCCCTCACCAGTGATGTCCGATAGTGGTCATTTATGCCCAGCCCACTCATTTCACCCTCAAGGCCAGTATATAAGAAGTGACATGCTATAAATATTTCATGTTATTCATGATCAGCATATTCAGTGTAAGTCATGTTTCACCAGTTTCGATCAACTTGTGTCTGAACTATAAATCTGTTTACTAAATCTCATATATTATATCCCTTGTTTTGGCATAGTGAAAACGGATGGAAACACTAGAGGGGGTGGACATTCTGAAGCATTGAAGAGCTACAATCTGGGCAAAAAATTCGATGAAGGCACATTTGGAAAAGTGATGATTGCAGAGCATAAGCTTACATGACACAAATTTGCTATAAAGATTCGGAACCGTCGTAAAATAAAAACTATGGAAAGGGAAGAGAAAGGTATGCCTCCTTCTCCTTGCTCAATAGTGTAGGATACATTTAACTTGCTTGTTGAAAATTTCGAGTTATCTGCTTTCAGAGTGTTGGTCAGACTTGTGGGTGTGTTCCTGATTGCCGCTTAATCAATTTGTCGAGATAATGTATATTAGGTTAGTTCATCTTTGGTTAAGAAGAAAGATCACCTTGTGTCTTTGCTCGAGTTAGTAGAATTTACATCTCCAATTTATTCATAGACTCAATCTCTAACACTTTACTTCTATTGTTTTCTCATATCTTGTTTCTAGCAAATAGAGAAATCAAGATATTGATGTTGTTCGTTGACTTCACTCACCATCCTATCATCCGGTTTTATGAGGTTGAGGGACCTAGGGATATACTTTGTGATGGAATGTTGCAAGGATGGTGAGCTATTGGACTACATTGTTGAGAAAGGGCGGTTACAGGAATATGAGGCTCGTCGAATCTTCCAGTAGGCGTTGTTCACACTTTGCTTGAGTTCAGTCCGAGTGTTGTTCACACTCCTCAATGGCTATAGTGTTTGGATCTTAATCATTTGAAAGTTTTCTGCAATCTAATTGAGAAATGTATGTCAACGATTGTAGAATTCCGGCTATATGTTTCTCCTAAATTTGCATATCAACATAGCTGATTGAATTCTCGTCTGCATGGCGACTGTGATGGAAATATGCCCTAGAGGCAATGATAAAATGGTTATTATTATATTTCCTTATTCATGATAAAGGTTTATTATTCATGCTAGAATTGTATTGACCGGAAACTTAAATACATGTCTGGATACATAAACAAATATCGTGTCCCAACTGAGGCTCTACTAGACTAGCTCATTGATCAAAGATGGTTAAGGTTTCCTAACCATAGACATGTGTTGTCATTTGATAACAGGATCACATCATTAGAAGAATGATGTGATGGAGAACACCCATCTGTTAGCTTAGCATATTGATCTTTCAGTTTATTGCTATTGCTTTCTTAATGTCAAATACATATTCCTTCGACTATGAGATTATGCAACTCCTGGATACCGGAGGAATACATTGTGTGCTATCAAACATCACTATGTAACTGGGAGATCATAAAGATGATATATAGGTATCTCCGAAGGTGTTTGTTGAGTTGGCATAGATCGATATTAGGATTTGTCACTCGGAGTACCGGAGAGGTATCGTTGGGCCCTCTCGGTAATACACATCATAAGAAGCCTTGAAAGCAAAGTGACTAATGAGTTAGTTGTAAGATGATGTATTATGGAACGAGTAAAGAGACTTGGTGGTAACGAGATTGAACTAGGTATGGAGATACCGATGATCAATCTCGGGCAAGCACTAGTAGAAAAACTACTTCACGTGAGACACATCAGTCCCGGTTTGTAAATGAACTGGCACTAATGGTACCACTAGTCCCAGTTCGAACGGCTATGCATTAGTCCCGGTTCATTTGTGACCTATAGTCCCGGTTTGTGTCACAAACCGGGACTAAAGGGCTAGTGGCAGGTTGGCGTCAGGCCGCGGCCCCACGAGCCCCTTTAGTCCCGGTTTGTGACACAAACCGGGACTAAATGGGGTCTAACCTTTAGTCCCGGTTGGAGACACAAACCGGGACTAAAGGGCAATTTTCAAACTCTACCCCCCCCCCCCCTAGTATTGCACTTTCAGTTTTGAAAAAAAAGAAAATGATAAAAACTTCAAAAATTAAAATTCTTTGAGATGTAGTTATGTTACTACATCTACTAGTTAGGTAAATTTAAAGACATAAATTTCAACATGTTTTGCAAAAAAAGTGTGATGAAAAAGTAAAACGACTATACCTTTTGCATACGATGTTGGAAAAAAAGTATAATATATCAAAATATCCAGCACAAAAATCCGCATCCGATTTTGACCTTCTCAAATTACCAACCACATCATTTAGACAAGAGATAAATAAAGTTTCCAACTGTCCACATATGAAATAGCAACTATATCTATTCAGTATAACTAGCAATTACTTTCTTCCTCCCTTTTGTCCTTGTGATGCAACTCCTTGAAACCTTCCTCACTCTCCCCCACAAAATCCTATAGTGTGTACACTACCTGTTGTTCAAGTTGACATGTCAATGGACACCGATATACACAACTTGTGTTTGGTACACATGGAAGGGACTCGACCTCGGTATACTTTTCTGGTTCTAGTTCCAAGTACATGCAACCCGACTTACATTCATTCCTGATAACATGCCAATATATCTTCTCTTAATGTGTGCGAGAGGCATTTTCCTATCTCTTTGTGTATTCTCCGACACCAGCTCCACTGCTTGTACTTCCACCATGGACCAATGGCATGGACTCTATCAAGTGGAGCACGATGTCGTAGCAAATCTCTGTGTTGCTAAACTTCCCAAACATCCTAGAATTGTTGTGGTATACATCCTTCTCCATCACCATGAACACCATGGTCTGCATGGCATACCTAATCATGCACGATATCTATGAGTGAGTGGAGGGACATGGGCGTGATGTCCGGGTCCTCTAGGAGGCGGTGGAGCTTGCATATAGATTTCACAGCCACCTCCACTCTAGGAAGGACCTAGAACATCTATGGTTAGAGCACGCATAGGTGGTCAGTAAGGACCATTTGCAAAAGAACGGCACATTCATGGTGCGCGCTAGCTTAGTGAATCACAGGAACATTTCTTCAACGGCGGGCACAGAGATGACACCAATGATGTCGAGGGACGGAGGGCTTCAAGGGGAGATGGTGATGGACGAGATAATGTCCAACACCTACATGCCCAACTAGTGTTACAGAAGGAATGTGCGTGGGCCCGTCAAGATATGTGCCACCCTGACGTTGGGAGGTATAATTTGGCGTGACGCGAAGCTCTGATGGTTTGGCCGGTTGGTCAGAAGGACTGATACGTCTCCAACGTATCTATAATTTTTTATTGCTCCATGCTATATTATCTTCTGTTTTGGACATTATTGGGCTTTATTATCCACTTTTATATTATTTTTGGGACTAACCTATTAACCGGAGGCCCAGCCCAGAATTGCTGTTTTTTGCCTATTTCAGAGTTTCGCAAAAAAAGAATATCAAACGGAGTCCAAACGGAATGAAACCTTCGGGAACGTGATTTTTGGAACAAACAAGATCCAGGAGACTTGGACCCTACGTCAAGCAACCAACAGGGAAGCCACGAGGAAGGGGGGCGCGCCTACCCCCCAGGGCGCGCCCTCCACCCTCGTGGGCCCCCTGTTGCTCCACCGACGTACTTCTTCCTCCTATATATACCTACATACCCCCAAACGATCAGAAACGGAGCCAAAAACCTAATTCCACCGCCACAACCTTCTGTACCCACGAGATCCCATCTTGGGGCCTGTTCTAGAGCTCCGCCGGAGGGGGCATCCATCACGGAGGGCTTCTACATCAAGACCATAGCCTCTCCGATGAAGTGTGAGTAGTTTACCTCAGACCTTCGGGTCCATAGCTATTAGCTAGATGGCTTCTTCTCTCTTTTTGGATCTCAATACAATGTTCTCCCCCTCTCTCGTGGAGATCTATTCGATGTAATCTTCTTTCTGCGGTGTGTTTGTTGAGACCGATGAATTGTGGGTTTATGATCAAGATTATCTACGAACAATATTTGAATCTTCTCTGAATTCTTTTATGTATGATTCGTTATCTTTGCAAGTCTCTTCGAATTAGCAGGTTGGCTTAGCCTACTAGATTGATCTTTCTTGCAATGGGAGAAGTGCTTAGCTTTGGGTTCAATCTTGCGGTGTCCTTTCCGAGTGACAGTAGGGGCAGCAAGGCACGTATTGTATTGTTGCCATCGAGGATAACAAGATGGGTTTTTTTTATCATATTGCATGAATTTATCCCTCTACATCATGTCATCTTGCTTAAGGGGTTACTCCGTTTTCATGAACTTAATACTCTAGATGCATGCTGGATAGCGGTCGATGAGTGGAGTAATAGTAGTAGATGCAGGCAGGAGTCGGTCTACTTGTCTCGGACGTGATGCCTATATACATGATCATACCTAGATATTCTCATAACTATGCTCAATTCTGTCAATTGCTCAACAGTAATTCGTTCACCCACCGTAAAATACTTATGCTCTTGAGAGAAGCCACTAGTGAAACCTATGGCCCCGGGTCTATCTTCATCATATTAATCTTCCAACACTTTGTTATTGCCTTTGCTTTTTACTTTGCTTTTATTTTACTTTGCATCTTTATCACAAAAATACCAAAAATATTATCCTATCATATCTATCAGATCTCACTCTCGTAAGTGACCGTGAAGGGATTGACAACCCCTTATCGCGTTGGTTGCGAGGAGTTATTTGTTTTGTGTAGGTGCGAGGGACTCGCGCGTAGCCTCCTACTGGATTGATACCTTGGTTCTCAAAAACTGAGGGAAATACTTACGCTACTTTGCTGCATCACCCTTTCCTCTTCAAGGGAAAACCAATGCAGTGCTCAAGAGGTAGCAAGAAGGATTTCTCGCGCCGTTGCCGGGGAGGTCTACGCAAAAGTCAACATACCAAGTACCCATCACAATCCCTTATCTCCCGCATTACATTATTTGCCATTTGCCTCTCGCTTTCCTCTCCCCCACTTCACCCTTGCCGTTTTATTCGCCCTCTCTTTTTAGCTTGCCTCTTTTCCGTTGCTTGTCGCTATGGCTAGTCCCTTACCCACTCCGTTGTCCCCTGAGTTTGAAGTCTTTCACTTCAAACAAAGACAAGGAGAAAACTTAAAAGATTCCTAGTTGAGGATAATGGAGTCTTATCGTAATTGTACCTTTGAAGTGAACCTGAGAATTTTGCTTCGCAATTTCTATGTTGGATTAAATATGTCTCATAGACAACTCTTGGATTGCGTTGCCAAAGGCAATTTTATTCAAATGGATCCCCATATTGCGCTTGAAATTATAGAAGGTATAGTGGGAACACTACCTCAACAAAAGGGGCCTCATCCTACCCAGGAAGAGACACAAGTTTTTGAAAAAAATTGTGAAGTTACTAAGATTTTACAGAAGTCTCTTGAACCTCTTAAGAACGTTAGCGGAAATATTCACCGCATGAATATGTTGATTACTCTTTGCGATAAGTGGTTGGATTCTTTAGATCTAAAAATTTCAGAATATGAAGGGAAACGTAAAGAACCTCCCGGATTCGAGCTTGATTCCGCTAAAAAGTTGAAAACCAAAGATGGCAATACCTAGATCTATCTTTGCTTTTATGCCTAGCTAGGGGCGTTAAACGATAGCGCTTGTTCGGAGACAACCCAATATTTTTCCTTGCTGATTAGTAATAAATATTTGTTCTAGCCTCTGGTTAGATGTGTTTTTATGCTTTAATTAGTGTTTGTGCCAAGTTAAACCTATAGGATCTTCTTGGATGATAGTTATTTGATCTTGCAGAAATTTCCAGAACCTTTCTGTTCACGAAAACAGTTGTTAAAAATCACCAGAACGTGATAAAATATTGATTCGAATTGCTGATGATCAATAAACAAATTTTCTAGGTCTTCCTATTTTGGCTGATTTTTTGGTGTTCCAGAAGTTTGTGTTAGTTACAGATTACTACAGACTGTTCTGTTTTTAACAGATTCTGTTTTTCGTGTGTTGTTTGCTTATTTTGATGAATCTATGGCTACTAAAATAGTTTATAAACCATAGAGAAGTTGGAATACAGTAGGTTTAACACCAATATAAACAAAGAATGAGTTCATTACAGTACCTTGAAGTGGTCTTTTGTTTTCTTTCGCTAACGGAGCTCACGAGATTTTCTGTTAAGTTTTGTGTTGTGAAGTTTTCAAGTTTTGGGTGAAAGATTTGATGGATTATGGAACAAGGAGTGGCATGAGCCTAAGCTTGGGGATTCCCATGGCACCCCCAAGATAATCTAAGGACACCAAAAATCCAAAGCTTGGGGATGCCCCGGAAGGCATCCCCTCTTTCGTCTACTTCCATCGGTAACTTTACTTGGAGCTATATTTTTATTCACCACATGATATGTGTTTTGCTTGGAGCGTCTTGTATGACTTGAGTCTTTGCTTTTTAGTTTGCCACAATCATCCTTGCTGTACACACCTTTTGAGAGAGACACACATGATTCGGAAATTATTAGAATACTCTATGTGCTTCACTTATATCTTTTGAGTTATATAGCTTTGCTCTAGTACTTCACTTATATCTTTTAGAGCACGATGGTGGATTTGTTTTATAGAAACTATTGATCTCTCATGCTTCACTTAGATTATTTTGAGAGTCTTAAATAGCATGGTAATTTGCTTAAATAATCCTAATATGCTAGGTATTCAAGATTAGTAAAGAACTTTCTTATGAGTGTTTTGAATACTAAGAGAAGTTTGATGCTTGATGATTGTTTTGAGACATGGAAGTAATTAATAATATCAAAGTCGTGCTAGTTGAGTAGTTGTGAATTTGAGAAATGCTTGTGTTGAAGTTTGCAAGTCCCGTAGCATGCACATATGGTAAACGTTATGTAACAAATTTGAAACATGAGGTGTTCTTTGATTGTCCTCCTTATGAGTGGCGGTCGGGGACGAGCAATGGTATTTTCCTACCAATCTATCCCCCTAGGAGCATGCGCGTAGTGCTTGGTTTTTGATGACTTGTAGATTTTTGCAATAAGTATATGAGTTCTTTATGACTAATGTTGAGTCCATGGATTATACGCACTCTCACCCTTCCATCATTGCTAGACTCTTCGGTACCGTGCATTGCCCTTTCTCACATTGAGAGTTGGTGCAAACTTCGCCGGTGCATCCAAACCCCGTGATATGATACGCTCTTTCACACACAAACCTCCTTATATCTTCCTCAAAACAGCCACCATACCTACCTATTATGGCATTTCCATAGCCTTTCCGAGATATATTGCCATGCAACTTTCCACCATTCCGTTTATCATGACACATTCATAATTGTCATATTGTTTAGCATGATCATGTAGTTGACATAGTATTTGTGGCAAAGCCACCGTTCATAATTCTCATACATGTCACTCTTGGTTCATTGCATATCCCGGTACACCGCCGGAGGCATTCATATAGAGTCATACTTTGTTCTAGTATCGAGTTGTAATCGTTGAGTTGTAAATAAATAGAAGTGTGATGATCATCATTTTCTAGAGCATTGTCCCAAGCGAGGAATTAAAAAAAGAGAAAGGCCATAAAAAAATAGAGAAGGCCCAAAAAAAGAGAGAAAAAGAGAGAAGGGACAATGTTACTATCCTTTACCACACTTGTGCTTCAAAGTAGCACCATAATCTTCGTGATAGAGAGTCTCTTGTTTTGTCACTTTCATATACTAGTGGGAATTTTCAATTATAGAACTTGGCTTGTATATTCCAACAATGGGCTCCTCAAGTGCCCTAGGTCTTCATGAGCAAGCAAGTTGGATGCACACCCACTTAGTTTATTTTGTTGAGCTTTCATACATTTATAGCTCTAGTGCATCCGTTGCATGGCAATCCCTACTCCTTGCATTAATATCAATCGATGGGCATCTCCATAGCTCATTGATTAGCCTCGTTGATGTGAGACTTTCTCCTTTTTTGTCTTCTCCACATAACCCCCATCATCATACTCTATTCCACCCATAGTGCTATGTCCATGGCTCGTGCTCATGTATTGCGTGAAAGTTTATAGGTTTGAGATTACTAAAGTATGAAACAATTTCTTGGCTTGTCATCGGGGTTGTGCATGATGAGAGCATTCTTGTGTGAAGAAAATGGAGCATGACTAAACTATATGATTTTGTAGGGATGAACTTTCTTTGGCCATGTTCTTTTGAGAGGACATAATTGCTTAGTTAGTATGCTTGAAGTATTATTATTTTTATGTCAATATGAACTTTTATCTTGAAGCTTTCGGATCTGAATATTCATACCATGATTAAGAAGAATTACATTGAAATTATGCCAAGTAGCACTCCGCATCAAAAATTCTGTTTTTATCATTTACCTACTCGAGGACGAGCAGGAATTAAGCTTGGGGATGCTTCATACGTCTCCAACGTATCTATAATTTTTGATTGCTCCATGCTATATTATCTTCTGTTTTGGACATTATTAGGCTTTATTATCCACTTTTATATTATTTTTGGGACTAACCTATTAACCGGAGGCCCAGCCCAGAATTGCTGTTTTTTTGCCTATTTCAGAGTTTCGCAGAAAAAGAATATCAAACGGAGTCCAAACGGAATGAATCCTTCGGGAACGTGATTTTTTGAACAAAAAAGATCCAGGAGACTTGGACCCTACGTCAAGCAACCAACAGGGAAGCCATGAGGTAGGGGGCGTGCCTACCCCCAGGGCGCGCCCTCCACCCTCGTGGGCCCCCTGTTGCTCCACTGACGTACTTCTTCCTCCTATATATACCTACGTACCCCCAAACGATCAGAAACGGAGCCAAACACCTAATTCCACCGCCGCAACATTCTGTACCCACGAGATCCCATCTTGGGGCCTGTTCCGGAGCTCTGCCGGAGGGGGCATCCATCACGGAGGGCTTCTACATCAACACCATAGCCTCTCCGATGAAGTGTAAGTAGTTTACCTCAGACCTTCGGGTCCATAGCTATTAGCTAGATGGCTTCTTCTCTCTTTTTGGATCTCAATACAATGTTCTCCCCCTCTCTCATGGAGATCTATTCGATGTAATCTTCTTTTTGTGGTGTGTTTGTTGAGACCAATGAATTGTGGGTTTAGGATCAAGATTATCTATGAACAATATTTGAATCTTCTCTGAATTCTTTTATGTATGATTGGTTATCTTTGCAAGTATCTTCGAATTACCAGTTTGGTTTGGCCTACTAGATTGATCTTTCTTGCAATGGGAGAAGTGCTTAGCTTTGGGTTCAATCTTGTGGTGTCCTTTCCCAGTGACAGTAGGGGCAGCAAGGCACGTATTGTATTGTTGCCATCGAGGATAACAAGATGGGGTTTTTATCATATTGCGTGAATTTATCCCTCTACATCATGTCATCTTGCTTAAGGCGTTACTCTGTTTTCATGAACTTAATACTCTAGATGCATGCTGGATAGCGGTCGATGAGTGGAGTAATAGTAGTAGATGCAGGCAGGAGTCGGTCTACTTGTCTCGGACGTGATGCCTATATACATGATCATACCTAGATATTCTCATAACTATGCTCAATTATGTCAATTGCTCAACAGTAATTCGTTCACCCATCGTAAAATACTTATGCTCTTGAGAGAAGCCACTAGTGAAACCTATGGCCCCCGGGTCTATCTTCATCATATTAATCTTCCAACACTTTGTTATTGCCTTTGCTTTTTTACTTTGCTTTTATTTTACTTTGCATCTTTATCACAAAAATACCAAAAATATTATCCTATCATATCTATCAGATCTCACTCTCGTAAGTGACCGTGAAGGGATTGACAACCCCTTATCGCGTTGGTTGCGAGGAGTTATTTGTTTTGTGTAGGTGCGAGGGACTCGCGCGTAGCCTCCTACTGGATTGATACCTTGGTTCTCAAAAACTGAGGGAAATACTTACGCTACTTTGCTGCACCACCCTTTCCTCTTCAAGGGAAAACCAACGCAGTGCTCAAGAGGTAGCAGGGACACATTTCCCATTCCTGTTGAATCCGTCCCCGCGATAGAATGGAAATGGTAGGAGAGAAAGAAGGTATGTGGTTGGGCCCGCAGGACATGTGGCACCCTGGTATTGGTAAGTACAACGTGGCCTGACAGGACAAACTGAAGTTTTGGTCGGTCTATCGTAGAGAAACGTGTGCCATTACCCTTGAATCCACCCATGGCAACATATTGGAAATGGAAGGAAAGAAATAAGGGATGTGTTGAAGGAAATATGCCCTAGAGGCAATAATAAAGTTATTATTTATTACCTCATATCATTATAAATGTTTATTATTCATGCTAGAATTATATTAACCGGAAACATAATACATGTGTGAATACATAGACAAACATAGTGTCACTAGTATGCCTCTACTTGACTAGCTCGTTAATCATAGATGGTTGAGTTTCCTAGCCATGGACATGAGTTATCATTTGATTAACGGGATCACATCATTAGGAGAATGATGTGATTGACTTGACCCATTCCGTTAGCTTAGCACTTGATCGTTTAGTTTACTGCTATTGCTTTCTCCATGACTTATACATGTTCCTACGACTATGAGATTATGCAACTCCCGAATACTGGAAGAACACTTTGTGTGCTACCAAACGTCACAACATAACTGGGTGGTTATAAAGGTGCTCTACAGGTGTCTCCGATGGTGTTTGTTGAGTTGGCATAGATCGAGATTAGGATTTGTCACTCCGATTGTCGGAGAGGTATCTCTGGGCCCTCTTGGTAATGCACATCACAATAAGCCTTGCAAGCAATGTGACTAATGACTTATTTGCAGGATGATGCATTACGGAACGAGTAAAGAGACTTGCCGGTAACGAGATTGAGCTAGGTATTAAGATACCGACGATCGAATCTCGGACAAGTAACATACCGATGACAAAGGGAACAATGTATGTTGTTATGCGGTTTGACCGATAAAGATCTTCGTAGAATATGTAGGAACCAATATGAACATCCAGGTTCCGCTATTGGTTATTGACTGGAGACATGTCTCGGTCATGTCTACCTAGTTCTCGAACCCGTAGGGTCCGCACGCTTAAAGTTCTATGACGATCGGTATTATGAGTTTTTGTGTTTTGATGTACCGAAGGTAGTTCGGAGTCCCGGATATGATCACGGACATGACGAGGAGTCTCGAAATGGTCAAGACGTAAAGATCGATATATTGGACGACTATGCTCGGACACCGGAAGTGTCTAGGGAGGTTTCGGACATATACCGGAGTATTGGGGGGTTACCGGAACCCCCCGGGGGATGTAATGGGCCTATTGGGCCTTAGTGGAGAAGAGGAGGGGCGGCCAGGGCAGTCCGCGCGCCCCCTCCCCCTCAATTCCGAATTGGACAAGGAGGGGGGCGGCGCCCCCATTTCCTTCCCCTCACTCTCCTCCTTCCCCCTTCTCCTACTCCTACTAGGAAAGGAGGAGTCCTACTCCCGGTGGGAGTAGGACTCCCCCCTTGGCGCGCCCTCCTCCTGGCCGGCCGCCTCCCCCCTAGCTCCTTTATATACGGGGGCAGGGGGGCACCCCATAGACACAACAATTGATCATTGATCTTTTAGCCATGTGCGGTGCTCCCCTCCACCATAATCCATCTTGGTCATATCGTAGCAGTGCTTAGGCGAAGCCCTGCGTCGGTAGCATCATCATCACCGTCACCACGCCGTCGGGCTAACGAAGCTCTTCCCGGAAGCTCTACTGGATCGTGAGTTCGCGGGACGTCACCGAGCTGAACGTGTGCTGAACGCGGAGGTGCCGTACGTTCGGTGCTGAGGATCGGTCGATCGTGAAGACGTACGACTACATCAACCGCGTTGTTATAACGCTTCCGCTTATGGTCTACGAGGGTACGTAGACGACACTCTCCTCTCTCGTTGTTATGCATCACCATGATCTTGCATGTGCGTAGGAATTTTTTTTGAAATTACTACGTTCCCCAACATGTGTGTGGGCCCGCAAGGACATGAGGCGCCCTGGTGTTGGTAGGTATAACGTCACGTAACGCGACACTCTGAAGTTTTGGACGGTCGGTTGAACGGAAACGTTACCCATTCCCCTCTAATATGATCCTGGCGACGAAATGGAAATGGAAGGTGAGAAAGAAGCGATGTGTGTGGGTCCGCAAGGACATGTGGTGCCCTGGCATTGGTAGGTATAACGTGGTGTTATGTGACACGCTGAAGTTTTGACCGCCGATCATAGGGAAACGTTTCCCATTCTAGGTGTGACGCGAAAATTAATAAGCAGCCATCAAGATCGTGACCGGTGTAGAGGTAGTGATTTTTTTTTTAGTTTTTTTGCTGATTTTTTTAGTTGGCATTGTGTTACTATGAAAAAACAAAACAAATTCAGAGAAAACAGTCCAACATGCGTATGCACCCAGTATAGTCAACGTCCTCTTCACGCACGAAACAAGGGCGTTCCAGTTAATCCCACCCACATCTAATGTCGGCCGTACGGCATACATATTTCACATCGGCGCCTCGTTACTGGCGACGAAAAGCATCTTTATTATCCATTCTATTCCTATACCGTCCGAATGAACCAACAACGGATGGACGAATCGCCCGGACCAACATTCACCTCAGCATGCTCGGAATTGAAAGTCTTGATTGCGGGTCGATCTCACTTTCCCCAAATTCACTCTATATATGGTCGAAAGGATCCTACAGAGAGATTGATGGATTCTTATTCTGTTGCTGGTCGAAAAGATCCTACAAAGCAATCGGGGGATTCTGATTCTGATGCTACCGTGGTACGTGTAATTCTTATGTGAACAATTATTGAGTAGTACTAGCAGATTCATGTGTTAGATCATTCATTGTTGCATGACTGCATTTCTTGCATGTCTCTTCCATGTTTACCACACATATATGCCTAGTCAAGGTATTAATCTGTGAACCATTTTAAGAATACATTTCATGTTAGCGCAACTCCAACCGATCCCCTATCCCATCGTAAGCATAAGGGAGTATATTTGGCTTTTTTCTCCTCTAAACCGCACATAGACAATCCATTATTACCATTAGTGGAGTAAATTTTTTACTCGAACCCCAATCTTCTTGTTATATTTACTCGGGATCACGGAGGCCGAGTAAAAAAATCGCCATTCTCTCTTCCTCTCCCTGCCTCCTCTTCTCCCCCTCGCCCCGTCACTAGAGCGACCCTCGCCCCGATCCGCCGCCCTCCCTCCTCCCGATGGCCGGACGTGGTGGCCACCGGTCCTCTCCGTCGATCCGCAGCGTGGATCAGTGCCACCACGCTCGACGGTCATCGTCCGTGGGCGCTTCCTCGAGCCGCCGCCGGTCCCCTCCATCGATCCGCAGCAAGAATCTGTGCCGCCACGCCCGCGGGTCATCGTTCGCGGGCGCTTCCTCAAGCAGCCGCTGGTCCCCTCCGTCGACTCGCAACACGGATCGGTGCCGCCACGCCCACGGGTCATCGCCCATGGGCGCTTCCTCGAGCCGCCTCCGATCCCCTCCGTCGATCCGCAGCGCAGATCCGTGCCGCCACGCCGGCGGGTCATTGACCGCGAGCGCTTCCTCCAGCTGCCGCCGCTCAGCCGATACGAGTAGTACTAGCAACAGATCCTACAAAGCTCATTCATTGTTGCATGACTGCATTTGCATGTCTCGTCCATGTTTATCACACATATGTGCCGACTCATGGTATTTATTTGTGAACCTTTTTAAGAATACTTTCCATGTTAACCCACTAGCTAGGATTCTATTTGTCATCTGTGTCTTCGCGCTAGGGCTGGGCACCCAAAGCACGAGCGAGCATTTTCGATAGTTGTTATCCCAACTATCCTAGCCAGACCTGATACATTACATATCAGGAAAGGCCTATAGTCATTCAGTGCTGCATGTGCAGGCAGTTTTATTGTAATATATTATGATCCCACTCGATCCGTACAAGATAGTAATTGTTGGTTGCCGATCATCTCACTGAACCATACTTCAGCAATCGAATATGTTGTGCCTCTCCCTATTTGAGAAGGGAACTTCACCCATTTTGTTGACCTTTAATTGGAACCACACTTGCCCTCGCCAGTCATGTCCCACAGTGGTCATTTATGGCCAGCCCACTCATTTCACACTCAAGGCCGGTCTCTAAGAAGTGACATGTTGTAAATATTTCATGTTATTCATGATCAGTATACATGTTTTACCAGTTTCAATCAACTTGCGTGTCAACTATAAATCTTTTTACTGAATCACATATATCTATTCTCTTGTTATTGCATAGTGAAAATGGATGGGAACACCAAAGGAGGTGGACATTGTGAAGCATTGAAGAGCTACAATCTGTGCAAAACGTTAGGTGCAGGCACATTTGGAACAGGGATGATTGTAGAGCTTAAGCATACAGGACACAAAGTTGCTATAAAGATTCTGAACTGTCGTAAAATGAATACTGTGGAAATGGAAGAGAAAGGTATGCCTCCTCCTTGTACAATAGTCTAGGATACATTTGACTTGCTTGTTCAGGATTTCGAGTTATCTGCTTTCAGAGTGCTGGTCAGACTTGTGGGTGTGTTCCTAATTCCCACTTAATCAATTAGACGAGATAATGTACATTCGTATAGGATACATTTGGCTTTGGTTAAGAAGAAAGTTCAGCTTGTGTTGTTGCTGCGAGTTAGTAGAATTTGCATATGCATTTTCTTCATAGGCTCAATGTCTCACACTTTACTTCTATTGTTTTCTAATATATTATTTCCAGCAAATAGAGAAATCAAGATATTGAGGTTGTTCATTGACTTCATTCACCCTCATATCATCCGGATTTATGAGGTCATTGAGACACCGAAGGATATCTTTGTTGTGATGGAATATTGCCAGAATGGTGACCTATTGAACTACATTGTCGAGAAAAGGCGGTTACAGGATGATGAGGCCCGTCCAATCTTCCAGCAGGTGCTTTTTCTGCTCTTGCCATGTAGGAACACATTTTTTGGGAATAACAATATGTTGAGCTTCCTATTTCGACCATCAAATATATGGATATGCTTGCTAGTTGTCGACCTTCCTCATGTGTTTACTATGCAAATCGCGATCAATTTGCTTGGGTTGCATTTGTTGACTAAGTTTTACCAATAATTGTTTGCTCCATGACGGTTTTTTTTCGGGAGGGGCCGGAAAAACACGGTTTATGGAAAATGTCAAACTATATTATATTTAAGCTCGTTGGTTTTTGTCGATTCTTTGTTATGTTTTTGTATCATTTGGCATCTTCATATTTTCATGCCTTGGTTATCTTAGTATCATTAATTAAATCAACTTTTGTTATGGCATCTTATTCTTCATGCCTTGATTGCCTTAATCTCGGTGCTTAAATTAAATTGTCCTTTGAAACATAAAGATATGGTATATCCCTTCTGAAGGCGAATATGTAATTTGAAGGCTTCTTTGTGATTCACTGAATGCATATTGAGGTTTTATCTCAATAGTTTTTCAGTTAAATTTTTGTTAAACAGATTATATCTGGTGTTGAATGCTGCCACACGAACATGGTTGTTCATCGTGATCTAAAGCCAGAAACCTGTTACTTGATTCCAAATATAATGTGAAACTTGCTGACTTTGGGTTAAGAAAATTGATGCATGATGGCCATTTTTTGAAGACTAGCTACGGGAGTTTAAACTATGCCACACCAGAGGTATTCACTTATTTTATTATTTGAGTCCTTATCCTCATGCTTCTTCACACGCATCATCTGGGTTAATTGCTTTAATGAGTGTTTCTGCATAGGTTTTCTCAGGTGAGTTGTATGCTGGACCTGAGGTTGATGTTTGGAGCTGTGGGGTGATACTTTATGCTCTTCTTTGTGGTGCGGTTCCATTCGATGATGACAACATTCCCAAACTGTTCAATAAGATAAAGGTGTGACAGAACATTTGTAGATTAAGTTGGATCTGACAAGTGTTTACTTTTTTCTGGAAATCAAAAAATTCATGTAGATTAGTTGGACTTTAGAATTCATTTTTTTCTAGAGATTTGACTCCCCCTTATTTGGTGTTACAGGGAGGTTTCTATATCCTTTCAAATCATTTATCTGATCTAGCAATGGATTTGATCCCAAGAATGCGTATTGTTGATCCCATGAAGAGAATCAGAATCCATGAAATTCGAGACCACCCATGGTTTCAGGATCGCCTTCCTCGCTACCTGGCAATGCCTCCACCAAACACAGCACAACAAAGCCAAAATGGTATGCCATCTATTTCACATTTCAAGCGACTATCATATCTGCACAGTAAAACTTTTCATCCTTTATCCACTTATATATACAGGATTTTTAATGGATGATAGGAAAATTAAGAACAATAATTTTGTCGTGAAATGCTCTCTTTTATGGGAATAATATCAATGTAATATTTGCAATTATAATATAATAGAAATCAATGGCCATAGTTGTGCGCTTGGTTTCAGAAAGGTATCACGTCAAGTCTCCATGCAATGCTACTCTTTATTTATCAAAAAATAATAATTTATTATCGAGCATTCAAATATCGTTTCTATGGGAATGATATGTTGATTTTCTAGATGTTCATTTCAAGAGATTGACGAAGATACACTTCAAGATGTTGCCAATCTGGGATACAATAAAGATCATGTGTGTGAATCGTTGCGCAATAGGCTGAAAAATGAGGTATATTCAAACAAAAATCAGTGGTTCAGTCCTTTCAGTTTTCATAACTGACTTTATACTATATGTTTCTAGGAAACTGTTGCATATTACTTGCTCTTGGACAATCGGTTCCGGGCTACTAGTGGCTATTTGGGTGTTGACTATCAAGAAGAAATGGTTAGTCCACATTTTCATCATCTGTGGCCTATTTAATGCACTAAAGGTTTAAGCACTATTAACTTTATGAATGGATGGCTCTCTAGGATACGAGTTTTAATCAGTTTACTCTATTGGAATCAGCAAGCCCAAGTACCAGGAATTATCTTCCAGGAAGTAGTGATTCTCAAGGCAGTGGCTTGCGGCCATATTACCGCGTTGAAAGAAAATGGGCTCTTGGGCTCCAGATCTTGCAAACTGTCCACTTTACTTTGCTTTGCTTTGCACATTCAGCTGTTGAGCTAATGCATCACTTATCCAGCAGTCTCGAGCTCAACCTTGCACGATATTGATTGAGGTTCTAAAGGCACTTAAGGAATTAAATGTCCGTTGGAAGAAGAATGTGGAGTACAACATGAAATGCAGGTGGGGGTTCCCTGGGTTTCCTCAGGTCAGTGATATGTGGTTAGATGCCAACCACAGCTTTGTTGATGACTCTACTATCATGGATAATGGTGATGTTAATAGGAGGCTACCTGCGGTGATCAAGTTTGAATTTCAGGTCTGCAACACCTTCTACTACTAATGGTTTTTTGCAATAACAAAAAAAGGGATTTTCTACTCAATATCGCCTTCACAGTGGCGTCACTAGATAAAATACTGATTTTGCTGGAGCCAATATATTTGATTCATAATTGTTACCAAGTGACCATTATTATGTCTTGCATGTGTCTGTTATTGCCAACAACAATTGTCGACTGAATCATGGAATAACTTCCCATGTTTTAAAGCTGCACAGTGTTGGTGTTAGAAATTACAATTCGCCAGCATGGTACTGTATATACTGTCTATTTGGTTCTAACTTTAATTTATTTTTTCTCCAGCTTTACAAGACCAGGGATGACAAGTACCTGCTAGATATGCAGAGAGTTACTGGACCTCAGCTCCTCTTCCTGGAATTTTGTGCGTCCTTCCTTACCAAGCTTAGGGTTCTATAGCTAGTGCCTGTTCTGGTGGAGTGGTGAATAGCAAAACATATGAATGTCCCATGTGGTGCGGTTCATCGTCGCAACGGTGAATAAGTGATGGTGTGCAAGTATATAGGTTGTGTGTTTCATCTTCGGTTTACCCAGTCCCAGACAGAGAACCGTGTTTGTTTGAGTGACTAGTCCTATGTCAAGCACCAAAAAGGTTAAGTGGTTGTTATAAATAAGACCTATGTATGGTAAATAGGTTGTGGTGAACCTTTTCTGATTCTCCAAGCTGTGCCACGTACTGCTGGTGGTGATGCGACAGCACAAGCTTCTGTGATATTATTGCATGATCTAGTTTCTATTTGCCTTGCTGTTGATTATGGTGATGTTGTGTGCATCTACAGTGCAATGCATGACGGCAGGCGTGCGGCACGGCCATAGAAGTGGAAGCGCCGGGCTGCCACAGGGGCCAACCACGCGATGGCGCATGTGCGGGGTGGCGACGTCTTCGTTTGGCGGCGCCACGGCGGTGCTCTGGAGCTCAGGTGTGGTGCGGCGGCTGCGACGTCATTTTTCTCGGGTGGTTGTGTGCGGGCCGTCCTCGACCAGATGCGGAAGGATCTATTGCCGGGGTTCTGTATGCGTATTGGCCGAGGGCGACGAGGGTCACGCGCGTCTGGCTCCGCCATGGCTATCGGCTAGGGTAGTGGGCAACGTGGCAGTGGCGGACTGGCGGTGGTTGGTGTGTGCCCAGGACGGCGAGGTCTATCTCTCGCCATGTGGATGGTACGGGCTATAGGGTGGATAGGGCTGGGATTGGCGGCTTCCTACATGGCTTCTGGGTGGGTGAAGTTGCGGCGTGGTGGCAGTGGTGCCTACCCGGTGGCACCGTGTTGGCGGTGACGGTCTTCTCCCGCGGGCGCGTGGCCGACGGGTGTTGTAGGTTTCCGCGGCGGTCGTGGAGCAGGTCGCGGGGAGCCGAAGGAGGTGGGTGCTTGGCGGCCTGGGGTAACGGCTACCCCCAGGTGGTTGGAGAATCGTGTTTGTTTGGGTGACAAGTCCTGTGTCAAGCACCAAAAAGGTTAAGTGGTTGTTATAAATAAGACTTATGTATGGTATATAGGTTGTGGTGAACCTTTTCTGATTCTGCAAGCTGCGCCACGTACTGCTGGCGGTGATGCGACAGCACAAGCTTTTGTGATACTATTGATCTAGTTTCTATGTGCCTTGCTGTTGAATATGGCGATGTTGTGTGCATATACAATGCAATGCGTGACGGTAAGCGTGCAGCACGGCCATAGAAGTGGAAGCGCGGGCTGCCACGGGGGCCAACCACGCGATGGCGGGTTTTCGGGATGGCGACGTCTTCGTTTGGCGGTGCCACGACGGTGCTCTAGAGGTCAGGTGTGGTGCAGTGGTTGCGGCGTCATTTTTCTCGGGTGGTTGTGTGCGGGCCGTCCTCGGCCAGATCCAGAAGGATCTAGTGCCGGTGTGCCGTATGCGTATGCACCGAGGGTGACGAGGGTCATGGGCGTCTGGCTCCGCCATGGCCGTCGGCTAGTGTAGTGGGCAACGTGGCAGTGCCGGACTGGCGGTGGTTGGTGTGTGCCCAGGACGGCGAAGTCTATCTCTCACCATGTTGAAGGCTACCCCCTGGTGGTTGGAGGTGCCGGATATGATGGGGGGGTCTCCTATATGGATCTTGATTGGCCAGATTTGATGTCCAACGCCCACCCCTCCCGGTAGTGCTGGCTGGTAGATGGTCACATGCGTATGTTGGGTACTGGTGCAGGGGTTGGACTTGCCCCCCCTACCGAGGCTAGTTGCTCCTCACGCGTGCCCTGGTCACTCATTGCTCATGTTAAGGCAGTGTATCATGGATTGGTTAGGACGGTGACTACGTGTTACGATGTCAATGATGAGTTTGTCTGAGGATTTCATGACTGCGGCATTGGATGGAGGGATACACCTACACGGATGGCTTTTCGTCAGGCTCCATGAGTGACGGCTGCACTTCTTGGTCGCGTAGGAGGTATGGGATGTAGGGACGGGAAGCTTTGGCCTGCTCCGATGGTGCCCAGATCTAATGAGGATGCGTTTGCCCTTGTTGTGGTGATGACCGGGGCGCCTCCTGGTGGCTCTGGTGAGTTTTTGAGTGAAAGTTTCGCGTTTGGAGCCAGCCATGGCGGCGCCCGTGGGTGTCGTGCTCTTCCTAAATACATCATCTTGGGCCTCGTCCCTATGCCATGGATCAGGCTGGCGTGATTTCTATTTTTGTTTCCTTTTTTCATTTCTTTATTTCTTTTGTTTCTTTCCTCATTTTAATAAATGTTCCAAATTTCAGTAACTGTTGAGAAATTGGAAAATCTTTGAAAATTTTACATAATTTTGAAAATTATTTAACATTTTTTAAGGAAATTTTTTTAAAAATAAAAGAAAAGGGTACTAAAAACCGAAAGAAAAAACCACAAAGGAGCAAAAAAATTAGCAGAACCCGGAACTGGACAGGCCCATCTTGCTACAGTTTGCAAAGGTTACTCCCTACCTTCTCATGTGCACACAAGTGCCGCCTACATGAGCGCCACTATTTGTAACCTGCGAGTTTTCCATTTTTTCTAGATCCGTTGATTTAAAAAGTTTTATGTCTTTGAACTGTCCGTCCAAAGATCGAACCATTTTCACTGTTGGATTTCTTTTGTCGCGATCTTGGAAAGAAGATCCTATGATAATAGATTTCAATGAACTTTTTCTCCAAAAGAAAACCGGAAATCAAAAGAGAAAACAAAATAATAATAAAACTATAGGGAAAACAAAACCGAAAAAACAGAACTATAAACCAAAAGCGAATAATGAAAAAAAAACAGAACAAAAAAGGAGCCAGGAAGCACCGTTGCAGTTTTTTCTTTGCACAAAATGTGTTTTTTTTCGGGGGGAAACACAGTTGTGCTTTGTGCTCTTCCCGTAGAAGCACATGTGGTGCTTCTCATGGTAGAAGCACAAACTTTCTTCCAACAGGAAGCACATATTTGCTTCTTTTTATTGTATGCAATTATTTTTCTTGAAAACAAAGAAAATATAGAAAAACCAAAAAAAAACCATATAAACCTGAAAACACATTCATAAAAAGAAACCAGAAATCCAGAGGAAACGCCTAGCACGCGACATGTGGCTATTTGAAAAGAAATGTTTACAAAAATAAATAAAAGTGTTAGTGTCTGTGTACTTAGCAAAATGTTAGTTGACTAAAATAGTTAAATAAATTCGGAAAATAAATGCTTTTAGTGTGTTTAAAAAGAGAAAGGAAATGCAGGTTCCAAGCAGAAATTACAATATATGTGGGTCTCACATAATTTATATGTTTTCACTAGCGTTTCTCTTCCCTGCATAGAGTAGCATGTGCAAAAGGCTCTCAAAGAATTTCAATGTGGTTTTATTTATATGCATACCACACTCTTTATTTCCTAGAATTAGCGCCACAAAAAAATCTAAAAAATACCAAGGAAGGGTTGTGAACTTCTTTTAGTTTCGTTTCTACAACTCTTGAGCAAATTATTTTCCGGAGTCAACCCCATGAGCTAACAAAAATAATAAGCTCGAGATAACATGACTGCAAATAACAATAATGCTTCAGTAAGTTGGTTATCATATTCTGTACCAACTTCTTGACAGAATGTATGATGTATGGTTCTAAATTGTGAAATGTTTTGCTAGATGCTCTTTAGTGAATGATTTAGTTTTTCTCTTACCTCCTTTTGCAGAACGGGTCATGATTTTCAGACAAGTGCAGATCTGTATGTAATCTATCAATTATTTAATAGTTATCTCAGAATTTCACAGGCATAGTTTTGTATGGTTCTTTTTTTTGTTTGCCTTTGTCTGCTAAATATAGTGTGCTATTATATTGATAGCACATATGTATAGGTGTATATTGGAAGGCCATTGAATACACCATAGCTGTTGAATATGAGATACATTTTTAGTTCCCTACTGTGTCTTCTAGATTGCAGGCCATCTAGACTTTACAAGTGTTACCTATTACCACGCCACACGAGATGCTTTTTGTGTACACGTTATGTCTTCCAGATGCTGCATAATTTTATATAAAATGTTTTAATGCGATAACTACATGTTAAGACACTACCAATTATGTAACAACTTATTTCACAGGCATAGTTTTGTATGGTTCATTTTTTTGCCTCTGTATGATAAATAGTGTGTGATTATGTTGATGGGACATATGAAAAGACGTATACTGGAAGGCCGTTGAATACATAATAGCAGTTTAATATGAGGTACATTATTTAGTTCCCTGCTGTGTTTTCTACATTGCATGTCTCTAGACTTTACATGTGCTCCTTATTACGGCGCGACACGAGATGCTTTTCGCACACACGCTATGTCTTCCAGATGCTGTGTAATTTTATATATAATGGTTTAATGCGATACTTACATGGTAAGACACTAATGATTATATAACAACTTATTTTTGTCCTTCTTAGAAAACACGGAAGTATGTAGTGTCTGGTCTTCGGGTTAGAGCTTAGTGTGGTTGATAGTTATCGTAAGTTTTACCCATAAGCCGATTAACTGGAAAACGAACAACCGGTCTAGAAATATCCCACATAGCACAATTTGTCGATGTTTACAACCAGTAATTATTAAGTTTTGGCCTAAAAAGAAACTGACACATATAGTCACGATATGGTGTGTTTCTATAATTAGTACAACATTTATCCACAAGTAAAAATTGATTGAAGATATTTCTCTATTGTCATATCTCATTTAAGATAACAATTCATATGTCTATAGAACTATACTATTTTGAATAGTGCAACATGAGTATCACTTAGGTCATGTTAATGATGATTCCCTCGAAAATCATAAAGAAGATGGTTAGTACGACATGCATAATTAGACCTAAGGTGATTAATGGATAACATATCTTCATAAAAAAATGTACCATACCTAAGAAAGAACTATGTTTGTACAAATCTTACATTTGTAAACATATTACATTTTCTTCCATTTTCTCTTTAAACAAATCAAATAATATGTTATCGTTAAAAAACTTATGCAATTCTAGCCCACGCATCAAGAGGCCCACTATGCTAGTTGACAGAAAAACAAATAATCGTGGCGATATCCCAGGCAACGATCATGTATATAGGCGTCACGTCTGAGACAAGTAGATCAAAACAATTCTGCATCTACTACTATTACTTCACACATCGACCGCTATCCAACATGCATCTAGAGTATTGAGTTCATAAAGAACGGAGTAATGCCTTAAGCAAGATGACATGATGTAGACAAAGTAAACTGAGGCATGAATAAACCCCATCTTTTTATCCTTAATGGCAATGATACAAATACGTGTCATGTCCCCTTCTGTCACTGGGATTGAGCACCGCAAGATCGAATCCATCACAAAGCACCACTCCCATTGCAAGAAAAACCAATCTAGTTGGCCAAACCAAATTAACAGATCAGAGAGAAATAGAAAACTATTACAATCATGCATAAAAGAGTTCAGAGGAAACTCAAATAATATTCATGGATAATCTGATCATAAACTCACAATTCATCGGATCCCAACAAACACACCGCAAAAAGTCATTAAATTAAATAGATCTCCAAGAACATCAAGGAGAACATTGTTTTGTAGATCAAAGAGAGAGAAGAAGACATCTAGTTACTATCTATGGACCCTTAGGTCTGTGGTAAACTAATCACACATCATAGGAATGGTAGTAAGGTTGATGTAGATCCCCTCCGTGATCGATTCCCCCTCCGGCAGACTACCGGAGAAGGCCTCCAGCTGGGATCTCGTGGGAACAGAAACTTGCGGCGGCGGAAAAAGTGTTTCAGGTGGCTCTCTAATGTCAGGGGAATATTTGAGAATTTATAAAGGTGGAATTAGGTCAAGATGTGCCTCAAGGGGCCCACAACCTGGGGGTGCGCCTCCCAAGATTGTCGCTCCCTCGCGACTCTTCACGTCTTCTCCCCAACCTTCTAGAGTCTTTTCCGGTCCAGAAAAAATTAATCCAAAGTTTTTCTCTGTTTGGACTCTGTTTGATATTGATTTCCTGAAAAGAAAAAAATAGCGACTCGCACTAGGCACTAGATTAATAGGCTAGCCCCCAAAAAATGATATATAATTGCATATGAAACATCCATGATTGATACCATAATAGCATGGAATAGTAAAAAATTATAGATACATTGGAGACGTATCAAAGAGCGGGTTGCTAAACTGCACAAACAACTTGGAATTGTTGTGGCATGTCTCCTCTGCTTCATGATCATGAATATCCTAGGCTCCATGGCGGACTGACCAAGCACAGCTTCGATTGGGTAGAGGAGGGACGTGCACGTGCCCTGTGGGTCCACGAGGAGGCGATGGAACTTGCAGATGGAATTCACAACCAATGGCAATCGAGGGAGGACCTACAACATCTATGTCTAGAGCACGTCCAGGCTGTCTCTGTGGACTGTTTTCTAGGACAAGGGCACGTTCATGGTGCACCGGAGCTTAGTGACTCGGTGGACCACTTCATCACCTACACCAATGATGTGGAGGGACATCGGGCTTACATGGCGGATGGAGATGGTGTGGATAATGACCGGCCACTTCATCACCTACACGATGGAGAAATCCACGATGTGCACCGTCAAACGCCATGTTGAAAGATCTTATTATCATGGTGCTATTGGAGGCGATGGTCTTTCTTTCCTGCTTTAATAACCCTTGTTAGAGATTTTGAATTTGGCTCTTTACAACTTGTTATGCATAACTTATATATTATTACTCTTATTCCTGACGAGAGCAATGCTAAAAATATACATAATTTTAGACCTATTAGTCCTAGTAATTGTAGTGTTAGGATTTTTACTAAAGCCATGACTAACATGTCTTCCCCTTTTTTGGTCGAGTGAATTCTACTAATCAAACAAAAATTTAATACAGGTGGATTTATATTTGAAAGTGTGGTTATGGAACATGAAGTTATCATGAGATTCACTCTTCTAAATATAGTCCCCTTGTTCTTACGCTTGACTATGAAACGGTCTATGATAGTGTAAGATGGTAATTCCTTTTGGAAGTTCTTGCATCAAGAGGTTTTGGTGAGAAGTGGATTGGGTGGATTAAGTTGGTTCTCTTTCAAGGTTATTTATGTGTCAGGAATATTGACACTAATGGACCTTACATTATTAGTGGTAAGGGTTCAGAAGGAAGGTTATCTTTATTCCCCATTCTCTTTAATTTGGTTGCTCATGTTTTCACTCAAATGTTGGAGAAAGCTTATGTCCATGGGGGAAGAGATATATTGTTGGAGGATAAGAGCTGGAAAAAACTTATTAATTTTAAATATGGGACCCCTAAACCGATTTTGTTGTCCAAACGAGGTGTCTCTTATCTCTTCTAGAGGGATTAATTTGTTCTTTGACTACTTCTAAGTTCTTTTAAATATGTAGATTTGGAAATGGTTCTAGTGTTAAATTTTGGCATGACATTTGCGTTGGGGATTCGTCTCTCAAGGTACAATATTTAGATTTTCCTGATATTCCGGGAGTGAGGATTCATCTCTTAAGGAGCTTTATGATGTTTTCCCCGCACTTTCCACCAAAAAATCCTACATTTACACTATCTGCCACTGGAGTTGATATGTCAATGAAACACGGGTATACATTACTTGAGTTTAAGATACATGGATGCCACTTGGCCAAGGTCTACTATTTTTGGCTCAAATTCAATGTTCACCCAACCCGACTTACCTTTTGCACGATATGTTGTCTATATATATTCTAATTATGTGAGTGGCAGACATCAGCCAGTCTCCTAGATGTGAAACCTTGCGCCAGAGAATTCATAGAGTAGCTGCCCACCTGATGGGCCTCTTTTAGCCTTAGTGGGACCTGTTTGATAATCATGCGCCAGTGATGACGTTGCATGCATGCGAGAGTCTTGCGGTGCTCCGAGCTGGTGCTACCTTATCGATACATGACGTCGAAGATCTGCCTCTAGACGTACCCGTCCGCTCTGACTCCATTTCCTATAGCTAGTAGATGGACTTCAAAACCACCATCTCTCCGGGGAGGACTTATAATATCTATGTCTAAAGCACTTCCAGGCTATCATTGACCTCCCTTTGGAAGGGGAAGGGCATGTTCAACGCATGCGCGAGTTACTGAAGTAAATGGGAAAAACACTTTTAATAAAACAGTACTTTCCTCAACGAGCTTTATCGTGTAAATGAAATAAATATCTCGAGAACAAATATAGTAATAGTTTATTACCTTCTCAAACTACCAACCACATCATTTAGCCAAGAGATAAATAAAGTTTCCAAATGTCCACATATGAAATAGCAACTATATCTATTCAATATAAATAGCAATTACTTTCTTCCTCCCTTTTGTCCGTGTGATGCAACTCTTTGAAACCTTCCTCACTTTCCCCCACAAAATCCTGTAGTGTGTACACTACCTGTTGTTAAAGTTGACATGTCAATGCGACACCGATATACACAACTTGTGTTTGGTACACATGGAAGGGACTCGACCTCGGTATACTTTTCTTGTTCTAGTTCCTTGTACATGCAACCCGACTTACATTCATTCCTGATTACATGCCAATATATCTTCTCTTAATGTGAGCGAGAGGCATCTGCCTATCTCTTTGTGTATTCTCCGACGCCAGCTCCACTGCTTGTAGTTCCACCATGGACCACTGGCATGGACTCTATGAAGTCGAGCACGATGTCGTAGCAAATCTGTGTGTTGCTAAACTTCACAAACTTCACGAACAATATGGGTTGCATGGCAGACCTAATCATGCACGACGTCCATTGGTGTGTGGAGGGACGTGGGTGTGATGTCCGAGTCCACTAGGAGGTGGTGGAGCTTGAATATAGATTTAACAGCCACCTCCACTCTAGGAAGGACCTAGAACATCTAAAGCTAGAGCATGCATAGGTGGTCAGTAAGGACCATTTGCAAAAGAAGGGCACATTCATGGTGCGCGCGAACTTTGTGAATCACAGGAACATTTCTTCAACGGCGGGCACAGATATGACACCAATGATGTCGAGGGACGGAGGTCTTCAAGGGAAGATGGTGATGGCCGGGATAATGTCCAACAACTACATGCCCAACTAGTGTTACAGAAGGGATGTGCGTGGGCCCGTCAGGATATGTGCCGCCCTGGCGTTGGTAGGTATAATTTGGTGTGACGCGGAGCTCTGAAGGTTTGGCCGGTTGGTTAGAGCGACACGTTTCCCATTCTTGTTGAATCCGTACCCGGCGATAGAATGTAAATGGAAGGAGAGAAAGAAGGGATGTGGTTGGCCCCGCGGGACATGTGGCACCCTGGCATTGGTAAGTACAACATGGTCTGATGTGACAAACTGAACTTTTGGTCAGTCTATCATAGAGAAACGTGTTCCATTACCCTTGAATCCATCCATGGCAATAGATTGGAAATGGAGGGAAAGAAAGAAGGGATGTGTGTGGGCCCGCAAGGACATGTGGTGCCCTGGTCTGGGTAGGTATAACGTCATGTAACGCGACACACTGAAGTTTTGGACGGTCGATGAAGGGAAACATTTCCCATTCCCCTTTAATCCGCCCCTGGCGACGGAATGGAAAAGGAAGGTGAGAATGAAGGGATGTGCGTGGGTCCGCAAGGACATGTAGTGCCCTGGTATTGGTAGGTATAACGTGGCGTGGTGTGACACGCTGAAGTTTTGACCGCCGATCATAGGGAAATGTTTCCCATTCTAGGTGTGACACGCGAAAATTAATAAGCAGACATCAAGATCATGGCCGGTACGGTGCAGAGGTAGTGATTCTTTTGAGTTTTTTTGCTGATTTTTTTAGTTGGCATTGTGTTACTATGAAAAACAAACAAATTCTAAGAAAACAGTCCAACATGCGTATGGACCCAGTATAGCCAACATCCTCTTCACACACGAAACAATGGTGTTCCAGCTAATCCCACCCAACTCCAATGCCGTCCACACAACATACATATTTCACATCGGCGGCTCATTACTGGTGACCAAAAAGCATCTCTGTTGTCCATCCTATTCTTATACCATCCAAATGAACCAACAACGGATGGAGGACTCGATCGACACATGCAACACATTGCAAAAGGAAGGAGCGAATAATGGGCGAGGGCCGGGAAACGACAAAGGAGAAAGAGGAAAAACAACCCGCTCACTTAGGTAAACGCAATTCTTACGCTAATGCTCACCTTTCCCTTTCCCCGGTTACGCCGCCCCCATCTAAGAAGCTTTATCTCATCTAAAGCCTAAAGCACACCTTCCCTCCCACCGCCGGAGGTAGAGCATCCTCAAAACCTGTGTTAGGTAATTAAGGCAATAGCACTGCTCATTTGTCCTGTAATTCATGCTGGGGTTTAGCATTTTTGCGTCGTTGTTGCTTTCTTGGCCTGGTAGAGAGCTGGGTCGGTTCACGCGTGCTCCTAAATTTTAGTTCTGAGGGAGTGCTGCTTGCCCATTCTATTTTTGGCTCGAGTGAGAAATTTATTAGTCTAGTTTGTGTGCTGCTCTACTTGTGGTTGTGGGGATTTCGGTGCCCTCCCTTCTTGTTTCTTCCCTCCAATGGGGATCTTTGCTACAGATTCCCGTAGGAATCTATGAACCTTTTCAAGAATACTTTGCGTGTTAACCCATTACCTAGAATTTTATGTGTCATCTGTGTCTTCGCACCAGGGCCGGGCATCCAACGTACAAGCGAGCATTATCGATGGTTGTTATCCCAACCATTGTTGCCAGACCAGATACATTACATATCAGAAAAGGCCTATAGTCATTCTTGCTGCGCGTGCAAGCATTTTTATGGTAATATATTATGATCCTACTCCATCCGTTCAAGATAGTACATGTTGGTTGCCGATCATCTCACTGAACCAAACTTAAGCGATCGAATATGCTCTGCCACTCCCTATTTGAGAAGGGAACTCCATCTCGTTGACCTCTAATGGAACTACACTTGCCCTCACCAGTGATGTCCCATAGTGGTCATTTATGCCCAGCCCACTCATTTCACCCTCATGGCCAGTACTTAAGAAGTGACATGCTGTAAATATTTCGTGTTATTCATGATCAGCATATTTAGTGTAAGTCATGTTTCACCAGTTTCGATGAACTTGAACTATTGGTGTTAAATCACATGACGATGTGAACTAGATTATTGACTCTAGTGCAGGTGGGAGACTGGAGGAAATATGCCCTAGAGGCAATAATAAAGTTGTTATTTATATTTCCTTATATCATGATAAATGTTTATTATTCATTCTAGATTTGTATTAACCGGACACTTAGTACATGTGTGAATACATAGACAACACAGAATGTCCCTATAGCATGCCTCTACTTGACTAGCTCGTCAATCAAAGATGGTTAAGTTTCCTGACCATAGACATGTGTTGTCATTTGATAAACGGGATCACATCATTAGAGAATGATGTGATGGACAAGACCCATCAGTTAGCTTAGCATAATGATCGTTTAGTTTTATTGCTATTGCTTTCTTCATGACTTATACATATTCCTCTGACTATAAGATTATGCAACTCCCGAATACCGGAGGAACACCTTGTGTGCTATCAAACGTCACAATGTAACTGGGTGATTATAAAGATGCTCTACAGGTGTATCCGAAGGTGTTTGTTGGGTTGGCATAGATCGAGATTAGGATTTGTCACTCCGTGTATCGGAGAGGTATCTCTGGGCCCTCTCGGTAATGCACATCACTATAAGCCTTGCAAGCAATGCAACTAATGAGTTAGTTGCGGGATGATGCATTACGGAACGAGTAAAGAGACTTCCCGATAACGAGATTGAACTAGGTATGATGATACCTGTTGGAAATATGCCCTAGAGGCAATAATAAAATGGTTATTATTGTATTTCCTTGTTCATGATAATTGTCTATTGTTCATGCTATAATTGTATTAACTGGAAACCGTAATACATGTGTGAATACATGGACCACAACATGTCCCTAGTAAGCCTCTAGTTGACTAGCTCGTTGATCAATAGATGGTTATGGGTTTCCTGACGATGGACATTGGATGTCGTTGATAACGGGATCACATCATTAGGAGAATGATGTGATGGACAAGACCCAATCCTAAGCATAGCACAAGATCGTGTAGTTCGTTTGCTAAGAGCTTTTCTAATGTCAAGTATCATTTCCTTAGACCAAGAGATTGTGCAACTCCCGGATACCGTAGAATGCTTTGGGTGTACCAAACGTCACAATGTAACTGGGTGGCTATAAAGGTACACTACAGGTATCTCCGAAAGTGTCTGTTGGGTTGGTACAAATCGAGACTAGGATTTGTCACTCCGTATGACGGAGAGGTATCTCTGGGCCCACTCGGTAATGCATCATCATAATGAGCTCAATGTGACTAAGGAGTTAGCCACGGGATCATGCATTACGGAATGAGTAAAGAGACTTGCCGGTAACAAGATTGAACGAGGTATTGGGATACCGACGATCGAATCTCGGGCAAGCAACATGCCGATAGACAAAGGGAATTGTATATGGGATTGATTGAATCCCCGACATCGTGGTTCATCCGATGAGATCATCGTGGAACATGTGGGAGCCAATATGGGTATCCAGATCCCGCTATTGGTTATTGGCCGGAGAGGTGTCTCGGTCATGTCTGCATGGTTCCCGAACCCGTAGGGTCTACACACTTAAGGTTCGGTGACGCTAGAGTTGTTATGGGAAATAGTATGTGGTTACCGAAGGTTGTTCGGAGTCCCGGATGAGATCCCGGACATCACGAGGAGTTCCGGAATGGTCCGGCGGTGAAGATCGATATATTGGACGAAGGGTATTGGAGTCCGGAAGTGTTCCGGGGGTACCAGGCTATGGCCGGCATGACCGAAAGGTGTTTCGGGAGCCCCGGCAAGCGTTGGGGGGCCTCATGGGCCAAAGGGGAAGGGGCAAACCAGCCCACTAAGGGGTGGTGCGCCCCCCACACCCTTTCCCACGTTACTTGGGGAGGTGGGGCGCCTCCACCTGGCTTGGGAGGCAAGCCTCCACCTGCTTGGCTTCGGGGGCAAGTCTCCCTAGGATTTTCCCTAGGGAGATCCAATCTGCTTGGCCGCCGCCCCCTAGGGGAAACCCTAGGGCGCCTCCCCCTCTCCCCTTGCCCCTATATATAGTGGAGGGGTGGGAGGGCAGCCGCACCTCTTCCCTGGTGCAGCCCTCCCTCCTCATACACCTCCTCCTCCTCCTCCGTAGTGCTTAGCGAAGCTCTGCCGGAGAACCACGAGCTCCATTGCCACCACGCCGTCGTGCTGCTGGAGTTCTCCCTCAACTTCTCCTCTCCCCTTGCTGGATCAAGAAGGAGGAGACGTCCCCGGGCTGTACGTGTGTTGAACGCGGAGGCGCCGTCCGTTCGGCGCTAGATCGGATCTTCCGTGATTTGAATCGCTGCGAGTACGACTCCATCAACCGCGTTCTTGTAACGCTTCCGCATCGCGATCTTCAAGGGTATGAAGATGCACTCCCCTCTCTCTCGTTGCTAGTTAATCCATAGATTGATCTTGGTGATGCGTAGAAAATTTTGAATTTCTGCTACGTTCCCCAACAGTGGCATCATGAGCTAGGTCTATGCGTAGATTCTATGCACGAGTAGAACACAAAGTAGTTGTGGGCGATGATTTGTTCAATTTGCTTACCGTTACAAGTCTTATCTTGATTCGGAGGCATTGTGGGATGAAGCGGCCCGGACCGACCTTACACGTACTCTTACGTGAGACAGGTTCCACCGACTGACATGCACTTGATGCATAAGGTGGCTAGCGGGTGTCTGTCTCTCCCACTTTAGTCGGATCGGATTCGATGAAGAGGGTCCTTATGAAGGGTAAATAGCAATTGGCATATCACCGTTGTGGCTTTTGCGTAGGTAAGAAACGTTCTTGCTAGAAACACATAGCAGCCACGTAAAACATGCAACAACAATTAGAGGACGTCTAACTTGTTTTTGCAGGGTATGCTATGTGATGTGATATGGCCAAAAGGATGTGATGAATTATATATATGTGATGTAAGAGATTGATCATGTTCTTGTAATAGGAATCACGACTTGCATGTCGATGAGTATGACAACCGGCAGGAGCCATAGGAGTTGTCTTAATTTATTGTATGACCTGCGTGTCAATGAAAAACGCCATGTAATTACTTTACTTTATTGCTAACCGTTAGCCATAGTGGTAGAAGTAATAGTTGGCGAGACAACTTCATGAAGACACGATGATGGAGATCATGGTGTCATGCCGGTGACGAAGGTAATCATGCCGCGCCTCGAAGATGGAGATCAAAAGGCGCAAGATGATATTGGCCATATCATGTCACTTTATGATTTGCATGTGATGTTTGTCATGTTTACATCTTATTTGCTTAGAACGACGGTAGCATAAATAAGATGATCCCTCACTAAAATTTCAAGAGATGTGTCCCCCCTAACTGTGCACCGTTGCGAAGGTTCGTTGTTTCGAAGCACCACGTGATGATCGGGTGTGATAGATTCTAACGTTCGCATACAACGGGTGTAAGCCAAATTTACACATGCGAAACAATTAGGTTGACTTGACGAGCCTAGCATGTACAGACATGGCCTCGGAACACAAGAGACCGAAAGGTCGAACATGAGTCGTATAGTAGATACGATCAACATGGAGATGTTCACCGATGATGACTAGTCCGTCTCACGTGATGATCGCACACGGCCTAGTTAACTCGGATCATGTATCACTTAGATGACTAGAGGGATGTCTGTCTGAGTGGGAGTTCATTAAATAATTAGATGAACTTAATTATCATGAACATAGTCAAAAGGTCTTTGCAAATTATGTCGTAGCTTACGCTTTAGTTCTACTGTTTAAGATATGTTCCTAGAGAAAATTTAGTTGAATGCTGATAGTAGCAATTATGCGGACTGGGTCCGTAAACTGAGGATTGTCCTCATTGCTGCACAGAAGGCTTATGTCCTTAATGCACCGCTCGGTGTGCTGAACCTCGAGCGTCGTCTGTAGATGTTGCAAAACATCTGACATACACGTTTTGATGACTACATGATAGTTCAGTGCGTAATGCTAACGGTTTAAAATTGTGGCACCAAAGACGTTTTTGAAACGTCGCAGAACATATGAGATGTTCCAAAGACTGAAATTGGGATTTCAGACTAGTGCCCACGTCAAGAGGTATGAGACCTCTGACAAGTTTCTTAAGCCTGCAAACTAAGGGAGAAAAGCTCAATAGTTGAGCATGTGCTCAGATTGTCTGAGTACTACAATCGCTTGAATCGAGTGGGAGTTAATCTTCCAGATGAGATAGTGATGGTTCTCCATAGTCACTGCCACCAAGCTATTAGAGCTTCGTGATGAACTATAACATATCAGGGATAGACATGATGATCCTTGAGCAACTCGCGATGTTTGACACCGCGAAAGTAGAAATCAAGTAGGAGCATCAATTGTTGATGGTTAGTAAAACCACTAGTTTCAAGAAGGGCAAGGGAAAGAAGGGATACTTCATGAAACGGCAAATCTGTTGCTGCTCTAGTGAAGAAACCCAAGGTTGAACCCAAACCCGAGACTAAGTGCTTCTGTAATGAGGGGAACGGTCACTGAAGCAGAACTACCCTAGATACTTGGTAGATGAGAAGGCAGACAAGGTCGACAGAAGTGTATTGGATATACATTATATTAATGTGTACTTTACTAGTACTCCTAGTAGCACCAGGGTATTAGATACCGGTTTGGTTGCTAAGTGTTGGTAACTCGAAATAAAAGGCTACGGAATAAACGGAGACTAGCTAAAGGTGAGATGACGATATGTGTTGGAAGTGTTTCCAAGGTTGATCTGATCAAGCATCGCATGCTCCCTCTACCATCGAGATTGGTGCTAAACCTAAATAATTTTTATTTGGTGTTTACGTTGAGCATAGACATGATTGGATTATGTTTATCGCAATACGGTTATTCATTTAAGGAGAATAATGGTTACTCTGTCTATTTGAATAATAACTTCAATGGTCTTGCACCTAAAATGAATGGTTTATTGAATCTTGATCGTAGTGATACACATGTTCATGCCAAAAGATATAAGATAGTAATGATAGTACCACATACTTGAGGCACTGCCACTTGAGTCATATTGGTATAAAACGCATGAAGAAGCTCCATGTTGATGGATCTTTGGACTCACTCGTTTTTGAAAAGATTGAGACATGCGAACCATGTCTACTAGTATATATGCATGAAGAAAGTCCACACAGATGGATCGTTTGGACTCACTTGATTTTGAATCACTTGAGACATGCAAATCATACCACATGGGCAAGATGACTGAAAGGCCTCGTTTTCAGTAAGATGGAACAAGAAAGCAACTTGTTGGAAGTAATACATTTTGATGTGTGCAGTCCAATGAGTGCTGAGGCATGCAGTGGATATCGTTATGTTCTTACTTCACAGATGATTTGAGTAGATGCTGAGTATATTTACTTGATGAAACACAAGTCTGAATTATTGAAAGGTTCAAGTAATTTCAGGGTGAAGTTGAAGATCGTCGTGACAAGAGGATAAAATGTCTGTGATATGATCATAGAGATTAATATCTGAGTTACGAGTTTGGCACACAATTAAGACATTGTGGAAATTGTTTCACAACTAATACTGCCTGGAACACCATAGTGTGATGGTGTGTCCGAACATCATAACTGCACCCTATTGGATATGGTGCATACCATGATGTCTCTTATCGAATTACCGCTATCGTTTATGGGCTAGGCATTAGAGACAACCGCATTCACTTTAAATAGGGCACCACGCAATTCCGTTGAGACGACACCGTATGAACTATGGTTTAGAGAAACCTAAGCTGTCGTTTCTTAAAAGTTTGGGGCTGCGACGCTTATGTAAAAAAAGTTTCAGGCTGATAAGCTCGAACCCAAAGCGGATAAATGCATCTTCATAGAATACCCAAAACAGTTGGGTATACCTCCTATTTCAGATCTGGAAGCAAAAGTGATTGTTTCTAGAAACGGGTCCTTTCTCGAGGAAAAGTTTCTCTCGAAAGAATTGAGTGGGAGGATGGTGGAGACTTGATGAGGTTATTGAACCGTCACTTCAACTAGTGTGTAGCAGGGCACAAGAAGTTGTTCCTGTGGCACCTACACCAATTGAAGTGGAAGCTTATGATAGTGATCATGAAACTTCGGATCAAGTCACTACCAAACCTCATAGGACGACAAGGATGCGTACTACTTCAGAGTGGTACGTAATCCTATCTTGGAACTCATGTTGCTAGACAACAATGAATCTAAGAGCTATGGAGAAACGATGGTGGGCCCAGATTCTGACGAATGGCTCGAGGCCATAAAATCCGAGAGAGGATCCATGTATAAAAACAAAGTATAGACTTTGGAAGAACTACTTGATGGTCGTAAGGCTGTTGGGTGCAGATGGATTTTAAAAGGAAGACGGACAATGATGGTAAGTGTCACCATTAAGAAAGCTCGACTTGCCGTTAAGATGTTTTCCGACAAGTTCAAGGAGTTGACTACGATGAGACTTTCTCACTCGTAGCGATGCTAAGAGTCTGTTGGAATTATATTAGCAGTTACTGCATTATTTATGAAATCTTGTAGATGGGATGTCAAAACATTGTTTCCTCGATGATTTTCTTGAGGAAAGGTTGTATGTGATACAACCAGAAGGTTTTGTCAATACTGAAAGATGCTAACAAGTATGCAAAGCTCCAGCAATCCTTCTAAGGACTGGAGTAAGCATCTCGGAGTTGGAATGTACGCTTTGATGAGATGATCAAAGATTTTTGGTTTTTTACAAAGTTTATGAGAAACTTGTATTTCCAAAGAAGTGAGTGGGAGCACTATAGAATTTTTGACGAGTATATGTTGTTAACATATTGTTGATCAGAAATGATGTAGAATTTCTGGAAAGCATACAGGGTTATTTGAAAAGTGTTTTTCAATGGAAAACCTGGATTAAGCTACTAGAACATTGAGCATCATGATCTATAAGGATAGATCAAAAACGCTTAATAGTACTTTCAGATGAATACATACCGTGACAAGATTTTGAAGGAGTTCAAAATATATCAGCAAAGAAGGAGTTCTTGGCTGTGTTACAAGGTGTGAGTATTGAGTAAGACTCAAGACCTGACCACGGCAGAAGAGAGAGAAAGGACGAAGGTCGTCCCCTATGCTTTAGACATAGTCTCTATAGTATGCTATGCTGTGTGCCGCACCTGAAGTGTGCCTTGCCATGAGTCAGTCAAGGGGTACAATAGTGATCCAGGAATGGATCACATGGCAGCGGTCGAACTTATCCTTAGTAACTAGTGGACTAAGGAATTTTCTCGATTATGGAGGTGGTAAAATAGTTCGTAGTAAAGGGTTACGTCGATGCAAACTTTGACACTAATCCGGATGACTCTGAGTAGTAAACCGGATTCGTATAGTAGAGCAGTTATTTGGAATAGCTCCAAGTAGCGCGTGGTAGCTGCATCTACAAGATGACATAGAGATTTGTAAAGCACACACGGATCTGAAAGGTTCAGACCCGTTGACTAATAACCTCTCTCACAAGCGAGATATGAACAAACCCCATGTGTGTTGGATTCATTACAATCACATAGTGATGTGAACTAGATTATTGACTCTAGTGCAAGTGGGAGACTGTTGGAAATATGCCCTAGAGGCAATAATAGAATGGTTATTATTGTATTTCCTTGTTCATGATAATTGTCTATTGTTCATGCTATAATTATATTAACTGGAAACCATAATACATGTGTGAATACATAGACCATAACATGTCCCTAGTAAGCCTCTAGTTGACTAGCTCGTTGATCAATAGATGGTTATGGGTTTCCTGACCATGGACATTGGATGTCGTTGATAACGGGATCACATCATTAGGAGAATGATGTGATGGACAAGACCCAATCCTAAGCATAGCACAAGATCGTGTAGTTCGTTTGCTAAGAGCTTTTCTAATGTCAAGTATCATTTCCTTAGACCATGAGATTGTGCAACTCCCGGATACCGTAGGAATGCTTTGGGTGTACCAAATGTCACAACGTAACTGGGTGGCTATAAAGGTACACTACAGGTATCTCCGAAAGTGTCTGTTGGGTTGGTAAGAATCGAGACTCGGATTTGTCACTCCGTATGACGGAGAGGTATCTCTGGGCCCACTCGGTAATGCATCATCATAATGAGCTCAATGTGACTAAGGAGTTAGCCACGGGATCATGCGTTACGGAACGAGTAAAGAGACTTGCCGGTAACAAGATTGAACGAGGTATTGGGATACCGACGATCGAATCTCGGGCAAGCAACATGCCGATAGACAAAGGGAATTGTATACGGGATTGATTGAATCCCCGACATCGTGGTTCATCCGATGAGATCATCGTGGAACATGTGGGAGCCAATATGGGTATCCAGATCCCGCTATTGGTTATTGGCCGGAGAGGTGTCTCGGTCATGTCTGCATGGTTCCCGAACCCGTAGGGTCTACACACTTAAGGTTCGGTGACGCTAGAGTTGTTATGGGAAATAGTATGTGGTTACCGAAGGTTGTTCGGAGTCCCGGATGAGATCCCGGACATCACGAGGAGTTCCGGAATGGTCCGGCGGTGAAGATCGATATATTGGACGAAGGGTATTGGAGTCCGGAAGTGTTCCGGGGGTACCAGGCTATGGCCAGCATGACCGAAAGGTGTTTCGGGAGCCCCGGCAAGCGTTGGGGGGCCTCATGGGCCAAAGGGGAAGGGGCAAACAAGCCCACTAAGGGGTGGTGCGCCCCCCACAACCTTTCCCACGTTACTTGGGGAGGTGGGGCGCCTCCATCTGGCTTGGGAGGCAAGCCTCCACCTGCTTGGCTTGGGGGCCAAGTCTCCCTAGGATTTTCCCTAGGGAGATCCAATCTGCTTGGCCGCCGCCCCCTAGGGGAAACCCTAGGGCGCTACCCCCTCTCCCCTTACCCCTATATATAGTGGAGGGGTGGGAGGGCAGCCGCAGCTCTTCCCTGGTGCAGCCCTCCCTCCTCATACACCTCCTCCTCCTCCGTAGTGCTTAACGAAGCTCTGCCGGAGAACCACGAGCTCCATTGCCACCACGCCGTCGTGCTGCTGGAGTTCTCCCTCAACTTCTCCTCTCCCCTTTCTGGATCAGGAAGGAGGAGACGTCCCCGGGCTGTACGTGTGTTGAACGCGGAGGCGCCGTCCGTTCGGCGCTAGATCGGATCTTCCACGATTTGAATCGCTGCGAGTACGACTCCATCAACCGCGTTCTTGTAACGCTTCCGCATCGTGATCTTCAAGGGTATGAAGATGCACTCCCCTCCCTCTCGTTGCTAGTTAATCCATAGATTGATCTTGGTGATGCGTAGAAAATTTTGAATTTCTGCTACGTTCCCCAACAATACCGACGATCGAATCTTGGCAAAGTAACATACCGATGACAAAGGGAATAAAGTATGTTGTTATGCGGTTTGACCGATAAAGATCTTCATAGAATATGTAGGAGCCAATATGAGCATCCAGGTTCCGCTATTGGTTATTGACCGGAGATGTGTCTCGGTCATGTCTACATTGTTCTCGAACCCGTAGGGTCCGCACGCTTAACGTTCAATGACAATTTCTATTATGAGTTATGTGATTTGATGACCGAAGTTTGTTCACAGTCCCGGATGAGATCGCGGACATGACGAGGAGTCTCGAAATGGTCGAGAGATAAATATTGATATATTGGAAGATAGTATTCGGACACCGGAAGGGTTTCGGATTGTATCGGGTACATACCGGAGTACCGGAGGGGTTACCGGAACACCCCGGGAAAAGATATGGGCCTTATGGGCCATAGGAGGGAGGCTGACCAGCCCACAAGGGGATGGTGCGCCCCCCACAAGGGAGGAGGCTGAATTGGACTTGGGAAGGGGGCGCAACCCCCCTTTCCTTCTCCTACTCCCTCTCCTTCCCCTTTTCCCCCCTCCGGTAGAAGGAAAAAAGGATGGGACCGAATCCTACTAGGACTGGAGTCCTAGTAGGACTCCCCTCCCCCTGGCGCGCCCCTTGTTGGCCGGCCTCCTCCTCCTCTCCCTTATATACGGGGGCAGGGGGGCACCCCGAAGGCACAACAGACAATCTCTTAGCCGTGTGCGGTGCCCCCTTCCACAGTTCAACACCTCGGTCATATCGTCGTAGTGCTTAGGAGAAGCCCTGCACCGGTAACTTCATCATTACTATCGCCACGCCGTCGTGCTGACGGAACTCTTCCTCATCCTCAACTGGATCAAGAGCTTGAGGGATGTCATCGTGCTGAACGTGTGCTGAACATGGAGGTGCCGTACGTTCGATACTTGGATCGGTTGGATCGTGAAGACGTTCCACTACATCAACCGCGTTACTAAACGCTTCCGCTTTCGGTTTACGAGGGTACGTTGACACACTCTCCCGTCTTGTTGCTATGCATCTCCTAGATAGATCTTGCGTGATCGTAGATTTTTTTTAAATACTACGTTCCCAACAACTCTAGCTCCAGTACTATTACTTCTAGCTGGGCTGCTATCTTCTTTTTCTGGACATTGTCCACCTTCCAAACCATCCACAAGTCCACGACCCATGGTGGAGCATTTGCATGCAGCTCGTACTGGCCACTAGCATCCGGCTCATCTGGCCAGCTCGTACACCCAGTAGGTTGACCGCTACCGAGGGAACTGTTGCTACTGCTGCCTGCGGACCCTGCTGCGTACGTGCCTAGTATTGCGCTGACCGCCTGCTTGCATGATCTGCTGCGCATGTTGCTGGTTGAGATGCACGCAACGCCGCCGGCCTCAGACCTTGCCTCGTCGGATCCGCCGCAACAACTCACGGTTGCACTGTCCAATATCACATATGCACCACGTTCATCTGGTTCGAGTGCAGCTCGCCGCATGTTGCATTCTTCTGGAGTAACCACTTCACGCTTCGCGTCGTGTTCTTCTGGCGACACGTCTTCGCCGTCTTCTAGCGCGAACATACCATCACGCATTGTGTCGTGGACTTCTGGCGCCACTTCTTCACCTGCTTCTAGCGCGACCACACCATTACGCTGTACATCATGGTCTTCTCGCGCCATGACTTCGCTTGCTTCTAGCATGACCACACCACTGCGCCTTGCGTCATGGACTTCTGGCACCACAACTTCGCCTGGGTTTGCTGGCGTAATCACACTGTCACGCCTTGGGTCATGGTCTTCTGGCGCCACAACTTCGCCTAGGTTTACTGACGTGGATGCACTCACCGGATCCGTGTCTAGCTTACAAAGATCATCTGGATCCTCCTCGTCCACTAGCTCGCACATCAACATCATATCCTCGTCGTCTCCATCCTCGGCATGAGCGCCCTTTGCTTCGGTGCATCCTCGCAGTCAGCCTTGAAATATCTGAGGAGGCCACCTTTATGACACCTCATTTTTCTAATGTCAAACTTCCTCCTCGGTGGTGCAGGCACATCTTTGTCGTCCGAGTCGGCAAAGTTCTTTCTCGCCGAGCGCTGCTTCCCCTTCCCCTTCTTGCCGCTGCTCGTGGATCCGCCTTGCTTTTCTTTCGACAGGGCGATAAATTGCGCCTTTGTCAACATCAGGTGCTCACTCGCCTCTGCGTCGCCAAAACTGAGACAAATTCTCTCGTCGTGGGCCTTGAACCTTCCGATGAGATCCTCGACCGTGAGAGTATTCAGGTCGAGACATTGTTCGATCGACGCGATGATTTGGATGTAGTGTGCCGGCGCGGCGCGCAAAAATCATCGGATGATCGCAACTTCCTCAAGGGTTGAACCATAGTCGCGTATGCCGTTGACGAGGGTCTTGAGACGGGAGGCAAACTGATCAACCGTCTGACTTTCATCCATCTTCAGGCACTCGTAGCTTCTCATCAGGGACTGAAGGTGTGCTTCCTTGACACGGTCATGACCCTGGTGCAGAATCTTGATGGTCTCCCATGCCTCCTTGGCCGAGTTCTTTCCGACGAGGGGTTGGAGCACATCCTTTGGCAGGCGGAGTAGATCGCCGTTAACGCCTGACGATCCTTCCGGTACATCGCCGCGTCGGGGTCGCCGTCTTCCCAGTACTCAGCTCCCTCCATCGCAACCTCCATGTTCATCGCCCATAGTGCGTAGTCCCATCGATCCAGACGGGGGAATTGTGATCCCCCCACCATCGGCATCGGTGCTCCCGCTGCCGCCGTCACGATCTCCTTGCCTGTGTTCAACATGATCCTTCGATTGCTTTCCAAGAATACGTCAATACACCAAAGCTTTGATACCAATTGTTGGCACTGGTCCCGTAAAATATGACGCCGACGAGTAGCTTCCGCCAGAGAGGTAAGTACACAACCTGCTGCTCGATGCGTTCTAGCCGGCCGATACTTTTGGCCAACACGTACACAGGTGCAACACAGCAAAGCACGCACAAAGGCAGGTGGATCGGTTCTTCTCTGGCCACAGCACACATACACGTACACGTACGTATACCTGCAATCCGCCGGGTTTGCTTGATCAATCTAGACTAGCACAACACGTGAACACAAGACGCTGATGGATCGCAACAGTAGCGTGTCGCTCCTGGGATTTGTTATTGCTTTGATCTAGGTTATTACAGGGGTAGGTTACACGAGTATATAAAGAGCTAGAGCTAGCCTAATGCATAATCCAGTCGGTTGATTCTTCCAGCCCAAACCAGAAACGGACAGCGTGGTTATTTCCAACAGATACCAGTAAAATGTGCCAGCATTGAACAAATATTGTTATTCATTGGAAAAGTGGAATTACTAAAGGGAACTGAAGTACGAGTTGATTGCAAATTTAGACAGTGCCTGTACACAATTTGTTTCTCTACTCCCTCTCTATCAGTTTACAGGGCATGCATGTACTCCTAGGTCGTCAATTTGATCAGCCTAATACAAGTCATATATTACAAAAAATATACCAATATAAACTTCAGATGTTCTATTTTCAAACGGTATAATTTTTGTGTTATATAGTTTATATTAGGGTGATAAAATTGGCAACCTATGTATACGCACCGGACTTGTAAACTGAAACGTAGGGAGTAGTTTCTTTTAGCACAGTGGTAGCTACGTAATCCTTTCTCTCTCAGCAAAATCAATTTCATTATTATGGCAATACTAGTACCTTAATCAACAGGACTACAGTAGCGCGGAGAGCGAATTTACAACTTCAATTTAGAAAATTGTTGAAATTTGCCTTGCTGCTGCGCATGCCAACCAGCCCTTAGTTTTTTTTCTGGCTAGTCGGTAACATGCATTCAGATGTTGTTTGATAACAGTCCTATGAAAAAGATGCAGCTTAATGGGTTGCAAAGAATTGATGCGAGTGGAATTTAGAAACAAGGAGAACAGTGGGGGCTCTACAGAGACCATAACATACATGATACATCTAGATATATCTATTTCTCCGACAAGTATTTCCGGACAGAGGGACTACTAATGAACAGAAGGCTAAGCCCAACATTCAGTGCTTATACCAAGTGAAACCAGAGATAAGTCGCCCCAAAAATCCTCTTAAACCAGTCATCCCGCGCCTTAGCTAAGGTTTCTGCAAATGAGATTTAAAAAGGATACTTATTGCTTGATGGAAAAAAGGTTGCAGAGAGAGAACAGAGAACGTAGCGATGAATGAAGTATACAAAGTGAGAACTCCTGGCTGCAGTGGATGGAAGAAGGCAGGCTGGAAAGACCAACCAACGACCATGTATGAGAGACGAGGCGTACCAAGAAATGAGAAATGGCATGCATCCTGGTCGAATCGAGATACAATTATTGTAATATTACCTCATCCTCTTGTCAACATAGATATTAGCTATCCGACGGGAATGTTCTTCACGTGCATGCTTGCTGGTAGGACGGATAAATTTCTTGACGTGCCGCCTGCGCTGGAAAGGAGCAAAGCTGACCCGGGCAGATCCAAACAATCAAATGAAATTGATTAGTAAGTTTATTAGTAAGTTGCAGCTGATCATGGATTACACCACTTGATAGCGAATTGGCGATGCACTGTCGGCGTGTTTGCGTGCATACCCGAAGCCGATGGGGAGTACGTTCTGCGGACCCATCGGACCATCCGGCAGTAGCAGCCTATCTTTGAATTCTGGAGTCATGTTAGCCAAGTCCTGGACGATCTGTGCTGCTCTAGTCCACATAGGTCTCCAGTCCCGAGAGAACTTACTGATTTCCAATTTCCCATAGGAACAGGCAGAAGGGGATATGAATATCGTACTCCAGAAGTCCAGATAACATTCGATATGAACAGCAAAACTTGCTGATTCGATGGGGACTATGACTAAGGAAATTTGTTTGATGTGTATGCTGCGAGAAAATGGGATATGAAAGTAGTACTCCAGAATCTGGATACCTGGCTACTTCTGATTGGAATAAACGGTGCACGCGAAGAAACTTGACGAGGACCATGGCCTCGAGGCTGGGCGTCCAACGGGGCTCCAGCGGCAGGAAGCGAGGGAGGATGTAATCCAAGGCTTCGGTCCACTGGCCCTGGGACACCAGGCGCACCAGATGGATCACGCAAAAGTAGGCGTTCGTCTGCTTCAGCATCCTGCATCCGATGATCAGCGAGTAAGCAAGGTGGATCAAACCACTGGCGACGCAAAGGACGGGCGGCGGGTGTATACGCGATGAAGGTAGAGCCGTAGCCTTGGAGCCAGAGAAAGGTGAGGAGACGCCGGTGACGGAACCGCCTCACGCAGGGATACTCTTCAGGGGCCAACGATTGCAGCTTCTGGCCGCCGCACACGTCCTCGTCGCCGTCATCGGCGTTCGCCGATTTTTTGACTGGGGATTGGGTTTGGGATCGGGGACAAGTGCCGATTTGGGACTGGGATTTATAGGCTTCGGGCTGGTGGTGGTGGTGGTGGTGGGACCAACGCATTAAAGGAGCGGAAATGCAATTTAAATCAAGAACCCTCGTAACCTTCCCTCTAAAAAAAGAACCCTCAGCACCTGCAACAAATGATTTGCATTCCCTCAAACAAACAAATCATTTCCATGGCGATTTTAGTTTTGCCATCACCCGCTACAACTAAATTTGCTATCCTTGTGACAACTAAATTTGCCATAAAAAACATTTGTTTTGCCATGTATTTCGGGGGAACGTCAACACAACTGATGTCAACGGACAGTGCGAGACGACTCCTCATATTGGCTGACCAGCGGCCACACTCCTCAAATTGAAACCCTTAAATTCATGCATATCCATGCATGTCCATCATACACATGAATATCACATGTAAATAACAAATTGCTGGTATCGAGAATACATAGTTCGAAGTTCGAACACAATATTTATTTTAAGTGCACAATTCATTGGTTTTTATTGTGGGTTCACATATGCTTCACAAGATTACTGAGCAGCTGCGCGTGCACCTCATGACTCTGAAGTTTCGGATGCATCTGCAAAAAATTGATAAGCTGGTCTGCATCTTATTGTTCTTGGATGTGGACTCGTTCTCCAGGCTTGTCAAAATCATGGGTTCAGGCTGCCGCTTCACCCTCGTCCTCGAGACCAAATGCCAGTCCTTCCATCTACACGCATGGCGTTGCTGCTTGACTGTCGTGGATGATATGTTGGGTGCTACAAGGAAGCTATTGAGGGTGCTGCAAGGCGAGAGTGCATCGGGTTCTATGCGCCCATCACCACATGCCATCGTTGCTTCAAGACAGGGGCATCAACTGGCACGCCAATGTTGCAATGGTGTGGCGTCGGACCTCAAAGTGTAGGAATCCGCTGCTGAAGACGAGTCGGCATTGTTGCATGCCAGTGACTGAGTGCTTCAAGTCTAGCCACAAATATCCCTCTTTGCTGCAACTGGTAATAGATTGCCATAGACGTGTGGTTGAGGTGATGATGCAAGGCCCACCGCAGCATCCCCGTTGTTGCAAGCGACCGCGGGCTGCTGGGAGGGGGGCTACGGCGAGTGGCGACATGTGATGCCACGACGGCCTTCCGCGATGTTGCGCAGCTAGCGGAAGCCATTGTGGAGGCTGCAACATGAGGGGACATTGGTGCTGTATGTGCCCACCGCCACGTGTCATCTTCGCTCCAAAACAGGGGCATCACCTGGACATCAGCGCTGCAATAGTGTGCCGTCGGACCTCAAGGTACGGGAATCCACTACCACCGACGAGTCGGTGTTTGCTGCATTGTAGACATTGAGTCCTTCAAGTCCAAGCCGCAGCTACACCTCTTTGCTGCAAGCGACCGCAGGCTGGGCGTCGGTCCTTTATCGGTCAATAAATGAGTTAAAAACATTAATCTCCTACTCTTAAGGCCATGCGTAGTACGTTTTCTAAAAGGCCACATGCACGTGCATATTGCTGAAACGAGAGAGCAAATAACTGAGGGGTACCACTGCGGGAGCATCTCAATGGTCACACTTTGGTGGACTGCAGCGCCTTCAGCCGTCGTCACGTGTCACCTGTTGGGTGCTTTCTCAGGATTTTATTTTTAATTTTTCTGTACACGTTTTCAGGATTTAGATTATTTTTAGGGTTTTTTCGGTTTTGCTGAGATTATGGAGAAATGTTTTTTAAAAATGCGCAAGAAACACATTTTTTCTTCCACGAGAACGTGTTTCTTTTCGCTACCATGAGAGGCGGTGAGGCACAGGTTTGCTTCTGTGAGAGTCACAGTTATGCCTCTTGGAAAAAGAGAAAAAAAATGCATTTTCTCTACAAGAGAGGCACATATTTGCTTCTGCAAGAGGCACGGCTGTGCCTCTCGGACATGAAAAAAAACATGTTTTCTTTTTTTATTCTATGAGAGGCACAGGTTTGCTTCCGTGGGAGGCACGGGCCTTCTTCTCGTGGAGGCACAGGTTTGCTTCCGTGAGAAGCATATATCTGCCTCTCGGAAAGGGAAAGAACTGTTTAAAAACGTGTTTTCGGCTACGGTTTTTTCTATCGGTTTTTCTAAAAAAAACATAAATAAAATTTCATCGATATATATTAGCATGGGATCAAGTTTCGAAGAACTCAATTCGACGAATCCAACGGTGAAAATGGTTTGAGATTTGGACGCATGGTTAAAGAGATAAAACGTTTTGAAAAAAAATCTACGGAATAAAAAGGAAAACTCTCGGGTTGCCACTTGTCAGCCTCAGAGGAGGTGGAGTGATCTTTGCAAAGAAAAACTCCCTCAACTAGTGATTTCACTGAAATGACCCATTGATCGGTTGGCTTGGTTGTTGTCGCGTCGTCCAATGCAAAGAAAAGAAAAACGATTGAGCCTACTGCATGCAAAAGCAAAGGCCTAAGCCCGGTCCGAGGAGATTGAGGCAATCGCACCGGCAATCCCTGGATTCCGGCAAATGCCTAGGATCTGCCTAAAAACAGCCCAGATTTAGGTAGAAAATGACAAACCCGCTCATTGCGGTCGCGGGAGCTATATCTCGCTTGTAGCAAGATATACATGCTGCACTCGCCTGAAATGTTTTATGACCAATTTTAGCTATTGGGCCGGCCCAATTTGTCTGGTTTTTTTATTGATTCGATCGGGTTTCCATCGAGATGAGGCTGCATTCCATCTAGCGTCTTCCATTTTTTGCTTTCACTTTGGTTTTCTTTTCTTTCTTCAACGGTTTTCTTTAGTTTTCTATTTTTCTATAATTTTAATTGGTTTCTTTATTTTATTCTTGGTTTTCCTTTTTTCCCTTTCTTTTTACCTGAATTTTTTGTTTCTTTTCTTCGATTTTTTATATTCTTTGTTTCCTTCTCTTTTTTGCACGGTCTTTCTTTGGTTTTCTTTTTCCTTTTCTTCTTTTCTTCGTTTCTCTTTTGTTTTTTTGATGGTTTTCATCATTATTTTCATTTTTCCCTCTTTTGATTTTCTTTCTTTCTTGGTTTTCAACGGGTTTTTTTCTTTGGTTCTTTATAGGTTTTTACTATTTTTCATTCATTTTGTAGTTGTTTCTTTAGTTTTCTTTTTTCCTTTGGTTTTTTGTTTCTTTTACGGTTTTCATTCTTTTTTTTTGTTTCTCCTGGTTTTCATTCTACATTTTTTGCGTATGTCAAGAACACTTTTTTAAAACATGCTTAGTATTTTATACATGTTTAACAATTTTCAAATAGAACGTTGACATTTTTAGTACATGATTACCATTTTTTATCTACACATTAATTGCATTTTCAAATTCTTAATTAATACCGGCATAATAATACTTGTAGAATATTTTTCAAATACTAGATAAACTATTTTGAATATGTGGTCAACATCTCATCTATAAATTTTTTAAAATTTTCAAATGCTTCATTAATATTCTTCGAAGTAAACATTAACATTTTAATAGCTAATCAACATTATTGCAATACATATTTAACATTTTTCAGATACTTGAATAACATTTATAAATATTGGTTTACCATTTTGTTCAAAAGCTTGATGTATATTTTCTAAACACATGATGAAATGTTTTGTATAAATTGTTTCAAATGCCTGGTTAACATTTTTTGAATACATGGTCAACTTTTTTCTATACACATTTTTCAAATATTTGATTACGATTTTTCAAATACAAGATTAACATTTTTTAATACAGGGTCTAAATATTTTTTCTGTTGACATTTTAACATTTTCAATTAGCTAATTAACATTTATCAAATACAACTGAAACATTTTTTTTAATACATGGTCAAAAATTATTCTATACACATTTAAACACTTTTTAATGTTGTTAACATGTTTCAAATACTTTTTAAACATTTTTTAAAATTTTTATTACCATTTTGTATATACATGATAAAAAAATTACACATATTGTACATTTTTTGTATACATGAGAAACATATTTTTGTACTTGTTTAACATTTTTCAGTTTCTCATTTAAAAACAATTGTTACATATTTATTAAGAATATTTGGAAAATGAAAGTAGAAAAACGTGAAAAAAAACAAGGGTGTAGCCTCCAGTGCAACTGGGCAGTCCCATTTTTGGAGGAGCTTGATGCGTGAGTTCAACTGGTTATAGCACAAATGAAGCGAGGCATGGCGCTGGCTCGCTGCGATTGCCTAGACAAGCGGTAAATGTGCACCCAGGAGGGCCTGGTGTCCAATGTGGTCCGGTCCGCCCCCCGTGTTCTACTCTTCCTTGCCGGAGAGTGCACCTTCACTTCATTGGTCTTATTGCCGGTGCTCCTGGAGATGGCGGATAAAGGACGACACGGGTTTCCACGTTAGGCGCCGCCACTGTAGGATAGGTTTATGGTTGGGTCTTATTTTGTTCTAAATATTCGAAATGTAATGAAAATCCGTTGTGTTTGTATGAAATCCGTCATGTTTATATGAAATCAAGCCTTGTTTGCACGAATTTCATCTGGTTTGTTGAAAAATAGTTTGAAATGTATGCGGCTACGGTTGGATGGTGGCCTTCCGCACCCATATCCACGGAATAGTCTCCCCTATCCACGGACAGATGCGAGAGGAAATTTGCGGGTTACCGTTGGAGATGCCCTAAGGCCGAAACGTTAAACAACTATTCGACGCCTGTATCCTTTCAGCCTGAACACATCAACCGTTACCCCTTCGATGGGTTCTGCAAAGGTCATGTTTTTCCCTAGGAGCACATCATTGGTGCATCCAACCGTCACCACATACCGCGTGCTAGGCACTTCCTCTGAATTTCTGTTTTTTAATTTTTATGTATGCCATTTCGGGTTTTAAATGGTTTAGTTTTTCGGTTTATTGTTTCGGGTTTTCTAATGTTTTCCTAGTTTTTCATAGGTTTTGCAGAAAAACAATTGTGTAGAAAAAAAGCAAATTAATGCTTCTACCGCGAGAAGTACCGACTGTGCTTTCAAGAGAAGTACAATTGTGCTTTTCGAAAAAGAAAGAGCACAACTTGTGCTTCTACAAGAAGCACAACTGTGTTTCCCCAAAAAAACGCACATCCTGTTCGTCCAAAATTAAAGTAAAAATTGCAACCATGCTTCTAGGCTCCTTTTTTTTTTCTTTTTTCAGTGTCTTTTTTTACAGTTTTTTCTATTTTTTCTTTTGTTTTTTCTTCGGATTTTTGGTTTTTGTGAAGAAACATTTGTCGCCACCTATTAATATGGGATCGTCTTTCTAAGATCTCGACGCGAGAAATCTAACTGTGAAAATAGTTCGGTCAATGGACGGACGGTTCAAGAGATAAAACGTTTGGAATAATAAATCTATGAAAAATGAAAAACACACAGGTTAGAACAAGTGGTGCTCATGCAATGCACCACTAGTCAACACCTGTGAAGGTGGGGAGTGACCTTTGCAAACAGTAGTGAGGTGAGCCGCTCTAGTTCTGTGTTCTGCTTTTTTTTGTTTCTCTTTTTTGGTTTTTGTTTAGTTATTTATTTTGGGTTTTTAATATCCTTTCTCTTTTCTTTTTAAAAACATTTTCTTTTCTAACAGTTCTGTAAATTTAAAAAATAATTAGAATTTCTAAAAATGTTCAAATTCTCAAATAATGTTTCTGTTTACATTACTTTCAGAGTTTAAAAACATTAACATTTAAAAAATTATTCACAAATTCAAAATATATTCTACATAAATTGAATAATATTCCTTTTTTATATTCTTTTTGGAAAAAATGTGTCCGTGTCCAAAAGATGATTGGAACTTTTTTCTCTTTCTTTTTTATCACATGGTGAAATAATTTAATACGCATTCAAGAATTCTTCAATATGCATTGAACTTTTTGAAATATATACTAAATACTTTTGTATATTTCTTCATCATTTTGTTTTACACACGAAATTTTTGCTAATATATAGGGAACTTTGTTTTAATATGCAATTAGGGGTTTTTCAATTTTCTGAATATTTTTTAAAACATTGGAACCTGTTTTTCAAATTCTTGAAGATCTTTGGATTTTGGAATATTTTTTTGTCAAAATTTTGAACATTTTTCCAAAATGAGGAAATAAAAAAAATAAAAATGAAAAAAGAAAACAAAAATAAAAATAGAAATCACGCCAGAGTGATTCGGCCCGCTGCCGAGTACGAGCAAGCAGACCAGAGTTTTCACCCGGATTCCTGGCATAGGGACGAGGCCCAAGACAATGTCTATAGGAAGAGCATGGCGGGCGCCGCCATGGCCAACGCCAAAGCATGAAGCTTTCACTCAGAAACTTACCTGAACCACCAGGAGGTGCCCTAATCCCCACCACAATGAGGGCCAATGCATCCACACCGGATCTGGGCACTGTCTGAGCAGGCCAGAGCCTCTCATAAGTACACCCCTTACCTCCCACGCGACTAAGAGGTGAAGCCGTCACTAATGGAGCCTGTTGTAAAAGCCATATGTGTAGGTGTAGTCTGCCATCCGGGGCCATGCCGGGGCTGTTGTCGAGACATCCTCAGACGAACTCATCATCGACATGGTACACGTGGTCGCCACCCGAACCAGTACATGAGACACTGCCTTACATGAGCAATGAGTGAGCAGGGCACGTGTAAAGGAGCAACTAGCCCTCGGTAGGGGCACTAGTAGGAAAAGGGGCTTTTACCCCGGTTTGTAAGGGCCTTTTGTCCCGGTTTTTCGAACCGGGACTAAAGGGTCGTTACTAAAGCCCTAACCCTTTAGTCCCGGTTCTTACACGAACCGGGACAGAAGGTCCTCCACGTGGCCGCTGCTGCCAGCCCAGGCAGGGGGGCCTTTGGTCCCGGTTGGTGACACCAACCGGGACCAATAGGCAGGGCCTTTTGTCCCGATTGGTGTCACCAACCGGGACCAATAGGCATCCACGCGTCAGCATTTCAGGGGCTGGGGTTTTTGTTTTTTTAAAGGGGGGGGTTGGGGGGTTAATTTAGGTGTTTCATATATTGTGTTAGCTAGCTAATTAATAGAGAGAAGTGTCCTCTCTTATCTCCGTGCTTAGTCGACGCTACGTACTATATACGTATGGAGAGGACTAGACACGCTAGCTAGTAATCAAATGAAGGAAACAGAAGATCGTCATGAACATATGCATACGGAGAGAAGTGATATCGACCACCTCTCCTTCTCCGAGAGATTGGTCGAACAACAAGTTCTCGTATATCTATCCGACACTACCAGCTAATTAAATTGTAAGAACACAGGGTCCACATAGTATTCTCCGTTTTCAGCGATCACGTGGTCAAGGAAGAATGCCGCCAATTCCTCTTGAATTCCTCACATACGATCTGGTGCTAGGAGTTCATCCCGCTTCCGAAACATCTAATTTGAAGAAGGGGTCAATACATATATATATGAATAAATGAAACTCAACACAAATGATGGTAATAAAATAAAATTGTGAATATTATTGCTTACGCACTTCATATTGTTCTTCAGAGTAGCCCCGCTCACAGGTCGTGTAGCGGATGGACTCGCAAACGTAGTATCCACAGTAATTATTCCCGGGTTCCTGCCACAACCACTTTACAAGAAATAGAGGTCAATCAAACTGATAAGCAAGCATGCTAAATGGTATTGATGAAACTAGCGCTTGAATCACTAGGAGATGCGCGGAACATGCTACTATAGTACTTACTTTCGGGTGTTTAAATTGCAGCTTCTTCGGCAGTCCCGGAGCTTTTGTGGTGAATTTTCTCCAAACCCTGCCAGACAAAGAAAACAATTACTTGATATCAGGAAATGAACAAAGTTGCTGATATGGTGGATAATGATCGATTTAACTTACTTCTCGAGCATTTGAGTCATGTTCGCATAGTCCTGGGGATCTTTTCGTCTCGAGTCTAAGACGGTTACTACTCCCTGCTCAAGCTTAATCTCTAGGAGAATATAGTGGAAGCTGCGCATGCATGCATAAGTCATCAATTACATTACCATAACCTGGACTAATAAGGGAAACCGAATATGCACAAGACAGTAACACTCACTTGAAGTTGTAAGGAAAGAGTATTATATCTTTGTTTTGATTTAATACCAACGATTGTAGCAAGTTGGCCTCGGCTTCTTTGGGATGTTTTTCAACCGTATATGCATCTATGAGATTTGTGTTAATGAACCCAATATCACCGATTTGTCTTTTCTTCAATTCGGCGATCTTCAATCTGCATAATATAGTGAGGATAATTATAAATACATGCAATGAAAGAGCTGACCTATATAGAGAGACTTAATGACAGAAGTAGTACTACTTATAGACAGTAGCAAGTGATCGTTGTTTTATCGAGGGCCTTTTGATTGTAAAACTGGAAGAAATCCTCAAATGGAACATTCAGCAGTTCAATTCCAACGAGGTCATGCTCCGGTTTAACTCTCAGCGTCAAAGTACTCGTCCCATCAGACTCTCTGCAGGTTTTCATGTACCAATCATGTAATCTTCGCATCATCATTGTTAGAGATCTTTCATCTTTGACGAGAGGCTTCCCGTAATGGTATTTGTGTTCGTCCACCTCCATGATTTCATAATGTACATCGTCGGGCAGGTAATCTCCAAGATTGCTATAACCGGGCACCATCCTCAGATCATTAGCGACGATGTCTTTTGACACCTTGAGCGGGGGGCACGATTGGTTCGCTTGTTCGCCGAGCTGGGCAATTTTTTTCCCAGCTCGTCGTTCTTTTAACCTTTGATCACTGACAGTACTTCCCGACCGCTCCGCTTCGGCATATGTCTTTGCAAGAATGCGCTCATAGTTGCCTCTCGGCGGAGACTTTGGTGGTTTTGTCAGGGCAGCCAGAGTGCGCTTTGCTTTCACCGGATCTACCTTCTCCTCCGGAGGTGGATGTTTCTTTGCTTTCACCCCTTCAAAGAAGTTTGTCACTTCGGCTCGCACGATCTTCCTGGTTTCCTCCTCGGTCCTCTCGTATGGTAACTTCTCTGGAGTCTTCAGAGAAGGACCGAATCTGTATTGCCTCCCGCCTCTGGCAGCTGTACTGCTAGACGCCGGCAGAGCAGACGGAGCGGCTGCGGCTGTCTTCTTTCCTTGCTTACGAGGCGGAGGAGAAGGACTACGACGCGCCGGAGCAGCCGCAGCGGCGGCGGGTCTCTTCCGCCCTTGCTGACGAGGCGGAGATGGAGGAGGCTGGTTGCTCTGGCGCGCCGGCGCAGGCGGAGAAGGAGGCGGAGTGCCGCCACACGCCGGAGAAGGAGGCTGAGTGCCCTGATCACTCGCCGGAGGAGGAGGCGGAGGAGGAGGCGGAGTGCCGCCACGCGCCGGAGAAGGAGGCTGAGTGCCCTGATCACTCGCCGGAGGAGGAGGCGGAGGAGGAGGCGAACTGCCCTTACTCGCCGGAGCCGTCCAGTTCGGAAGGTTGATGAGCTCCTTCCGCCATAGGCACGGAGTCTTCAGAGCTAAACCCAGCCGAGTCTCCCCTTCACCGGTAGGGTGGTCAAGCTGGAGGTCCTCAAATCCCTCAGTTATTTCATCCACCATCACCCTAGCATATCCTTCTGGAATCGGCCGGCAATGGTAGGTTGCGCCGGGTTCAGGAGGTAAAACAGAGCCAACAGCCGCCTTGACTTTGAAGTTCTGCCATTGCGCCATAAGGTGGCAATGTTGAGACTCCGTGATAGCATCCATGGGGTAGCTAGCAGGAGTCGTCAAGACATGCTCCAGCTGAAGCAGCTCGGTGGAAGCCACGCTGCTTCTCCGCTGAGATGGCGGGGTAGCTTCGAGGGTAGTTTCGGCATGTCGATTGCTGTCTCGTTCCTCTAGCGCTTGAACCCTTTCGTGCAGCTTCTGAATTTGGGTCTGCTCCATTTTTTTCCTCCTCTCCTGGCTTTTGTAACCGCCTGCGTCCGGAAAACCAGCCTTCCACGGAATGGAGCCTGGCGTGCTTCGTGTCCGTCCAGGGTGCTCAGGATTCCCGAGGGCCACTGTGAGCTCGTCGTTCTCTCTGTCTGGAACGAACGTCCCTTCCTGCGCTGCATCGATATATTGCTGAATCTTCTTGACTGGTATTCTCAAAAGCTCGTTCGTGCAAACGCACCTCCCTGATACAGGGTCCAAGGTTCCGCCAGCCCCGAACAACCAAGTCCGGCAACGGTCTGTCCAGTTCATTATCTGTGGTTCGATCCCTTTTTCAAGCAGATCATTCTCAGCCTTGGCCCACTTAGGCCGGGCTTTGAGGTAGCCACCTGACCCCGTGCGATGGTGAAGCTTCTTCTTCGCAGCATTCTTCTTGTTTGTCGCTGACATCTTCTTACTCTTTTCCGATGTCTTGTGGGCCACAAATGCGGGCCAGTGATCTCTGATCTTCTCATACCGGCCGATGAATTCTGGTGTCTCTTCTTTGTCAACAAACGTTTTCAGGTCATTCTTCCACCTCCTGAATAGGTCTGCCATCTTCTTAAGAGCATGAGACCGTCCATCATGTCGTAATTATCATGGAGGGAGTTATATATATCGACAACGATGACATACATACATGGGAAAATAATGTTATCGGGGAGGGGGTATATCGACCCCCGCCCTACGTGTTGAAGTTATCGGGAGGGGGTTATATCGACAACGACAATGAACGTACATGGGAAAATAATATTATCGGGGAGGGGGTATATCGACCCCCCCTCGTGTTGAAGTTATCGGGAGAGGGGTATATCGACGACGACAGACCCGATAAAACATAAGAAATCAAAGAAGAAACAAAAAGAGGAGAAGAAGATCGAAGAAAAAAAGAAGAAAAAAAAGAGGAGAAGAAGAAAGGAATAGAGGAGAGAAGAAGAAAAAATAGAATTTTTTCTATTTTTTCTTCTTCTCTTCTATTCCTTTCTTCTTCTCCTCTTCTTTTTCTTCTTTTTTCCTCTTCTTATTTATTTCTCCTCTTCTTCCTCTCCTCTTCTTCTCCCTTCTTCCTCTTCTTATTTTCCTTTTTCCTCTCATTCATAAAAAATGTTCAAATAGAAAATTTCGAAAAAAGTAAAGGTTTTGCCTAATGCATTGTTCATATGAATATACAAACATTTGCATATTCTACAATAATTAATATCACCAAAAAAATCTATGAACAGAAAAAAATCCTAAATTTTCTAAAAATCTATCTTTTGCATATATACATGAACATATATATACACAGAGAACATATATACATGCATATACATAGAGAAAATGCAAAAAAAATCTAAAAAAGGACATATAAACAGATACACACACATACATATACTCTTACATATACATATAATTAAGCATATAAATGTGCAGAAAAAACAGGGAGGAATTAGGGGGCAGTGCCGGCCCTGACCAAGGCGACGGCGGCGCGTCGGGGCAGGGGCAGAGGCGACGGCGACGTGGTCGGGGCAGGGGCAGAGGCGTCGGCGGCGAAGGGCGGGGCAGGGCGACGGCGACGACGGGGACGGGCCGGGGCGGCGCGCATCGGGGCAGGGGCGCGGCTGACGGCGAGGGCGCGGGCAACGGCGACGGCGACGACGGGCACGGGCGACAGCGGGGGCGGCGGGCGGCGTCGAGGCAGCCTGGCGGCGTCGGCGTCGTCGGGGCGTCAACTGCTAGGTAACTCTGAAAATTTCCTAAGTGTGAACTTATATAGCAAAGCCTTTAGTCCCGGTTCGTGGCACCAACCGGGACTAAAGGTAGGCATTAGTCCCGGTTGGTGCCACCAACCGGGACCAAAGCCCTCTTTTCAGCAGCGCAAAGGGCGGGAAGCGGCGGCCTTTGGTCCCGGTTGGTGGCACCAACCGGGACTAAAGGGGGGCCATTGGTCCCGGTTGGTGCCACGAACCGGTACCAATGCACCCCTTTAGTCCTGGTTGGTGGCACCAACCGGGACCAAAGGCCTCTTGCTGCCCGCGTCGCGGCCAAAAGTTTAGTCCCACCTCGCTAGCCGAGGGGGGCTCGGAGTGGTTTATAAGCCCCGCTACGGCTGCTGTCTCGAACTCCTCTCTATAGCAGGCTTCTGGGCCTAACTTTGGCCCGCTGCCCGTTGAGCCCTCTAGCCCTTCTGGGCCTGTATTTGCAAACCCGAGGGTTGGAGGGCCCAGCGGACAGCGCCCCAACATTTTTTTTGCTGTATTTAGTTTTTTTGTTTTCTTTTTTGCTTTATTTATTTTGTTTTGTTTCTACTTACAACAAAAAAACTTATTTATTTTATTTTATTTTGTTTCTAATTACTTATTTATTTTACTTTATGATAATTCTTTTTGCTATTAAAGTTTCTATCAAAAAAAGTTCTTTATGAAAATTCTTTTTGCTGTATTTAGTTTTTTGTTTTCTTTTTTGCTTTATTTATTTTGTTTTGTTTCTACTTACAACAAAAAACTTATTTATTTTATTTTATTTTGTTTCTAATTACTTATTTATTTTACTTTATGATAATTCTTTTTGCTATTAAAGTTTCTATCAAAAAAAGTTCTTTATGAAAATTCTTTTTGCTTTTAATGATTTTGAACAGAAAATACTTCGATAATTTTAGTTGCATCAATTTTATATGATTTTAGTTTCAATAATACTAGAGGTTTCTTATAATGTTTTGAACAGAAAATACTTTGTTAATTTTAGTTTCATAAATTTTATTAAAGTTTATTTTATTTTGTCGTAACACAAGAAGTCCGGAGTTGTAATAAGTTATTAAAAGTAAAAAAGAGACGCAATGCTCGTTGAGTTGCTTCAAGCCTTTCGAAATAGTGTAGACTGCACTGCACATAGCTCCATGCAGTCTACCTTATTCCTCAAGGCTTGAAGCTAAGCAACGTGAGCATTGCGCCTCTTCTTCATCGTCTCTGCACTCAGGGCTTATAAACCGCTCCTAGTGCCTCTCAGCTAGCGAGGTGGGACTAAAAAACTGCTTAGTAAGAAACTCTAGTACCGGTTCGTGCCACGAACCGGTACTAAAGGTGCTCGTGGGGCCACAGCCTCATTAGTACCGGTTCGTGGCACCAACCGGGACCAAAGGGTGGAATTGGTCCCGGTTCGTGCCACCAACCAGGACCAATGGCCTTGCACAGCGGCGTGGTGGTGGGAGTTTAGTCCCACCTCGCTAGCTGAGAGAGAGCCGCACCTGTTTATAAGGTGCGGTGCGCCTGAGCTGTCGAGCTCCTCTCTAAAGCAGGCTTACGGGCCTAACCTCTCTGTATATGCCTGTGGGCCTACTGGGCCTTCTGTGGGCCTAAATCCTGGCCCATGGATGGGTTTCTAATCGTATTCAGGCCGTGGTGGCCCAGTAGGTGGCATAAATTTTGATTTTTGGCCTGTTATTTTTCATGCATTTACTAATTATTTTGAGCTATAAGACCCTAAAATTGAAAAGCATTTCAAATGGACTCTGAAAAGGTTGAAAGTTGGCATGGTATCATCATTTCATCCACATAGCATGTGCAAGAAAGTTGAGAGGGTTATGGCAAAAACTAGATGCACTTCGTGTACAAAACGGACAATGGTATCATACTCGTCTGTTACAAAGTTGGCATGATATCATCATAATAGTTGCGGGAGAACGTCTTCACTTTTTCTTCGCTTGTGTCATTTGCTTATTGCGCCGTAACCATGGATAATCTTCATCGTTTATCAGGATGCTTGGGCCAGCCTTGACTTTGAAGGGAGGAATTTCATGAAACTTTTCATAATCTTCAGACATGTCTGTCTTGCCCTCCACTCCCACAATCTCCCTTTTTCCTGAAAGAACTATGTGGCGCTTTGGCTCATCGTATGATGTATTCGCTTCCTTATCTTTTCTTTTTCTTGGTCTGGTAGACATGTCCTTCACATAGATAACCTGTGCCACATCATTGGCTAGGACGAACGGTTCGTCAGTGTACCCAAGATTGTTCAGATTCACTGTTATCATTCCGTACTGTGGGTCTACCTGTACCCCGCCTCCTGACAGATTGACCCATTTGCACTTAAACAAAGGGACCTTAAAATCATGTCCGTAGTCAAGTTCCCATATGTCCATTATGTAACCATAATATGTGTCCTTTCCCCTCTCGGTTGCTGCATCAAAGCGGACACCGCTGTTTTGGTTGGTGCTCTTTTGATCTTGGGCGATCGTGTAAAATGTATTCCCATTTATCTCGTATCCTTTGTAAGTCAATACAGTCGAAGATGGTCCCCTGGACAACGAGTACAACTCATCACAAACAGTGGTGTCACCTCTGAGACGTGTTTCCAACCAACTGCTGAAAGTCCTGATGTGTTCACATGTAATCCAGTCGTCACACTGCTTCGGGTGTTTGGAGCGCAGACTGCTCTTGTGTTCATCGACATACGGGGTCACCAAGGTAGAGTTCTGTAGAACTGTGTAGTGTGCTTGAGACCAAGAATATCCGTCCCTGCATATTATTGAGTCCCCTCGAAGCGTGCCTTTTCCAGTCAGTCTCCCCTCATACCGCGATTTAGGGAGACCTATCTTCTTAAGGCCAGGAATGAAGTCAACACAAAACCCAATGACATCCTCTGTTTGATGGCCCATGGAGATGCTTCCTTCTGGCCTAGCGCGGTTACGGACATATTTCTTTAGGACTCCCATGAACCTCTCAAAGGGGAACATATTGTGAAGAAATACGGGCCCCAGAATGACAATCTCGTCGACTAGATGAACTAGGACGTGTGTCATGATATTGAAGAAGGATGGTGGGAACACTAGCTCAAAACTGACAAGACATTGCGCCACATCACTCCTTAGCCTTGGTATGATTTCTGGATCGATCACCTTCTGAGAGATTGCATTGAGGAATGCACATAGCTTCACAATGGCTAATCAGACGTTTTCCGGTAGAAGCCCCCTCAATGCAACCGGAAGCAGTTGCGTCATAATCACGTGGCAGTCATGAGATTTTAGGTTCTGGAACTTTTTCTCTGGCATATTTATTATTCCCTTTATATTCGACGAGAAGCCAGTCGGGACCTTCATACTGAGCAGGCATTCAAAGAAGATTTCTTTCTCTTCTTTCGTAAGAGCGTAGCTGGCAGGACCTTCATACTGCTTCGGAGGCATGCCGTCTTTTTCGTGCAAACGTTGCAGGTCCTCCCGTGCCTCAGGTGTATCTTTTGTCTTCCCATACACACCCAAGAAGCCTAGCAGGTTCACGCAAAGGTTCTTCGTCACGTGCATCACGTCGATTGAAGAGCGTGTTGGGGATCGTAGCAGAATTTTAAAAATTTCCTACACATCACCAAGATCCATCTATGGAGTATACTAGCAACGAGGGGAAAGGAGTGCATCTACATACCCTTGTAGATCGCGAGCGGAAGCGTTCCAATGAACGCGGTTGATGGAGTCGTACTCGCCGTGATCCAAATCACCGATGACCGAGTGCCGAACGGACGGCACCTCCGCGTTCAACACACGTACGGAGCAGCGACGTCTCCTCCTTCTTGATCCAGCAAGGGGGAAGGAGAGGTTGATGGAGATCCAGCAGCACGACGGCGTGGTGGTGGATGTAGCGGGATCTCAGCAGGGCTTCGCCAAGCTTCTGCGAGAGGGAGAGGTGTTGCAGGGGGAGAGGAAGGCGCCGGGGGCTGTGGTGCTGCTGCCCTCCCTCCCCCCCACTATTTATAGGCCCCCTGGGAGGGGGGCCCCGGCCTAGAACCCATCTACATGGGGGGGCAAGGGGAAAGGGGGGGTGGCTTCCCCCCCAAGCCAAGTGGGGCGCCCCCCACCCCTAGGGTTTCCAACCCTAGGCGCAGAGGGAGGCCCAAGGGGGGCGCCCGAGCCCACTAAGGGCTGGTTCCCTTCCCACTTCAGCCCACGGGGCCCTCCGGGATAGGTGGCCCCACCCGGTGGACCCCCGGGACCCTTCCGGTGGTCCCGGTACAATATCGATAACCCCCGAAACTTTCCCGGTGGCCGAAACTGGACTTCCTATATATAATTCTTCACCTCCGGACCATTCCGGAACTCCTCGTGACGTCCGGGATTTCATCCGGGACTCCGAACAACTTTCGGGTTTCCGCATACTCATATCTCTACAACCCTAGCATCACCGAACCTTAAGTGTGTAGACCCTACGGGTTCGGGAGACATGCAGACATGACCGAGACGCCTCTCCGCTCAATAACCAACAGCGGGATCTGGATACCCATGTTGGCTCCTACATGTTCCACAATGATCTCATCGGATGAACCACGATGTCGAGGATTCAATCAATCCCGTATACAATTCCCTTTGTCAATCGGTATGTTACTTGCCCGAGATTCGATCATCGGTATCCCAATACCTTGTTCAATCTCGTTACCGGCAAGTCTCTTTACTCGTACCGTAATGCATGATCCCGTGGCTAACTCCTTAGTCACATTGAGCTCATTATGATGATGCATTACCGAGTGGGCCCAGAGATACCTCTCCGTCATACGGAGTGACAAATCCCAGTCTCGATCCGTGCCAACTCAACAGACACTTTCGGAGATACCCATAGTGTATCTTTATAGTCACCCAGTTACGTTGTGACGTTTGGCACACCCAAAGCACTCCTACGGTATCCGGAAGTTGCACGATCTCATGGTCTAAGGAAAAGATACTTGACATTGGAAAAAGCTCTAGCAAACGAACTACACGATCTTTGAGCTATGCTTAGGATTGGGTCTTGTCCATCACATCATTCTCCTAATGATGTGATCCCGTTATCAGTGACATCCAATGTCCATAGTCAGGAAACCATGACTATCTGTTGATCAACGAGCTAGTCAACTAGAGGCTTACTAGGGACACGTTGTGGTCTATGTATTCACACATGTATTACGATTTTCGGATAACACAATTATAGCATGAAAATAGACAATTATCATGAACAAGGAAATATAATAATAACCATTTATTATTGCCTCTAGGGCATATTTCCAACAGTCTCCCACTTGCACTAGAGTCAATAATCTAGTTACATTGTGATGAATCGAACACCCATTGCATCCTGGTGTTGATCATGTTTTGCTCTACGGAGAGGTTTAGTCAACGGATCTGCTACATTCAGGTCCGTATGTACTTTACAAATATCTATGTCTCCATTTTGAACACTTTCACGAATGGAGTTGAAGCAACGCTTGATATGCCTGGTCTTCCTGTGAAATCTGGGCTCCTTCGCAAGGGCAATAGCTCCAGTGTTGTCACAGAAGAGAGTCATCGGGCCCGACGCATTGGGAATCACCCCTAGGTCGGTAATGAACTCCTTCATCCAGACTGCTTCCTGTGCTGCCTCCGAGGCTGCCATGTACTCCGCTTCACATGTAGATCCCGCCACGACGCTTTGCTTGCAACTGCACCAGCTTACTGCTCCTCCATTCAAAATATACACGTATCCGGTTTGTGACTTCGAGTCATCCAGATCTGTGTCGAAGCTAGCGTCGACGTAACCCTTTACGACGAGCTCTTCGTCACCTCCATAAACGAGAAACATATCCTTTGTCCTCTTCAGGTACTTAGGATATTCTTGACCGCTGTCCAGTGTTCCATGCCGGGATTACTTTGGTACCTTCCTACCAAACTTACGGCAAGGTTTACATCAGGTCTGGTACACAACATGGCATACATAATAGACCCTATGGCCAAGGCATAGGGGATGACACTCATCTTTTCTCTATCTTCTGCCGTGGTCGGGCATTGAGCCGTGCTCAATTGCACACCTTGCAATACAGCCAAGAACCCCTTCTTGGACTGATCCATATTGAACTTCTTCAATATCTTGTCAAGGTACGTACTCTGTGAAAGACCAATGAGGCGTCTTGATCTATCTCTATAGATTTTGATGCCTAATATATAAGCAGCTTCTCCAAGGTCCTTCATTGAAAAACATTTATTCAAACAGGCCTTTATACTTTCCAAGAATTCTATATCATTTCCCATCAATAGTATGTCATCCACATATAATATGAGAAATGCTACAGAGCTCCCACTCACTTTCTTGTAAACACAGGCTTCTCCATAAGTCTGTGTAAACCCAAACGCTTTGATCATCTCATCAAAACGAATGTTCCAACTCCGAGATGCTTGCACCAGTCCATAGATGGAGCGATGGAGCTTGCATACCTTGTTAGCATTCTTAGGATCGACAAAACCTTCCGGCTGCATCATATACAATTCTTCCTTAAGAAAGCCGTTAAGGAATGCTGTTTTGACGTCCATTTGCCATATCTCATAATCATAGAATGCAGCAATTGCTAACATGATTCGGACGGACTTTAGCTTCGCTACAGGTGAGAAAGTCTCATCGTAGTCAACCCCTTGAACTTGTCGATAACCCTTAGCGACAAGTCGAGCCTTATAGATGGTCACATTACCATCCGCGTCTGTCTTCTTCTTAAAGATCCATTTATTTTCTATGGCTCGCCGATCATCGGGCAAGTCAGTCAAAGTCCATACTTCATTTTCATACATGGATCCTATGTCGGATTTCATGGCTTCTAGCCATTTGTCGGAATCCGGGCCTGCCATCGCTTCTTCATAGTTCGAAGGTTCATCGTTGTCTAACAACATGATTTCCAGGACAGGGTTGCCGTACCACTCTGGTGCGGAACGTGTCCTTGTGGACTACGAAGTTCAGCAGTAACTTGATCCGAAGCTTCATGATCATCATCATTAACTTCCTCCCCAGTCGGTGTAGGCACCACAGGAACATCTTCCCGCGCTACGCTACTTTCCGGTTCGGAAGGGGTGACTATCACCTCATCAAGTTCCACTTTCCTCCCACTCAATTCTTTCGAGAGAAACTCTTTCTCCAGAAAGGACCCGTTCTTGGCAACAAAGATCTTGCCTTCGGATATGAGGTAGAAGGTATACCCAATGGTTTCCTTAGGGTATCCTATGAAGACGCATTTTTCCGACTTGGGTTCGAGATTTTCAGGTTGAAGTTTCTTGACACAAGCATCGCATCCCCAAACTTTTAGAAACGACAGCTTAGGTTTCTTCCCAAACCATAATTCATACGGTGTCATTTCAACGGATTTCGACGGAGCCCTATTTAAAGTGAATGCGGCAGTCTCTAAAGCATAGCCCCAAAATGAGAGCGGTAGATCGGTAAGAGACATCATAGATCGCACCATATCCAATAGAGTGCGATTACGACGTTCGGACACACCGTTTCGCTGAGGTGTTCCAGGCGGCGTGAGTTGTGAAACGATTCCACATTTCTTTAAGTGCGTACCAAATTCATGACTTAAATATTCTCCACCACGATCTGATCGTAAGAACTTTATTTTCCTGTCACGTTGATTCTCAACCTCACTCTGAAATTCCTTGAACATTTTAAAGGTTTCAGACTTGTGTTTCATTAGGTAGACATACCCATATCTACTTAAGTCATCAGTGAGAGTGAGAACATAATGATATCCTCCGCGAGCCTCAACACTCATTGGACCGCACACATCGGTATGTATGATTTCCAATAAGTTGATTGCTCGCTCCATTGTTCCGGAGAACAGAGTCTTGGTCATCTTACCCATGAGGCATGGTTCGCACGTGTCAAATGATTCGTAATCAAGAGACTCCAAAAGTCCATCTGCATGGAGCTTCTTCATGCGCTTGACACCAATGTGACCAAGGCGGCAGTGCCACAAGTATGTGGGACTATCGTTATCAACTTTACATCTTTTGGTATTCACACTATGAATATGTGTAACATCACGTTCGAGATTCATCAAGAATAAACCATTGACCAGCGGGGCATGACCATAAAACATATCTCTCATATAAATAGAACAACCATTATTCTCAGATTTAAATGAGCAGCCATCTCGAATTAAACGAGATCCAGATACAATGTTCATGCTCAAAGCTGGCACTAAATAACAATTATTGAGGTTTAAAACTACCCGTAGGTAGATGCAGAGGTAGCGTGCCGACGGCGATCACATCGACCTTGGAACCATTCCCGACGCGCATCGTCACCTCGTCCTTTGCCAGTCTCCGCTTATTCCGCAGTTCCTGTTTGAGTTACAAATATGAGCAACCGCACCGGTATCAAATACCCAGGAGCTACTACGAGTACTGGTAAGGTACACATGAATTACATGTATATCACATATACCTTTGGTGTTGCCGGCCTTCTTGTCCGTTAAGTATTTGGGGCAGTTCCGCTTCCAGTGACCACTTCCCTTGCAATAAAAGCACTCAGTCTCAGGCTTGGGTCCATTCCTTGGCTTCTTCCCGGCAACTGGCTTACCGGGCGCGGCAACTCCCTTGCCTTCCTTCTTGAAGTTCTTCTTACCCTTGCCTTTCTTGAACTTAGTGGTTTTATTCACCATCAACACTTGATGTTCCTTTTTGATCTCCACCTCCGCTGATTTCAGCATTGAATATACCTCAGGAATGGTCTTCTCCATCCCTTGCATATTGAAGTTCATCACAAAGCTCTTGTAGCTCGGTGGAAGCGACTGAAGGATTCTGTCAATGACCGCGTCATCCGGGAGATTAACTCCCAGCTGAGACAAGCGGTTGTGTAACCCAGACATTCTGAGTATGTGCTCACTAACAGAACTATTTTCCTCCATTTTACAGCTGAAGAACTTGTCGGAGACTTCATATCTCTCGACCCGGGCATGAGCTTGGAAAACCATTTTCAGCTCTTCGAACATCTCATATGCTCCATGTTTCTCAAAACGCTTTTGGAGACCCGGTTCTAAGCTGTAAAGCATGTCGCACTGAACGAGGGAGTAATCATCAGCACGTGATTGCCAAGCGTTCATAACATCTTGGTTCTCTGGGATTGGTGCTTCACCTAGCGGTGCTTCTAGGACATAATCTTTCTTGGCAGCTATGAGGATGATCCTCAGGTTCTGGACCCAGTCCGTATAGTTGCTGCCATCATCTTTCAGCTTGGTTTTCTCTAGGAACGCGTTGAAGTTGAGGACAACGTGGGCCATTTGATCTACAAGACATATTGTAAAGATTTTAGACTAAGTTCATGATAATTAGGTTCATCTAATCAAATTACTCAATGAACTCCCACTCAGATAGACATCCCTCTAGTCATCTAAGTGAAACATGATCCGAGTTAACTAGGCCGTGTCCGATCATCACGTGAGACGGACTAGTCAAGATCGGTGAACATCTCCATGCTGATCCTATCTTCTATACGACTCATGCTCGACCTTTCGGTCCTCCGTGTTCCGAGGCCATGTCTGTACATGCTAGGCTCGTCAAGTCAACCTAAGTGTATTGCGTGTGTTACGAGGCCATGTCTGTACATGCTAGGCTCGTCAACACCCATTGTATGCGAACGTTAGAATCTATCACACCCGATCATCACGTGGTGCTTCGAAACAACGAACCTTCGCAACGGTGCACACTTAGGGGGAACACTTTCTTGAAATTATTATAAGGGATCATCTTACTTACTACCGTTGTTCTAAGCAAATAAGATGCAAAACATGATAAACATCACATGCAATCAAATAGTGACATGATATGGCCAATATCATTTTGCTCCTTTGATCTCCATCTTCGGGGCACCATGATCATCTTCGTCACCGGCATGACACCATGATCTCCATCATCATGATCTCCATCATTGTGTCTTCATGAAGTTGTCACGCCAACGATTACTTCTACTTCTATGGCTAACGCGTTTAGCAATAAAGTAAAGTAATTTACATGGCGTTATTCAATGACACGCAGGTCATACAAAAAAAATAAAGACAACTCCTATGGCTCCTGCCGGTTGTCATACTCATCGACATGCAAGTCGTGATTCCTATTACAAGAATATGCTCAATCTCATACATCACATACATCATTCATCATATCTTCTGGCCATATCACATCACATAGCACATGCTGCAAAAACAAGTTAGACGTCCTCTAATTGTTGTTGCAAGTTTTTACGTGGCTTGTATAGGTTTCTAGCAAGAACATTTCTTACCTACGTAAAACCACAACGTGATATGCCAATTTCTATTTACCCTTCATAAGGACCCTTTTCATCGAATCCGTTCCGACTAAAGTAGGAGAGACAGACACCCGCTAGCCACCTTATGCAACTGGTGCATGTCAGTCGGTGGAACCTGTCTCACGTAAGCGTACGTGTAAGGTCGGTCCGGGCCGTTTCATCCCACAATACCGCCGAAACAAGATAAGACTAGTAGCGGCAAGAAGAATTGGCAACATCTACGCCCACAACTGCTTTGTGTTCTACTCGTGCATAGTAACTACGCATAGGCCTGGCTCATGATGCCACTGTTGGGGATCGTAGCAGAATTTTAAAAAGTTCCTACGCATCACCAAGATCCATCTATGGAGTATACTAGCAACGAGGGGAAAGGAGTGCATCTACATACCCTTGTAGATCACGAGCGGAAGCGTTCCAATGAACGGGGTTGATGGAGTCGTACTCGCCGTGATCCAAATCACCGATGACCGAGTGCCGAACGGACGGCACCTCCGCGTTCAACACACGTACGGAGCAGCGACGTCTCCTCCTTCTTGATCCAGCAAGGGGGAAGGAGAGGTTGATGGAGATCCAGCAGCACGACGGCGTGGTGGTGGATGTAGCGGGATCTCGGCAGGGCTTCGCCAAGCTTCTACGAGAGGGAGAGGTGTTGCAGGGGGAGAGGGAGGCGCCAGGGGCTGTGGTGCTGCTGCCCTCCCTCCCCCCACTATTTATAGGCCCCCTGGGAGGGGGGCCGCCGGCCTAGAACCCATCTATATGGGGGGGCGGCGGCCAAGGGGAAAGGGGGGTGGCTTCCCCCCCCCAAGCCAAGTGGGGCGCCCCCCATCCCTAGGGTTTCCAACCCTAGGCGCAGGGGGAGGCCCAGGGGGGGCGCCCCAGCCCACTAAGGGCTGGTTCCCTTCCCACTTCAGCCCACGGGGCCCTCCGGGATAGGTGGCCCCACCCGGTGGACCCCCGGGACCCTTCCGGTGGTCCCGGTACAATACCGATAACCCCCGAAACTTTCCCGGTGGCCGAAACTGGACTTCCTATATATAATTCTTCACCTCCGGACCATTCCGGAACTCCTCGTGACGTCCGGGATCTCATCCGGGACTCCGAACAACTTTCGGGTTTCCGCATACTCATATCTCTACAACCCTAGCGTCACCGAACCTTAAGTGTGTAGACCCTACGGGTTCGGGAGACATGCAGACATGACCGAGACGCCTCTCCGGTCAATAACCAACAGCGGGATCTGGATACCTATGTTGGCTCCTACATGTTCCACGATGATCTCATCGGATGAACCACGATGTCGAGGATTCAATCAATCCCGTATACAATTCCCTTTGTCAATCGGTATGTTACTTGCCCGAGATTCGATCGTCGGTATCCCAATACCTTGTTCAATCTCGTTACCGGCAAGTCTCTTTACTCGTACCGTAATGCATGATCCCGTGGCTAACTCCTTAGTCACATTGAGCTCATTATGATGATGCATTACCGAGTGGGCCCAGAGATACCTCTCCGTCATACGGAGTGACAAATCACAGTCTCGATCCGTGCCAACTCAACAGACACTTTCGGAGATACCCGTAGTGTACCTTTATAGTCACCCAGTTACGTTGTGACGTTTGGCACACCCAAAGCACTCCTACGGTATCCGGAAGTTGCACGATCTCATGGTCTAAGGAAAAGATACTTGACATTGGAAAAAGCTCTAGCAAACGAACTACACGATCTTTGAGCTATGCTTAGGATTGGGTCTTGTCCATCACATCATTCTCCTAATGATGTGATCCCGTTATCAGTGACATCCAATGTCCATAGTCAGGAAACCATGACTATCTGTTGATCAACGAGCTAGTCAACTAGAGGCTTACTAGGGACATGTTATGGTCTATGTATTCACACATGTATTATGGTTTCCAGTTAATATAATTATAGCATGAACAATAGACAATTATCATGAACAAGGAAATACAATAATAACCATTCTATTATTGCCTCTAGGGCATATTTCCAACAGAGCGGACCTCTAGCTCTTTCCAGTAGGGTAGGTCCCAAAATATAGATTTCTTCTTCCACATGGGTGCGTGTCCCTCAGCGTCATTCGGAACAGCTAGTCCGCCGGGACCCTTTGCAAAGATTACGTGTAAATCATTGACCATAGCAAGTACGTGATCACCGGTACGCATGGCGGGCTTCTTCCGGTGATCTGCCTCGCCTTTGAAATGCTTGCCTTTCTTTCGACATTGATGGTTGGTCGGAAGAAATCGACGATGGCCCAGGTACACATTCTTCCTGCATTTGTCCAGGTATATACTTTCAGTGTCATCTAAACAGTGCGTGCATGCGTGGTATCCCTTGTTTGTCTGTCCTGAAAGGTTACTGAGAGCGGGCCAATCATTGATGGTTACAAACAGCAACGCGTGCAGGTTAAATTCCTCCTGTTTGTGCTCATCCCACGTACGTACACCGTTTCCATTCCACAGCTGTAAAAGTTCTTCAACTAATGGCCTTAGGTACACATCAATGTCGTTTCCGGGTTGCTTAGGGCCTTGGATGAGAACTGGCATCATAATGAACTTCCGCTTCATGCACATCCAAGGAGGAAGGTTATACATACATAGAGTCACGGGCCAGGTGCTGTGATTGCTGCTCTGCTCCCCGAAAGGATTAGTGCCATCCGCGTTTAAACCAAACCATACGTTCCTTGGGTCAGCTGCAAACTTAGCCCAGTACTTTCTCTCGATTTTTCTCCACTGCGACCCGTCAGCGGGTGCTCTCAACTTCCCGTCTTTCTTACGGTCCTCACTGTGTCATCGCATCAACTTGGCATGCTCTTCGTTTCTGAACAGACGTTTTAACCGTGGTATTATAGGAGCATACCACATCACCTTCGCAGGAACCCTCTTCCTGGGGGGCTCGCCGTCAACATCACCAGGGTCATATCGTCTGATCTTATACCGCAATGCACCGCATACCGGGCATGCGTTCAGATCCTTGTACGCACCGCGGTAGAGGATGCAGTCATTAGGGCATGCATGTATCTTCTGCACCTCCAATCCTAGAGGGCATACGACCTTCTTTGCTGCGTATGTACTGTCGGGCAATTCGTTATCCTTTGGAAGCTTCTTCTTCAATATTTTCAATAGCTTCTCAAATCCTTTGTCAGGCACAGCATTCTCTACCTTCCACTACAGCAATTCCAGTACGGTACCGAGCTTTGTGTTGCCATCTTCGCAATTGGGGTACAACCCTTTTTTGTGATCCTCTAACATGCGATCGAACTTCAGCTTCTCCTTTTGACTTTCGCATTGCGTCCTTGCATCGACAATGACCCGGCGGAGATCATCATCATCGGGCACTGGTTCCTCTTGATCTTCAGCAGCTTCCCCCCTTGCAGCATCATTGGGCACATCGTCTGGTTCCTCTTGATCTTCAGCAGCTTCCCCCATTGCAGCATCACTGTATTCAGGGGGCACATAGTTGTCATCGTCCTCTTCTTCTTCGCCGTCTTCCATCATAACCCCTATTTCTCCGTGCCTCGTCCAAACATTATAGTGTGGCATGAAACCCTTGTAAAGCAGGTGGGTGTGAAGGATTTTCCGGTCAGAGTAAGACTTCGTATTCCCACATATAGGGCATGGACAACACATAAAACGATTCTGCTTGTTTGCCTCAGCCACTTCGAGAAAATCATGCACGCCCTTAATGTACTCGGAGGTGTGTCTGTCACCGTACATCCATTGCCGGTTCATCTTCGTGCATTATATATAATTAAGTGTGTCAAAAACCATTACAGAACATCATGAATAGATAATTAAGTGACCAAATTAATAGAAGTTCATCATCACATTAAAACCAAAGTACATACATAGTTCTCATCTAACAACATATATATAGCTCTCCAGAGCATCTAATTAATTAAACCATACATTGAAACTATGTAAAACATTTCAATGCGAAAACAAATGCGATCATAATCGCAACCAAGGTAACAATTGATCCAACGGCATAATAATACCAAGCCTCGGTATGAATGGCATATTTTCTAACCTTTCTAATCTTCAAGCGCATTGCATCCATCTTGATCTTGTGATCATCGACGACATCCGCAACATGCAACTCCAATATCATCTTCTCCTCCTCAATTTTTTTATTTTTTCCTTCAAGTAATTGTTTTCTTCTTCAACTAAATTTAACCTCTCGACAATAGGGTCGGTTAGAATTTCCGGTTCAACCACCTCCTAGATAAATAAAATCTATGTCACGTTGGTCGGTATATTTGTCATAAACAATAAATGAACCAAATAGTTATAAAAAGATAATATATACCACATCCGAATCATAGACAGGACGTGGGCCGACGCGGCGGATACCAAAACCATCGCACTATGTAATAAGAAGGAATAATAAAAGTAACAAAATTAGACAAGTAACTATCTAAAGTAAGAATTTTTCCTTTCAGAAAGAAGATAAGAACAAGAGGCTCACCACGGTGGTGCTGGCGACGAGATCGGCGCGGGCAATCGACGGCGGTGAAGACGGGGACGGGACGTGACGGACCGCTAAACCTAGACAAATCTCGGGGAAAATGGAGCTCGGAGGTCGAGTTTCGAGAGGAGAAAGAGTAACTAGTGTGGCTCAGACATTTCATCGAAAACCTCATGTGCATAGGAGGTGAGCTAGAGCACCCAAATGCCCTCCCCTCGCCGGCCAGAAAAAACAAAGCACTGTGGAGTGCTCTGCTGTGGCGATGGGGTATATATAGGGAACTCTTTGGTCCCGGTTCGTGGCACCAACCGGGACTAAAGGCCTTTGGTCCCGGTTTGTGCCACGAACCGGGACCAATGCCCTCTTTCGTCCCGGTTGGTGGCACCAACCGGGACAAAAGGCCTTGTGCTGCCCCGCGTCAAAAGTTTAGTCCCACCTCGCTAGTTGAGAGGGCTCGAGAGTGGTTTATAAGTGCTGCTGCGCCCACCCTCTCGAGCTCCTCTCAACTGCAGGCTTTCGGGCCTAACCGTTCTCTTTGCCTGTGGGGCCTACTGGGCCTTCTGCGGGCCTGAATCCTGGCCCACGGATGGGTTTCAAGTCGTATTCAGGCCGTGGTGGCCCAATAGGTGGCATAATTTTTTTCTCTGTTTTTTGTTTTCTCTTGTGCTTTATTTGTTTTGTTTTGTTTTTACTTACAACAAAAAACTTATTTATTTTATTTCTAATTACTTATGTATTTTACTTTAATTATTTTATTTTTATTTATTTTACTGCTGCTATTTTTATTTAATTTATTAAGGTTTATTTATTTTAGTTACTATAGTTTATGTTACTAAGGTTTATTTATTTTTATTTATTTTATTAAGGTTTATTTATTTTATTTCCTTAAAAAAAGGAACATAGATGCGCTTATAGAGGAAATTCAACCTAAATTCATAATAAATTTCTATGAAATTTACTGTGAATTTACGTCAAATTCCCTGTATAAGGGCATCTATTTTCACTTTAAGAGGAGCTCAACAAGGCAGAGAGGGACGGACTTATAAACTGGTGTGAGCGCCCTTCGGTTGGCGAGGTGGGACTAAACACTGGCCGCAATTAGGACCAGCCCTTTAGTCCCGGTTTGTGGTAGGAACCGGGACTAAAGGGTGGTGGGCCAGGAGCGTGGCCCATTGGTCCCGGTTTGTCCCACCAACCGGGACCAAAGGGTCCGAACGAACCGGCACCAATGCCCCCACGAGGCCCGGCAGGCCCCTGGCCGCACGAACCGGGACCAATGCTCACATTAGTCCCGGTTCGTGACTGAACCGGAACTAATGTGAATATTGTCCTGTGACCAAAGCCCGGTTTTCTACTAGTGAGGGCCTAAGTCCACCCCCTGCACCAGTAGCTAACACACGCATGCTGCCATCTGCAAGCCAACACTACCGGGAGGGGGGCGTCGGCCATGAAATCTGGCCAAATACAGATCCTGGCGGGGGAGTCCCCCATTGCAGCCGGCACCTTCGATCACCCGGTGGTAGTCGATACCTTAGGCCGCTAAGCACCCACCACCTTCGGCTCCCCGCGACCCGATCCTCAACTGTCGGCCTACCAACGTACAACACCCGGCCACCACGTCCCCACGGGAGAAGATTGTCACCGCTAACCTGATGCCGCTGAGCAGGCACCACCGCCAGCACGCTGCAGCCCCCAACCCATGCCCGAAAAGCCATGGAGGAAGCCGTCAACCCCAGCCCTAGCCACCTTATAGGCCGCGCCATCCACATGGCGAGATATGGACATTACCGTCCTACGCACCAACCACTGCCACTGCCACGTTGCCCACCTCACCGGCCGACGGCCATGATTGAGTCGGATGCCCACGACCCTCGCTGCATGGCATGATGGCAAATCGGCACTAGGTCCGCCGAGATCTGGTCGAGGCCGGCCCGCACGCAACCACTCGAGAAAAATGACCTCGCAGCCGCTGCACCACACCTGAGCTGTAGAGCACCGTCGCCAGACAAAGGCGTCGCCGCCTCGTACGCCCGCCGTCGCGCGCTGGCCGAGGCCGCAGCCCAGCGCTTCCGCCTGTATGGTCGTGTCGCACGCCTGCCGTCGCGCATTGCAGACAATGCAACATCACCATGTTCAACAGCAAGGCAAATAGAAGCCAGAGCATGAAATAATATCACAAAGCTTGTGTTACCGCTTGCCGCATCACCACCTGCAGTACGTGGCACAACTTCGAGAGCGGTCCCCAATTTGGCGCGTAGGACGCCCGCTACGTACTCCATTCCTGTCTAGAACCTTCCCAGATCTTTTTTCTTTCCCCTTTTTGTTTCTCCCTACAGTTCTTTTCTTCATTTTTCATTTTTCGTTATTTCCTTTCTATTTCTATTTTCAATTTTTATTTCTATTTGTCCTCTTTCTGTTAAATTTCATCTTTTTAATTTTCTTTTCTTCATTTTCATGTTTTTGTTTTTCTCTTTTCCAAATTTTAGGAACACTTTCTGAAATCCAGGCACATTTTTGAATTCAAAATTTGTTCATCCAATTCAAAAAATGTTCATCACATTTTGGAAATTGCATACAATTTCCTAAATTCATGAACATTTTTAAAATTTGGGATGAACATTTCTGGATTTAAAAAATGTTTATCGTATATTTGAAATTGCGAACCTTTTTTAAACTCCTGAACATTTTCGCATTGCACGAACATTTTTTGTAATTGCGTAAATTTGTTATGGAACATGTGAACAACTTTTTTTGCATAGGCGGACAATTATTGAAATTCGGGAACAACTTTTGAAATTCAGAAACACCTTCTGTCTTTGACGAACATTGTTTGAATTCATGAATATTGTTTTGAATCAGCTAACATTGTTTGAGTTTTGTGAACATTACTTATGAAAATTTGGATTTTCAGTTCGAAATTCCAGAAAATTGTTTTAAATATTTTTGAACATTAACTCATGAATAATTTTTGAAATTGTGAACAATTTTTGGAAATCACTAAAACTTTTTTGAATCGATGAACGTTTTTAAAATTCATTTTTCATGCATTTTTTTTCAAACTCACGAACATTTTGCCAATACGTGAACATTTTTTAAGACACGGACACTTTATGATTTCTGGAACAATTTCCAATGTTCACTTTTTTTTAGGTTGGAACTTCTTTTAAATTCTTTATTATTTTAAAGAAGATAAAAAAATGAAAAGCTGGTGGTCGTCCAGCCCTGTCCATGGGCTGGCCCAATAGGCGAGAGGGGAAGGGGTGGGAGCTGGCTTGTTCGCAGAGTCAGAAAAGGTTCACCACCTCAAACTATTTATACCATACTTAAGTCTTATTTATAGCAACCACTTAACCTTTTTGGTGCTTGACGCAGGACTAGTCACTCAAACAAGCACGGTTTTTTTCGGTAAAATGCATGGTTCACTGTCAGGGACTGGGTAAACCGAAGATGAAACACACAACCTCTATACTTACACACCATTGCGACGATGAACGGCACCGCACGGGACAGTCATATGTTCTGCTATTCACCACTCAACCAAAACAAGCACTATAGAACCCTCAGGTTGGTAAGGAAGGCCGCACAAAATTCCAGGAAGAGGAGCTGAGGTCCAGTGACTCTCTGCATGTCGAGCAGGTACTTGTCATCCTTGGTCTTGTAAAGCTGGAGAAAAAAGCAAGAGAAATTTAGAGCCAAACAGACACCATATACAGTATCATGCCCGCGAATTGTAAAACCTCAAGCATAGACTGGATGACCAACCAATACTGTGCAGCCTTAAAACTTGGGAATTTTGTTTTATCAATATGAACCAGAAGAAATTACTTGTTGGCAGCTGCAGACACATGCAGGACATAATAATGATCACTTGGTAACAATTATGAATCGAATATGTTGGCCAGTCTTTGCTCCAGCAAAATCGTTATTTTATCTAGTGATCCGACTGTGAAGGCAACATTGAGTACACAATCCTTTTTTTTTGTTATTGCAAACAAATACATTAGTAGTACGTAGAAGGTGAGATTGCTCACCTGGATTTCAAACTTGATCGCAGTAGGTAGCCTCCCATTAGCATCGCCAATATCCATGATGGTAGAGCCATCAACAAAGCTGCGGTTGGCATCTAACATATCACTGACCTGAGGAAACCCAGGGCACCACCTGCATTTCATGTTGTGGTCTCCATTCTTCTTCCAGCGGACATTTAGTTCCTGAAGTGCTTTTAGAACCTCAATCATTATATCACGAGGCTGAGCTGGAGACTGTTGGATAAGTGATGCATTAGCTCCACAGCTGAATGTGCAAAACAAAGCCAACTAAAGTGGACAATGTGCAAGACCTGGAGGCCAAGAGCCCATTTCCTTTGAACAGGGTAATATGGCCGCAAGCCACTGCCTTGAGAATCATTGCTTCCAAGAAGATAATTCTTGGTACTTGGCCTTGCTGATTCCGATAAAGTAATCTGATTAAAACTCCTTTCCTAGAGAACCATCCACTCATAAGTTAATAGTGCTTAAACCTTTAATGCATTAAACAAGTCACAGATGATGCAAATGTGGACTAACCATTGGTTGTTGATAGTCAGCCCCCAAATAGCCACTAGTAGCCCGGAACCGATTGTCCAAGAGCAAGTAATATGCAACAGTTGCCTGGAAACATAGTCGAAAGTCAGTTATGAAAACTGAATGGAATGAACCACTAATTTTTGTTTGAATATACCTCATTTTGCAGCCTATTGCACAGTGATCCACCCACATGATCTTTATCATATCCCAGATTGACAATGTCTTGAAGTGTATCTTTATCAATCTTCAGAAATGAACATATGGCAAATCAGCATATCATTGCCATACAAACGGCATTTGAATGCTTGATAGTAAATGAAATTTTTGATAAATAAAAGAGTAGCATTGCAAGGAGACTTGATGTGCTACCTTTATGAAACCCAGGGCACACCTTTGGTCATTGATTTTATAATATTTGTTTTGCAAATATTACATTAATATTATACCCATAAGAGAGAGCATTTCATGAAAAAAGTGTTGATCTTAGTTTTCCTATCATCCATCCAAGATCCTGTATATATGGTAGTCGCTTGAAATGTGAAATAGATGGGGTACCATTTTGGCTTGCTGTGGCGTGTTTGGCGGAGGCACTGCCAGGTAGCGAGGAAGGCGATTCTGAAACCATGGGTGGTCCCGAATTCCACGAATTGTGATTCTCTTCATGGGATCAACAATAAGTATTCTTGGGATCAAATCCATTGCAAGATCAGATAAATAACTTGGAAGGATATAGAAACCTCCCTGGAACAGCAAACAAGGGGGCGTCAAATCTCCAGACCAAAAAAGAATTCTAAAGTCCAATTAATTTACAAAAGGTATACATTTGTCAGACCCAAATTGATCTACATACGTTATGTCTCACCTTTATCTTTTTGATCAGGTTGGGAATATTGTCATCCTCAAATGGAACTCTGCCACAAAGAAGAGCATAAAGTATCACTCCACAGCTCCAGACATCAACCTCAGGTCCAGCGTACAAGTTACCTGAGATAAGCTGCGCAGAAATCCTCGTTAAAGCTATTACCGCAGACGATGTGTGCGAAGAAGTATGAGGATAATGAGTCAAATAATACAAATAAGTGAATACCTCTGGTGCAGCATAGTTTAGACTCCCGCAGCTAGTCTTCAAAAAATGGCCATCATGCATCACATTACTTAACCCAAAGTCAACAAGTTTCACATTATATTTAGAATCAAGTAACAAGTTTTCTGGCTTTAGATCACGATGAACAACCATGTTTCTGTGGCAGTATTCAACACCAGATATAATCTGTTCAAGAAAAAGTTAACAAAAACTATTGAGACAAAACGTCAATACGCATTCAGTGAATCAGAAAGAACCCTTCAAATTACATATTCGCCTTCAGAAGGATATACCATCTCTATATGTTTGAAAGCACAATTTGATTTAAGCACTGAGACTAAGACAATCAGGGCATGATGAATAGGATGTCATTTAAACAAGAATTGATTTAATTACTGATACAATGATAACACAGGCATCAAAAGATGAAACACCAGAGTGATACTAAAACTTCGACGCATCAAGAAGACGTTACCTGGTTGATCAGTTCAATCCAAAATACAAAGCAATTACCTTTGAAAGCGTGCAACAATATGTGGTACAAGTCTTGAGCTAAAACCTAAAATGTCTTCTTTTTTTGTCAAATTTTCTGGTAACATGACCCGTTACCTTCCGAAAAGAAAATCATTTGAATTCAAACGTCACGATCGTGCCAAAAGAGGGTATGCATGGGCTACCATAAAACTGTCCACGGCCAGGTGGTTACAGAGCCTGACTTCTCTGCTAGATGTCGCCAGAAGTCAACTCCGTTTTTTTGCAAACTTCATATTTTTAGTGCATAAGAAGTATCAGCTACGGTGCTGATGATGAAGAGTCGAATCAGGGCCATTGGGTACCCGCAAGGAAAGAAAGTAGCTGACCACTGGACCAGCAACAACTTAGCGTGCACTATGTTTTAAATATAATATATTTATACAATAGAAATTTCTGAATTTGAAATTTGTTTGAAAATTTTGTGCCAAAAAAATATGAATATTCTATGATTTTCCTGAAACCGATTTTTCCGGAGTCGAGAAAAAATCCTTAGCTAAAACTTAGTCAACAAATGCAAACCAAGCAAATTGCTCATGATTACACAGTAAGCACGTGAAGAATGTGGGCACTGGACAATTGGCCAGGATGTCCATACATTTCACGATCAAAATAAGAAGCTCAGCAAAGTTCATTAATGAACAACTATTGCTATTCCCAACATGCCAAGAGCAGGAAAGGCACCTGCTGGAAGATTCGACGAGCTTCATCTTCCTGTAACCGCCCTTTCTCAACAATGTAATCCAATAACTCACCATTCTGGCAATATTCCATCACAACAAATATATCCTTAGGTGTCTCAATGACCTCATAAACCCGGATGATATGAGGGTGAATTAAGTCAATGAACAACCTCAATATCTTGATTTCTCTCTTTGCTGGAAACGAGATATGAGAAAACAATAGAAGTAAAGCGTTAGACATTCAGCCTATGAAGAAATTCCAGCTGCAAATTTTACTAACTCGCAGCAGCAAAACAAGGTGAACTGCTAATGTAGTTTATCTCTGACTAACTGATTTAAGTGGGAGTCAGGCACATGCCCACAAGTCTGAGCAGCACTCTGAAAGCAGATAACTCGAAATCCTGAGGAAGCAAGTTGGATGTATCCTATATTATTGTACAAGGAGAAGGAGGCATACCTTTCTCTACCATTTCCATAATTTCCATTTGATGACGGTTCAGAATCTTTATAGCAACTTTCTGTCCTGTAAGCTTATGCTCTGCAATCATCACTTTTCCGAATGTGCCATGACCTAATGTTTTGCCCAGATTGTAGTTCTTCAATGCTTCAGAATGTCCGCCTCCTCTGGTGTTCCCATCCATTTTCACTATGCCAAAACAAGAGAAACGATATGTGTGATTCAGAAAACAGTTTTATAGTTCAGACAAAGTTGATCAAAACTGGTGAAACATGAGTTACGCGGAATATACTGATCATGTATAATATTATGAAATATTTACAGCATGTCACTTCTTAGAGACTGGCCTTGAGTGTCAAATGAGTGGGCTGGCCATGAAAGACCACTATGTGACATGTCTGGCGAGGGCAATTAAAGGTCAACGAAATGGGTGAAGTTCCCTTCTCAAATGGGGAGAGCCATAGCATATTCGATCGCTGAAGTGTGGTTCAGTGAGATGATCGGCAACCAACAAGTACTATCTTGTACGGATCAAGTAGGATCATAATATATTACCATAAAAATGCCTGCACGCGCAGCACAGAATGACTATAGGCCTTTCTTCATATGTATGTAGCAGATCTGGCAAGGATGGTTGGGATAACAACTATCGATAATGCTTGCTCGTGCTTTGGGTGCCCAGCCCTGGTGCCAAGACAGAGACGACACATAGAATCCTAGCTAGTGGGTTAAGACGCAAAGTAGTCTTAAAAAGGTTCACAGATTAATTATACGATGACTAGGCATATATGTGTCGTAAACATGGAAGAGCCATACACGAAAGGAAATGCAGTCATGCTGCAACAATGAATGAGCTAACACATGAATCTGCTACTAGCACTACTCAATGACTGTAGACACAACAATTACACGACGGTATGAGCATCAGAATCAGAATCCCCCGATCGCTCTGTAGGATCTTTTCGACCATATATAGAGTAAATTTGGGGAAAGTCGGCCGACCGATCAATCAATAAACCATCTAATTAACCGATAAGTCAGTACTCAGTAATCAAGACTTTCAAGTCCAAGCGGGCCGGATGAGGTGAATGTTGGTCGGGCAAAGATCTCTGTTGGAGGGAAGAAACAATCAGGGGCACCGCAATCCCCACAACCACAAGCAGAGCAGCACACAAACTGGACTAGTAAATTCCCCACTCCCTCAGAACTGAAAATTAAGAGGACGCGCGGACCGCCCCAGCTCTCTACCAAGCCAGGCAAGCAACGACGACGCAGAATCAATACACCCCGGCGAGAATTGCCGCAGAGATGAGCAGTGCGATTGGCTTGATTACCTGGCCAAATCCCGTGGGCAGCCTCACCAAATCCAGAGTGGAGCGGAGGACGGCCTCGAATCGAGAGAGGTTTCGGCCGGGGTCGATCGATCGGCTGGTCGTTCTCTTCTCCGGGGGGTGGGACTGAAGGAGCTTTAGGCTTTAGGCCATAGGCCATAGCTGCAAGCTTAGGTGGGGGCGGCATAACCGGGGAAAGGGCAAAGATGCGCGTCAGCATCACCATCGCTCTTGCGTACTACACGTGTCGGCTCCCTCTCGCGCCGCTCGCTGACCATCGCCTCGCGCGCGTCGCGGCCGTTTGGCTTTCTGGCTGCCTTCCTCTTTCTCCTCTGTCGTTTCCATATTTCCCTCCTTCCGTTCGCAGTGCGTCGCGTGCGCCGGTCGATTCCTCCGTCCGTCGTCGTCGGTTGATTTGGACGACCATGCATGCCGTGCGGCTGGCGTTGGCGTGGGTGGGATTAACTTAAACGGAACGTCGCTATTGCGTGCGCGACGAGGACGCTGGCTCATAATATATTGGGTGCATGCGCACGTTGCACTGTTTTCTCCGAATTTGTTTTGTCTGTCACGGTAACGCACTGCCAACTCAAAAAGGGGAAGAAAAAAACACTGCTCTGCACCAGTCACGATCCTGGTAGCTAGCTGCTTATTAATTTTCGCGTGGCACATCTAGAATTGGTGTTTTCTCTGGATTTCACGTGTGCGACACAGGCTGTGTACATGCGCGACGAGGTGTGATGCATGCGCAGGCTCGTGTGAGGGTCTACTCCGCGGCGCGCACGTGAAGGTGCGTTGCGTCAAGATGTACTCCGTCCGATTCGTGGGCCGTGAGCGTGAAGGTGAACTGCGCTTCGTTTTTTTTTTTTTTGAGGGAAAAGAACTGCGCTTCGTTAGAAACTATATACTCCGTGGTGTGACAAGGTGTACTGCACGCACGGCGTCAAAAGTGTTAGCCACAATCCCGTTGCAAATTCAGCTAGTTTCCTTTAAGTAGAAGAATACTATACCGCTATACTTGGCAAAATAAACGGCCGACTAACGTGTGCGTGTACATGACTTTGTCGACCTACATTCTGTTGGTTAGTTAGCTAGTTAGGGGCGGCCTTGATCCGGTCGTGTGATGGCATGCGAACATGATCGCGGCACGCATACGCACCTTGCCCACATTGAGCGTCGTGGGATGGCACGACCATAAAGCTTGGCATAGGCAGGTTTTACTTTCTGTAATCATAGGACAAATAAATTGAGAGAAATAAGAGAAAGTAGCAAGTTGAATGTTACACAGATCCTTGTCTCCTACCTCTCTCTGTCGTGATCGCCTTCCTCTTTCGGCAACAACACGTGGCATCAGAGCCATGGCTTTCGAACAGAAGAACTCTGGCACAGCAGCATGGGTCTCCGGCTCGCGCACTCCGCCACGGATGCAGGCGGTGAGCCATGGGTGGAGCAAGACGAGGCGAGGCAGGGAGGTGAAGGTAGTGCAAAATGTTGGGGAACGTAGCAGAAATTCAAAATTTTCTACGCGTCACCAAGATCAATCTATGGAGTTTACTAGCAACGAAGGGAAGGGGAGTGCATCTACATACCCTTGTAGATCGCGATGCGGAAGCGTTGCAAGAACGCGGATGAGGGAGTCGTACTCGTAGCGATTCAGATCGCGGTTGATTCCGATCTAAGCACCGAAAGAACGGTGCCTCCGCGTTCAACACACGTGCAGCCCGGTGACGTCTCCCACGCCTTGATCCAGCAAGGAGAGAGGGAGAGGTTGGGGAAGACTCCATCCAGCAGCAACACGACGGCATGGTGGTGGTGGAGGAGCGTGGCAATCCCGCAGGGCTTCGCCAAGCACCGCGGGAGAGGAGGAGGAGGGAGAGGGGTAGGGCTGCGCCAAAAGGAGACGTTCTCATGTCTATGGCAGCCCAAAAACCTCAATATATATAGGGGAGGGGGAGGGCTGCGCCCCCATCTAGGGTTTCCCCCCTCAAGGGGTGCGGCCAGCCCTAGATGGGGCTTGGGGGGCGGCCAAAGGGGGGAGGAGTGCCTCCCAAGTCAAGTGGAGGCCCTCCCCCTTAGGGTTTCCCCTCTCCCATGCGCATGGGCCTTGGGGGGGCTGGTGCCCCTGGCCCATTAAGGCTAGGGCGCCCCCTTTCAGCCCATGCTACTGTATTGGACGTGGTGGAACATTTTCCGGACCTCCGGACCCCTCCGGAATCCTCCGGAATCTTCTGGAAGCTTCCCGGTACAATACCGAAAAAACCCGAACTTTTCCCGGAACCCGAACAACAACTTTCCATATATAAATCTTTACCTCCGGACCATTCCGGAACTCCTCGTGACGTCCGGGATCTCATCCGGGACTCCGAACAACATTCGGTAACCACGTACATGCTTTCCCTATAACCCTAGCGTCATCGAACCTTAAGCGTGTAGACCCTACGGGTTCGGGAACCATGCAGACATGACCGAGACGTTCTCCGGTCAATAACCAACAGCGGGATCTGGATACCCATGTTGGCTCCCACATGTTCCACGATGATCTCATCGGATGAACCACGATGTCGGGGATTCAATCAATCCCGTATGCAATTCCCTTTATCTAACGGTATGTTACTTGCCCGAGATTCGATCGTCGGTATCCCTATACCTTGTTCAATCTCGTTACCGGCAAGTCTCTTTACTCGTTCCGTAACTCACATCATCCCGTGATCAACTCCTTGGTCACACTGTGCACATTATGATGATGTCCTACCGAGTGGGCCCAGAGATACCTCTCCGTTTACACGGAGTGACAAATCCCAGTCTCGATTCGTGCCAACCCAACAGACACTTTCGGAGATACCCGTAGTGCACCTTTATAGCCACCCAGTTACGTTGTGACGTTTGGTACACCCAAAGCATTCCTACGGTATCCGGGAGTTGCACAATCTCATGGTCTAAGGAAGTGATACTTGACATTAGAAAAGCTCTGAGCAAACGAACTACACGATCTTGTGCTAGGCTTAGGATTGGGTCTTGTCCATCAAATCATTCTCCTAATGATGTGATCCCGTTATCAACGACATCCAATGTCCATGGTCAGGAAACCGTAACCATCTTTTGATCAACGAGCTAGTCTCCTAGAGGCTTACTAGGGACATGGTGTTGTCTATGTATCCACACATGTATCTGAGTTTCCTATCAATACAATTCTAGCATGGATAATAAACGATTATCATGAACAAGGAAATATAATAATAACCTATTTATTATTGCCTCTAGGGCATATTTCCAACAGTCTCCCACTTGCACTAGAGTCAATAATCTAGTTCACATCACCATGTGATTAACACTGACAGGTCACATCACCATGTGACCAACACCCAAGAGTTTACTAGAGTCAACAATCTAGTTCACATCTCTATGTGATTAACACTCAATGAGTTCTGGTTTGATCATGTTATGCTTGTGAGAGAGGTTATTTAGTCAACGGGTCTAAACCTTTCAGATCCGTGTGTGCTTTACGAATATCTATGTCATCTTGTGGATGCTACCACGCGCTATTTGGAGCCATTTCAAGTAATTGCTCTACTATATGAATCCGGTTTACTACTCAGAGTCATCCGGATTAGTGTCAAAGTTCGCATCGACGTAACCCTTTACGACGAACTCCTTTTCACCTCCATAATCGAGAAAATTCCTTAGTCCACTAGGTACTAAGGATATGTTCGACCGCTGTCATGTGATCCATTCCCGGATCACTATTGTACCCCTTGACCAACTCATGGCAAGGCACACTTCATGTGCGGTACACAGCATAGCATACTGTAGAGCCTACGTCTGAAGCATAGGGGACGTCCTTCGTCCTTTCTCTTTCTTCTGCTGTGGTCAGGTCTTGAGTCCTACTCAATACTCACACCTTGTAACACAGCCAAGAACTCCTTCTTTGCTGATCTATTTGAACTCTTTCAAAATCATGTCAAGGTGTGCGTTCTTTGAAAGTATCATCAAGCGTCTTGATCTATCTCTATAGATCTTGATGCCCAATGTGTAAGCAGCTTTATCCAGGTCTTCCTTTGAAAAACTCCTTTCAAACAACCCTTTATGCTTTCCAGAAATTTTTTACATCATTTCGGATCAACAATATGTCATTCACATATACTTATCAGAAATGTTGTAGCGCTCCCACTCACTTTATTGTAAATACAAGTTTCTAATAAACTTTGTATAAATCCAAAATCTTTGATCATCTCATCAAAGTGTACATTCCAACTCCGAGATGCTTACTCCAGTCCTTAGAAGGATCGCTGGAGCTAGCATACCTTTTAGCATCCTTAGGATCGACAAAACCTTTCTGATTGTATCACATACAACCTTTCCTTACGAAAACTGGTAAGGAAACTTGTTTTGACATCCATCTGCTAGATTTCACAAATGCAGATAATGCTAACATGATTCCGACGGACTTAAGCACCGCTACGGATGAGAAAATCTCATCGTAGTCAACTCCTTGAACTTGTGGAAATACTCTTTGCCACAAGTCGAGCTTCATAGACGGCAACATTACCGTCCATGTCCGTATTCTTCTTAAAGATCCATTTACCTCAACAGCCTTACGACCATCAAGTAGTGCTCTCAAAGTCTATACTTTGTTTTCATACATGGATCCTCTCGGATTTTATGGCTTCTAACCATTTGTCGGAATATGGGCCCACCATCGCTTCTCCATAGCTCGTAGGTTCAGTATTGTCCAACAACATGATATCTCAGACAGGATCACGTACCACTCCGAAGTAGCACGCATCCTCGTCGTCCTACGAGGTTTGGTGGTGACTTGATCCGAAGTTTCATGATCACTATCATAAGCTTCCACTTCAACTGGTGTAGGTGCCACAGGAACAACTTCCTGTGCCCTGCTACACACTAGTTGAAGTGACGGTTCAATAACCTTATCAAGTCTCCACCATCCTCCCACTCAATTCTTTCGAGAGAAACTTTTCCTCGAGAAAGGACTCGTTTCTAGAAGCAATTACTTTTGCTTCCAGATCTGAAATAGGAGGTATACCCAACTGTTTTGGGTTTTCTATGAAGATGCATTTATCCGCTTTGGGTTCGAGCTTATCAGCCTGAAACTTTTTCTCATAAGCATCGCAGCCCCAAACTTTTAAGAAACGACAACTTAGGTGTCTCTAAACGGTGTCGTCTCAACGGAATTGCGTGGTGCCCCTTTTAAAGTGAATGCGGGTGTCTCTAATGCCTAACCCATAAACGATAGTGGTAATTTGATAAGAAACATCACGGTATGCACCATATCCAATAGGGTGCAGTCATGATGTTCGGACACACCATCACACTATGGTGTTCCAGGAGGTATTAATTGTGAAACACTTTCCACAATGTCTTAATTGTGTGCCAAACTCGTAACTCAGATATCTCTATGATCATATCATAGACATTTTATCCTCTTGTCACGACGATCTTCAACTTCACTCTGAAATTACTTGAACCTTCCAATAATTCAGACTTGTGTTTCATCAAGTAAATATTCTCAGCATCTACTCAAATCATCTGTGAAGTAAGAACATAATGATATCCACTGCATGCCTCAGCACTCATTGGACTGCATACATCAAAATGTATTACTTCCAATAAGTTGCTCTCTTGTTCCATCTTACTGAAAACGAGGACTTTCAGTCATCTTGCCCATGTGGTATGATTTGCATGTCTCAAGTGATTCATAATCAAGTGAGTCTAAATGATCCATCTGCATGGAGTTTCTTCATGCATATATACCAATAGACATGGTTCGCATGTCTCAATCTTTTCAAAAATGAGTGAGTCCAAAGATCCATCCACATGGAGCTTCCTCATGCGTTCTATACCAATATGACTCAAGTGGCAGTGCCACAAGTATGTGGTACTATCATTACTATCATATATCCTTTTTGGCATGAACATGTGTATCACTATGATCGAGATTCATTTTAGGTGCAAGACCATTGAAGGTATTATTCAAATAAACAGAGTAACCATTATTCTCCTTAAATGAATAACCGTATTGCGATAAACATAATCCAATCATGCTCAACGCAAACACCAAATCTCGATAGTAGAGGGAGCATGCGATGCTTGATCACATCAACCTTGGAAACACTTCCAACACATATCGTCATCTCACCTTTAGCTAGTCTCCGTTTATTCCGCAGCTTTTATTTCGAGTTACTAACACTTAGCAACCGAACCGGTATCTAATACCCTGGTGCTGCTGGGAGTACTAGTAAAGTACACATTCATATGACGTATATCCAATATACTTCTGTCGACCTTGCCTGTCTTCTCATCTACCAAGTATCTAGGGTAGTACTGCTTCAGTGACCGTTCCTCTTATTACAGAAGCACTTAGTCTCGGGTTTGGGTTCAACCTTGGGATTCTTCACTAGAGCAGCAAACGACTTGATGTTTCATGAATTATCCCTTTTGCCCTTGCCCTTCTTAAACTAGTGGTTCTACTAACCATCAACAATTGATGCTCCTTCTTGATTTCTACTCTCGCGGTGTCAAACATCGCGAATAGATCAAGGATCATCATAACTATCCTTGATATGTTATAGTTCATCACGAAGCTCTACTAGCTTGGTGGCAATGACTATGGAGAACTATCACTATCTCATCTGGGAGATTAACTCCCACTCGATTCAAGCGATTGTGGCACTCAGACAATCTGAGCACACGCTCAACGATTGAGCTTTTCTCCCTTAGTTTGCAGGCTTAAGAAACTTGTCAGAGGTCTCATACCTCTTGACGTGGGCACTAGTCTGAAATCCCAATTTCAGTCTTCGGAACATCTCACATATTCTGCAACGTTTCAAAAATGTCTTGGGTGCCACAATTCTAAACCGCACCGAACTATCACGTAGTTATCAAAACATGTATGTCAGATGTTTTGTAACATCTACAGACGACGCTGAGGTTCAGCACACCGAGCGGTGCATTAAGGACATAAGCCTTCTGTGCAGTAATGAGGACAATCCTCAGTTTACGGACCCAGTCCGCATAATTGCTACTACCAACTTTCAACTAAATTTTCTCTAGGAACATATCTTAACCAGTAGAACTAAAGCGCAAGCTATGACATAATTTGCAAATACCTATTTGACTATGTTCATGATAATGAAGTTCATCTGATTATGAACTCCCACTCAGATCGACATCCCTCTAGTCATCTAAGTGAAACATGATCCGAGTTTAACTAGGCCGTGTCCGATCATCACGTGAGACGGACTAGTCAAGATCGGTGAACATCTCCATGTTGATCGTATCTTCTATACGACTCATGCTCGACCTTTCGGTCCTCCGTGTTCCGAGGCCATGTCTGTACATGCTAGGCTCGTCAAGTCAACCTAAGTGTATTGCGTGTGTTCCGAGGCCATGTCTGTACATGCTAGGCTCGTCAACACCTGTTGTATTCGAACGTAAGAATCTATCACACCCGATCATCACGTGGTGCTTCGAAACGACGAACCTTCGCAACGGTGCACAGTTAGGGTGAACACTTTCTTGAAATTATTATAAGGGATCATCCTACTTGCTACCGTCGTTCTAAGCAAATAAGATGCAAAAACATGATAAACATCATATGCAATCAAATAGTGACATGATATGGCCAATATCATTTTGCTCCTTTGATCTCCATCTTCGGGGCACCATGATCATCTTTGTCACCGGCATGACACCATGATCTCCATCATCATGATCTCCATCATTGTGTCTTCTTGAAGTTGTCACGCCAACGGTTACTTCTACTTCTATGGCTAACGCGCTTAGCAATAAAGTAAAGTAACTTACATGGCGTTATTCAATGACACGCAGGTCATACAAAAAATAAAGACAACTCCTATGGCTCCTGCCGGTTGTCATACTCATCGACATGCAAGTCGTGATCCCTATTACAAGAATATGATCAATCTCATACATCACATATATCATTCATCATATCTTCTGGCCATATCACATCACATAGCACTTGCTGCAAAAACAAGTTAGACGTCCTCTAATTGTTGTTGCAAGTTTTTACGTGGTTTGTATAGGTTTCTAGCAAGAACGTTTCTTACCTACGTAAGACCACAACGTGATATGCCAATTTCTATTTACCCTTCATAAGGACCCTTTTCATCGAATCCGTTCCGACTAAAGTGGGAGAGACAGACACCCGCTAGCCACCTTATGCAACTAGTGCATGTCAGTCGGTGGAACCTGTCTCACGTAAGCGTACGTGTAAGGTCGGTCCGGGCCGCTTCATCCCACAATGCCGCCGAAACAAGATAAGACTAGTAGCGACAAGAAGAATTGACAACATCGACGCCCACAACTTCTTTGTGTTCTACTCGTGCATAGAAACTACGCATAGACCTAGCTCATGATGCCACTGTTGGGGAACGTAGCAGAAATTCAAAATTTTCTACGCGTCACCAAGATCAATCTATGGAGTTTACTAGCAACGAAGGGAAGGGGAGTGCATCTACATACCCTTGTAGATCGCGATGCGGAAGCGTTGCAAGAACGCGGATGAGGGAGTCGTACTCGTAGCGATTCAGATCGCGGTTGATTCCGATCTAAGCACCGAAAGAACGGTGCCTCCGCGTTCAACACACGTGCAGCCCGGTGACGTCTCCCACGCCTTGATCCAGCAAGGAGAGAGGGAGAGGTTGGGGAAGACTCCATCCAGCAGCAACACGACGGCATGGTGGTGGTGGAGGAGCGTGGCAATCCCGCAGGGCTTCGCCAAGCACCGCGGGAGAGGAGGAGGAGGGAGAGGGGTAGGGCTGCGCCAAAAGGAGACGTTCTCATGTCTATGGCAGCCCAAAAACCTCAATATATATAGGGGAGGGGGAGGGCTGCGCCCCCATCTAGGGTTTCCCCCCTCAAGGGGTGCGGCCAGCCCTAGATGGGGCTTGGGGGGCGGCCAAAGGGGGGAGGAGTGCCTCCCAAGTCAAGTGGAGGCCCTCCCCCTTAGGGTTTCCCCTCTCCCATGCGCATGGGCCTTGGGGGGGCTGGTGCCCCTGGCCCATTAAGGCTAGGGCGCCCCCTTTCAGCCCATGCTACTGTATTGGACGTGGTGGAACATTTTCCGGACCTCCGGACCCCTCCGGAATCCTCCGGAATCTTCTGGAAGCTTCCCGGTACAATACCGAAAAAACCCGAACTTTTCCCGGAACCCGAACAACAACTTTCCATATATAAATCTTTACCTCCGGACCATTCCGGAACTCCTCGTGACGTCCGGGATCTCATCCGGGACTCCGAACAACATTCGGTAACCACGTACATGCTTTCCCTATAACCCTAGCGTCATCGAACCTTAAGCGTGTAGACCCTACGGGTTCGGGAACCATGCAGACATGACCGAGACGTTCTCCGGTCAATAACCAACAGAGGGATCTGGATACCCATGTTGGCTCCCACATGTTCCACGATGATCTCATCGGATGAACCACGATGTCGGGGATTCAATCAATCCCGTATGCAATTCCCTTTATCTAACGGTATGTTACTTGCCCGAGATTCGATCGTCGGTATCCCTATACCTTGTTCAATCTCGTTACCGGCAAGTCTCTTTACTCGTTCCGTAACTCACATCATCCCGTGATCAACTCCTTGGTCACACTGTGCACATTATGATGATGTCCTACCGAGTGGGCCCAGAGATACCTCTCCGTTTACACGGAGTGACAAATCCCAGTCTCGATTCGTGCCAACCCAACAGACACTTTCGGAGATACCCGTAGTGCACCTTTATAGCCACCCAGTTACGTTGTGACGTTTGGTACACCCAAAGCATTCCTACGGTATCCGGGAGTTGCACAATCTCATGGTCTAAGGAAGTGATACTTGACATTAGAAAAGCTCTGAGCAAACGAACTACACGATCTTGTGCTAGGCTTAGGATTGGGTCTTGTCCATCAAATCATTCTCCTAATGATGTGATCCCGTTATCAACGACATCCAATGTCCATGGTCAGGAAACCGTAACCATCTTTTGATCAACGAGCTAGTCTCCTAGAGGCTTACTAGGGACATGGTGTTGTCTATGTATCCACACATGTATCTGAGTTTCCTATCAATACAATTCTAGCATGGATAATAAACGATTATCATGAACAAGGAAATATAATAATAACCTATTTATTATTGCCTCTAGGGCATATTTCCAACACAAAACACGGTGAAGGAGCACATTAGCTCCACCTCATATGTCATGCTCACCCAGGCCAACTACACCGAGTGGGAGATCATGATGCACGTGAAGATGCAGGCTCAAGGGATCTAGGAGCTTATCGAGGACGGCATCAGATCCTAGCCTGCAAAGAGAATGCGCTGGCGACGACCCTACATGCAGTCACACTGAAGATGCTTCACGTCATTGCCGCGAAGGACAGTGCCAAGGACCCTTGAAACACCATGCGCACGATGGGCGTCAGCGTCAAGCGTGTTCGGCAGGCCAAGGCATAGAAATTGTGTCGGGACTACAAGAATCTGGCGCTTAAGCTTGGTGAGTGTATTGAGGATTTTGCTCCGCGACTTTATGGGATCATCACTGATCAGCAAGTGCTCGAAGATGAGATCTACAAAGAGTGTGTCGTGAAAAATAGCTCTACGCGCCGTACCGGCGGGGTATGCTCAGGTGGCCATCTCCATCGTGACGCTCATCGACCTGAGCACGCTCTCGATTGTGCAGTTCAGAGGAAGGTTGCTCGCCTTTGAGGAACACTTCACCGCGAGAAGCGAAGAGCCGACGACACATGCCTGCTCCTTACCGAGTATGTCGAAGGCATGTGAAGGAGACCACAAAAGCGGGAGGGCTCGCCCGGCAGCGGCGGCAAAATAGGCTGGAAGGGCAAGGCCAACACCCCGAGCCGATAGCCCATAGGCGGCGGTGGCAGCTGTGGCAAGCCACAACTGGGGCATCGAGGGCCACTGGCCCTGGAGCGTCATAAGCCACATCGCGGTCGTGACCACTAAGAGGAGGCCAACTTCGTGTAGGAATGGCAGTTTTTCCATGGGTATGGGTACTCGTGGGTACCCTACCCGAAAACAACGGGTATGGTAAGACTTGGAGAGATTTTATACCCACTGGTAATGGGTATCCATACTCGTATAGGGTATGGGTATGACATTACGCCGGCCCATGGGTAACCCAATGGATACCCAGAATAATTTAATAAATGAAAATAACTCCCAGGACATGCAGGGTCGACATTCAACACCTATGACCCATCCTAAATCTTGTATTCCTTAAACAGGCCATATCTCATAGGCCCGTAAACACCTGCCCACCACTCCCCCTACGTCCTACATGACACCTCGCAAAGATGAAATCTTGACTCTTTGCTACCGGACTCCCATCCAACAATCCCTCATTCCCATCGCCCCCCACCGCGTCGGGCTTCCAGCTCCACGCTCATACTCGATGCCTCCAAGAGGCCACCCACCTTGGAGGCCGCATTAGTGCTATATTGCTCATCCTTCATCACTTGAATTTTGAACTGATTTCCCTATATTTTAAAATTTTAAATGTTATATATTGTACCCACTGGATACCCATTGGGTATAGGATGCCCGATGGGTATGGGCATGGTGCCAATTTATGCCCATAGGTATTGAAGTGGGTAGGTATAGAAAGTTTCTATGGGTATGGGTTTGGGCAGAAGAAGGTTATACATGTCCCTGTGCAAGGTAAGGTGGAACCCCTTCCCTCCCCCCCAGACTTCTGCTAGCGATGGCTGGTGAGATCACCGTGGCACCCAACATCCTCCTTGCCTTATACGATGCTTGTTTGCTTGCCCAGCAGCAGCAGCTCCATGCATGTAAATGAAACGAGTCACACTTGACCTGGAGGTAGGGAAGCAAGCCATGTGGTTGAGAAAGTACCGGAAGAGATAAGAGGATCAACCAAAAAAGGTAAGAAAACGGTGGTGAGTGATAACCCATAAGTGTAGGGGATCAATTGTAGTTTTTTTGATAAATAAGAGTGTTGAACCCAACAAGGAGCTAAAGGTAGGATTTATATTCTCTTCAAGTTCTATCGACCACCGATACCACTCTATGCACCCCGACGTTCACTTTACCAAGAAGAAGTATCAAACTAATTTGCGGGAATAAAACTAGAAGTACTTTGCGAGAATAAAACTAGGAGTAATTTTGCAAAATAATAAAAGTTAGTTGTTTAGTAGAAAGCTCTTTGTAAGACAAGAGAGGGATTTGTCCCTAACCAATTGGTAACTAGATCGGTAATCATTATTGAAGACGTATCAGTGGGGAGAGACGAGAGAGGTGTGAGGGGGCCGCGGGAGAACAATGCTACAGTTACGGGCTAGTTACTACGGACGAAACCTACGGACGGATGTGTCATCAATTGGTTGGGGCCAGAAGGGCCCCATCCTGAAATTGAGGGGTGAGGGGTGAATTAGAGGAGAACACGTACGCTTGTAGGGTCATTTCCATAAGATACGTGTTGGAAATATGCCCTAGAGGCAATAATAAAGTGGTTATTATTATATTTCCTTGTTCATGATAATTGTCTATTGTTCATGCTATAATTGTGTTATCCGGAAATCGTAATGCATGTGCGAATACATAGACCACAACATGTCCCTAGTGAGCCTCTAGTTGACTAGCTCATTGATCATTAGATGGTTACGGTTTCCTGACCATAGACATTGGATGTCGTTGATAACGGGATCACATCATTAGGAGAATGATGTGATGGACAAGACCCAATCGTAAGCATAGCACAAGATCGTGTAGTTCGTCTGCTAAAGCTTTTCTAATGTCAATATCATTTCCTTAGACCATGAGATTGTGCAACTCCTGGATATCGTAGGAATGCTTTGGGTGTGCCAAACGTCACAACGTAACTGGGTGGCTATAAAGGCACACTACGGGTATCTCCGAAAGTATCTGTGTGGTTGGCACGAATCGAGACTGGGATTTGTCACTCCGTGTGACGAAGAGGTATCTCTGGGCCCACTCGGTAGGACATCATCATAATGAGTTCAATGTGACCAAGGAGTTGATCACGGGATGATGTGTTACGAATGAGTAAAGACACTTTGTAGCGACCCGACCCGAATGGATCAAGTCTCTGTGCTTAAGTGTCATCCCTGGATCGGTATGCTGACACACACAGTACTCGAGGATTTATAACAGAGGTAAATCACATGTATAAAGTAACGTAAATACTATTACCTCAATCCAAATAGCGGAAGTAACAAGGTTGTGGATTCCCATCAACACCAACGGCAAAGTTGAGTGTAGAAATCGTAACCCTAACGTATCACTTACTCGACGTAAGAATCCTGCAACATGAAACGTTGCAGCCCGAAAACGGGTCAGTACATTGAATGTACTGGCAAATTCACACCATAGAGAAATGATGAACAAAGGCTATCACTACATGCATATATGGCTGGTGGAAAAGCTCTATGGTTATAATGTTTTTGCGAAAAGCCAATTTTTCCCTACTACAAAGGAATAAATTTTATTTAACTATCATGGTGGTTGTGAAACATTGAGATGGTTGACAACATCTCAATCCCAATTAAGTATCATCATTAACCCAACAAGATTAATTAAAGTAACATGATGAGATCAACGGGATAATCCAAGAACTAGATACTCAAGATGTCCATAACCGGGGACACGGCTAACCATGATTAGTTTATACACTCTGCAGAGGTTTGCGCACTTTTCCCCACAAGACTCGATCGCCTCCGCTTGATTCTCGCACTGCATGATGTTTGAGAAACGGATGACCGAGACACAGTCTTTCAGGAACAATCACTCTTTACTCCGGGTGGACCGGTACACCTACTTTCCCCTACATCTGCTAGCCCACCTCTTCAAGAGATCATGTAACCTACTCAACTATGCTAGAGCCCATAATAGCTTGTGGCTGCACACGGAAGTTTCTAGCATGAATAATCTTATGATCCCTTTGAGCCTGGGTGGCGGTCCTTATACAAACAGACAACACTGGGTTCTCCAGGTGCCTCAATCCACCCAGATGTGAGTTTTAGTTGCCACCTTAAGTAAACCATTATTAACAATCTCACATCTGTCATGAATTTCACTCAAACCCAATCCACGTCTACGAGCATAGCATGGCAATATAATAGCAACGTCCCAAGGGTTTGATAAACAAAACAGGTAATAGGTACTACCTCAACTACTTCCCAAAACCCACAATTTAATTAGATCCTAACCATGCAATGTTTGAGGATTGATCTAATGCAATAAAAACTGGGTATGGAAGGGTATGATCAAAGTGTTACTTGCCTGCAATGTTGATGAAGATGATTCGCACTCAAAACTCTTGATAGATCTACTCGTCACACTCCGTCAATCTATCGTAAGCAAGCAATAGTAACCACACATAAGCAATCACTCAAAAGATCGGGAAGAACGAAGAAGACAGTTCGGAAAACATCAAAACAAAGCAAATAACTCTTGCAGCATAAAACAATTTCTAACAGTCCCAAAATTATGTGAATTTGGCCTTATCAGAAAGTTTAAGTCAAGAGCTTCGATTTGCAAAAAGAATCAACTCAAACGGAGTTACGGAACTCAAGTTATGAACAAAAAAAGTTCTAATACAAATCTGTTTGAAATCAAATTTTAAAACTTTCAAAAACATATTTAAGTTGTTTAACTGGATAGAGGGGATCGTAACGAAAAAGTGGGCGTTGGCTTCATGAAAAACGGAGGTACGGATAAAAAGATATGATCAAAAGAAATTTGAATATGAAACAAATTTCCAAATTTGAAAATTAAAAAAAATTGATGTGACAGGTTCACTGGATAGGTGAAAACAAGACGAAACTATAGACGCTGGTTTCATCTAATTTGGATGAACGAGTAAAAAGTTCTATTTGAAAAATCAGGGCCAAGCTGTTTTACAGAAGAAAAAAAATAGTTACGGATAAAAGAATTCTAGATCTAACGTATAAATATACCTTTATAAGGTATAGAAAAGACGACTTCGGAGTGTGGAGACAACTTTCAAAAGTCCCGCCGGAGAGGAGAAATATATTTTTAGCTAGTCAAACCAAAATATTGATTTAACCCGCAATGGATAATTTTTGGAGGCTCTATGGGTCTATATTTATAGGTGGAAAAGAGGTTTAGGGGTTAAAGGCTAGGCAATATGGGACTAAACGTAGACGAACAAATAAAATAAACGGGGAACACATGGGCTAAAAGCACCACGGGCCGGCTGCGCGCGCACGCGTACACTGCAGTTTTTTTTTAACAAAAATCGGCCTAAGTAAAAAAAATAAAAAGGATGGCTGGGCCTGGCCCATTTAGGAGAGGGAAAAACAAATGAGGCGCCTGCTGCCACTATGCTACGCGTGTGGGCGGTAAATAACTATGGGCCGCATGTTTGTTTTTTAAATAGAAACAGAAGGAAAACCGGATAAAGAAAATAAATTAAAATTTTATATAAGCATATTATATATCAAAGTTTTCAGAAAAAGGTTTTCTACAACATGAACATTTTTGTAAAGTCAAATAAATACCACAAAAATTCAAATAAATCAAACAGTGCTACTTCCTTAATAAAATCCAATAAAAATCATTTTAAAAATACCAAAATGATTTCAAATTTATATCTCTCCAATTTTCTGTTGTAGGGAATCATGTTACCCTAATTTCTTTATATTTTATTTTTGGAGAAAAATAATTTGAATAAAACCCAAATAACTCCAAATTAAAATAATTTCCAAAAGGACTTGAATTTGATCCTTTGAAACTCCCAACTCATATTTCATATGTTTTGAAGAAGTCATTTTATCTTCGCTCGTGAAAATCATTGAGTTGCATAAAGTTTCAGGATTGGAAATATTCTCAGATGAAATTCAATTATTTTCAACACCCCTTGTCATTTAAATAAATGGAAGAAGTCATGTCATCTTCTCTCCAGGGTTTTGTGGTGAAAAGAATTTGAATTCATGGAGATCATAACAGCAAAAATGAAAGTTTGGGAAAGTCCTTTTATTCCCTCTCATTTAACTTTCAAAAAGTTTCAAATTCCACTCAATTTCACTCAATCAATCAAACAATCAATCCAATCTATCTGTTTATTATAACATTCCAAAATTTAGAATTTTGGGATGTTACAAACCTACCACCCTTAAAATGAATCTCGTCCTCGAGATTCGGAGAGGCTAGAAAGTAATAGGTTAGGGTTTGGGGTCTCCTCAAAATCCATCGATCATCTCAGGGGTCTGGGGTGCTACCACCCTTAGAAACATTGTTACGGTTCCACCAAAACTCGTATACTCCATCCTTGTTGTTGACAGTGCCGGTCTTCTCAGATCTTCAGTATAATTCCTTCTCTGGGTTCTTCCGGTGGTGGCATAACCTTTACCACAATTCTTCTGTCCTTTCATCTTGGTAAGGTTATTCCATGACTGGGTCTTCGTAGCTGACGGGTCTGGCGCCAAAACTAAACAACTATCGACATCTCCCGGTGGTCAACAATTTATGGTTTCTCCTGCAGGAAATGGGTCTGGTTGATCCTCACCGTATAACCTACGATTGGCAAGAGCTGCCTTGTACAAGGGTAAAATTATCCTACCATTCGAAGGTTTAAACAAGGTTTTGATCGTCGTCTCTCCACTATTGGCAAGTCACTCAGATTTACCATCCCGTATAGCAAGGCGAACAATAAGAGTAAGTCGGTATGGTGATCAATCCATCCCGCACCCAAATCATTACCTTGTACATGGTTTAGCGAATCTCGCATTCTAACACTCGGTCATCCTCACAAGCATTGCAGAATTTCTCTTGTCAACGAACTAGGTTCGGATAAATCCATTGATTCTGCAAGCCAAACAAACCTCTATCGTTTCTTCACAACTCTCAGGTTTTGCGTAACTCCTATAAGATCGTCTGTCGATAAAATCGTACCCTCTTCCAGGGTTATTCCTTCAGCAAGAATGTGCTTGCTCCTTGGCAGGTCCTGGGGCCTGTGGGTTATGGCCCATCTCATCACTTGTAGTTCCTTGAACTTATCATCGAGCGCGAATCATTATTCCAACATCCAGCTTCCAGCATTCTTAAATCCATCCCATTGTACTGTCTTCCTTCCTTCTATTGGCACCAAACTAGGACATGATTACTTGGACTCATCATGGAATTTCCATTGATACATATTTCCAACATCATAACTCCTTTATATCCAATAGTAATTTATCTCTTCATCCTCGTGGGATATCCCACATACCGAGATAAAAACTTATACTTATGAAGTCCATACTCCACTTCGTGGAACATCATTATCCTTTCCAGGGTCAAGCGTCCTTACAGGGGAATATTGGCCATCTCTGCATGGCACTTCTTCAACTGGGAAACATGAAACACATCATGAACTCCTGACAGTCCTTCAGGTGACTCCAACTTGTTGGCCACTTCTCCCATACGCTCCAAAACTCGGTATGGTCCTATAAATCTCGGGGCTAACTTTCCCTTAACTCCAATAGTTTAACTCCTCGCGGAGGGAACACACGAAGACATGCTCCGTCTCCAATTTGATAGACTACTTCCTTTACATCCAATAATACTCCATACCCTCATATTCTTGGGGTATCCAACATATCGAGATAAAACTCATACTTATTTTGTTCGGAATCCACTTCGTGGAATATCATTACCTTTTCCAAGGGTCAAGTTTCCTCACAGGGTACTACCACCCTTAAAATTGCACAATCTTCCATAGACCATATTTCTCATATCCTCGAAAATGGTCAAAATCTTTCTTCATAGAGTAACAACTCATAAAATCCAAATCAATACCAATGATGCTAACTTTATTGATTCTCAAATTATTACAATCTCCTGCATTCCATTGCATGCATCAATCCGACACCTCACTAGTAAAAGAAATGTCCACATTACTACTACTATATTTCTCGTTGCACTCAACTATTTATCACAAGTCTCCGTCTCCTTGGGGCATTCTCTGGCAAAGTGCCCTGCTTCATCACAACGGAAACATATTACTTCTGACATATCTCGAGGTTTCCTTGTGATTATATAGCCTCCTGGGGTCCTCATCTTCCCTTTTGGGCAATCATTTTGGTAGTGTCCTGAATTTTTGCACCTGAAACATGTGATATGACTCAGGTCTCTCTTTGTAGAAATTGGGTTGTTCCTGGCATCCAATCTACTTCTCTTCCTGGACTTTTCCGTTCCAATCAGGGCTTCTATTTCCTGTGGGTCATACTCTACTTCCTCTGTCGGAAATTCTACTAAAATCCCCATTCAGACAATTCTGGGAGATGTGTCCTTCTTCTCCACATGAATAGCATGACTTGGTGCAGGGTTTAATTGGTTTTTCTTTGGGTGTGTCCTCCACCTCTTCCTTCATCACAGATTCCTCTAAAATTTCTATGAGGGCTCTTTTCATTGCTTCTTTCTTCTGCTGGATGGTCCTTTGTACCATGGGGTAGATGTGACACTGAGCAGGGTAGTGGGTAGTCCCTTCACACAAGAAACAAGTGATCTGCCTAGTTGGGCATTCTTCAACTGGGTGACTTCCTTCACAATTTGGGCATTCATCCTTGTGTTCCTTATGGTTGTGTCCTATTTCTCCACAAGGCTTGTATGCACAAGGTTTCTTCATATCCTTTCCATAAGGCTTCAATTTCTGGGACACAAGACGAGATCTTTGTAGAGTCCACTTAAATTCTTTCCAAGTGGTTACTCCTTGCCATCCATTGATGCTTTGGTACATCCTCCACCAAGTAGCAGCACCTCTTTCAAAACATTGAAGAGCATGCCGGGTCATATCCTTTCCGACTATAGGGTTATTCTTCATGTGATCCTCCATGTTCTGAATCCATCGGTTCGTCTCCAATTGACTCATCGGTACAGAAAATACAAGCTCATCTCCATTCATCCTCTATTGGGTCCAAGGGTTTGGGGTGAGATAAGAGAGGTCGAGAGGGATGCACACAATGCAAACAAAATTTTGAAAAGACAGATTTTTATCGTGGCTGTCGGAAAAACTTCAAACAAATGACAGCTCACAAACGTCGCATCTAACGTAGGCATATAACAGGGGTTGGGTCTTCTAGAGGTCAAAAATCTTCAAAGTCGCCAAACTCTTGAAGTCTTGTTCATGTCTCTGATGGCTTCTTCCGATCATGCTTGTCTTTCTCAAGTTCTTTTGCCAGATCATCTCTGTTGACGCGAAGTCTCTCATGACGTCCTTTATATTTCTGGAGTTGCGTTCCAAACTTCTGGGTCTCAACATCCTTGGCATGAACCATGATACTACTGTCCTTCAGTTCCTGACGAGTCTCCGTTATCTCGAGGTTTTGCTTTCCCTGCTTGGCTACTTTCAGTTTCTGGGTTCTGAGTTCTTCACGAAACACTTCTTTGTCAAATACAGCTTCTTGCAGGTCCATCCTAAACTTCTTGATGTAATACTCCGGATCCTGGTGATACACCGGTCTAAAGTTAAAACTTCATCTTGCTGATAGGTGCTCCATCAGCCTTCTACCATCCAATCCTTCCATGCATCTGCATGCTTAACTCCGCACGGTGACAATAGCATAAACGGGTAATAACACCATGGGTATCCGTGTCTATGCCCATGTTACTGCCATGAGCCTTCATTCCATAACTGATATCTCCTGCCTTGGAGTTTTCTTAACAAAACTTTGAGTTCTAATGCTCCATGTTCCGGTCTTTCTCCGATACACCTTGGTCTCGGGTATTGACGGCTTCCATAGTCTGCCAAGTTCCATAAGGGTAGCCTTCCTATACCAATTTGGAAATTCTTCAGAGCCTTCAAATGCTCCTAGTCTTCAGAGTCCTTAACCATTGTAGTTTCCATTATCATAATGCACGGTAAAATCCTCTTCATTCCGAATGGTCTTAGTTGTCCGATATCTTGTACTTCTTGAAGTGGTCTCATCAGCTGAATCTTCGTGTGGTCAAAAGGGAAAAGGGATATGGTCTCACTAAAGGGAATATTTGAATTAACTCAGAAGAGAAGAGAGGTACAAGATTCTTTTGAAAAGAAAAGTTTTAGAGAAAATCCTTCCTATGGGCTTGCCAGTTGCTAGGGTCACATCCTACAGTCAACATGTGCTCTGATACCATCTTGTAGCGACCCGACCCGAATGGATCAAGTCTCTGTGCTTAAGTGTCATCCCTGGATCGGTATGCTGACACACACAATACTCGAGGATTTATAACAGAGGTAAATCACATGTATAAAGTAACGTAAATACTATTACCTCAATCCAAATAGCGGAAGTAACAAGGTTGTGGATTCCCATCAACACCAACGGCAAAGTTGAGTGTAGAAATCGTAACCCTAACGTATCACTTACTCGACGTAAGAATCCTGCAACATGAAACGTTGCAGCCCGAAAACGGGTCAGTACATTGAATGTACTGGCAAATTCACACCATAGAGAAATGATGAACAAAGGCTATCACTACATGCATATATGGCTGGTGGAAAAGCTCTATGGTTATAATGTTTTTGCGAAAAGCCAATTTTTCCCTACTACAAAGGAATAAATTTTATTTAACTATCATGGTGGTTGTGAAACATTGAGATGGTTGACAGCATCTCAATCCCAATTAAGTATCATCATTAACCCAACAAGATTAATTAAAGTAACATGATGAGATCAACGGGATAATCCAAGAACTAGATACTCAAGATGTCCATAACCGGGGACACGGCTAACCATGATTAGTTTATACACTCTGCAGAGGTTTGCGCACTTTTCCCCACAAGACTCGATCGCCTCCGCTTGATTCTCGCACTGCATGATGTTTGAGAAACGGATGACCGAGACACAGTCTTTCAGGAACAATCACTCTTTACTCCGGGTGGACCGGTACACCTACTTTCCCCTACATCTGCTAGCCCACCTCTTCAAGAGATCATGTAACCTACTCAACTATGCTAGAGCCCATAATAGTTTGTGGCTGCACACGGAAGTTTCTACCATGAATAATCTTATGATCCCTTTGAGCCTGGGTGGCGGTCCTTATACAAACAGACAACACTGGGTTCTCCAGGTGCCTCAATCCACCCAGATGTGAGTTTTAGTTGCCACCTTAAGTAAACCATTATTAACAATCTCACATCTGTCATGAATTTCACTCAAACCCAATCCACGTCTACGAGCATAGCATGGCAATATAATAGCAACGTCCCAAGGGTTTGATAAACAAAACAGGTAATAGGTACTACCTCAACTACTTCCCAAAACCCACAATTTAATTAGATCCTAACCATGCAATGTTTGAGGATTGATCTAATGCAATAAAAACTGGGTATGGAAGGGTATGATCAAAGTGTTACTTGCCTGCAATGTTGATGAAGATGATTCGCACTCAAAACTCTTGATAGATCTACTCGTCACACTCCGTCAATCTATCGTAAGCAAGCAATAGTAACCACACATAAGCAATCACTCAAAAGATCGGGAAGAACGAAGAAGACAGTTCGGAAAACATCAAAACAAAGCAAATAACTCTTGCAGCATAAAACAATTTCTAACAGTCCCAAAATTATGTGAATTTGGCCTTATCAGAAAGTTTAAGTCAAGAGCTTCGATTTGCAAAAAGAATCAACCCAAACGGAGTTACGGAACTCAAGTTATGAACAAAAGAAGTTCTAATACAAATCTGTTTGAAATCAAATTTTAAAACTTTCAAAAACATGTTTAAGTTGTTTAACTGGATAGAGGGGATCGTAACGAAAAAGTGGGCGTTGGCTTCATGGAAAACGGAGGTAAGGATAAAAAGATATGATCAAAAGAAATTTGACTATGAAACAAATTTCGAAATTTGAAAATTAAAAAAAATTGATGTGACAGGTTCACTGGATAGGTGAAAACAAGACGAAACTATAGACGCTGGTTTCATCTAATTTGGATGAACGAGTAAAAAGTTCTATTTGAAAAATCAGGGCCAAGCTGTTTTACAGAAGAAAAAAAATAGCTACGGATAAAAGAATTCTAGATCTAACGTATAAATATACCTTTATAAGGTATAGAAAAGACGACTTCGGAGTGTGGAGACAACTTCCAAAAGTCCCGCCGGAGAGGAGAAATATATTTTTAGCTAGTCAAACCAAAATATTGATTTAACCCGCAATGGATAATTTTTGGAGGCTCTATGGGTCTATATTTATAGGTGGAAAAGAGGTTTAGGGGTTAAAGGCTAGGCAATGTGGGACTAAACGTAGACGAACAAATAAAATAAACGGGGAACGCATGGGCTAAAAGCACCACGGGCCGGCTGCGCGCGCACGCGTACACTGCAGTATTTTTTTTAACAAAAATCGGCCTAAGTAAAAAAAATAAAAAGGATGGCTGGGCCTGGCCCATTTAGGAGAGGGAAAAACAAATGAGGCGCCCGCTGCCACTATGGTACGCGTGTGGGCGGTAAATAACTATGGGCCGCATGTATAGTTTTTTTAAATAGAAACAGAAGGAAAACCGGATAAAGAAAATAAATTAAAATTTTATATAGGCATATTATATATCAAAATTTTCAAAAAAGATTTTCTACAACATGAACATTTTTGTAAAGTCAAATAAAGACCACAAAAATTCAAATAAATCAAACAGTGCTACTTCCTTAATAAAATCCAATAAAAATCATTTTAAAAATACCAAAATGATTTCAAATTTATATCTCTCCAATTTTCTGTTGTAGGGAATCAAGTTATCCTAATTTCTTTATATTTTATTTTTGGAGAAAAATAATTTGAATAAAACCCAAATAACTCCAAATTAAAATAATTTCCAAAAGGACTTGAATTTGATCCTTTGAAACTCCCAACTCATATTTCATATGTTTTGAAGAAGTCATTTTATCTTCGCTCGTGAAAATCATTGAGTTGCATAAAGTTTTAGGATTGGAAATATTCTCAGATGAAATTCAATTATTTTCAACACCCCTTGTCATTTAAATAAATGGAAGAAGTCATGTCATCTTCTCTCCAGGGTTTTGTGGTGAAAAGAATTTGAATTCATGGAGATCATAACAGCAAAAATGAAAGTTTGGGAAAGTCCTTTTATTCCCTCTCATTTAACTTTCAAAAAGTTTCGAATTCCACTCAATTTCACTCAATCAATCAAACAATCAATCCAATCTATCTGTTTATTATAACATTCCAAAATTTAGAATTTTGGGATGTTACACACTTGCCGGTAACGAGAATGAACAAGGTATAGGGATACCGACGATCGAATCTCGGGCAAGTATCATACCGATAGACAAAGGGAATTGTATACGGGATTGATTGAATCCCCGACATCGTGGTTCATCCGATGAGATCATCATGGAACATGTGGGAGCCAACATGGGTATCTAGATCCCGCTGTTGGTTATTGGCCGGAGAGATGTCTCGGTCATGTCTGCATGGTTCCCGAACCCGTAGGGTCTACACACTTAAGGTTCGATGATGCTAGGGTTATAGGGAAAGTATGTACGTGGTTACTGAATGTTGTTCGGAGTCTCGGATGAGATCTCGGATGTCACGAGGAGTTCCGGAATGGTCCGGAGGTAAAAAATGATATATAGGAAGTGATGATTTGGACACCGGAAGTGTTCCGGGCATCACCGGTAATGTACCGGGACCACCGGAAGGGCTCCGGGGGTCCACCGGGAGGGGCCACCTGCCCCGGAGGCGTGCATGGAACAAGAGTGGGAAGGGACCAGCCCCTGAGTGGGCTGGAGCGCCTCCCACCAAGGCCCAAGGCGCAGCAAAGGGGAGAGGGGGAAAACCCTAGGCACAGATGGGCCTAAGGCCCACCCTAGGGCGCGCCCCCTCTCTCCCCCTCTTGGCCGCCCCCTCCATCCCATCTAGGGCTGCCACCCCCCTTAGGGTGGGAACCCTAGAGGGGGCGCACCCCCCTCTCCTCCTCCTATATATAGTGGGGGTTTTGGGGCTGCCATAGACGAACGTCTCTCTCTCTCTTGGCGCAGCCCTACCTCTCCACCTCCTCGTCTCTCGTAGTGCTTGGCGAAGCCCTGCTGGAGAACCATGCTGTTCCACCACCACCACGCCGTCATGCTGCTGCTGGAGTTGTCTTCCCCAACCTCTCCCTCCTCCTTGCTGGATCAAGGCGCGGGAGACGTCACCGGGCTGCACATGTGTTGAACGCGGAGGCGCCGTTGTTCGGCGCTTAGATCGGAATCGACCGCGATCTGAATTGCTGCGTGTACGACTCCACCAACCGCGTTCTTGCAACACTTCCGCATCACGATCTTCAAGGGTATGAAGATGTACTCCCCTCTCTCTCGTTGCTAGTCTCTCCATAGATTGATCTTGGTGATGCGTAGAAAACTTTTGATTTCTGCAACGATCCCCAACAGTGGTATCAGAGCTAGGTCTATGCGTAGTTTCTATGGACAAGTAGAACACAAGTTGTTGTGGGCGTCGATTTTTTCAATTTACTTGCCGTTACTAGTCTTATCTTGATTCGGCATCATCGTGGGATGAAGCGACCCGGACGGACCTTACACGTACGCTTACGTGAGACAGGTTCCACCGACTGACATGCACTAGTTGCATAAGGTGGCTAGCGGGTGTCTGTCTCTCCCACTTTAGTCGGATCGGATTCGATGAAAAGGGTCCTTATGAAGGGTAAATAGAAATTGGCATATCACGTTGTGGTTTTGGCGTAGGTAAGAAACGTTCTTGCTAGAAACCTATAGCAGCCACGTAAAAACTTGCAACAACAATTAGAGGACGTCTAACTTGTTCTTGCAGCATATGCCATGTGATGTGATATGGCCAAAAGGATGTGTTGAATGATATATGTGATGTATGAGATTGATCATGTTCTTGTAATAGGAATCACGACTTGCATGTCGATGAGTATGACAACCGGCAGGAGCCATAGGAGTTGTCTTAATTTATTGTATGACCTGCGTGTCAATGAAAATGCCATGTAATTACTTTAGTTTATTGCTATCCGTTAGCCATAGTAGTAGAAGTAACAGTTGGCGAGACAACTTCATGAAGACACGATGATGGAGATCATGGTGTCATGCCGGTGACGATAATGATCATGGCGCCCCAAAGATGGAGATCAAAAGGAGCAAAATGATATTGGCCATATCATGTCACTATTTGATTGGATGTGATGTTTATCATGTTTTTACATCTTATTTGCTTAGAACGACGGTAGCTTAAATAAGATGATCCCTCGCTAAAATTTCAAGAAAGTGTTCCCCCTAACTGTGTACCATTGCGAAGGTTCGTTGTTTCGAAGCACCACGTGATGATCGGGTGTGATAGATTCTAACATTCGAATACAACGGGTGTAAGCCAGATTTACACATGCAAAACACTTAGGTTGACTTGACGAGCCTAGCATGTACAGACATGGCCTCGAAACACGAGAGACCGAAAGGTCGAACATGAGTCGTATAGTAGATATGATCAACATGGAGATGTTCACCGTTGATGACTAGTCCGTCTCACGTGATGATCAGACACGGCCTAGTCGATTCGGATCATGTATCACTTAGATGACTAGAGGGATGTCTATCTAAGTGGGAGTTCATTAAATAATTTGATCAGATGAACTTAATTATCATGAACTTAGTCTAAAAATCTTTACAATATGTCTTGTAGATCAAATGGCCCACGCTAATGTTGCCCTCAACTTCAACGCGTTCCTAGAGAAAACCAAGCTGAAAGACGATGGTAGCAACTATACGGATTGGGTCCGTAACTTGAGGATCATCCTCATAGCTGCCAAGAAGGCATATGTCCTTGAAGCACCGCTAGGTGAAGCACCCATTTTCCCAGCAACTCAAGACGTTATGAACGCCTGGCAGTCACGTAGTGATGATTAGTCCCTGGTTCAGTGCGGCATGCTTTACAGCTTAGAACCGGGGCTCCAAAAGCGTTTTGAGCAGCACGGAGCATATGAGATGTTCCAAGAGCTGCAAATGGTTTTCCAAGCTCATCCCGGGTCGAGAGATATGAAGTCTCCGACAAGTTCTACAGTTGTAAGATGGAGGAAAACAATTCTGTCAGCGAGCATATACTCAAAATGTCTGGGTTGCACAACCGCTTGTCTTAGCTGGGAGTTAATCTCCTGGATGACTGGGTCATTGACAGGATCCTCCAGTCTCTTCCACCTAGCTACAAAAGCTTTGTGATGAACTACAATATGCAAGGGATGGAGAAGTCCATTCCTGAGTTATATTCAATGCTGAAATCAGCGGAGGTGGAGATCAAAAAGGAACATTAAGTGTTGATGGTGAATAAGACCACTAGTTTCAAGAAGGGCAAGGGTAAGAATAACTTCAAGAAGGACGGCAAGGGAGTTGCCGCGCCCGGTAAATCAGTTGTCGGGAAGAAGCCAAAGAATGGACCGAAGCCCGACACTCAGTGCTTTTATTGCAAGGGAAATGGTCACTGGAAGCGGAACTGCCCCAAGTACTTAGCGGATAAGAAGGCCGGCAATAACAAAGGTATATATGATATACATGTTATTGATGTGTACCTTACCAGCACTCGTAGTAGCTCCTAGGTATTTGATACCGGTGCGGTTGCTCATATTTGTAACTCAAAACAGGAGCTGTGGAATAAGCGGAGACTGGCGAAGGACGAGGTGACGATGCACGTCGGGAATGGTTCCAAGGTCGATGTGATCGCCGTCGGCACGCTACCTCGACATTTACCTACGGGATTAGTTTTAAACCTCAATAATTGTTATTTAGTACCAGCTTTGAGCATGAACATTGTATCTGGATCTCATTTAATGCAAGATGGCTACTCATTTAAATCTGAGAATAATGGTTGTTCTATTTATATGAGAGATATGTTTTATGGTCATGCCCCGCTGGTCAATGGTTTATTCTTATTGAATCTCGAACGTGATGTTACACATATTCATAGTGTGAATGCCAAAAGATGTAAGGTTAATAATGATAGTCCCACATACTTGTGGCACTGCCGCCTTGGTCACATTGTTGTCAAACGCATGAAGAAACTCCATGCAGATGGACTTTTGGAGTCTCTTGATTATGAATCATTTGACACGTGCGAACCATGCCTCATGGGAAAAATGACCAAGACTCCGTTCTCCGGAACAATGGAGCGAGCAACCAACTTATTGGAAATCATACATACTGATGTGTGCGGTCCAATGAGCGTTGAGGCTCGCGGTGGCTATCGTTATGTTCTCACCCTCACTGATGACTTAAGTAGATATGGGTATGTCTACTGAATGAAACACAAGTCTGAGACCTTTGAAAAGTTCAAGGAATTTCAGAGTGAGGTTGAGAATCAACGTGATGGGAAAATAAAGTTCTTACGATCAGATTGTGGAGGGGAATATTTGAGTCACGAATTTGGCACGCACTTAAGGAAATGTGGAATTGTTTCACAACTCACGCCGCCAGGAACACCTCAGCGTAATGGTGTGTCCAAACGTCGTAATCGCACTCTATTGGATATGGTGCGATCTATGACGTCTCTTACCGATCTACCGCTATCATTTTGGGGTTATGCTTTAGAGACTGCCGCATTCACTTTAAATAGGGCTCCGTCAAAATCCGTTGAGACGACACCGTATGAATTATGGTTTGGGAAGAAACCTAAGCTGTCGTTTCTGAAAGTTTGGGGATGCGATGCTTATGTCAAGAAAATTCAACCTGAAAAGCTCGAACCCAAGTCGGAAAAATGCATCTTCATAGGATACCCTAAGGAAACTATTGGGTATACCTTCTACCACAGATCCGAAGGCAAGATCTTTGTTGCCAAGAATGTATCCTTTCTAGATAAAGAGTTTCTCTCGAAAGAAGTAACTGGGAGGAAAGTAGAACTTGATGAGGTACTGCCTCTTGAACCGGAAAGTAGCGCAACTCAGGAAAATGTTTCTGTGGTGCCTGCACCGATTAGAGAGGAAGTTAATGATGATGATCATGAAACTTTGGATCAAGGTACTACTGACCTTCGTAGGTCCACGAGGACACGTTCCGCACCACAGTGGTACAGCAACCCTGTCCTGGAAATCATGTTGTTAGAAAACGGTGAACCTTCGAACTATGAAGAAGCGATGGTGGGCCCGGATTCCAACAAATGGCTTGAAGCCATGAAATCCGAGATAGGATTGATGTCTACTACGCAACCTTCTTCTTGCAGACATTGTTGGGCCTCCAAGTGCAGAGGTTTGTAGGACAGTAGCAAATTTCCCTCAAGTGGATGACCTAAGGTTTATCAATCCGTGGGAGGCGTAGGATGAGATGGTCTCTCTCAAACAACCCTGCAACCAAATAACAAAGAGTCTCTTGTGTCCCCAACACACCCAATACAATGGTAAATTGTATAGGTGCACTAGTTCGGCAAAGAGATGGTGATACAAGTGCAATATGGATGGTAGATATAGGTTTTTGTAATCTGAAAATATAAAAACAGCAGGGTAACTAATGATAAAAGTGAGCACAAACGGTATTGCAATGCTAGGAAACAAGGCCTAGGGTTCATACTTTCACTAGTGCAAGTTCTCTCAACAATAATAACATAATTGGATCATATAACTATCCCTCAACATGCAACAAAGAGTCACTCCAAAGTCACTAATAGCGGAGAACAAACGAAGAGATTATTGTAGGGTACGAAACCACCTCAAAATTATTCTTTCTGATCGATCTATTCAAGAGTTCGTAGTAAAATAACACGTAGCTATTCTTTCCGTTCGATCTATCATAGAGTTCGTACTAGAATAACACCTTAAGACACTAATCAACCAAAACCCTAATGTCCTAGATACTCCAATGTCACCTCAAGTATCCGTGGGTATGATTATACGATATGCATCACACAATCTCAGATTCATCTATTCAACCAACACAAAGAACTTCAAAGAGTGCCCCAAAGTTTCTACCGGAGAGTCAAGACGAAAACGTGTGCCAACCCCTATGCATAAGTTCACGAGGTCATGGAACTCGCAAGTTGATCACCAAAACATACATCAAGTGGATCACGTGATATCCCATTGTCACCACAGATAAGCACATGCAAGACATACATCAAGTGTTCTCAAATCCTTAAAGACTCAATTCGATAAGATAACTTCAAAGGGAAAACTCAATCCATTAAAAGAGAGTAGAGGGGGAGAAACATCATAAGATCCAACTATAATAGCAAAGCTCGCGATACATCAAGATTGTACCACCTCAAGAACACGAGAGAGAGAGAGAGATCAAACACATAGCTACCGGTACATACCCTCAGCCCCGAGGGTGAACTAATCCCTCCTTGTCATGGAGAGCGCCGGGATGATGAAGATGGCCACCGGTGAGGGTTCCCCCCTTCGGCAGGGTGCCAGAACAGGGTCCCGATTGGTTTTTGGTGGCTACAGAGGCTTGCGGCGGCGGAACTCCCGATCTATTATGTTCCCGAAGGTTTTCAGGGTATATGGACATATATAGGCGAAAGAAGTCGATCAGGGGAGCCACGAGGGGCCCACAAGGGTGGGGGGCACGCCCAGGGGGTAGGGCGCGCCTCCCTGCCTCCTGGCTTCCTCGAAGCTTCCCTGACGTCTACTCCAAGTCACCTGGATTGCTCCCGTTCCAAAAATAACTCTCCCGAAGGTTTCATTCCATTTGGACTCCGTTTGATATTCCTTTTCTTCGAAACACTGAAATAGGCAAGAAAACAACATTTTGGGCTGGGCCTCCGGTTAATAGTTTAGTCCCAAAAATAATATAGAAGTGTATAATAAAGCCCATAAACATCCAAAACAGGTAATATAATAGCATGGAATAATCAAAAATTATAGATACGTTGGAGACAAATCAAGGATCCATGTATTAAAACGAAGTATGGACTTTGACAGACTTGCCCGATGATCGGCAAGCCATAGAGAATAAATGGATCTTTAAGAAGAAGACTGACGCGGATGGTAATGTGACCATCTATAAGACTCGTCTTGTCGCTAAGGGTTAGCGGCAAGTTCAAGGGGTTGACTACGATGAGACCTTCTCACCCGTAGCGAAGCTGAAGTCCGTCCGAATCATCTTAGCAATTGCCGCATTCTATGACTATGAGATATGGCAAATGGACGTCAAAAACGGCATTCCTTAATGGTTTCCTTAAGGAAGAATTGTATATGATGCAGCCGGAAGGTTTTGTCGATCCTAAGAATGCTGACAAGGTAAGCAAGCTCTAGCGCTCAATCTATGGGCTGGTGCAAGCATCTCGGAGTTGAAACATTCGCTTTGATGAGATGATCAAAGCGTTTGGGTTTACGCAAACTCATGGAGAAGGCTGTGTTTACAAGAAAGTGAGTGGGAGCTCTGTAGCATTTCTCATATTAGATGTGGATGACATACTATTGATGGGAAATGATATAGAATTTTTGGAAAGCATATAGGCCTACTTGAATAAGTGTTTTTCAATGAAGGACCTTGGAGAAGCTGCTTACATATTAGGCATCAAGATCTATAGAGATAGATCGAGACGCCTCATTGGTCTTTCATAAAGCACATACCTTGACAAGATATTGAAGAAGTTTAATATGGATCAGTCCAAGAAGGGGTTCTTGCCTGTATTGCAAGGTGTGAGATTGAGCACGGCTCAATGCCCGACCACGGCAGAAGATAGAGAAAAGATGAGTGTCATCCCCTATACCTCAGCCATAGGGTCTATTATGTATGCCATGCTGTGTACCAGACCTGATGTGAACCTTGCCGTAAGTTTGGTAGGAAGGTACCAGAGTAATCCCGGCATGGAACACTGGACAGCGGTCAAGAATATCCTGAAGTACCTGAAAAGGACTAAGGATATGTTTCTCGTTTATGGAGGTGACGAAGAGCTCGTCGTAAAGGGTTACGTCGATGCTAGCTTCGACACAGATCTGGATGACTCTAAGTCACAAACCGGATACGTGTATATTTTGAATGGCGGGGCAGTCAGCTGGTGCAGTTGCAAGCAAAGCGTCGTGGCGGGATCTACATGTGAAGCGGAGTACATAGCTGCCTCAGAGGCAGCACAGGAAGCAGTCTGGATGAAGGAGTTCATCACCGACCTAGGAGTTATTCCCAATGCATCGGGCCCAATGACTCTCTTCTGTGACAACACTGGAGCTATTGCCCTTGCCAAGGAGCCCAGGTTTCACAAGAAGACCAGGCATATCAAGTGTCGCTTCAACTCCATTCGTGAATATATTCAAGATGGAGACATAGATATTTGTAAAGTACATACGGATCTGAATGTCGCAGATCCGTTGACTAAACCTCTTCCACGAGCAAAACATGATCAACACCAGAATTTTATGGGTGTTCGATTCATCACGATGTAACTAGATTATTAAATCTAGTGCAAGTCGGAGACTGTTGGAAATATGCCCTAGAGGCAATAATAAAGTGGTTATTATTACATTTCCTTGTTCATGATTATTGTCTATTGTTCATGCTATAATTGTGTTATCCGGCAATCGTAATGCATGTGTGAATATATAGACCACAACATGTCCCTAGTGAGCCTCTAGTTGACTAGCTCGTTGATCAGTAGATGCTTACGGTTTCCTGACCATGGACATTGGATGTCGTTGATAACGGGATCACATCATTAGGAGAATGATCTGATGGACAAGACCCAATCGTAAGCATAGCACAAGATCGTGTAGTTCGTCTGCTAAAGCTTTTCTAATGTCAATATCATTTCCTTAGACCATGAGATTGTGCAACTCCCGGATACCGTAGGAATGCTTTGGGTGTGCCAAACCTCACAACGTAACTGGGTGGCTATAAAGGCACACTACGGGTATCTCTGAAAGTATCTGTGTGGTTGGCACGAATCGAGACTGGGATTTGTCACTCCGTGTGACAAAGAGGTATCTCTGGGCCCACTCGGTAGGACATCATCATAATGAGCTCAATGTGACCAAGGACTTGATCACGGGATGATGTGTTACGAACGAGTAAAGAGACTTGCCGGTAACGAGATTGAACCAGGTATAGGGATACCGACGATCGAATCTCGGGCAAGTATCATACCGGTAGACAAAGGGAATTGTATACGGGATTGATTGAATCCCCGACATCGTGGTTCATCCGATGAGATCATCGTGGAATATGTGGGAGCCAACATGGGTATCCAGATCCCGCTGTTGGTTATTGGCCGGAGAGATGTCTCGGTCATGTCTGCATGGTTCCCGAACCCGTAGGGTCTACACACTTAAGGTTCAACGACGCTAGGGTTATAGGGAAAGTATGTACGTGGTTACCGAATGTTGTTCGGAGTCCCGGATGACATCCCGGACGTCACGAGGAGTTCCGGAATGGTCAGGAGGTAAGAAGATATATAGGAAGTGAGGATTTGGACACCAGAAGTGTTCCGGGCATCACCGGTAATGTACCGGGACCACCGGAAGGGTTCCGGGGGTCCACCGGGAGGGGCCACCTGCCCCGTAGGCGTGCATGGGCCAAGAGTGGTAAGGGACCAGCCCCTGAGTGGGCAGGTGCGCCTCCCACCAAGGCCCAAGGCGCAACAAAGGGGAGAGGGAGAAAACCCTAGGCGCAGATGGGCCTAAGGCCCACACTAGGGCGCGCCCCCCTCTCTCCCCCTCTTGGCCACCCCCTCCATCCCATCTAGGGCTGTGCTACCTCTTGAGCACTGCGTTGGTTTTCCCTTGAAGAGGAAAGGGTGATGCAGCAATGTAGCGTAAGTATTTCCCTCAGTTTTTGAGAACCAAGGTATCAATCCAGTAGGAGGCCACGCACGAGTCCCTCGCACCTACACGAACAAATAAATCCTCGCAACCAACGCAATAAAGGGGTTGTCAATCCCTTCACGGTCACTTACGAGAGTGAGATCTGATAGATATGATAAGATAATATTTTTGGTATTTTTATGATAATGATGCAAAGTAAAGAAAACAAAATAAAAACAGCGCCAGAAATAGCTTGTTGTTGAGAGATTAATATGATGGAAAATAGACCCGGGGGCCATAGGTTTCACTAGTGGCTTCTCTCAAGAGCATAAGTATTATGGTGGGTGAACAAATTACTGTTGAGCAATTGACAGAATTGAGCATAGTTATGAGAATATCTAGGTATGATCATGTATATAGTCATCACGTCCGAGACATGTAGACCGACTCCTGCCTGCATCTACTACTATTACTCCACACATCGACCGCTATCCAGCATGCATCTAGAGTATTAAGTTCATAAGAACAGAGTAACGCTTTAAGTAAGATGACGTGATGTAGAGGGATAAAATCATGCAATATGATATAAACCCCATCTTGTTATCCTTGATGGCAACAATACAATACGTGCCTTGCTGCCCCTACTGTCACTGGGAAAGGACACCGCAAGATTGAACCCAAAGCTAAGCACTTCTCCCATTGCAAGAAAGATCAATCTAGTAGGCCAAACCAAACTGATAATTCGAAGAGACTTGCAAAGATAACCAATCATACATAAGAGAATTTAGAGAAGATTCAAATATTGTTCATAGATAAACTTGATCATAAACCCACAATTCATCGGTCTCAACAAACACACCGCAAAAGAAGATTACATCGAATAGATCTCCACAAGAGAGGGGGAGAACATTGTATTGAGATCCAAAAAGAGAGAAGAAGCCATCTAGCTAATAACTATGGACCCGAAGGTCTGAGGTAAACTACTCACACATCATCGGAGAGGCCATGGTGTTGATGTAGAAGCCCTCCGTGATCGATGCCCCCTCCGGCGGAGCTCCGGAAAAGGCCCCAAGATGGGATCTCACGGGTACAGAAGGTTGCGGTGGTGGAATTAGGTTTTTGGCTCTGTATCTGGTAGTTTGGGGGTACGTAGGTATATATAGGAGGAAGAAGTACATCGGTGGAGCAATGTGGGGCCCACGAGGGTGGAGGGCGCGCCTTGGGGGGGTAGGCGCGCCCCCTACCTCGTGCCTTCCTGGTTGATGTCTTGACGTAGGGTCCAAGTCCTCTGGATCACGTTTGTTCCGAAAATCACGTTTCCGAAGGTTTCATTCCGTTTGGACTCCGTTTGATATTCTTTTTCTGCGAAAATCTGAAATAGGCAAAAAACAGCAATTCTGGGTTGGGCCTCCGGTTAATAGGTTAGTCCCAAAAATAATATAAAAGTGTATAATAAAGCCCAATAATGTCCAAAGCAGAATATAATATAGCATGGAACAATAAAAAATTATAGATACGTTGGAGACGTATCGAGCATCCCCAAGCTTAATTCCTGCTCGTCCTCGAGTAGGTAAATGATAAAAACAGAATTTGTGATGTGGAATGCTACTTGGCATAATTTCAATGTAATTCTTCTTAATTGTGGTATGAATATTCAGATCCGAAAGATTCAAGATAAAAGTTCATATTGACATAAAAATAATAATACTTCAAGCATACTAACTAAGCAATTATGTCCTCTCAAAATAACATGGCCAAAGAAAGTTCATCCCTACAAAATCATATAGTTTAGTCATGCTCCATTTCCGTCACACAAGAATGCTCTCATCATGCACAACCCCGATGACAAGCCAAGCAATTGTTTCATACTTTAGTAATCTCAAACTTTTTCAACCTTCACACAATACATGAGCGTGAGCCATGGATATAGCACTATGCGTGGAATAGAATATAATGATGGGGGTTATGTGGAGAAGACAAAAATGGAGAAAGTCTCACATCAACGAGGCTAATCAATGAGCTATGGAGATGCCAATCGACTGATGTTAATGCAAGGAGTAGGGATTGCCATGCAACAGATGCACTAGAGCTATAAATGCATGAAAGCTCAACAAAAGAAACTAAGTGGGTGTGCATCCAACTTGCTTGCTCACGAAGACCTAGGGAATTTGAGGAAGCCCATTGTTGGAATATACAAGCCAAGTTCTATAATGAAAAATTCCCACTAGTATATGAAAGTGACAAAACAAGAGACTCTCTATCATGAAGATTATGGTGCTACTTTGAAGCACAAGTGTGGTAAAAATGATAGTAACATTGTCCCTTCTCTCTTTTTCTGTCATATTTTTTTTGGGGCTTCTTTTTTTATGGCCTTTCTCTCTCTTTTTTTTTATTTTTTTCCTCACTTGGGACAATGCTCTAGAAAATGATGATCATCACACTTCTATTTATTTACAATTCAATGATTACAACTCGATACTAGAACAAAGTATGACTCTATATGAATGCCTCCGGCGGTGTACTGGGATATGCAATGAATCAAGAGTGACATGTATAAAAGAATTATGAATTGTGGCTTTGCCACAAATACTATGTCAACTACATGATCATGCAAAGCAATATCACAATGATGAACGTGTCATGATAAACAGAACGGTGGAAAGTTGCATGGCAATATATCTCGGAATGGTTATGGAAATGCCACAATAGGTAGGTATGGTGGCTGTTTTGAGGAATATACAAGGAGTTTTATGTGTGAAAGAGCGTATCATATCACGGGGTTTGGATGCACCGGCGAAGTTTCAACCAACTCTCAATGTGAGAAAGGGCAATGCACGGTACCGAATAGGCTAGCAATGATGGAAGGGTAAAAGTGTGTATAATCCATGGACTCAACATTAGTCATAAAGAACTCACATACTTATTGCAAAAATATACAAGTCATCAAAAACCAAGCACTACGCGCATGCTCCTAGGGGGATAGATTGGTAGGAAAAGACCATCGCTCGTCCTCGACCGCCACTCGTAAGGAGGACAATCAAAGAACACTTCATGTTTCAAATTTGTTACATAACGTTTACCATACGTGCATGCTACAGGACTTGCAAACTTCAACACAAGTATTTCTCAAATTCACAACTACTCAACTAGCACAACTTTAATATCACTACCTCCATATCTCGAAATAATCATCAAGCATCAAACTTCTCTTAGTATTCAACACACTCATAAGAAAGTTTTTACTAGTCTTGAATACCTAGCATATTAGGATTAAGCAAATTACCATGCTGTTTAAGACTCTCAAAATAATATAAGTGAAGCATGAGAGAACAATAGTTTCTATAAAACAAATGCACCACCTTGCTCTAAAAGATATAAGTGAAGCACTAGAGCAAAAACTATATAGCTCAAAAGATTTAAGTGAAGCTCATAGAGTATTCTAATAAATTCTGAATCATGTGTGTCTCTCTCAAAAGGTGTGTACAGCAAAGATGATTGTGGCAAACTAACAAACAAAGACTCAAATCATACAAGACGCTCCAAGCAAAACACATATCATGTGGTGAATAAAAAATATAGCTCCAAGTAAGTTACCGATGGAAGTAGACGAAAGAGGGGATGCCTTCCGGGGCATCCCCAAGCTTAGGATCTTGCCACTCCTTGTTCCATAATCCATCAAATCTTTTACCCAAAACTTAAAAACTTCACAACACAAAACTTAACAGAAAATCTCGTGAGCTCCGTTAGAGAAAGAAAACAAAACACCACTTCAAGGTACTGTAATGAACTCATTATTAGTTTATATTGGTGTTAAACCTACTGTATTCCAACTTCTCTATGGTTTATAAACTATTTTACTAGCCATAGATTCATCAAAATAAGCAAACAACACACAAAAAACAGAATCTGTCAAAAACAGAACAGTCTGTAGTAATCTGTAACTAACGCAAACTTTTGGAACTCCAAAACTTCAGCCAAAATAGGAAGACCTAGAAAATTTGTTTATTGATCATCAGCAATTGGAATCAATATTTTATCACATTCTGGTGATTTTTAACAATTATTTTTGTGAACAGAAAGTTTCTGCAATTTTCAGCAAGATCAAATAACTATCATCCAAGAAGATCCTATAGGTTTAAGTTGGCACAAACACTAATTAAAACATAAAAACACATCTAACCAGAGGACAGATCAAATATTTATTCCTAAACAGAAGCAAAAACTGAAAAAACTAAAAATAAAATTGGGTTGCCTCCCAACAAGCGATATCGTTTAACGCCCCTAGCTAGGCATAAAAGCAAGGATAGATCTAGGTATTGCCATCTTTGGTAGGCAATCCATAAGTGGCTCTCATAATAGATTCATAAGGTAATTTTATTTTCTTTCTAGGGAAGTGTTCCATGCCTTTCCTTGACGGAAATTGGAATCTAATATTCCCTTCCTTCATATCAATAATTGCACCAATCGTTCTAAGGAAAGGTCTACCAAGAATAATAGGACATGAAGGATTGCAATCTATATCAAGAACAATAAAATCTATAGGCACATAATTCCTATTTGCAACAATAAGAACATCATTAATTCTTCCCATAGGTTTCTTAATAGTGGAATCCGCAAGGTGCAAGTTTAAAGAGCAATCATGAAAATCACGGAAACCAAGCAAATCGCACAAAGTCTTTGGAATCGTGGAAACACTAGCACCCAAATCACACAAAGCATAGCATTCATGATATCTAAACTTTATTTTAATAGTAGGTTCCCACTCATCATAAAGTTTTCTAGGGATAGAAACTTCCAACTCAAGTTTTTCTTCATAAGATTGCATCAAAGCATCAACGATATGTTTAGTAAAAGCTTTATGTTGACTATAAGCACGTGGAGAATTTAGCACGGATTGCAACAAGGAAATACAATCTATCCAAGAGCAATTATCATAATTAAATTCCTTGAAATCCAAAATAGTGGGTTCATTAATATCTAGAGTTTCGATCTCTTCAATCCCACTTTTACCAATTTTTGCATCAAGATCTAAAAACTCAGAATTTTTGGAACGCCTTCTAGGTAAAGGTGGATCATATTCAGTCCCATCATTATCAAGATTCATATTGCAAAACAAAGATTTAATAGGGGACACATCAATAACTTTTAGATCTTCATCTTTATTTTCATAGAAATTAGAAGAACACGCTTTCACAAAGCAATCTTTCTTAGCACGCATCCTAGCAGTTCTTTCTTTGCACTCATCAATGGAAATTCTCATGGATTTGAGAGACTCATTGATATCATGCTTAGGAGGAATAGATCTAAGTTTCAAAGAATCAACATCAAGAGAAATTCTATCAATGTTCCTAGCCAATTCATCAACTTTAAGCAATTTTTCTTCAAGCAAAGCATTGAAATTCTTTTGCGAATTCATAAATTCCTTAACACTAGTCTCAAATTCAGAGTTCATCTTATTAAAATTTCCATAAGAATTGTTGTAGGAATTACCATAATTATTCGAGGAATTACTAGGATAAGGCCTAGGATTAAAGTTTCCTCTATACGCGTTGTTACCAAAATTATTCCTACCAACAAAATTCACATCCATAGATTCATTATTATTCTCAATCAAAGTAGACAAAGGCATATCATTAGGATCAGAAGAAACACTCTTAGTAACAAATAATTTCATAAGTTCATCCATCTTTCCACTCAAAACATTAATTTCTTCTATCACATGCACTTTTTTATTAGTAGATCTTTCAGTGTGCCATTGAGAATAATTAACCATAATATTATCTAGGAGTTTAGTGGCTTCTCCTAAAGTGATTTCCATAAAAGTGCCTCCCGCGGCCGAATCTAAAAGATTTCTAGAAGCAAAATTCAATCTGGCATAAAAATTTTGTATGATCATCCATAAATTCAAACCATGTGTAGGACAATTACGTATCATTAATTTCGTCCTCTCCCAAGATTGTGCAACATGTTCATGATCAAGTTGCTTAAAATTCATAATATTGTTTCTAAGAGAGATGATCTTAGCGGGAGGAAAATACTTAGAGATAAAAGCATCTTTGCACTTATTCCAAGAATCAATACTATTTTTAGGCAAAGACGAAAACCAAGCTTTAGCACGATCTCTAAGCGAAAAAGGAAATAGCTTCAATTTAAAAATATCATTATCCACATATTTCTTCTTTTGCATATCACACAAATCAACGAAGCTATTTAGATGGGTAGCGGCATCTTCACTAGGAAGGCCGGCGAATTAATCTTTCATGACAAGATTCAACAAAGCAGCATTGATTTCCCAAGATTCAGTATCGGTAAGAGGAGCAATCGGAGTGATAAGAAAATCATTGTTGTTGGTATTGGTGAAGTCACACAATTTGGTATTATCTTGAGCCATCGTGACAAACAAGCAATCCAACACACGAGCAAACAAGAAGCGAGCAAGGAAAAGGCGAACGGAAAAGAGAGGGCGAGTAAAACGGCAAGGGTGAAGTGGGGGAGAGGAAAGCGAAATGGCAAATAATGTAATGCGGGAGATAAGGGTTTGTGATGGGTATTTGGTATGTAGACTTTTGCATAGACTCCCCGGCAACGGCGCCAGAAATCCTTCTTGCTACCTCTTGAGCATTGCATTGGTTTTCCCTTGAAGAGGAAAGGGTGATGCAGCAAAGTAGCGTAAGTATTTCCCTCAGTTTTTGAGAACCAAGGTATCAATCCAGTAGGAGGCCACGCACGAGTCCCTCGCACCTACTCAACCAAATAAATCCTCGCAACCAACGCAATAAAGGGGTTGTCAATCCCTTCACGGTCACTTATGAGAGTCAGATCTGATAGATATGATAAGATAATATTTTTGGTATTTTTATGATAAAGATGCAAAGTAAAGAAAACAAAATAAAAACAGCGCCAGAAATAGCTTGTTGTCGGGAGATTAATATGATGGAAAATAGACCCGGGGGCCATAGGTTTCACTAGTGGCTTCTCTCAAGAGCATAAGTATTACGGTGGGTGAACAAATTACTGTTGAGCAATTGACAGAATTGAGCATAGTTATGAGAATATCTAGGTATGATCATGTATATAGGCATCACGTCCGAGACAAGTAGACCGTCTCCTGCCTGCATCTACTACTATTACTCCACACATCGACCGCTATCCAGCATGCATCTAGAGTATTAAGTTCATAAGAACAGAGTAACGCTTTAAGCAAGATGACATGATGTAGAGGGATAAACTCATGCAATACGATATAAACCCCATCTTGTTATCCTCGATGGCAACAACACAATACGTGCCTTGCTGCCCCTACTGTCACTGGGAAAGGACACCGCAAGATTGAACCCAAAGCTAAGCACTTCTCCCATTGCAAGAAAGATCAATCTAGTAGGCCAAACCAAACTGATAATTCGAAGAGACTTGCAAAGATAACCAATCATACATAAAAGAATTCAGAGAATATTCAAATATTGTTCATAGATAAACTTGATCATAAACCCACAATTCATCGGTCTCAACAAACCCACCGCAAAAGAAGATTACATCGAATAGATTTCCACAAGAGAGGGGGAGAACATTGTATTGAGATCCAAAAAGAGAGAAGAAGCCATCTAGCTAATAACTATGGACCCGAAGGTCTGAGGTAAACTACTCACACATCATCGGAGAGGCCATGGTGTTGATGTAGAAGCCCTCCGTGATCGATGCCCCCTCCGGCGGAGCTCCGGAAAAGGCCCCAAGATGGGATCTCACGGGTACAGAACGTTGCGACGGTGGAATTATGTTTTTGGCTCCGTATCTGGTAGTTTGGGGGTACGTAGGTATATATAGGAGGAAGAAGTACGTCGGTGGAGCAACGTGGGGCCCATGAGGGTGGAGGGCGCGCCCTGGGGGGTAGGCGTGCCCCCCTACCTCGTGCTTTCCTGGTTGATGTCTTGACGTAGGGTCCAAGTCCTTTGGATCACGTTCGTTCCGAAAATCACGTTCCCGAAGGTTTCATTCCGTTTGGACTCCGTTTGATATTCTTTTTCTGCGAAACTCTGAAATAGGCAAAAAACAGCAATTCTGGGCTGGGCCTCCGGTTAATAGGTTAGTCCCAAAAATAATATAAAAGCGTATAATAAATCCCAATAATGTCCAAAACAGAATATAATATAGCATGGAACAATCAAAATTTATAGATACGTTGGAGACGTATCAGGCTGTCACCCCCTTAGGGTGGGAACCCTAGAGGGGGCGCACCCCCTCTCCTCCTCCTATATATAGTGGGGGTTTTGGGGCTGCCATAGACGAACGTCTATCGCTCTCTCTCTTGGTGCAGCCCTACCTCTCCACCTCCTCGTCTCTCGTAGTGCTTGGCGAAGCCCTGCTGGAGAACCACGCTGCTCCACCACCACCACGCCGTCGTGCTGCTGCTGGAGGTTTCTTCCCCAACATCTCCCTCATCCTTGCTGGATCAAGGCGCGGGAGACGTCACCGGGCTGCACATGTGTTGAACGCGCCGTTGTTCGGTGCTTAAATCGGAATCGACCGCGATCTGAATCGCTGCGTGTACGACTCCACCAACCGCGTTCTAGCAACGCTTCCGCATCACGATCTTCAAGGGTATGGAGATGTACTCCCTTCTCTCTTGTTGCTAGTCTCTCCATAGATTGATCTTGGTGATGCGTAGAAATTTTTTGATTTCTGCAATGATCCCCAACAATACGTCCTTAGGTGTATCATTTACCCCCGTGGGACATGTGTCGCACCCATGAGGCGGCTGGTGGGCTTGGTGTTATCAACTAGTTGATTTAAATCATTTCCTAATTCCCAAATACTATCGGTATTAACCATGTTCTACATCAAAGTCTCAACGGAAACAGGTTTCCTCTTCTGCTCACTTGGATGTTGTCATTGCTAATCAACCTCCATTATATCCGGTGGCGGAGTCAGGTTCACCGAAATGGGTGTACAAAGATCATGAGAACCACTCAACAGTTTCATCGTGGTCTTCTCCTTACGAAGACTCAATGAAAAGAAAAGAAATTCAGAGAAACACACTGAAATATTTTTAATTTTTTAGTTTTTTTGAAGAAAGCAAACTAAGGAAGAAAAACAAAAAGCTAGAAAAACTATTTACATGGGAAAGCTCCCAACAAGCAAAAGAAGAAACGACAAATCTTTTTGGGTTTTCTTTTAGCACTATGAACTAATTAAACAAGAAATAAAAACCAAAAAGAAGCGAGGGATATTTTTGGTTTTTTCAAAGTTTTTCAAACACACGAAGAAAGCAAAATAAATCTATCATTGGTATATGCTACCTCTTGAGCATGCGTTGGTTTTCCCTTGAAGAGGAAAGGGTGATGCAGCAAAGTAGCGTAAGTATTTCCCTCAGTTTTTTAGAACCAAGGTATCAATCCAGTAGGAGGTTACACGCAAGTCGCCTTATACCTGCACAAACAAATAAGAACCTTGCAACCAACGCGATAAAGGGGTTGTCAATCCCTTCACGGCCACTTGCAAAAGTGAGATCTGATAGAGATAATAAGATAAATATTTTTGCTATTTTTATGATATAGATTGGAAAGTAAAGACTGCAAAATAAAATAGATCGGAAACTTATATGATGGAAAATAGACCCGAGGGCCATAGGTTTCACTAGTGGCGTCTCTCAAGATAGCATAATCTACGGTGGGTGAACAAATTACTGTCGAGCAATTGATAGAAAAGTGCATAGTTATGAGAATATCTAGGCATGATCATGTATATAGGCATCACGTCCGTGACAAGTAGACCGAAACGATTCTGCATCTACTACTATTACTCCACACATCGACCGCTATCCAGCATGCATCTAGAGTATTAAGTTCATAAGAACAGAGTAACGCATTAGGCAAGATGACATGATGTAGAGGGATAAACTCAAGCAATATGATATAAACCCCATCTTTTTATCCTCGATGGAAACAATACAATACGTGCCTTGCTGCCCCTGCTGTCACTAGGAAAGGACACCGCAAGATTGAACCCAAAGCTAAGCACTTCTCCCATTGCAAGAAAGATCAATCTAGTAGGCCAAACCAAACTGATAATTCAAAGAGACTTTCAAAGATATAAAATCATACATATAAGAATTCAGAGAAGAACCAAATATTGTTCATAGATAATCTTGATCATAAACCCACAATTCATCGGATCTCGACAAACACACTGCGAAAAGAATTACATCGAATAGATCTCCAAGAGAATCGGGGAGAACTTTGTATTGAGATGCAAAGAGAGAGAAGAAGCCATCTAGCTAATAACTATGGACCCGAAGGTCTGTGGTAAACTACTCACACATCATCAATGTGGCTATGGTGTTGATGTAGAAGCCCTCCGTGATCGATTCCCCCTCCGGCGGAGCACCGGAAAAGGCCCCAAGATGGGATCTCACGGGTACAGAAGGTTGCGGTAGTGGAAATAGGGTTTCGTGGTGCTCTCGGATGTTTTCGGGGTATATGAGTATATATAGGCGAAGGAAGTAGGTCGGTGGAGCCACGAGGGGCCCATGAGGGTGGGGGGCACGCCTCCCTATCTCGTGGCCGCCTTGTTGCTTCCTTGACGTCCACTCCAAGTCTCCTGGATTGCGTCTGTTCCAAAAATAACTCTCCCGAAGGTTTCATTCCGTTTGGATTCCGTTTGATATTCCTTTTCTGTGAAACACTGAAATAGGCAAAAATCAGCAATTTGCACTGGGCCTCCGGTTTGTAGGTTAGTCCCAAAAATAATACAAAAGTGCATAATAAAGCCCATTAAACATCCAAAACAGATAATATAATAGCATGGAACAATAAAAAATTATAGATACGTTGGAGACGTATCAAGCATCCCCAAGCTTAATTCCTGCTCGTCCTCGAGTACGTAAATGATAAAAACAGAATTTTTGATGTTGAATGCTACCCAGCATAATTCTCAATGTAATTTTCTTTATTGTGCCATGAATGTTCAGATTCGAAAGATTCAAGATAAAAGTTTAATATTGACACAAAAATAGTAATATTTCAAGCATACTAACAAAGCAATCATGTCTTCTCAAAATAACATGGCCAAAGAAAGTTATCCCTACAAAATCATATAGTCTGGCTATGCTCTATCTTCATCACGCAAAATATTTAAATCATGCACAATCCCGATGACAAGCCAAGCAATTGTTTCATACTTTTGATGTTCTCAAACTTTTTCAATCTTCACGCAATACATGAGCGTGAGCCATGGACATAGCACTATATGTGGAATAGAAGGGTGGTTGTGGAGAAGACAAAAAGGAGAAGATAGTCTCACATCAACTAGGCGTATCAACGGGCTATGGAGATGCCCATCAATAGATATCAATGTGAGTGAGTAGGGATTGCCATGCAATGGATGCACTAGAACTATAAGTGTATGAAAGCTCAACAAAAGAAACTAAGTGGGTGTGCATTGATACGTCTCCAACGTACCTATAATTTATGAAGTATTCATGCTATTATATTATACTTTAGGATGTTTGATATGCATTTATATGCTATTTTATATGATTTTTGTGACTAGCCTATTAACCTAGAGCCCAGTGCCAGTTTCTGTTTTTTTCCTTGTTTTTTGAGTTTTACAGAAAATGAATACCAAACGGAGTCCAATTGACGTGCCAATTTTTGATGATTTTTTATGGAACAAAAGAAGCCCCCGGGGTGAAAGAGTTGGGCCAGAAGAGTCCCGGGCTGCCCACGAGGGTGGGGGCGCGCCCACCCCCCCTGGGCATGGGCCCCTGCCTTGTGGACGACTCGGGAACCTCCTTGACGTGAGACCTACGCCAAAAATTCCTATAAATACTGAAACCTCCAGAAAATAACCTAGATCGGGAGTTCTGCCGCCGCAAGCCTCTGTAGCCACCAAAAACCAATCGGGACCCTGTTCCGGCACCCTGCCGGAGGGGGGATCCCTCACCGGTGCCCATATTCATCATCCCGGCGCTCTTCATGACGAGGAGGGAGTAGTTCGCCCTCGGGGCTGAGGGTATGTATTAGTAGCTACGTGTTTGATCTCTCTCTCTCTCTCTCGTGTTCTTGAGGTGGTACGATCTTGATGTATCGCGAGCTTTGCTATTATAGTTGGACCTTATGATGTTTCTCCCCCTCTATTCTATGGATTGAGTTTTCCCTTTGAAGTAATCTTATCGGATTGAGTCTTTAAGGATTTGAGAACACTTGATGTATGTCTTGCCGTGCTTATCTGTGGTGACAATGGGATATCACGTGATCCACTTGATGTATGTTTTGGTGATCAACTTGCGGGTTCCGCCCATGAACCTATGCATAGGGGTTGGCACACGTTTTCGTCTTGACTCTCCGGTAGAAACTTTGGGGCACTCTTTGAAGTTCTTTGTGTTGGTTGAATAGATGAATCTGAGATTGTGTGATGCATATTGTATAATCATACCCACGGATACTTGAGGTGACATTGGAGTATCTAGGTGACATTAGGGTTTTGGTTGATTTGTGTCTTAAGGTGTTATTCTAGTACGAACTCTATGATAGACCGAACGGAAAGAATAGCTTCATGTTATTTTACTACGAACTCTTGAATAGATCGATCCGAAAGAATAACCTTGAGGTGGTTTCGTACCATACCATAATCTCTTCGTTTGTTCTCCGCTATTAGTGACTTTGGAGTGACTCTTTGTTGCATGTTGAGGGATAGTTATATGATCCAATTATGTTATTATTGTTGATAGAACTTGCACTAGTGAAAGTATGAACCCTAGGCCTTGTTTCCTAGCATTGCAATACCGTTTACGCTCACTCTTATCATTAGTTACCTTGCTGTTTTTATATTTTCAGATTACAAAAATCTATATCTACCATCCATATTGCACTTGTATCACCATCTCTTCGCCGAACTAGTGCACCTATACAATTTACCATTGTATTGGGTGTGTTGGGGACACAAGAGACTCTTTGTTATTTGGTTGCAGGGTTGTTTGAGAGAGACCATCTTCAACCTACGCCTCCCACGGATTGATAAACCTTAGGTCATCCACTTGAGGGAAATTTGCTACTGTCCTACAAACCTCTGCACTTGGAGGCCCAACAACGTCTACAAGAAGAAGGTTGTGTAGTAGACATCAAGCAGTTTCTGGCGCCGTTGCCGGGGAGGCTAGGTAAACGGCACTCACACCCCGTCAACCAAGCTCTTTTTTGGCGCCGTTGCCGGGGAGGTGAGTGCTTGAAGGTATATCTTTAGATCTTGCAATCGAATCTTTTTGTTTCTTGTTTTATCACTAGTTTAGTTTATAAAAGAAAACTACAAAAAAATGGAATTAAGGTTGCCTCATATGCTTCATCTTTTTAATGTCTTCTGTGAAAATAAGGATTCCGATAATTGTGCTCAATTGCTAGAGGAAGAATGCATTAAAAATTTTGGCACTAAATATTTGAATGATGAGCATGATTGCAATGTTGTTAGTATGAATTCTTTGAATACCCATGATGCTAATGATATGCAAATCCACAAGCTTGGAGATGCTAGGTTTGATGAAGATGATATGTTTAGTCCCCCAAGTTTTGATGAGCAAATTTATTGTGATGAAAGCATGCCTCCAATTTATGATGATTATTGTGATGACACATATGCTATAAAGAATAAACATAACCATGAAACTTGTCATCATGATTTTAATTTTCAATTGGATTATGCTTCACATGATAGTTATTTTGTTGAGTTTGCTCCCACTACTATTCATGAGAAGAAATTTGCTTATGTGGAGAGTAATACAAATTATATGCATGTAGATCATGAAAAGAATGATTTATGTGATGTTTATATTGTTGAATTAATTCATGATGCTACTGAAAGTTATTATGAGGGAGGAATATATGCTTGTAGGAATTGCAATAACATCAAGTTTCCTCTCTATGTGTTGAAGATCTTGAAGTTATCCTTGTTTTGCCTTCCTATGCTAGTTGATTATTGTTCCCATAAGTTGTTTGCTCACAAAATCCCTATGCATAGGAAGTGGGTTAGACTTAAATGTGCTTGCCATGTGTTTCATGATGCTCTCTTTATGTTTCAATTCTTATCTTTTATGTGAGCATCATTGAAATCATCATGCCTAGCTAGGGGCGTTAAACGTTAGCGCTTGTTGGGAGGCAACCCAATTTTATTTTAGTTTCTTGTTTTTTGGTTCTGTTTAGTAATAAATAATTAATCTAGCCTCTGGTTAGATGTAGTTTTATGTTTTAATTAGTGTTTGTGCCAAGTAAGACCTATAGGATCTTCTTGGATGATAGTTATTTGATCTTGCTGAAAATTCCAGAAACTTTCTGTTCACGAAAACAATTGTTAAAAATCACCAGAACGTGATAAAATACTGATTACAATTGCAGTAGATCACTGAACAAATTATCTAGGTCTTCCTATTTTGGTAGATTTTTTTGAGTTCCGGAAGTTTGCGTTAGTTAAAGATTACTACAGACTGTTCTGTTTTTGACAGATTCTGTTTTTCGTGTGTTGTTTGCTTATTTTGATGAATCTATGGCTAGTAAAATAGTTTATAAACCATAGAGAAGTTGCAGTAGATTTAACACCAATACAAATAAATAATGAGTTCATTATAGTACCTTGAAGTGGTGTGTTGTTTTCTTTCGCTAACGAAGCACACGAGATTTTCTGTTAAGTTTTGTGTTGTGAAGTTTTCAAGTTTTGGGTAAAGATGCGATGGACCACGGAATAAGGAGTGGAAAGAGCCTAAGCTTGGGGATGCCCAAGGCACCCCAAGGTAATATTCAAGGACAACCAAGAGCCTAAGCTTGGGGATGCCCCGGATGGCATCCCCTCTTTCGTCTTCGTTCATCGGTAACTTTACTTGGAGCTATATTTTTATTCACCACATGATATGTGTTTTGCTTGGAGCGTCATTTTCTTTTGTTAGTATTTGCTTGCTGTTATTTATAATAATGTTTTGCATCTTTATTTTCAATAAATGTCAAGGATAGCTTTTACCATGCTTATTTTGCAAGTATACATGTTGCTGTTTCAAAACAGAAAGTTTACCTCTGTTGCAAAAATTCCCTAGAAAAGTCAGAATGTGATAAAATGTTGAAACCTTTTGCATAATAAGCTCTGATAAATTTACTACAGTGGGGATTTTCTTTCATAATGTTTGGAGTTAGGGAAGTATGATGAATCTTGCATTCTTTACAGACTGTACTGTTTTGGCAGATTGCTGTTATGTTTGCATTGTTTGCATATGTTTGCTTGTTTAATGATTCTATTTGAGGATAGGAGTATTAAATATGCAGAGGCATTTAGTATGCAACGTTGAATAATATTTTTAGTGATTTGCTACAGTAGAAAATGGTAAGGTTTTTGCATTGGTTTATACTAACTTGTCTCACGAGTTCTTGTTGAGTTTGGTGTGGATGAAGCTTTCGAGATTTAGGAAACCGTGATATGAGAGGAATTAAGGAGACACAAAAGCTGAAGCTTGGGGATGCCCAAGGCACCCCAAGATAATATTTCAAGAAGTCTCAAGCATCTAAGCTTGGGGATGCCCCGGTAGGCATCCCACCTTTCTTCTTCAACAATTATCGGTTAGTATCGGTTGAGCCTAAGTTTTTGCTTCTTCACATGATGAGTGCTATCCTTGAAATGTCATTTTATTTTATTTTGCTTGCTGTTTGAATAAAATACCTAGATCTTAAATTCTTAAGTGAGAGAGAGTCTTCACATAGCTACATAATTATTTAACTACTCATTGATCTTCACTTATATCTTTTTGGAGTAGTTTGTCATTTACTCGTGTGCTTCACTTATATCCTCTGAGTAAATGGTTGAATGATTTGAATGTCATAAATCTGAAATTATATATGTTTCATATGCCTTTCCCATGGGGAGTAATGCCTTCACATATAAGAAGTAGAGGTGGTAAATTTATTGAAGGTTAGCAAACGTTGTATTGGTCACTTGAACAATTCATGAAAGAATATTGAAGGAAGAGAGATTTCACATATAAATATACTATCTTGGACATCTTCTATGATTGTGAGCCCCATTAATTATTTTCAAACCTGAGCAAATTAGTTGAAGTTGGACAAGGAAGACAACATAATGAGTTATGCTTGGGTATATTTTTATAGAAGTTATATGGTTATGGATCCTCTAATATGTGGTGCTTGCTATTTAGAATCCTTTGCTAGCCAAAATATCTGTACTAAGCGGGAATACTGCTTGTGCATCCAAATTCCTTGAACCAAGTTTCTTCCATGAGTGTCCACCATATCTACCTATATGCGGTATTTACCTGCCGTTCCAAGTAAATTTGCATGTGCCAAACTCTAAACCTTCAAACAATAATCTGTTTTGTATGCCCGAATCGCTCATGTAGCGATTAGGGGCTGTCAGTATCTTCCATGCTAGGTGGGTTATTCTCACGATGAGTGGACTCCGCTCATCATTCAAGAGAAAATGGCTGGTAACTGGGATGCCCGGTCCTATGATCAAAAGATCAAAAACAAATTCGCAAAGAATTTAAACAAACTCCTCCAGGATAGTTGATAGTTGGACGGCACACGTTGTTTCGGACAAGCCGTGGAGTGTGATTGTTGGTGGAGGGGGAGTAAAATCTTTACCTTTCTGTTTGGGAACTGCCTATAATGTATCTAGTATGGAAGATATTGGGAACTCTTGGTCGTTATGTTGACAATGAAAGCATACCTCTCAAAATTATTTTCATCTCTCTTTTAGCTTCGAGCTCTGGCACCTGTGCAAATCCGTGCTTCCCTCTGTGAAGGGCCTGTCTTTTATTTTCATGCAAGAGTCAGTAGTATTCCTTCTCATTCCAACCTACTTTTTAGTTGGAAAGCATCATGTGGTGGAGAAAGATCTAAGCATATATGGCCATTCAAATATATTTGATCATGAATTATTATTGTTGAAAATTATCTATATGATAAATAAGTTGGGAGGCGAAACATTAAGCCCCTATCTTTCTCTGTGTTCGATGGATGCTATTTGTTCTACGAATATGCTTTGAGTGGTAGTAATCATGGAAGACTATATGATAGTTGAGTATGTGGGATTTGCTAAATCAAAGCTCTTACATAGACCCTTCCTGAAAATAAGATGAATTGCAATTGTTTGATGACTGAGAACTGTTTGTTAGTTTTCATGAAAGTTTATGGTCTATGCTTTAACATGTGAATAGCTTGTTAATTGATCATGAGAAGCTTTATGATATGAGCTACTGTTATGACATATAATGATGCTAGAAAAGGTGATTGAAATTATCATTGATCAAACTTGCGCACTGCTAGCATTCACACTTCATATAATGAGGACGGGCAGGAATTAAGCTTGGGGATGCTGGTACATCTCCAACGTATCTATAATTTATGAAGTATTCATGCTATTCTATTATCCTTCTAGGATGTTTTATATGCATTTATATGCTATTTTATATGATTTTTGGTACTAACCTATTAACCTAGAGCCCGGTGCCAGTCTCTGTTCTTTCCTTGTTTTTGAGTTCTACAGAAAATGAATACCAAACGGAGTCCAATTGACGTGCCAATTTTTGATGATTTTTTATGGACCAAAAGAAGCCCCCGGGGTGAAAGAGTTGGGCTAGAAGAGTCCCGGGCTGCCCACGAGGGTGGGGGGCGCGCCCACCCCCCTGGGCATGGGCCCCTGCCTCGTGGACGACTCGGAAACCTCCTTGACGTGAGACCTACGCCAAAAATTCCTATAAATACTGAAACCTCCAGAAAATAACCTAGATTGGGAGTTCCGCCGCCGCAAGCCTCTGTAGCCACCAAAAACCAATCGGGACCCTATTCCGGCACCCTGCGGGTGGGGGGGTCCCTCACCGGTGGCCATCTTCATCATCCCCGCGCTCTTCATGACGAGGAGGGAGTAGTTCACCCTCGGGATTGAGGGTATGTACCAGTAGCTATGTGTTTGATCTCTCTCTCTCTCTCTCGTGTTCTTGAGGTGGTACGATCTTGATGTATCGCGAGCTTTGCTATTATAGTTTGATCTTATGATGTTTCACCCCCTCTACTCTCTTGTAATGGATTGAGTTTTCCCTTTGAAGTAATCTTATCGGATTGAGTCTTTGAGGATTTGAGAACACTTGATGTATGTCTTGCCGTGCTTATCTGTGGTGACAATGGGATATCACGTGATCCACTTGATGTATGTTTTGGTGATCAACTTGCGGGTTCCGCCCATGAACCTATGCATAGGGGTTGGCACTCGTTTTCGTCTTGACTCTCCAGTAGAAACTTTGGGGCACTCTTTGAAGTTCTTTGTGTTGGTTGAATAGATGAATCTGAGATTGTGTGATGCATATCGTATAATCATACCCACGGATACTTGAGGTGACATTGGAGTATCTAGGTGGCATTAGGGTTTTGGTTGATTTGTGTCTTAAGGTGTTATTCTAGTATGAACTCTATGATAGATCGAATGGAAAGAATAGCTTCATGTTATTTTACTACGAACTCTTGAATAGATCGATCCGAAAGAATAACTTTGAGGTGGTTTCGTACCCTACCATAATCTCTTCGTCTGTTCTCCGCTATTAGTGACTTTGGAGTGACTCTTTGTTGCATGTTGAGGGATAGTTATATGATCCAATTATGTTATTATTGTTGAGAGAACTTGCACTAGTGAAATTATGAACCCTAGGCCTTGTTTCCTAGCATTGCAATACCATTTACGCTCACTTTTATCATTAGTTACCTTGCTTTCTTTATATTTTCAGATTACAAAAATCTATATCTACCATCCATATTGCACTTGTATCACCATCTCTTCGCCGAAATAGTGCACCTATACAATTTACCATTGTATTGGGTGTGTTGGAGACACAAGAGACTCTTTGTTATTTGGTTGCAGGGTTGTTTGAGAGAGACCATCTTCAACCTACGCCTCCCACGGATTGATAAACCTTAGGTCATCCACTTGAGGGAAATTTGCTACTGTCCTACAAACCTCTGCAGTTGGAGGCCCAACAACGTCTACAAGAAGAAGGTTGTGTAGTAGACATCATGCATCCAACTCGCTTGCTCACGAAGACCTAGGGCATTTTGAGGAAGCCCATCATTGGAATATACAAGCCAAGTTCTATAATGTTAAACTCCCACTAGTATATGAAAGTGACAACATAGGAGACTCCCTATGATGAAGATCATGGTGCTACTTTGAAGCACAAGTGTGGTAAAAGGATAGTAACATTGTCCCTTCTCTCTTTTTCTCTCATTTTTTTATATTTTTTTATTTGGGCCTTTTCTCTTTTTTATGGCCTCTTTTTATTCTTTTTTTATTTTCGTCCAGAGTCTCATCCCGACTTGTGGGGGAATCATAGTCTCCATCATCTTTTCCTCACTCGGGACAATGCTCTAATAATGATGATCATCACACTTTTATGTACTTACAACTCAAGAATTACAACTCAATACTTAGAACAAAATATGACTCTATGTGAATGCCTCCGGCGGTGTACCGGGATATGCAATGAATCAAGAGTGACATGTATGAAAGAATTATAAAGGTGGCTTTGCCACAAATACGATGTCAACTACATGATCATGCAAAGCAATATGACAATGATGAAACGTGTCATAACAAACGAAACGGTGGTAAGTTGCATGGCAATATATCTCGGAATGGCTATGGAAATGCCATAATAGGTAGGAATGGTGGCTGTTTTGAGGAAGGTATATGGTGGGTGTATGATACCGGCGAAAGGTGCGCGGTATTAGAGAGGCTAGCAATGGTGGAAGGGTGAGAGTGCGTATAATCCATGGGCTCAACATTAGTCATAAAGAACTCACATACTTATTGCGAAAATCTATTAATTATCGAAACAGAGTACTACACGCATGCTCCTAGGGGGATAGATTGGTAGGAAAAAACCATCGCCTATCCCCGACCGCCACTCATAAGGAAGAAAATCAATAAATAAATCATGCTCCGACTTCATCACATAAAGGTTCACCATACGTGCATGCTACGGGAATCACAAACTTTAGAACAAGTATTTATCAAATTCACAACTACTCAACTAGCATGACTCTAATATCACCATCTTCATATCTCAAAACAATTATCAAGTATCAAACTTCTCATAGTATTCGATGCACTTTGTATGATAGTTTTTATTATACCCATCTTGGATGTTCATTATATTAGGACTAATTTTATAGCCGAAGCAAATTACCATGCTGTTTTATAGGAATCTCAAAATAATATAAGTGAGCAGGAGGATCAATAATTTCTATAAAATAAAACCACCACCGTTCTCTAAAAGATATAAGCGAAGCACTAGAGCAAAATTATCTAGCTCAAAAGATATAGGTGAAGCAGAAAGTGTATTCTAATAAATTCTGATTCATGTGTGTCTCTCCCAAAAGTTGTGTACAGCAAGGATGATTGTGGTAAACTAAAAAGCAAAGAATCAAATCATACAAGACGCTCCAAGCAAAACACGTATCATGTGGTGAATAAAAATATAGCCTCAAGTAAAGTTACCGATAGACGAAGACGAAAGAGGGGATGCCTTGGGCATCCCCAAGCTTAGGCTCTTGCCACTCCTTATTCCATAATCCATCTAATCTTTACCCAAAAACTTGAAAACTTCACAACACAAAACTCAACAGAAAATCTCATGAGCTCCGTTAGTATAAGAAGACAAATCACCACCTTAAGGTACTGTAATGAACTCATTATTTATTTATATTGGTGTTAAACCTAATTTGCCAACTTCTCTATGGTTCATACCCCCCGATACTAGCCATAGTGTCAGTGTACAAAAGTAGGGGCACTCCTTTGTACCCCTTTACTTGTGCACGGGCAGTCGGAGCCACGAGCCGCGGCCACACTAAGCAGGGCAGAGGAGGGAAGCCGGAGAGAAGCCAAAGCACAAGATGGCCAAGGCAACACCAAGGCCAAGAACATAGAGAGCAGAAGGGCAAAGCAGGCTCCCCCGGCAAGACCCTTGCCGGGGCAGCCCCGGCAAGAGCCTTGCCGGGGCGGCACGCCCAACGCCAACAGAGTGAGCCACCCTTGAGCCCACGGGTTCCAACCCGAACCAACTACGATTGGACCAGGGCTCAGGAGGCACCTCCGTGGTGGCATGCAGATCTTTGTCAAGACCATAGATACATGAGATCAGATGAGGATCAGAAGACAGCGATCCTCGGCAAGATCCTTGCCGAGGAAAGCCACAAGACCCCCGGCAAGATCCTTGCCGGGGACGACTGCACGCCACGGCAAGACCCTTGCCGGGCCCCTGGCGAGGCCCTTGCCGAGGACATCAGCGGGGCCACTGCCAGGCCCGCACCAGCCAAGTTTCCACCGCCATTGGCATGTAGCTGCCAGCCCGACCAGGTGGGCAGGCACCTGCGTGGCAACATGCGGCTCCCAGGCCAACTCAGCAAGCGCCTGCGTGGCGGCATGCAGATCTTCGTGAAGACCCTACCACCGCGCCACCTCAGCAGCCTGCCTGCCTACATGGCGCCGCATGCATCGTTGGCCAGGGCGCGTGTCAAAACGAGGAGGAGCGGCGACGGACGGGACAGGCCTCGTTCCCGTCCCCGATAAAGCTAAGGGATACCTAAGCGATGCATTAAATGCGTCTTGTCCTGTACTACGTGCGATAAGCTCGTGCACTGTAGACCTCTCCACCTCCTATGTGCCACTGTGGCAACCCCTTTTTGCCTATAAAAGGAGGCCCGAGGCGACCAGGAGAGGGATTCGGCCTTTTGAAACTACACAGCCACCGTAGCTAGTTGGAAAGCTCAAGAACACTCAATACATCCACCGAAGTAGGACTAGGGTTTTATGCGTCCTCGGAGCCCGAACCTGGGTAAACGATCCTTGTGCTGGCTCCTGGACCTGCTCTCCTCACAACCCCGCGCCCGCCGACCGTAGAAGGGTTTCCAGTGATCCCATAGGTGTCGTTCTCACCGACATCTTTGGCGCGCCAGGTAGGGGGCGCAGTTGTGAGAATCTGGTTTAGCAGCCGGCCTAGTAGTTTCTTGTGGCCACGGCCGCCGGAGAAGAAGGCGGCCAAGAGAGAGGCGCTGCCTGCAAGCGCGAAGGGTGCCAGAGCGGCGACAAGAAAGCTAAGTCATGCTAAACTTTAAAATTTTCCTTTTATGTAAGGTTATTCCCTTCGGAGACCTCGTTCTTTGCATGGAAAACCTGCACGCAAAGGGGGGCCTCCCACGATTGGCAACGCCTTTGTTCTATTTCGAGTCCGCTCAACAACTCAAGCGGCCGTGTCGAGAGTGGTAGGGTAGCCATCCGCAATTGGCAACGCTCTCGATTCTGACTCGAGTCAAGCTTGACAGTTCGAGCGGCCGCGTTAAAGGCGGTAAGGTGGTTCGCCCGGCAGCAAGCACACCCGGCAGGCCATTGGGTATCCGTCCTCAAGACGCCGCCCTGGGTTTACGCACCGGCAAGCCCACCCAATAAACGTAGGGTGGACATACAAAGAGAGGTCGAACAGGAAAATAACATGCCTAATAACGAAAGTACTGCAGAGTTATGTTACATCAAATTGTTGCTGTGGTTCTAACTAAAGATGGAAATTGTCTTGGTCATGAACCTGCAGCGGCGATATGAAACGGGGTGCCTAATCCCGGCACTGGCCCTCCACCCTTTGGATTCCGTCGATGAGGCTGATGATGGGCTCGATACGCTCCTTGAGCGGCGCGAGGTCAGTACCCTCCGGCAGGCTCTCCAGCGCGACGTCAAAGTCAAGGGTGGGGTTCCACTACGCCACCTTGGTGAGGACCTTGGTCATGGCACCCCAGCAAAGCCTTCGGTTCTCGTCGGCCAGTGAAGCCGCCCTGTTGGAGTGGAACTGCTCCAGGGCCCCGAGAATGCCCTCGAAGAACAGGGTCAGCTTGGCGTTGGTGGTCCCGCTACGCTCTGGGGCGTACCTCACATTTGGCATCCCCATGGTAGCTAGTTGCGCGGTGATCTTGCCGGCGACGTCCACAAGACGGCCGACCCAGAGGTTCTGGCCGTCCACAACATCCTTGTGGTTGGCGGCCTCGTTCTTCCGCAGCTGCTTCTCGTTCTCCAGATCCTTGGCCAGGATCTCCTCCTGGGCCTTGCTCTCTGACAGCATCCCCTCGAGACCCTCCAGATTCAGCTTGAGGTCTTTGATGGAGTTGTTGGCCTCGGGGAGCTCACCGGCCCTGCTGACGGCCGCGCCCTGCGCCTCCGCCAGGGCGCCATTGACCGTGTCCTTCTCCTGGGACAGCTTCAAGGCCTGGTCCTTCAGCCCGTCCCGCTCCACCTGCAGCTCCTTCACCTTGCCGGCGTGAACCAGAGCCTGGGCATCGAGCGCCTCCCAGTGCCTCTACTCCAGCTCTTGGGTCCGCTGCACGATGAGCTTCTCCACCTCCTCATCCTTGCCGCGGAGCGTTGTGGCAAGCTTCTCCTCACGCGCGGCAAGTCCTCCTCCTAGGAGTCTAGCGCGGCCTGGTGCTGGGTTCGAGCGGCCTCGGCCACAGCGGCCAAGTTCTCCACCGTCTCCTGGGCCTTCTCAATGTCAGCCCGCTTCATGGTGAGCTCCACCTTGCGCTTGGCCAGCTCGCCCTGGGCGGCCTTGAGATCCTTGCAAGCCTGGCGAAACCAGTCCTGCGTCTCAGCAATGCACTTCTGGAGGTCCGCCTCCGCCTTCTCCGCCACCGCCATCCTGGACTTAGCCTTGTCCAGGCGGGCGCGGTGGAGCGCCTGGAGCTTCCGGAAGCTGGCGCCCATGGCATGGAGGAGCCGTTCTTCCTGGGAGCCGTCGCCACCAGCGTTCGGCTCGTCAACGACTTCGAGCCCGGCGGCGGCAAGCACCTCATCGTCGAACACCTCTCCCTCGACGGGAGCCCTGGTGCTCGACGCGCCTGGAAGGTGGACAAAGAGGTCGTCACTCACCTTCAGGTACCTGCCAGAGCCAGAGGCAGCGGAGGAGGAAGGCTGGTCATGAACCACCTCTTCCTCGGCAGCGGACTTGCCGGCCTCCCCGGTAGGCCCCTTGCCGGGCTCCCCGGCGGACTCCTTGGCGGCATCCTCAGCAGCGCCCTTGGCGGCCTCCTCGGCGGCGATCTTCTCGGCCTCCGCCTCGGCGGCCTTGGCGACATCCTCGATGACAGTGTCGATGTCCTCTGGGTCTGCCGAGGGGGGATCTGAACACCGAGGAGAGGATGAGGCGAGGCCAAGACCAAGATTCAAAAAAATACAACAACAAAAAAGGAATGGAGACGAAGGGCGAGTAACCTACCCGTGCCGGGCTGAGAAGCAGAAGTCCCCTACCCGCCAACATTTGGCGCCGAGGCGAAGCCACCAGCGCCCGAGTTCGCCTCCTCCTCCTCTGTGTGCATGGGCTCGGGGCTTGGCGCCCTTGCCGGGGACGCCCCTCGGGGCGGCGTGGTCGATGGGGGCAGCACGTTGGGGGTAGCCCTCTGTGGCTCCTCCTGCTGATGTTCTCCTCCTGCAACCACGACAAGGTCAGCGCCAACTGATCGTAACCCCAACAAACGTTGGCGGAGGGCAAGTGGTGGACTCATGCTGGGGGCTGGGCCGAGGGCTACTGTTCGGACTGCTCAACACCACCAGTGGTGTGCCAGAGGCGCCTGCCGGGGGCTGGCCGCTCGTCGAGGTCCTGGCCCTCTTCACCCTCTGGGCCAGCATCTCCACGTCCCTGCAAAATGAAAATAATTCAAGATAGGCGGCACTGTTTGAGGAAACGGAGATGACAAAAAGGGGAAGCAAAGCTTACTCCTCCTCCAACTCCTCCTCTGCTGCCTTCCTCTTCCTCCGCGGGCTGAGGGACCCGAAGTCAAAGACGACCCCCGCGTCAACGTCCGCCGAAGGAGGGGAAGGAGGTGGGGTCTGGGCACGTCTGGACGAAGAATAGGCGGATACTTTCTTCTTTGCCACCGCGGCCTTCACCACTTCCTTCGCCGCCGCGGCCCTCGTCTGGCGCGCGGACGTCTTCTGGGCCTACCGTAGTTGCGCGGCCCTGCCAGGCCGGACCGGCTCGCCGGAGGTGGCCCGCTGCAGAATTCGCCCTCTCCCCGTGGCCGGAGGGTCGACGGCCTCGGCCTCGTCCTCCAACGACTCGTCAGCCACATCTTCGGCGAGGGGAGCCCCGGTGCAGGCGCTGCTGGCTTCCCCAGCGGCCTCGGCCCACTGGGCAAGCTCTTTCTCCTCCGCTTCTGCCGCGGCCTTGTCCTCCACGCCGCCGGTGCTGCTGGCCTCCTCGGCGAGCTTCGCCTCCGCCGCCCTGGCGGCGATGTAGTCTCGCTCCGTCTGGGTGGTGTCCGGGACGAGCCGCGGCTCGGCGGTGACGTACCCCTCATGCAAGGTGCGAAAAACTCCTGCACTTGAATTTCCTCCGGCTCGACCCAGCTCCGGTCAAGGCCATGCGTATTGAAGTCCGGCATCATGGCGATGATGTCAGTCCGGCGCGAGTTGTTGCTCAGCGGAACCACTCCTGCCGGCAACTTGAACAAGGGCCCCTTGGCGACCTTGTCGGCCTTCGCGGCGGCCCTCGCGGCCTTGCCGGTCCACTCAACCTCGCCGTCGCGGTTCACGTCGAGCTGGAAGAGCCGCTGGTAGAAGTGGGCATGCCCCATCACCGTGAGGTTGTGGTCGAGGCCGGGGCGAAGCCTCATGATGTCGGCGGCGTTCGTGAAGAGCCAGGCCGGCCTCCCCTTGTTATGCAGCGGAGCGATTCGGCGGTGGATGAAGTCCGCCCCAATCATCTCAAGGGTGAGCCCGGCCTCGGTGAGCCGAAGGATCCTGGTGGTGGCGATCGTGAGCTTCTCGTCGTTGACGTCGACATCGCTCCAATTGCTTCTGCGGACCGGCGGCGTCTGGCGAACCTCGCAGAATGCTGGCGGATCCTTCTCTTCAATCCAGCACCACCGGCCCCGCCATTCTTCCCACCTCTCCTTCATGGCGCCCTCCGGGTACTCCCCCTTGGCCCTTGGGATCCAGGCGACGCAACCAGAGATGGCGCCCCCCGGTTGGATCCGAGGGAAGAAGTAGTGGCGGAAGAGCGCCGTGTTGGGATGGACCTCGGCGAAGCCCTCGCAGAGGTGCGCGAAAAGAGCCATGCACGCCATGGCATTTGGGGTAAAATCCAGAAGGTGGAAGCCGTAGGTGTGCATGACGTCATTGAAGAAATCAGAGAAGGAGGAAGAAAGGGGGCGGCGGCTTTGAGATTGGAGAAGACGCAGGGAGGGGGTAAAGTGAGCAGCGCGCCCGCGGTTAGTCCTTTTTACGGGGAAGGCGCGGGCCGCCTCCTTCCTCATTAACTGTGACAAGACGCTGATACGTCTCCGTCGCATCTATAATTTTTTATTGTTCCATGCCAATATTATTCAACTTTCATATACTTTTTGGCAACTTTTTATACTATTTTTGGGACTAACATATTGATCCAGTGCCCAGTGCCAGTTCCTGTTTGTTGCATGTTTTATGTTTCGCAGAATATCCATATCAAATGGAATCCAAACGGGATAAAAATGGGCGGAGCTTATTTTTGGAATATTTGGAAAATTCCCGAAGAAAAATCCACGCGAGATGGTGCCCGAGGTGGCCACGAGGCAGGGGGCGCCCCTGCCCCCCCTGGGCGCACCCCTGGCCCTCGTGGGCCACCCGTAAGGCGGTTGATGCCCTTGTTCGGCCGCAAGAAAGCTAATTTTTGGTAAAAAAATCACAGCGAAGGTTTCAGTCCAATCGGAGTTACGGATCTCCATATATATACGAAACGGTGAAAGGGCAGCAGAACAGAACGCAGAAACAGAGAGAGACAGAGAGATAGATCCAATCTCGGAGGGGCTCTCGCCCCTCCCACGCCATGGAGGCCAAGGACCAGAGGGGAAACCCTTCTCCCATCTAGGGAGGAGGTCAAGGAAGAAGAAGACGAAGGGGCCCCCCTCTCCCCTTCTCTTCCGGTGGCGCCGGAACGCCGCCGTGGCCATCATCATCACCGCAATCTTCACCAACAACTTCACCGCCGTCATCACCAACTCTTCCCCCCTCTATGCAGCGGTGTAACCTCTCTATTACCCGATGTAATCTCTACTTAAACATGGTGCTCAATGCTATATATTATTTCCCAATGATGTATGGCTATCCTATGATGTTTGAGTAGATCCGTTTTGTCCTATGGGTTATTTGATGATCAAGATTGGTTTGAGTTGCATGTTTTATTATTGGTGTTGTCCTATGGTGCTCTCCGTGTCGCGCAAGCATGAGGGATTCCCGCTGTAGGGTTTGCAATATGTTCATGATTTGCTTATGGTCGGTGGCGTGAGCGACAGAAGCACAGAGCCGAGTAAGTAGGTTGTTTGCGTATGGGATAAAGGGGACTTGATGCTTTAATTCTATGGTTGGGTTTTACCTTAATGATCTTTAGTAGTTGCGGATGCTTGCTAGAGTTCCAATCATAAGTGCATATGATCCAAGTATAGAAAGTATGTTAGCTTATGCCTCTCCCTCAAATAAAATTGCAATAATGATTACCGGTCTAGTTATCGATTTCCTAGGGACAAATAACTTTCCCGTAACAAAAAGCTCTTTACTAATTTAGTTGTGTCTTCATCTAAACAGCCCCTTGCTTTTATTTACGCGCTCTTTATTTTCTTGCAGCCCTATCCAAAAACACCTACAACGTACTTCTAGTTTCATACTTGTTCTAGGTAAAGCGAACCTCAAGCGTGCGTAGAGTTGTATCGGTGGTCGATAGAACTTGAGGGAATATTTGTTCTACCTTTAGCTCCTCATTGGGTTTGACACTCTTACTTATCGAAAGAGGCTACAATTGATCCCCTATACTTGTGGGTTATCAGACGCATGCGTACGGAAACCGCCCCGCGCCTGACCCCCACGTCACGCACGCCCCTCCACATCGCGCGTTCAACGCGGGTCGTTGGGAAGCGCAGTGGACGAAGAGTTACTGCGGTAAAAATCCGCCCCGCCTGCCCACGCACCGTTTTGGGCCTGGCCCAACAACGTGTCGCGCTTATGTGTGGCCCAGGCCCGGGGGCTCCTGTCGGTGTACAAAAGTAGGGGCACTCCTTTATACCCCTTTACTTGTGCATGGGCAGTCGGAGCCACGCGCCGCGGCCACACTAAGCAGGGCAGAGGAGGGAAGCCGGAGAGAAGCCAAAGCACAAGATGGCCAAGGCAACGCCAAGGCCAATAACACAGAGAGCAGAAGGGCGAAGCAGGCTCCCCCGGCAAGACCCTTGCCGGGGCGGCACACCCAACACCAACAAAGTGAGCCACCCTTGAGCCCACGGGTTCCAACCCGAACCAACTACGATTGGACCAGGGCTCGGGAGGCACCTCCGTGGTGGCATGCAGATCTTTGTCAAGACCATAGATATATGAGATCAGATGAGGATCAGAAGACAACGATCCTCGGCAAGATCCTTGCCGAGGAAAGCCACAAGGGGACGACTGCACGCCACGGCAAGACCCTTGCCGGGCCCCCGGCGAGGCCCTTGCCGAGGACATCAGCGGGGCCACTGCTAGGCCCACACCAGCCAAGTTTCCACCGCCATTCGCATGCAGCTGCCAGCCCGACCAGCTGGGCAGGCACCAGCGTGGCAACATGCGGCTCCCAGGTCAACTCAGCAAGCGCCTGCGTGGCGGCATGCAGATCTTCATGAAGACCCTACCACCGCGCCACCTCAACTGCCTGCCTGCCTACATGGTGCCGCATGCATCGCTGGCCAGGGCGTGTGTCAAAGCGAGGAGGAGCGGCTACGGACAGGACGGGCCTCGTTCCTGTCCCCGATAAAGCTAAGGGACACCTAAGCGATGCATTAAATGCGCCTTGTCCTGTAATACGTGCGATAAGCTCGCGCACTGTAGACCTCTCCACCTCATGTGTGCCACTGTGGCAACCCCTTTTTGCCTATAAAAGGAGGCCCGAGGCGACCAGGAGAGGGATTCGGCCTTTTGAAACTACACAGCCACCGTAGCTAGTTGGAAAGCTCAAGAACACTCAATACATCCACCAAAGCAGGACTATGGTTTTACGCATCCTCGTGGCCCGAACCTGGGTAAACGATCTTTGTGCTGGCTCCTGGACCTGCTCTCCTCACAACCCCGCGCCCGCCGACCGTAGAAGGGATTCCAGTGATCCCATAGGTGTCGTTCTCACCGACACATAGATTCATCAAAATAAGCAAACAACACACAAAAAACAGAATTTGTGAAAAACAGAACAGTCCGTAGTAATCTGTATCAAACGCAAACTTTAGGAACTCCAAAAATTCTACCAAAATAGGACAACTAGATAATTTGATTATTGATCTACTTCAATTGGAATCAGTATTTTATCACTTTCTGGTGATTTTTAACAATTGTTTTCATGAGCATAAAGTTTCTATCTTTTTCAGCAAGATCAAATAATTATCACCCAAGAAGATCCTATAGGTTTTACTTGGCACAAACACTAATTAAAACATAAAACCACATCTAACCAGAGGCTATATCAATTATTTATTACTAAACAGAAACAAAAAGCAAGAAACAAAAATAAAATTTGGGTTGCCTCCCAACAAGCGCTATCGTTTAACGCCCCTAGCTAGGCATAAAGGCAAGAATAGATCTAGGTATTATCATCTTTGGTATGCAATCCATAAGTGGCTCTCATAATAGGTTCATAAGGTAATTTAATTTTATTTCTAGGAAAGTGTTCCATGCCTTTCCTTAACGCAAATTGGAATCTAATATTTCCTTCATTCATATCAATAATTGCACCAATCGTTCTATGGAAAGGTCTACCAAGAATAATAGGACATGTAGGATTGCAATCTATATCAAGAACAATGAAATCTACGGGCACATAATTCCTATTTGCAACAATAAGAACATCATTAATCCTTCCCATAGGTTTCTTAATGGTGGAATCCGCAAGATGCAAGTTTAAAGAACAATCATCAAATTCACGGAAACCTAACACATCACACAAAGTTTTTGGAATCGTGGAAACACTAGAACCCAAATCACACAAAGCATAGCATTCATGATCTTTAATCTTAATTTTAATAGTAGGTTCCCACTCATCATAAAATTTTCAAGGGATAGAAACTTCTAATTCAAGTTTTTCTGCATAAGATTGCATTAAAGCATCAACGATATGTTTGGTAAAAGCTTTATTTTGATTATAAGCACGAGGAGAATTTAACATGGATTGCAACAAGGAAATACAATCTATTAAAGAACAATTATCATAATTAAATTCCTTGAAATCCAAAATAGTGGGTTCATTGCTATGTAAAGTTTTGACCTCTTCAATCCCACTTTTACCAATTTTTGCATCAAGATCTAAAAACTCCAAATCATTGGGACGCCTTTTAACTAAAGTTAACTCTTCTCCAGTCCCATCATTATCAAGATTCATATTGCAAAACAAAGATTTAATAGGAGACACATCAATCATATTTAGATCTTCATCCTTATTATCATGAAAACTAGAAGAACATGCTTTCATAAAGCAATCTTTTTTAGCACGCATCCTAGCGGTTCTTTCTTTGCACTCATCAATGAAAATTCTCATAGCTTTGAGAGACTCATTGATATCATGCTTAGATGGAATAGATCTAAGTTTCAAAGAATCAATATCAAGAGAAATTCTATCCACGTTCCTAGCCAACTCATCAATCTTAGGCAATTTTTCTTCAAGCCAAGCATTGAAATTCTTTTGCGAAATCATAAATTCTTTAACACTAGTCTCAAAATCAGAGGGCATCTTATTGAAATTTCCATAAGAGTTGTTGTAGAAATTACCATAATTATTAGTGGAATTACTAGGAAACGACCTAGGATTAAAGTTTCCTCTATACGCGTTGTTACCAAAATTGTTCCTACCAACAAAATTCACATTCATAGATTCATTATTATTCTCAATCAAAGTAGACAAAGGCATATCATTAGGATCAGAAGAAACACTCTTCTTAGCAAAAAAATTCATGAGTTCATCCATCTTTCCACTCAAGACATTAATCTCTTCTATCGCGTGAACCTTTTTACTAGTAGATCTTTCGGTGTGCCATTGAGAATAATTAACCATAATATTATCTAAGATTTTATTAGCTTCTCCTAAAGTGATTTCCATAAAAGTGCCTTCCACGGCCGAATCTAAAAGATTTCTAGAAGCAAAATTCAATCCAGCATAATTTTTTTGTATAATCATCCATAAATTCAAACCATGTGTAGGGCAATTACGTATCATTAATTTCATCCTCTCCCAAGCTTGTGCAACATGTTCAAGATCAAGTTGCTTAAAATTCATAATATCGTTTCTAAGAGAGATGATCTTAGTGGGAGGAAAGTAATTAGAGATAAAAGCAGCTTTGCACTTGTTCCATGAATCAATACTATCTTTAGGCAAAGACGAAAACCAAGTTTTAGCATGATCTCTAAGCGAAATCAGAAGTAGCTTCAAGTTAACAATATCATTATCCACGTCTTTCTTCTTTTCCATATCACACAAATCAACAAAGTTGTTTAGATGAGTAGCGGCATCTTCACTAGGAAGGCCAGAAAATTGATCTTTCATGACAAGATTCAACAAGGCAGCATTAATTTCACAAGATTCAGCATCGGTAATAGGAGCAATCGGAGTGCTAAGAAAATCATTGTTGTTGGTATTGGAAAAATCACACAATTTAGTATTGTCTTGAGCCATTGTGACAAACAATCCAACACACAAGCACACAAGAAGCAAGTGAAAAGAGACGAACGGAAAAAAGAGGGTGAATAAAACGGCAAAGGTGAAGTGGGTGAGAGGAAAACGAGAGGCAAATGGCAAATAATGTAATGCGAGGGATAAGAGTTTGTGATGGGTACTTGGTATGTCTTGAGTTGTGCGTAGATCTCCCCGGCAACGGCGCCAGAAATGGCTAGTTGCTGGGAGATCAAATCTTGACTTGACTTGGCATAAGCCTCCCCGGCAACGGCGCCAGAAATCCTTCTTGCTACCTCTTGAGCATGCGTTAGTTTTCCCTTGAAGAGGAAAGGGTGATGGAGCAAAGTAGCATAAGTATTTCCCTTAGTTTTTGAGAACCAAGGTATCAATCCAGTAGGATGTTACATGCAAGTCGCCTTATACCTGCACAATCAAATAAGAACCTTGCAACCAACGCGATAAAGGGGTTGTCAATCCCTTCACGACCACTTGCAAAAGTGAGATCTGATAGAGATAATAAGATAAATATTTTTGGTTTTTTTATGATATAGATTGGAAAGTAAAAATTGCAAAATAAAATAGATCGGAAACTTATATGATGGAAAATAGACCCAGGGGGCATAGGTTTCACTAGTGGCTTCTCTCAAGATAGCATAATCTACGGTGGGTGAACAAATTACTGTCGAGCAATTGATAGAAAAGTGCATAGTTATGAGAATATCTAGGCATGATCATGTATATAGGCATCACGTCCGTGATAATCCCTAAGTGCAGGGAATCATCGTAGCAATTTCCAAAGGTGGAAGTGATAAGTATGGAGTGTCGAACCCACAAGGAGCTAAAGATAAGATCAATATTCTCTCAAGTCCTATCTGCCACTGATACGACTCTACGTACACCGAACGTTTGCTTCCAACTAGAAACGAGAAATAAAACTACGTTGTGGGTATGAAGAGGATAACTTTGCATGGTATCGGAGAGCTAAAATATAAAAGTAGGTGCTGTTATCATAAAGTTAGAATATATTACTAAATAATATAAATAGCGAGTGTGGAATAATGATGGATCAGTATGCGGAATTGTCCTAGGCAATTGTTAACAAGACCGGTAGTCATCATTGCAGTTTCATATGAGGGAGAGGCATAAGCTAACATACTTTCTCTTCTTGGATCATATGCACTTATGATTGGAACTCTAGCAAGCATCCACAACTACTAAAGATCATGAAGGTAAAACCCAACCATAGCATTAAAGCATCAAGTCCTCTTTATTCCCATACGCAACAACCCCCTTACTCGGGTTTGTGTTTTAGTCACTCACCAACCCACTATAAGCGAATCATGAACGTATTGCAACACCCTACAGCGGGAATGCCTCACGCTTGCGCGACACGGAGGGCACCATAGGACAACACCAAAATAAAACATACAACTTGTCGGGGATATACCCCACGGTGTAACCCGCCGGATGTATGACCCGGCTAGAGCTTGGCGACTCACTGGTGACCCGTCCGGACTTGGCGGTTTACGGGCAACCCGCCTGAACATTGCGACTCACTGGTGACCTGGCGGGCGGGTCAGACGGATGACACGGCCCAAGGCCCAGAAGGCCTGCTCATGCTATGGTGGGCCGGTTTATGAGGAAAGACATAAGGAGTTTTCCATTAAGGGGGCAGACTAGGATTCCGCTTGTTATAGAATAGTCCTAGTCCTACTAGGACTCCACCTGTAAACCGCCCCTCTAACTTATATATGGAGGGGCAGGGCACCCCAAGAGGGACAAGCAAGAAACAGTCTCTAGGTCTAGATACAACTAGAGGACAGCCGGTTTATGCGGCGACTCCCTCATGAGCATAATGAGACCTAGCCACAAACAGCATGTAGGGCTATTCCGGATGATGTTTCCCGGGGCCCGAAGCTGCCTAAATCCTTGTCTTGTGTGATGATCCGCCTCGCGTCTCTCACCCCGATCAACCCCTCTCAAGCTACCACATAGATGCGCTGGCCTCACGACTAAGTCCTCACATTAGGACATCTGTCGTGACAATTCCACGACACAACTCGTACCAATCCAGATCATCAATCAACCCAAAGACAAAGGATATCTACTCAAAACATCATAGGATGGCAACACATCATTGGATCATAATATGGGGCATAAAGCACCATGTTCAAGTGGGGATTACAGCGGGGTGCGGGAGAGTGGACCGCGTAAAATAGATGAGATGGTGATGGTGATGGTGATGTTGATGAAGACGATCACCGTGGCGATGATTCCCCTCCCGATGGCACTCCGGCGCCACCGAGAGAGAGGAGGAGAGGTTCTCCCCCTTGTTCTTCCTCCTCCATGGCCTCCCCCTGGATGGGGAGAGGTTCTCCCTCTGGTCCTTGGCCTTCATGGTGATGATGGCCCCTCCGGGATCCTCCTCCATGCCCTCCGGTGATGATGACCCCCTTCGGCAGGGTGCCGAAGAGGGCCTAGATTGATTTCTCGTGGCTACAGAGGCTTGCGGCGGCGGAACTTCCGATCTAGGTTAATTTCTGGAGGTTTCTGTATATATAAGAGGTTTTGGCATCGAGAACAAGTCAGGGGGTCTCCGGGCTGTCCACGAGGTAGGGGGGCGCGCCCAGGGGGTGGGCGCGCCTCGCACCCTCGTGGGCAGCCCGGGACTCTTCTGGCCCAACTCTTTTACTCCATGGCCTTCTCCTGGTCCAAAAATAAGCTCCGTCAAGTTTCAGGTCAATTGGACTCCGTTTGGTTTTCCTTTTCTGCGATATTCTAAAACAACAAAAAAACAGAAACTGGCACTTGCACTGGGCTCTAGGTTAATAGGTTAGTCCCAAAAACCATATAAAATAGCATATAAATGCATATAAAACATCCAAAGTTGATAATATAATAGCATGAATACTTCATAAATTCTAGGTACGTTGGAGACGTATCAGCATCCCCAAGCTTAATTCCTGCTCGTCCTCGAGTAGGTAAATGATAAAAGAAATAATTTATGAAGTGTGAATGCTAGCAAGTGCACAAGTTTGATCGATGATAGTTCCAATCACTTTTTCTAGCATCATTATATGTCATATCAGTAGCTCATCTTCATAAAACTTTTCATGATCAAGTAACAAGCTATTCACATGTTAAAGTATAGATCATAAACTTTCTTGAAACTAACAAACTATATTCTCAATCATCAAACAATTGCAATTCATCTTATTTTCAGGAAGGGTCTATGTCAGAGCTTTGATTCAGCAAACTCCACATACTCAGCTATCATTTAATCATTCACAATCGCTAACACTCACGTGATATTTGTGGGTTCAAAGTCTTAATCGGACACAGAGAAAGATAGGGGCTTATAGATTTGCCTCTCAACCTTTTACCTCAAGGGTAAGATCAACAACAATAGTTCATGATAGCTTACATCCAATTGGATATATATATATATATCACAGGATCTTTCAAACACAATGTGCTTGCCAAAGGATAAAATGTAAAAAGGAAAGGTGAAGATCACCATGACTTCTTTCATAAGGGTAGAAGATAAAAGTAAAAGATAGGCCCTTCGCAGAGGGAAGCAGTGGTTGTCACGCACTTTTTTGGTTGGATGCACAAAATCTTAATGCAAAAGAACGTCACTTTATATTGCCACTTGTGATATGGACCTTTATTATGCAGTCCGTCGCTTTTATTTCTTCCACATCACAAGATCGTGTAAAGCTTATTTTCTCCACATTAATAGATCATACATATTTAGAGGGCAATTTTTATTGCGTGCACCGATGACAACTTACTTGAAGGATCTTACTCAATCCATAGGTAGGTATGGTGGACTCTCATGGCAAAACTGGTTTAAGGAATGTTTGGAAGCACAAGTAGTATCTCTACTTGGTGCAAATAATTTGGCTAGCATGAGGGGGAAAAGCAAGCTCAACATGTTGGATGATCCAAGACAGTATACTTTGTTTCAGATATAAGAAAACATAAACCATTACATTGTCTTCCTTGTCCGACATCAGCCTTTTAGCATGTCATATTTTAATGAGTGTTCACAATTGCAAAAGATGTCTAGGATAGTATATTTATATGTGAAATCTCTCTTCCTTCAATATTCTTTCATGAATTGTTCAATTGACCAATTCTACCTTTGCTAACTTTCAATAAGTTTACTACCTATACTTATTATGTGTGAAGTCATTACTCCCCATGTTATAAGCATATGAAACATATATAAATTCAGATTTATGACATTCAATTCATTCAACCATTTACTCATAGGATATACGTGAAGCACATGAGTAAATGACAAACTACTCCAAAAGATATAAGTGAAGAACACTGAGTAGTCAAATAATTAACTAGCCATGGGAGGATTCTTTTTCATTCAATATTTCAGATCCAATGATTTTATTCAAACAGAAAGTAAAATTTAAAACACGCTCCAAGCAAAACACATATCATGTGACGAATAAAAATATAGCTCCGAGTAAGGTATACCGATAGTTTTGAAGACGAAAGAGGGGATGCCCCGGGGCATCCCCAAGCTTAGGCGCTTGAGTATTCCTTGAATATTACCCTGGGGTGCCTTGGGCATCCACAAGCTTAGGGTCTTTCCACTTCTTATTCTCCTCATATCGATATCTCACCCAAAGATTGAAAACTTCAATCACACAAAATTGAACAAAACTTCGTGAGATAGGTTAGTATGATAAAGAGTAAACCATTCACTTTGGTACTGTCTAAGACAAGGTTCATAATTGTTCCCATACAGTGTCTACTGTACCATATCATTTCTACAATTTATATTGCGAAATATAAGCCATAGAAACTAGAAAACAAGCAAACTATGCAATGAAAACAGAATCTGTCAGAAACAGAACAGTCTGTAATGATCTGAACAGCAACCATACTTATCCTACTCCAAAAATTATTAAATAAATTGGTGGACGTGAGGAATTTGTCTATTAATCTTCTGCGAAAAGAATCAACTCAAAAGCACTCTTTTGTAAAAAATGGTAGCTAATCTCGTGAGCGCAAAGTTTCTGTTTTTTACAGCAAGATGACATTAACTTTCACCCAAGTCTTCCCAAAGGTCTTACTTGGCACTTTATTGAAACAAAATATATAAAACATGATTACTACAGTAGCTTAATCATGTAAAAACATGAAAACAGTAAGGGTAAATATTGGGTTGTCTCCCAACAAGCGCTTTTCTTTAATGCCTTTTAGCTAGGCATGATGATTTCAATGATGCTCACATAAAAGATAAGAATTGAAACATAAAGAGAGCATCATGAAGAATATGACTAGCACATTTAAATATAACCCACTTCCTATGCCTAGGGATTTTGTGAACACTTAATTTATAGGAACAAGAATCAACTAGCATAGGAAGGCAAAACAAGTATAACTTCAAAACTTTAAGCACATAGAGAGGAAACTTGATATTATTGCAACTCCTACAAGCATATATTCCTCCCTCATAATAATTTTCAGTAGAATCATGAATGAATTCAACAATATAAACATCACATAAAGCATTCTTTTCATGATCTACAAGCATAGAAATTTTACTACCCTCCTCATAAGCAAAATTCTTCTCATTCGGAATAGTGGGATCACTAATTCCTAAAGTTGACACTCTTCCAACCCCACTTTAGATTATAGTATTATTCATACTCCAAAAGATATAAGTTAAGTTCATGGAGAATTATACAATTAATATAGACTAACCAATATCCAAGCTCAAAATATATAAGTGAAGCACACGAAGCATTCTATAAAACCATACTCAAAAAGATTTAAGTGAAGCACAAAGAGCAATTCTATAAGATCATACTTAAAAGATATAAGTGAAGCACATGAAGTATTATATAAAATGATGAAGGGACATCTCATTCTAGCATGGTTCTTAAAGAAAAAGAAAAACACAAAGGACACAAATCATGTGAAAAAAACAAAAACCGAGGTATACCGATATTTGTTGAAGAAGAAAGATGGGACACTACAGGAATCGGCTACTTTGCCGTCTGCCGCGGATGGCAAAGGGCTCCGGAAAAGTAGGCTACGGTAAAGAGCTTCTTTGCCATCTGCTTTCCGAAGCGGACGGCAAAGGGGCCTTTGCCCTCAGCGGCTGACGGCAAAGAAAGCCGACGGCAATAAATGTGCTATTAGTCCGTTAGGCGACTAACGACAGCCTTTGTCGTCCGCCGCTGACGGCAAAGAGCATCCGGCCTTTGCCTTCCGCCGAATGACGTCAGCTGGACGTCGCGGCAGACGGCAAAGGAGCCTTTGCCATCAGCGGCTGACGGCAAAGGTGCCTCTTTTTTTCTGTTTTTTTAAATCCAGCAATTTTCACAGCAAATATATGACATATATATATATATCTATATATATATATATATATATATATATTTCACAGGGCTATTTAACAGCAAACATATGACATATCCAGCACATAAGTTTCGTTGTGCATACATATATTGTTCCATCCATTCATACATAGCAAGTTGCACATACACATTGTTCCATCCATACACATTACAATGCAAAGTTTCATCAAGATAGCAAGTTCCATCATAGCAAGCTAGAAGAATACTAGAGGAGAATGAAAGAAAAAGCAAGCACTCCATCATAGCAAGCTAGCTTTCGTGAAGTGAATGAAATCTGCAAAAAGGCAAATAAGAAAGTTAGAAAAAGGTGACTAGAAGAAGAAGTATATGCCATGTAGCGACCCGACCCGAATGGATCAAATCTCTGTGCTTAAGTGTCATCCCTGGATCGGTATGCTGACACACACAGTACTCAAGGATTTATAACAGAGGTAAATCACATGTATAAAGTAACATAAATACTATTACCTCAATCCAAATAGCGGAAGTAACAAGGTTGTGGATTCCCATCAACACCAACGGCAAAGTGGAGTGTAGAAATCGTAACCCTAACGTATCACTTACTCGTCGTAAGATATCTTGCAACATGAAACGTTGCAGCCCGAAAACGGGTCAGCACATGGAATATGCTGGCAAATTCACACCATAGAGAAATGATGAACAAAGGCTATCACTACATGCATATATGGCTGGTGGAAAAGCTCTATGGTTATAATGTTTTTGCGAAAAGCCAATTTTTCTCTACTGCAAAGGAATAAATTTTATTTGACTATCATGGTGGTTGTTAAACATTGAGATGGTTGACAGCATCTCAATCCCAATTAAGTATCATCATTAACCCAACAAGATTAATTAAAGGAACATGATGATGAGATTCACAGGATAATCCAAGAACTAGATACTCAAGATGTCCATAACCGGGGACACGGCTAATCATGATTAGTTTGTACACTCTGCAGAGGTTTGTGCACTTTTCCACACAAGACTCAATCGCCTCCGCTTGATTCTCGCACTACATGATGTTTGAGAAACGGATGATCGAGACACAGTCTTTCAGAAGCATTTACTCTCTACTCCGGGCAGACCGTTACACCTACAATCCCCCTACATCTGCTAGTCCACCTCTTCAAGAGCTCACACAACTTACTCAACTACGCCAGAGCCCATAATGGCTTGTGGCTGCACACCGAAGTTTCTAGCATGAATAATCTCATGATCCCTTTGAGCCTGGGTGGCGAACCATAGGATGATCACACGGTATATCCCCGGGATCTCCTAGGACAACACTGGTATATCCCCAGGTGTCCGGGCAAGTCCACTGGTATATCCCTAGGGTGCCCCTACCAATCCACCCAGATGTGTATTAAAGTTGCCACCTTAAGTTGAACCATTAAGTAAACAATCTCACATCTGTCATGAATACTCTCAAACCCAATCCACGTCTACGAGCATAGCATAGCAGTATAAGCATAACGTAATAGTAACTACCAAGGTTTGAATGCAGGGCAATAGGTTCCTACCTCATCAACTACTTCCCAATACCCACATGTTATCAATCCTACTCATGCAATGTTTGAGGGTGAAACTAATGCATAAAAACTGGGTATGGAAGGGATATGATCAAAGTGTGAACTTGCCTGCAATGTTGATGAAGATGATTCGCACTCATAACTCTTGGTAGATCTACTCGTCACACTCCGTTCAATCTATCGTAAGCAAGCAATGGTAACCACACATAAGTAATCACTCAAAAGATCAGAAAGAACGAAGAAGACGATCCGGAAAACATCAAAACCAAGCAAATAACTCTTGCAACATAAAACAATTTCTAACAGTACCTAAATTATATGAATTTGGCCTTATCAGAAAGTTTAGGTCAAGAGCTTCGATTAGCAAAAAGAATCAACTCAAACGGAGCTACGAAACTCAAGTTACGATCAAACGAAGTTTGAAATCAAATCTGATCTAATTCAAATTTTAAAATTTCAAAAACATGTTTGAGTTGGATTACTGGATAGAGGGGATCATAACGAAGAAGTATGCCTTGGTTTCGTTGGATTTGGACAAACGAGTAAAAAGTTGTGACCGATGGAAGATCGGGGACTAATCTATGAATAAATATTCACGGATAGGTCCCTGACGTAAAATAAACAGAAAAAGAAAAAAAACTAAATAATGAACGTTCGTTACGAAATCCTAACGAACGAAAAACGTTCGCTAAAACTACCTAAGCAGAAAACATTCGCTAAATAAAAAAATGAAACGGTTTATTTAAAAAAAAACCATCTGGATTGGTCCGGTCGGGGTCGGTTTTTTCGTTAAAACCGGCGGCGGACCGGATTAGGGTTTACCGCGGTGGCGGCGGCTCCGGCAAGTCGCGTCTCCGGCGAGTGCGGCGACGGCGAGATGGCGCGGTGGCGAGGCGCGGATGCGGCTCCGATGGGCAGCGGCTTCGTCCTCGGCGGCGGGGCAAGGTGCGGGTTGCTCCGGCGAGTGCGCGGGCCGGCGGCGGCGGCGAAACACGGCGGCGGTGGTGAGATCCGGCGGCGGCGGGCCAGCAAGCCACGGCGGGAGGCGGCGGTTGCGGGGATCGAGGGGAGAGGGGGTCCGGGGCCGGCCTTATAAAGGCACGGGGCCGAGGCCTTTCTTGGGCGAGGGGGCATCCGGCGGCGGGGAGATGCCGGACTCCGGCGAGTCCCTGTCGGGCACGGCGGTAGCTAGGCGGTGGCGGCGCGGGCTGGGCTGGCTCAGCTGGGCCGGCCCAGTTCGGGAGAGAGGAAGTTTTTTTTAACAGAGAGAAAAAGAAAAGAAATCAAAGTATAAAATAAAATATTATATAGGCATATAATATATCAAAATTTTCAGAAAAAGATTTTCTACAAGTTGAACATTTTTCCAACATCAAATAAAATCTTCACAAATCCAAATAAATCAAAGAGTGCTACTGGTTTAATAAAACCTTATAAAAATCATTTTAAGAAATACTAAAATGATTACAAATTTATTTCTCTCCAATTTTCTATTATAGGGAATCATGTTACCCTATTTTCCATATATTTTTATTTTGAAGAAAAATAATTTGAATAAAACCCAAATAACTCCAAATTAAAAATAATTTCCAAAAGGACTTTGAATTTGATCCTTTGAAACTCCCAACTCATATTTCATATGTTTTGAAGAAGACATTTATCTTCGCTCGTGAAAATCATTGAGTTGCATAAAGTTTCAGAATTGGGAATATTCTCAAATGAAATTCAAATATTTTCAACACCCCTTGTCATTTAGATAAATGGAAGAAGTCATGTCATCTTCTCTCTAGGGTTTTGTATTTGAAAAGAATTTGAATTCACGGAGATCATAAAAGCAAAGTGAAAGTTTGGGAAAGTCCTTTTATTCCGTCTCATTTAACTTTCAAAAGATTTCGAATTCACTCACTTTCAGTCAATCAATCAAACAATCAATCCAATCTATCTATTTATTATAACATTCCAAAATTTAGAATTTTGGGATGTTACAAACCTACCACCCTTAAAATGAATCTCATCCTCGAGATTCGGAGAGGCTAGAAAGAAATAGGTTAGGTTTGGGGTCTTCTCAAAATCCATCGATCATCACAGGGGGTCTGGGGTGCTACCACCCTTAGAAACATCGTTACGGTCCCATCAATACTCATATACTCCATCCTTATTCTTGACAGGGCCGGTCTTCTGAGATTCTCGAGATAATTCCTTCTCTAGGCTCTTCCGGTAGTGGCATAACCTTTACCACAATTCTTCTGTCCTTTCATCTTGGTAAGGTTCTTCCATGACTGGGTCTTCTTAGCTGACGGGTCAGGCGCCAATACTAAACAACTATCGATATCTCATGGTGGTCTTCCAATTATGGTTTCTCCTGCAGGAAATGGGTCTGGGTTGATCCTCACCGTATAACCTACGATAGGCAAGAGCTGCCTTGTACAAGGGGAAAAATACTTACACCATTCTAAGGTTCAAACAAGGTTTTGCTCGTTGTCTCTCTACTATAGGCAAGTCACTCAGATTTACCATCCCATATAGCAAAGCGAACAATAAGAGTAAGTCGGTATGGTGATCAATCCATCCCGCACCCAAATCATTACCCTGTATATGGTTTAGTGAATCTTGCATTCTAACACTCGGTCATCCTCGCAAGCATTGCAGAATTTCTCTTGTCGACGAACCAAGTTCGGATAAATCCATGGATTCTGCAAGCCAAACAAACATCTATTCGTTCCTTCCCAACCCTCAGGTTTTGCGTAACTCCTATAAGATCGTTTGTCGATAAAATCGTAACTTCTTCCGGGGTTTTTCCTTCAGCAAGAATGTGCTTGCTTCTTGGCAGGTCCTGGGGCCTGTGGGTTATGGCCCATCTCATCACTGGTAAACCTTGAACTCATCATCGGGGAAACTGATCCTTAATCCAACATCCAACTTCGTAGTATTCTTAAATCCATCCAATTGTACTGTCTTCCTTCCTTCTATTGGCACCAAACTAGGACATGATTACTCAGAATCATCATGGAATTTCCATTGATACATATTTCCAACATCATACCTCCTTTATATCCAATAGTACTTCATCTCTTCATCCTCGGGGGATATCCCACATACTGAGATAAAAAAACTTATACTTATGAAGTCCATACTCCACTTCGTGGAACATCATTATCCTTTCGAGGGTCAAGCGTCCTTACAGGGGAATATTGGCCATCTCTGCATGGCCTTCTTCAACTAGGAAACATGAAACACATCATGAACTCCTGATAGTCCTTCGGGTGACTCCAACTTGTTGGCCACTTCTCCCATACGCTCCAAAACTCGGTATGGTCCTACAAATCTCGGGGCTAACTTTCCCTTAACTCCAAATCGTTTAATTCCTCGCAGAGGGGACACACGAAGACATGCTCTGTCTCCAATTTCATAGACTACCTCCTTGCGTTTTTGAGTCTGCATAACCCTTCTACTTGGACTGAGCTACCTTCAGTTTACCTCGAATCAACTTAACATTCTCTTCTGACTCCTTGATCACATTTGGTCCAAACAACTGACGGTCTCCAACTTCATCCCGCATCAACGGTGTCTGGCTCCTTCTCCCATACAAAGCTTCAAAAGGGGCCATCTTCAAACTGGCTTGGTAACTGTTGTTGTATGAGAACTCCGCGTAAGGTAGATTCATCCCTACTAGATCCCTAATCTAGCGCACACGCTCTCAACATGTCCTCCAGAATCTGATTGACTCTCTCGGTCTATCCATCTGTCTGCGGATGAAAGGCTGTACTGAACTCTAGCCTAGTACCCAAAGTCTGGTGCAGCTGATTCCAAAACTTTGAGGTAAATTGTGTTCCTCTATCTGATACGATGGTCCTCGGAACTCCATGCAGACATACGATCCTGGTCAAATATATCTTGGCCAACTTCGCACTTGTATAGGTGGTTTTCACTGGGATAACGAGAGCCACTTTGGTCAAGCGAAACAATTACTACCCAGATAGAATCATATCCCGATCGGGTTCTGGGAAATCCAGTAATGAAATCCATGCCAAGCTTATTCCACTTCCATTCGGGTATCGACATATGCTGTAGTAATCCTACTGGCTTCTGATGCTCTGCCTTTACTCTCTGGCATACATCACCTACGACTACATACTCCGCAATATCCTTCTTCATACCAGTCCACCAGAAACGCTCCTTCAAATCCTAATACATCTTGGTGTTTTCTCGGGCGAATCGAGTATGGTGAGTTACCTCCTGAAGTATTTACTTCCTGATCTTTGCATTATTGGGCACATGTACACGATCCTCGAACCATAAGGTGTCGTGGTCATCCTTACGAAAACCTTTGGCCTTTCCTTTTCTCATCCTCTCTCTTAACTCAGCAATCTCTTTGTGATCCTTCTGAGCTTCACGGATCTTTCCCAACAATGTAGACTGAACTTCCATAAGGCTTCAATTTCTGGGGCACAACTCGAGACTTTGGTAAATTCAACTTAAATTCTTCCCAAGTGGTTAATCTTTGACATCCATTGATGGTTTGGTACATCCTCCACCAAGTAGCAGCAACTCTTACAAAGCACTAAAGAGCATGCTGGGTCATCTCCTTTCCGGCTATCGTGTTATATTCCATATGATCTTCCATGTTCTGAATCCACCAGTCTGTCTCCAATTGACTCATCGGTCCAGAAAATACAAGCTCATCTCCATTCATCCTCTATTGGGTCCATGGGTTTGGGGTGGGGTAGGAGAGGTCAAGAGGGATGCACACAATACAAACAATGGTTTTGAAAAGACAGATTTTTATTTGTGGCTGTCGGAAAAACATCAAACAAATGACAGCTCACAAACGTCGCATCTAACGTAGGTATATAACCGGGTTTGGTCTTCTAAAGGTCAATAAATCTTCAACGTCATCAAACTCTTCAAGTCTTGTTCATGCCTCCAATGGCTTCTTCCGATCAGACTCGTCCTTCTCAAGTTCTTTTGCCAGATCATCTCTGTTGACGCGAAGTCTCTCGTGACGTCCTTTATATTTCTGGAGTTGCGTTCCAAACTTCTGGGTTTCAACATCCTTGACATGAACCATGATCCTACTGTCCTTCAGTTCCTGACGAATCTTTGATGTCTCAAGGTTTTGCTCCTCTAGCTTGGCTACTTTTAGCTTCTGGGTCCTGAGTTCCTCACGAAACGTTTCCTTATCAAATACTGTTTCCTACAGGTCCATCTTAACTTCTTGATGTAATAATCCAGATCCTGGTGATACACCGGCTAAGGTTAACACTTCATCTTGCTGATAGGTGTTCCATAAGCCTTCTTGTAATCCAATCCTTCCAAAGAAATGCATGCTTAACTCAGCACGGTGACTATAGCATCAGCGGGCGATGACATCATGGATAACCGTGTTTCTGCTCTTGTCATTTCCATGAGCTATCATTCCATAGTTGATATCTCATGCCTTAGGCTTTTCTTGACAAAACTTTGAGTTTCTAACTCTCCATGTTCCGGTCTTTCTCCGACACACCTTGATCTCGGGCATTGACGGCTTCCATAGTCTGCCAACTTCCATAAGAGTAGCCATTCCTAGGTCATACAGATCTTCAATTTCTCCTAGTCTTCAGAGTCTTCAACCGTTGTAGTTTCCATTTACACGGTAAAATCTTCTTCATTCCAAAGTGGTCTTAGTTGTCCGATATCTTGTACTTCTTGAAGTGGTCTTATCAGTCGAATCTTCGTGTGGTCAAAAGGGGAAAGGGGTATGGTCTCACTAAAAGGGAATATTTGAATAAGACTCAGACAAGGAGAGAGGTAAAAGATCTTTTTGAAAAGGAAAGTTTTAGAGAAAATCCTTCCTATGGGCTTGCCAGTTTCTAGGGTCACGTCCTACAGTCAACATGTGCTCTGGTACCATCTTGTAGCGACCCGACCTGAATGGATCAACTCTCTGTGCTTAAGTGTCATCCCTGGATCGGTATGCTGACACACACAGTACTCGAGGATTTATAACAGAGGTAAATCACATGTATAAAATAACGTAAATACTATTACCTCAATCCAAATAGCGGAAGTAACAAGGTTGTGGATTCCCATCAAGACCAACGGCAAAGTTGAGTGTAGAAATCGTAACCCTAACGTATCACTTACTCGTCGAAAGATATCCTGCAACATGAAACGTTGCAGCCCGAAAACGGGTCAGCACATGGAATATGCTGGCAAATTCACACCATAGAGAAATGATGAACAAAGGCTATCACTACATGCATATATGTCTGGTGGAAAAGCTCTAAGGTTATAATGTTTTTGCGAAAAGCCAAATTTTCCCTACTGCAAAGGAATAAATTTTATTTGACTATCATGGTGGTTGTTAAACATTGAGATGGTTGACAGCATCTCAATCCCAATTAAGTATCATCATTAACCCAACAAGATTAATTAAAGGAACATGATGATGAGATTCACAGGATAATCCAAGAACTAGATACTCAAGATGTCCATAACCGGGGACACGGCTAATCATGATTAGTTTGTACACTCTGCAGAGGTTTGTGCACTTTTCCCCACAAGACTCGATCACCTCCGCTTGATTCTCGCACTACATGATGTTTGAGGAACGGATGATCGAGTCACAGTCTTTCAGAAGCATTTACTCTCTACTCCGGGCAGACCGTTACACCTACAATCCCCCTACATCTGCTAGTCCACCTCTTCAAGAGCTCACACAACTTACTCAACTATGCCAGAGCCCATAATGGCTTGTGGCTGCACACCGAAGTTTCTAGCATGAATAATCTCATGATCCCTTTGAGCCTGGGTGGCGAACCATAGGATGATCACACGGTATATCCCCGGGATCTCCTAGGACAACACTGGTATATCCCCAGGTGTTCGGGCAAGTCCACTGGTATATCCCCAGGGTGCCCCTACTAATCCACCCAGATGTGTATTAAATTTGCCACCTTAAGTTGAACCATTAAGTAAACAATCTCACATCTGTCATGAATACTCTCAAACCCAATCCACGTCTACGAGCATAGCATAGCAGTATAAGCATAACGTAATAGTAACTACCAAGGTTTGAATGCAGGGCAATAGGTTCCTACCTCATCAACTACTTCCCAATACCCACATGTTATCAATCCTACTCATGCAATGTTTGAGGGTGAAACTAATGCATAAAAACTGGGTATGGAAGGGATATGATCAAACTGTGAACTTGCCTGAAATGTTGATGAAGATGATTCGCACTCATAAATCTTGATAGATCTACTCGTCAGACTCCGTTCAATCTATCGTAAGCAAGCAATGGTAACCACACATAAGTAATTACTCAAAAGATCAGAAAGAACGAAGAAGACGATTCGGAAAACATCAAAACCAAGCAAATAACTCTTGCAACATAAAACAATTTCTAACAGTACCAAAATTATATGAATTTGGCCTTATCAGAAAGCTTATGTCAAGAGCTTCGATTAGCAAAAAGAATCAACTCAAACGGAGCTACGAAACTCAAGTTACGATCAAATGAAGTTTGAATTCAAATCTGATCTAATTCAAATTTTAAAATTTCAAAAACATGTTTGAGTTGGATTACTGGATAGAGGGGATCATAACGAAGAAGTGGGCGTTGGTTTCGTTAGATTTGGACAAACGAGTAAAAAGTTGTGACCGATTGAAGACCGGGGACTAATCTATGAATAAATATTCACGGATAGGTCCCTGACGTAAAATAAACAGAAAAAGAAAAAAACTAAATAATGAACGTTCGTTACGAAATCCTAACGAACGAAAAACGTTCGCTAAAACTACCTAAGCAGAAAACATTCGCTAAATAAAAAACGAAACGGCTTATTTAAAAAAAAACCCATCTGGATTGGTCCGGTCGGGGTCGGTTTTTTCGTTAAAACCGGCGGCGGATCGGATTAGGGTCTACCGCAGAGGCGGTGGCTCCAGCGAGTCGCGTCTCCGGCGAGTGCGGTGACGGCGAGATGGCGCGGTGGCGAGGCGCGGATGCGGCTCCGATGGGCGGCGGCTTCGTCCTCGGCGGCGGGGCAAGTTGCGGGTTGCTCCGGCGAGTGCGCGGGGCGGCGGCGGCGGCGACACACGGCGGCGGTGGTGAGATCCGGAGGCGGCGGGACAGCAAGCCACGGCGGGAGGCGGCGGTTGCGGGGATCGAGGGGAGAAGGGGTCCGGGGCCGGCCTTATAAAGTCACGGGGCCGAGGCCTTTCTTGGGCGAGGGGGCATCCGGCGGCGGGGAGATGCCGGACTCCGGCGAGTCCCTGATGGGCACGGCGGGAGCTAGGCGCTGGCGGCGCGAGCTGGGCTGGCTCAGCTGGGCCGGCCCAGTTCGGGAGAGAGGAAGTTTTTTTTAACGGAGAGAAAAAGAAAAGAAATCAAAATATAAAATAAAATATTATATAGGCATATAATATATCAAAATTTCCAGAAAAAGATTTTCTACAAGTTGAACATTTTTCCAACATCAAATAAAATCCTCACAAATCCAAATAAATCAAAGAGTGCTACTGGTTTAATAAAACCTTATAAAAATCATTTTAAAAAATACCAAAATGATTTCAAATTTATTTCTCTCCAATTTTCTATTGTAGGGAATCATGTTACCCTATTTTCCATATATTTTTATTTTGGAGAAAAATAATTTGAATAAAACCCAAATAACTCCAAATTAAAAATAATTTCCAAAAGGACTTTGAATTTGATCCTTTGAAACTCCCAACTCATATTTCATATGTTTTGAAGAAGTCATTTGATCTTCGCTCGTGAAAATCATTGAGTTGCATAAAGTTTCAGAATTGGGAATATTCTCAAATGAAATTCAAATATTTTCAACACCCCTTATCATTTAGATAAATGGAAGAAGTCATGTCATCTTCTCTCTAGGGTTTTGTATTTGAAAAGAATTTGAATTCACGGAGATCATAAAAGCAAAGTGAAAGTTTGGGAAAGTCCTTTTATTCCCTCTCATTTAACTTTCAAAAGATTTCGAATTCACTCACTTTTAGTCAATCAATCAAACAAGCAATCCAATATATCTGTTTATTATAACATTCCAAAATTTAGAATTTTGGGATGTTACATGCCATTTATGAGCTAACTTAGGTGAAATGGATCATTTATGAGCTAACTTAGTTGAAATGGATCGTTTATGAGCTAACCTAGGTGAAATAGATCGTTTATGAGCTAACTTAGGTATAATGCATCATTTTAGAGCTAACCTAGGTCAGATGGGTCATATTGGAGCTAACCTGGGTGAAATGGATCGTTTTTGAGCTAAGTTAGGTGAAATGGATCGTTTATGAGCTAACCTAGGTGAAATAGATCGTTTATGAGCTAACTTTGGTAAAATGCATCATTTTAGAGCTAACTTAGGTGTGATGGGTCATTTTGGAGCTAAACTAGGTAAATGGATCGTTTGTGAGCTAACCTAGGTGAAATAGATCGTTTATGAGCTAATATAGGTAAAATGGGTCATTTTAGAGCTAACTTGGGTAAAATGCATCATTTTGGAGCTAACCTAGGTAAGATGGGTCATTTTGGAGCTAACCTAGGTAAAATGGGTCATTTTAGAGCTAACATAGGTAAAATGGATCATTTTGGAGTTAGTCTAGGTAAAATGGGTCATTTTAGAGCTAACTTGGGTAAAATGGATCATTTATGAGCTAACTAAGGTATAATGGGTCATTTTAGAGCTAACTTAGGTAAAATGGATTGTTTATGAGCTACCTAAGCTAATTGTGCCATTTTTGACATAAGTAAGCTAAGTACATGTCATTATTGAGCAAACCTAGTTAACTGAGCATACTAGAGCTAACTTAGGTCATTTTGGAGGAAACAAAGCTAAGTATAGATCGTTTTAGAGCTAACTTAGGTAAAATGGATGGTTTTGGAGGTCAGTAAGCTTATTAAGTCATTTTGGAGGAAAAGAAGCTAACTCTAGGTCATTGTGGTAAGCATATTGGAGGAAATAAGGCTAAGTCTAGGTCTTTATGCATTTGTTAAGCAAAACACTAGAAGAAACTTACCAGCGCCCACCATCTTTCAACACCTGCCATGACAAAGAGTAAACGAAATTAGTACAACATAAAAAAATACCGACATGAATAATAATATGTATATCACTTAAGTGTATCATCATCAAGTACAACATAAAAAAATTGAATACCTGACACTACTAATAATCTCGATCACTATCATCAATAAATGCATAATCATCATCATCAATATAATCAATGACGGGCTCATAGGGTTCAGTGGCATCAACATGTGGAAGGCCACCTTGACGTAATCGGTCAAGCATTGACAGGTCATCCGCAACAGTAACCTCTTCTTGTTCCGGCTCTTCTTGTTCCTCCTCTGGGTTGATGTCGGATTCACTTTTGCTGTCTACTTCAATGTTTTGGGGTGAAGTATAGCGGTTCTTGAAACGCTTTTTGGAAAGTCGTGTCTCTTGGAAGAATTCTCCTTCATATGTGTCTGGGTTAATGTGAGGTTCATAATCCTCTTCCTTTGGGGGAGATAGTCTAGCATGTGGCGGCACTTCATAAACGACATCCCAACCTTTCAGATTTGGATTAGTTTGGCAGGTCCACGGTAGATAGAATACTTGGGTCGCCTGTTGAGCCGTAATATAGACATCAGGAACATCTAAATGGGTGCTTTGTTTGACGAAATTTATGCGTCGGATCCGGAGCAAAGCATATGGGAAAACGAACCCAATCTACACATACTCGGGCTGTCCATGGATAGCGTTGGACAATTCGAAAGAATCACGGTTATAAATATGCAAATGCATGCATATTTATAACTATAACGCTTTCGAACGGGAGACACATATTGGTTACGCATACTGATGATTCAAGACAGATATATAGCTAGCTATCAAGTTTCATCGGCATGAACACCGAAATAGAGCAAATAATTAAGGGGGGAGGAGGACATGTCATTTGTGCTCACCCACGAACGAAGGGGCAGAGCTCGTCAAACGCACAGGGAGGTCGTCGAACACCAAACCTCGCAGCGATGAAACAACTGCACATTTAAGTCTACCCGATCAACACAATTATATATGATGTTTTTATGACAAAATCAAAAAATATATGTCCTAACTCATAATTCACAAATATATGACCCCGTCGGCTTCTGGTCGCGTGGGTGTCGTGTCGGGGTCGGGGTGCCGTGTCGGGGTCGGGGTGCTGTTTCGGGGTCGGGGTGTCGGGGTGGTTGGGGTCGGGGTCGGGGTGTGGTGTCAGGGTGTCGGGGGTCGGGGTCGGGGTGTCGTGCCGGGGTGTCGGGGTGGCGTGTCGGGGTCGGGGTGTCAGGGTGTCGAGGTCGGGGTCGGGGTGTGGTGTCAGGCTGTCGGGGTGTCGGGGTGTCAGGGTGTCGGGGTGTCGGGGTCGGGGTGTCAGGGTATCTTCTTCTTCTTCTTCTTCTTCTTCTTCTTCTTCTTCTTCTTCTTTTTTCCTGTTTTTTTCCTTTTCTTCTTCTTCTCTTCTTCTTCTTTTCTTCTTCTTCTTCTTCTTCTTCTTCTTCTTCTTCTTCTTCTTCCTCTTCTCCTTTTTCCTCTTCTTCTTCTTCTTTTCTTCTTCTTCTCCTCCTCTTCCTCCCTCCTCCTCTTCCTCTTCCTCTTCTTTCTTCCTCTTCTTCTTCTTCTTCTTCTTCTTCTTCTTCTTCTTCATCTTCTTCTTCTTTCTTCTTCTTCTTTTCTTTCTTCTTCTCCCTCCACCTCTTCCTCCCTCCTCCTCCTCCTTCTACTCTTCTTATTCTTCTAAACTAAAACTAAAACTAATCTAAAATAAAGTAAACTAAAAATAAAACTAAAACTAAACTGAAACTAAAACTAAAGTAAAACTATAACTAAAACAGAAACTAAATTAACTAAAAGTAACTAAAAGAAACTAAACTAAAACAAACTAAACTAAAAAAAGGGGTGGAAGATCACTCACCTGCGCAGGGGATAGCCGGTGGAGGGGGAGGCGGCGGCCCGGTGGAGGGGGAGGCCGCGGCGGGTGGGGGCGGCGGCGGCCCGATGGAGGGGAGTCCGCGGCGGGTGGGGGCAGTGGCGGCCTGGTGGAGGGGGAGGCCGCGGTGGGTGGGGGCGGCGGCGGCCCGATGGAGGGGGAGGCCGCGGCGGGACAGGGCGGGGACACGGCCACGCAGGGGAGGGGAGGGGGCGGCTGGCCGGCGTGGAAGGGGCGCCGCAGGGGAGGGGTGCGGGGCGAGGGGGCGGCGGCGGGTGGTGGGGCGACGGGGCAAGGGGGGCGGCGGGTGGTCGGGGCGACGGGGAGAGAGGCGGTGGGTGGGCGGGTGGCGGCGGCGGGTGGAGGGGGTGGCGGCGGGTGGCTGGTGGCGGGGGCGGCGGCGGGTGGCGGTGGTCGTCGGAGTGGGGATCGAGGACAGAAAGAGAGAGAGAGAGAGGGAGGGAGCGGGGTGGGGGACGGCCGTTAGTTAGGTTATCTCTTTGCCGTCCGCTTTTTTGCTCTTTGCCGTCTGTTAGACGACGAAAAAGAGGGGGGCGTTAGGTTTTTTTCTAAACAGCTCGTTAGTGGGGCCCACCTCTATCTTTGCCGTCCGCCAGCTGATGGCAAAGATTCTTTGCCGTCCGCTAGCAGACGGCAAAGAATTGGCTGATGGAAAAGACATTCTTTGCCATCAGCCAGTTCTTTGCCGTCCGTTTTTTGCAAGCTGACGGCAAAGACCTTCTTTGCCGTCCGCCAGCAGACGGCAAATAAGCAAATTCTAGTAGTGGGATGCCAACCGGGACATCCCCAAGCTTAGATCCTTGAGTATCCTTTGAAATATTTACTTGGGGTGCCTTGGGCATCCCCAATCCTGAACTCTTGCCTCTCTTTATTCTCCTCACATCGGTAACTCCTCGTTCTTCGAACACTTCATCCACAAAAACTTAACAAGAAACTTTGTGAGATCCGTTAGTATATTAAAGCAAATTACTACCTCTAGGTACTGTTGCAAACTCATTCCAATTTCATATTAGAACTGTATCTACTGTGTTCCAACTTCACCATGGTTCATACCCCCCGATACTACCCATAGATTCATCAAAATAAGCAATCAATGCATAGAAAACAGAATTTATCTAAAACATGACAGTCTGTAGTAATCTGGAGGTTTAGTAAACTTCTGTAACTCCAAAATTTATGAAATAAATTTGACAATTTGAAAAATTTGTGCAGAATTAATTTTCAATATGTTTCAGACCCATTTGACTATCCAGTAAAAAACGTAAAATCACGCGCTACAGCCAAAGTTTCTGTTTTTGTTCTGCACATAGTAAACAAGCAATCTAATCATACTAAAACCAAAGCTTGGCACATTATTTTTATAATACAATGGATATATACAAGGGGATAATTATTTACAGAGAAACTTCCATGAAAAATTCTAAATTGTTTCCGTGAGCATGAACACAAGTGCTCAAGGTCGACCCTCACTTCTAAAATGCAAAACTTTCCAATCACTTCTCTTTTTGAAAAACTTTTTAGGCATGAGAGGCAAGTATTTTTTTTGGTATTTTCATTCTTTTAATTTTTTTTGTATGTTTCACCCACAACTTAACACAAACAAAAAGGAAAATAAAATCTACTTAGTGAAGAAAGCAAACAAGCATACACGAGAATATCAATCCCACGCTATTGCTCCCCGGCAATGGCGACAGAAAAGAGCTTGATAATCCCCAAGTGCAGGGAATCATCGTAGCAATTTCCAAAGGTGGAAGTGATAAGTATGGAGTGTCGAACCCACAAGGTGCTAAAGATAAGATCATTATTCTCTCAAGTCCTATCTGCCACTGATACGACTCTACGTACACCGAACGTTTGCTTCCAACTAGAAACGAGAAATAAAACTATGTTGAGGGTATGAAGAGGATAACTTTGCATGGTATCGGAGAGCTAAAATATAAAAGAAGGTGTTGTTATCATAAATTTAGAATATATTACTAAATAATATAAATAGCGAGTGTGGAATAATGATGGATCGGTGTGCGGAATTGTCCTAGGCAATTGTTAACAAGACTGGTAGTCGTCATTGCAGTTTCATATAAGGGAGAGGCATAAGCTAACATACTTTCTCTTCTTGGATCATATGCACTTATGATTGGAACTCTAGCAAGCATCCACAACTACTAAAGATCATTAAGGTAAAACCCAACCATAGCATTAAAGCATCAAGTCCTCTTTATTCCCATACGCAACAACCCCCTTACTCGGGTTTGTGTTTTAGTCACTCACCAACCCACTATAAGCGAATCATGAACGTATTGCAACACCCTACAACGGGAATCCCTCACACTTGTGCGACACAGAGGGCACCATAGGACAGCACCAAAATAAAACATACAACTTGTCAGGGATATACCCCGCGGTGTAACCCGCTGGATGTATGACCCGGCTAGAGCTTGGCGACTCACTGGTGACCCGCCCGGACTTGGCGGTTTACGGGCAAACCGCCTGAACATTGCGACTCACTGGTGACCTGGCGGGCGGGTCAGACGGATGACAAGGCCCAAGGCCCAGAAGGCCTGCTCATGCTATGGTGGGCCGGTTTACGAGGAAAGACATAAGGAGTTTTCCATTAAGGGGGCAGACTAGGATTCCGCTTGTTATAGAATAGTCCTAGTCCTACTAGGACTCCACATGTAACCCGCCCCTCCAACTTATATAAGGAGGGGCAGGGCACCCCAAGAGGGATAAGCAAGAAACAATCTCTAGGTCTAGATACAACTAGAGGAAAGCCGGTTTATGCGGCGACTCCCTCATGAGCATAATGAGACCTAGCCACAAACAGCATGTAGGGCTATTCCGGATGATGTTTCCCGGGGCCCGAAGCTGCCTAAATCCTTGTATTGTGTGATGATCCGCCTCGCGTCTCTCGTCCCGATCAACCCCTCTCAAGCTACCACATAGATGCGCTGGCCTCACGACGAAGTCCTCACATTAGGACATCTGCCGTGACAATTCCACGACACAACTCGTACCAATCAAGATCATCAATCAACCCAAAGACAAAGGATATCTTCTCAAAACATCATAGGATGACAACACATCATTGGATCATAATATGGGGCATAAAGCACCATGTTCAAGTAGGGATTACAGCGGGGTGCGGGAGAGTGGACCGCGTAAAATAGATGAGGATGGTGATGGTGATGGTGATGTTGATGAAGACGATCACCGTGGTGATGATTCCCTTCCCGATGGCACTCCGGCGCCACCGAGAGAGAGGAGGAGAGGTTCTCCCCCTTGTGCTTCCTCCTCCATGGCCTCCCCCCTGGATGGGGAGAGGTTCTCCCTCTGGTCCTTGGCCTTCATGGTGATGATGGCCCCTCCGGGATCCTCCTCCATGCCCTCCGGTGATGATGACCCCCTCCGGCAGGGTGCCGAAGAGGGCCTAGACTGATTCCTCGTGGCTACAGAGGCTTGTGGCGGCGGAACTTTTGATCTAGGTTAATTTCTGGAGGTTTCTGTATATATATAAGAGGTTTTGGTGTCGAGAACAAGTCAGGGGGGTCTCCGGGCTGTCCACGAGGTAGGGGGGTGCGCCCAGGCGGGTGGGCGCGCCTCCCACCCTCATGGGCAGCCCGGGAGTCTTCTGGCCCAACTCTTTTACTCCATGGCCTTCTTCTGGTCCAAAAATAAGCTCCGTCAAGTTTCAGGTCAATTGGACTCCGTTTGGTTTTCCTTTTCTGCGATATTCTAAAACAACGAAAAAACAGAAACTGGCACTGGGCTCTAGGTTAATAGGTTAGTCCAAAAAACCATACAAAATAGCATATAAATGCATATAAAACATCCAAAGTTGATAATATAATAGCATGAATACTTCATAAATTCTAGATACGTTGGAGACGTATCAGCATCCCCAAGCTTAATTCCTGCTCGTCCTCGAGTAGGTAAATGATAAAAGAAATAATTTATGAAGTGTGAATGCTAGCAAGTGCACAAGTTTGATCAATGATAGTTCCAATCACTTTTTCTAGCATCATTATATGTCATATCAGTAGCTCATCTTCATAAAACTTTTCATGATCAAGTAACAAGCTATTAGCATGTTAAAGTATAGATCATAAACTTTCTTGAAACTAACAAACTATATTCTCAGTCATCAAACAATTGCAATTCATCTGATTTTCAGGCAGGGTCTATGTCAGAGCTTTGATTCAGCAAACTCCACATACTCAGCTATCATTTAATCTTTCACAATCGCTAACACTCACGTGATAATTGTGGGTTCAAAGTCTTAATCGGACACAAAGAAAGATAGGGGCTTATAGATTTGCCTCCCAACCTTTTACCTCAAGGGTAACGTCAACAACAATAGTTCATGATAACTTACATCCAATTGGATATATATATATATATATATATATATATATATATATATATATATATATATCAGGATCTTTCAAACACAATGTGCTTGCCAAAGGATAAAATGTAAAAAGGAAAGGTGAAGATCACCATGACTTCTTTCATAAGGGTAGAAGATAAAAGTAAAAGATAGGCCCTTTGCAGAGGGAAGCAGAGGTTGTCATGCACTTTTTTGGTTGGATGCACAAAATCTTAATGCAAAAGAACGTCACTTTATATTGCCACTTGTGATATGGACCTTTATTATGCAGTCCGTCGCTTTTATTTCTTCCACATCACAAGATCGTATAAAGCTTATTTTCTCCACATTAATAGATCATACATATTTAGAGGGCAATCTTTATTGCGTGCACCGATGATAACTTACTTGAAGGATCTTACTCAATCCAGAGGTAGGTATGGTGGACTCTCATGGCAATACTGGTTTAAGGAATGTTTGGAAGCACAAGTAGTATCTCTACTTGGTGCAAAGAATTTGGCTAGCATGATGGGGAAAAGCAAGCTCAACATGTTGGATGATCCAAGACAATATACTTTATTTCGGATATAAGAAAACATAAACCATTACGTTGTCTTCCTTGTCCGACATCAACCTTTTAGCATGACATATTTTAGTGAGTGCTCACAATTGCAAAAGATGTCCAGGATAGTATATTTATATGTGAAATCTCTCTTCCTTCAATATTCTTTCATGAATTGTTCAATTGACCAATTCTACGTGTGCTAACTTTCAATAAGTTTACTACCTATACTTATTATGTGTGAAGTCATTACTCCCCATGTTATAAGCATATGAAACATATATAAATTCAGATTTATGACATTCAATTCATTCAACCATTTACTCATAGGATATACGTGAAGCACATGAGTAAATGACAAAGTACTCCAAAAGATATAAGTGAAGAACACTGAGTAGTCAAATAATTAACTAGCCAGGGGTGGATTCTTTTTCATTCAATATTTCAGATCCAATGATTTTATTCAAACAGAAAGTAAAATTGAAAACACGCTCCAAGCAAAACACATATCATGTGACGAATAAAAATATAGCTCCGAGTAAGGTATACCGATAGTTTTGAAGACGAAAGAGGGGATGCCTTCCGGGGCATCCCCAAGCTTAGGCGCTTGATTCTTCCTTGAATATTACCTTGGGGAGCCTTGGGCATCCCCAAGCTTAGGGTCTTTCCACTCTTTATTCTCCTCATATCGATATCTCACCCAAAGCTTGAAAACTTCAATCACACAAAACTTAACGAAACTTCGTGAGATAGGTTAGTATGATAAAGGGTAAACCATTCACTTTGGTACTGTAAAAGACAAGGTTCATAATTCTTCTCACACAATGTCTACTGTACCATATCATTTCTACAGTTTATATTGAGAAATATAAGCCATAGAAACTAGAAAACAAGCAAACTATACAATGAAAACAGAATCTGTCAGAAACAGAACAGTCTGTAATGATCTGAACAGAAACCATACCTATCCTACTCCAAAAATTATTAAATAAATTGGTGGACGTGAGGAATTTGTCTATTAATCTTCTGAAGAAAGAATCAACTCAAAAGCACTCTTCTGTAAAAAATGGTAGCTAATCTCGTGAGCGCAAAGTTTCTGTTTTTTACAGCAAGATGACATTAACTTTCACCCTAGTCTTCCCAAAGGTCTTACTTGGCACTTTATTGAAACAAAAGATATAAAACATGATTACTAAAGTAGCTTAATCATGTAAACACATGAAAACAGTAATGGTAAATATTGGGTTGTCTCCCAACAAGCGCTTTTCTTTAATGCCTTTTAGCTTGGCATGATGATTTCAATGATGCTCACATAAAAGATAAGAATTGAAACATAAAGAGAGCATCATGAAGAATATGACTAGCACATTTAAATCTAACCCACTTCCTATGCCTACGGATTTTGTGAACACATTATTTATAGGAACAAGAATCAACTAGCATAGGAAGGCAAAACAAGTATAACTTCAAAACTTTAAGCACATAGAGAGGAAACTTGATATTATTGCAACTCCTACAAGCATATATTCCTCCCTCGTAATAATTTTCAGTAGCATCATGAATGAATTCAACAATATAACCATCACATAAAGCATTCTTTTCATGATCTACAAGCATAGAAATTTTACTACCCTCCTCATAAGCAAAATTCTTCTCATTCGGAATAGTGGGATCACTAATTCCTAAAGTTGACACTCTTCCAACCCCACTTTAGATTATAGTATTATTCATACTCCAAAAGATATAAGTTAAGTTCATGGAGAATTATACAATTAATATAGACTAACCAATATCCAAGCTCAAAATATATAAGTGAAGCACACGAAGCATTCTATAAAACCATACTCAAAAAGATTTAAGTGAAGCACAAAGAGCAATTCTATAAGATCATACTTAAAAGATATAAGTGAAGCACATGAAGTATTATATAAATTGATGAAGGGACATCTCATACTATCATGGTTCTTAAAGAAAAAGAAAACACAAAGGACACAAATCATGTGAACAAAACAAAAACTGAGGTATACCGATATTTGTTGAAGAAGAAAGATGGGATGCCAACCGGGGCATCCCCAAGCTTAGATGCTTGAGTATCCTTTGAAATATTTACTTGGGGTGCCTTGGGCATCCCCAATCTTGAACTCTTGCCTCTCTTTATTATTCTCACATCAGTAACTCCTCATTCTTCGAACACTTCATCCACAAAAACTTAACAAGAAACTTTGCGAGATTCTGTTAGTATATTAAAGCAAATTACTACCTCTAGGTACTGTTGCAAACTCATTCCAATTTCATATTAGAACTATATCTACTGTGTTCCAACTTCACCATGGTTCATACCCCCCGATACAACCCATAGATTCATCAAAATAAGCGATCAATGCATAGAAAACAGAATCTGTCTAAAACATGACAGTCTGTAGTAATATGGAGGTTTAGTAAACTTCTGTAACTCCAAAAATTATGAAATAAATTTGAAAATTTGAACAATTTGTACAGAATTAATTTTCAATAGGTTTCAGACCCATTTGACTATCCAGTAAAAAACTTAAAATCACGCGCTACAGCCAAAGTTTCTGTTTTTGTTCTGCACATAGTAAACAAGCAATCTAATCATACTAAAACCAAAGCTTGGCACATTATTTTTATAATACAATGGATATATACAAGGGGATAATTATTTGCAGCGAAACTTCCATGAAAATTTCTAAATTGTTTCGTGAGCATGAACACAAGTGCTCAAAGTCGACCCTCACTTCTAAAATGCAAAACTTTCCAATCACTTCTCTTTTTCAAAACTTTTTAGGCATGAGAGGCAAGTAATTTTTTTTTGGTATTTTCATTGTTTTAATTTTTTTGTATGTTTCACCCACAACTTAACACAAACAAAAAGGAAAAATAAAATCTACTTAGTGAAGAAAGCAAACAAGCATACACGAGAATATCAATCCCACGCTATTGCTCCCCGGCAACGGCGCCAGGAAAGAGCTTGATAATCCCCAAGTGCAGGGAATCATCGTAGCAATTTCCAAAGGTGGAAGTGATAAGTATGGAGTGTCGAACCCACAAGGAGCCAAAGATAAGATCAATATTCTCTCATGTCCTATCTGCCACTGGTACGAATCTACGTACACCGAAAGTTTGCTTCCAACTAGAAACGAGAAATAAAACTATGTTGTGGGTATGAAGAGGATAACTTTGCATGGTGTGGGAGAGCTAAAATATAAAAGTAGGTGCTGTTATCATAAAGTTATAATATATTACTAAATATATAAATAGCGAGTGTGGAATAATGATGGATCGGTGTGCGGAATTGTCCTAGGCAATTGTTAACAAGACCGGTAGTCGTCATTGCAGTTTCATATGAGGGAGAGGCATAAGCTAACATACTTTCTCTTCTTGGATCATATGCACTTATGATTGGAACTCTAGCAAGCATCCGCAACTACTAAAGATCATTAAGGTAAAACCCAACCATAGCATTAAAGCATCAAGTCCTCTTTATTCCCATACGCAACAACCCCCTTACTCGGGTTTGTGTTTCAGTCACTCACCAACCCACTATAAGCGAATCATGAACGTATTGCAACACCCTATAGAGGGAATCCCTCACGCTTGCGCGACACGAAGGGCACCATAGGACAGCACCAAAATAAAACATACAACTTGTCGGGGATATACCCCGCGGTGTAACCCGCCGGATGTATGACCCGGCTAGAGCTTGGCGACTCACTGGTGACCCATCCGGACTTGGCGGTTTACGGGCAAACCGCCTGAACATTGCGACTCACTGGTGACCTGGCGGGCGGGTCAGACGGATGACAAGGCCCAAGGCCCAGAAGGCCTGCTCATGCTATGGTGGGCCGGTTTACGAGGAAAGACATAAGGAGTTTTCCATTAAGGGGGCAGACTAGGATTCCGCTTGTTATAGAATAGTCCTAGTCCTACTAGGACTCCACATGTAACCCGCCCCTCCAACTTATATAAGGAGGGGCAGGGCACCCCAAGAGGGACAAGTAAGAAACAATCTCTAGGGCTAGATACAACAAGAGGAGAGCCGGTTTATGCGGCGACTCCCTCATGAGCATAATGAGACCTAGCCACAAACAGCATGTAGGGCTATTCCGGATGATGTTTCCCGGGGCCCGAAGCTATCTAAATCCTTGTCTTGTGTGATGATCCACCTCGCGTCTCTCGTCCCGATCAACCCCTCTCAAGCTACCACATAGATGCGCTGGCCTCACGACTAAGTCCTCACATTAGGACACACGACAAGAAATATGTCAACTTGTGACCCTCACTATTGGCCGCTAAAAGGTCATTGTTTTTCATTTGCGACCTTTTTTGACCAAAAACAGAAGGTCAAAAGCTGGCGGTCGTAAACTAAAATTAGTGACCTTCTTTGTGATATGTAAAAGGTCGTTGGTTCCACGACCAAATTTTTGGTCACTAGGAACCTCCTCAGGCCACGTAGGCATCCAGCGTGGCAAGCTGATGTGGCACAAGAATCAGCCCGGTCCGATTCGGCGTTTTACATGGGTCGAGCCCAACAATTCAGCCCATTTAACTTTTTTTTCTCTATGCTTTGATTGGCTAAATGGGCCTGGCCCAACAATTAGGATTTTTTTTCTGAGATGCAGTCTTTTACAATCCATTTTTTTGGGCCTCAACCTTTTTAGAATCTGAAAGTTATATTGCTCTTTTTAGAAACAAGTCCAACATAGTTTGGGCCATGGCCTTTTTAGCCCAAGTATTGAGTGCAATATAAATTCTGGACATGGCCTTTTTACAATCCAACAGTGGGCCAAGCCCTCTTTTATTTACAACCAATATTCTCAAATCAGTATAGTAACAGTATTTCTTTCCCAGAGTAATAACACCAGTATAGAAAACTTTCTCACACAACTTTATCTCGCATAACATTAGACAGACCAACACATATCAATAACTTATCTCCTATGTTCACAAATACATAACTTTTGGAATAGCGGCACAAGCAGCGGCAATACAAGCATTCAAAAAGCAGAAGCCAGCAAGCAATATCCATCAGGAGGTGCCTTGCATACTGCCTCCTTCGAGCCTGCGAGAGAAAAAACAAGGTGAAGGTCAGTACGCATCAAGGATGCTGCTGTTCTAGGTCAAGACAAGTCAAGGGCATAAGAGATTTTAGTCAAGAAAAATTAACATGTGAACATCTTTCACAATCATCTTTTATAAAAAATACAAAACAAATATGCAAACAGTTGTACAATGGTTGAGTGCTCATACTTCTATTATATCAGGCAATAGCATTTACCAATAGTGATGATCAGTGCAATAGGAACATGCAAACAGATGTACAATAGGAACATGCCATGTATCTTTCAAATATGCAAACAACTGTACAACTAGCTCCAGTATACCGCCATGCATGAGCACTTGTTAATATTTATATTCATCACAACAACCTATAACCACCTATGCTTACAAATCAGAAAGCAGAGATATATACTGATCAAAAGCAACAGCCAGGAATAGATGACTTAACAGTTCATGTTTGTTAACAAAACAAGAGTGGACATCTCACAGTGAGTTAACTATCTGATGAATTTAGTAAAACAAAGACTAGCATTCGGTGCTACAAGAGATAAAATAGGAATCCAAGTATCCCAACATCCCAATGTATGGATACATGAATGTCGCACCAAACACGGATACATGAATCGACATCTCACACTGGTACTGATCATGCATGCATCACCTTAGGAAAATATACTGTAAGTGCGGACTAGCATCATGAAACAACCAGAGATTCAGAACAAGTCGTGGCTCTGAAATCCTTATAACCAGAGATTCATGTACCCAACTGAAGCAAAAACAAGCAGCAGAAAAAGCCCCTCCTACTGACTGATTGCTCCATAAAAAAGCCCCTCCACAGCCAGCAGTAATCATATTTGATTTATACGACCGAATTGAGCGCAGGCAGTAGATCAGCCATTGCATAGCGACTGAATTTGAAATCTAACTGAAAAACTGGGTGGAGCACTAGCCAAACTGACACGGAAACAAGTAAACCAACACAGGGACGATCACATTGTCATCACGACACCGAGCAAACACTGAAGAAAGAAGGACGTGACCAGCACAGAATCGAGCAGTAACAGAGAGGGGGAGGGGAGACGGGCAACTTACAACATCACTTGGGACTTCCACTTCTCACCACCGGCCTTGCCAATCTGCAATTTGAACCCCATACCAGATCAGGACACAGAAATCACAACAAAACTCATGGTAGCACCAGTTCAAACGAGCAACAAGACTTCATGATTTAAGTTTCATTCCATCCATTACAATCATAGTCCATAGAAATCTAGAACAAGAGCTGCCTGCATGCAACTTCATTCTGACTAGCAGCACTAATTTTTTTGCACAAGAAGAGCAACAGATTCAGTTTCATCATGGATATCAATCACTATCGATACACTAGTTTGTACGATCGATATCCATGTTCTTTCTTTCTTACTCGATAGCCATATAAGCATGTGCACCTTCAGATTTAAATGTGGACAAGACAAACAAAGTAGAATAATTGAATGATTGCAATGTTCAGTGGCAACAGAGTGAATACACAGATACTGCAACATAAGAAAAGTTGTGGAGTAGCTATACAAAGTGAATACAATCATATACATTGGCCAACTAACCAAGCATATATCGTCATGCACAGATCAACCACCCAGGCGGGGGCGAGCGGAACGGGACCGAGAAGCTTACCACAGAGACCTGCATGACGTCGGGTGCTTCTCCTTGTACTCCTTCCTGAAGGTGTCCCTGCGAAGACGAAGAAGGTGCTCGGGGGGCGCTTGGGCTTATTGGGGTCCTTGTCGGCCTTGCTCTTCTTCACCGCGAGCCTACGCCACCGCCACAGAAATAGCATCAGCAGACCAAACAGGATCAGAAGCCGACGTGAGACAACAGCAGCAGGAGAACCCAAGCAGAACCACCACGGGAAACGAAACGAGATGATACTGGGACGAGGAGCGAGGGAAGGGCCGGGTCGGGGCACTGACCTTGGCCTTCATCCAACCGCCAGCAGCAAGGGAGTCGCCGGTGCGGGAGCCTGCCTTGGCCTTCATCCTGCCGCCAGCAGCAAGGGAGTCGTCGGTGCGGGAGCCTGCCTTGGCCTTCATCCTACCGATGGCCGCCAACCTGCAACAACAACCACCAATGCAAACGATCAGAGCCCGCAGAAGCCAAGAACACGGGGAACAACCCGATCTTGAATCTCTGATGAACTGGCCGGGAAACGCAGGGGTGGGAGCAGGCGGGCGTTGCGTGTGCTTGGTGGGTGGGTTCGCCAGGTCTGTGTGAGGAATCGTGGTCCAGATCGGCGTGGGCACGGCCATCGCCGGACTGGGAGCGACTGCTCGATCTGGGGCCGGAATAGGTGAGGGTCGCCGACGTCGGGGTGAGGATCGGAGCGGCAGTGGATCAAAGTCGGAGAGAGAGGTTGGGTGCGGCGGCTCCACCTCTCGGAGGAGTTCTCCAGATCGGAGCGAGGGAGAGCAGAGGAGCTGGTGGAGGGAGAGAGCCAGGAGGGAGGGACGAATGAGAGAAAGAAAGGAGGCGGGGGTAGATGGAAAATGTCCATGAGGACAGACCTAGGGTTTCGGCTCAGGTGGGTTTGGGCCGTTGGATCCGCGAGCATCCTACGGTGCTGATGCACGATCCGCGTGACATCCCACAAACCAATCAGAATGCAGTATATGTGTACGACATTATGACCATCTAAATTAGTCATAATTGACTAGAAATAATGTGTTAAATCATGTCACCTATTTTATGACCTGAGAAATTCAAAAAAAATTGGAAGACCTTTTCATTGTGTCACCAAAAGTGATCTAGTTTTCAGTAAAAGTAAGAAGCATGGAAGACATAAGGAAGTTTGCATTTTCTTTGAACAAAAAATTCATTTTGCATTTTTCAAGTGCCCGAAATGAGTTTTTTTGTGAAGGACCTACCAAATAATTGTTGCAAAATTGGACCAAATCAATTTTATAAAATACTAGGCCATGTTTAATGCACAATTGACAAAATGGTTGGGTGCCAAAAGTTTTTATCCACCTCTGGTGAAAAAGACAAATTTCCGCCGATTCAGTTGGAAGCGGGTCAAATTTGAACTGCAGCTGTCTCATAATTTGCTCTTCATTTTTTCAAAAAATAATTTGTAGGTACAAAAGTATCTATTTCATCAGAGAAACACCAAAAGTTTTCCAAGATTCAACCACTAGCTAGGAACGGTCATGCCCGCCGTTTTGACCGCATTTTGAAACGGGCATAAAAAATTCAAAAAAAATCAAAAAAATGGAAAACCTTCGCATTGTGTCGTTATATGTGGCCAAGTTGCAAGGAAAAATAATAAACTTGTACTACGATAATTATTTTAAAAAAGTGTTCTCAGAAACGAGCTATCATGCGTGAAAACTCTTGGCTTTCAAGTCAAATGATCAATCTTATAGCCACATTCATGGCATAATTTGTTAAAATGATCTCATATTGTGCACAAGGGTGCATCTTAGAATTCCAAAAAATGTTGCCTAAGGGAGTTTTCATTTTCTTTTCACGGAAAGTTCATTTTCTATTTTTCGAGTGCCCGAAATAAGTTTTTTTGTGAAGGACCTACCATATATTTGTTGCAAAATTGGACCAAATCAATTTTATAAAATACTAGGCCATGTTTAATGCACAATTGGCAAAATGGTTGGGTGCAAAAAGTTTTTATCCACCTCTGGTGAAAAAGACAAATTTTCGCTGATTCAGTAGGAAACGGGTCAAATTTGAACTGCGGCTGTCTCATAGTTTGCTCTTTATTTTTTCAAAAAATAATTTGTAGGTACATAAGTATCTATTTCATCAGAGAAACACCAAAAGTTTTCCAAGATTCAACCACTTGCTAGGAACGGCCATGCCCGCCGTTTTGAACGCATTTTGAAACGGGCATAAAAAATAAAAAAAAATAAAAAAATTGGAAAACCTTCGCATTGTGTCATTATATGTGACCAAGTTAGCACGAAAAATAATAAACTTGTAATACAATAATTTTCTTTTAAAAAATTGTTCTCAGAAATGAGCTATCATCTCTGAAGATTCATAGCTTTCAAGCCAAATGATCAATCTTATGGCCGCATTCATGGCATAGTTTGTTCAAACGATCTCATATTGAACACAAGGGTGCATATTGGAATGGCAAACAATGTTGCCTAAGGGAGTTTTCATTTTCTTTGGACGAAAAATCAATTGTCCATTTTTTGAGTGCCCAAAATGAGTTTTTTTTGTGAAGGACCTACCATATATTTGTTGCAAAATTGTATAAAATCAATTTTCTAAAATACTAGGCCATATTTAATGCACAATTGACCAAATGGTTGGGTGTCAAAAGTTTTGATCAAGCTCTCGTGAAAAAGACAAATTTCTGCCGTTTCAGCAGGAAGCGGGTCAAATTTGAACTGTGGCTGCCTCATAGTTTGTTGTTTATTTTTTTAAAAATCATTTCTAGGTACAAAAGTATCTGTTGAATGAGAGAAACCACCAAAAAATTTCAAAGATTCAACCACTAGCTAGGAACGGTCATTCCCGCCGTTTTGACCGCATTTTGAAACGGGCATAAAAAATTCAAAAAAAATCAAAAAATTGGAAAACCTTCGCATTGTGTCATTATATGTGACCAAGTTAGCTGTAAAAATAATAAACTTGTAATACCGCAATTCTTTTAAAAAAGTGTTCTCAGAAATGAGCTATCATCTCTGAAGATTCATGGCTTTCAAGCCAAATGATCAATCTTATGGCCACATTCATGGCATAGTTTGTTCAAATGATCTCATATTGTGCACAAGGGTGCATATTGGAATGGCAAACAATGTTGCCTAAGGGAGTTTTCATTTTCTTTGGACGAAAAATCAATTTTCCATTTTTCGAGTGCCCAGAATGAGTTTTTTTTGTGAAGGACCTACCATATATTTGTTGCAAAATTGTATAAAATCAATTTTCTAAAATACTAGGCCATATGTAATGCAAAATTGACCAAATGGTTGGGTGTCAAGAGTTTTGATCAACCTCTCGCAAAAAAGACAAATTTCTGCCGTTTCAGTAGGAAGCGGGTCAAATTTGAACTGCGGCTGCCTCATAGTTTGCTATTTATTTTAAAAAAAAATCATTTCTAGGTACAAAAGTATCTATTGAATCAGAGAAACACCAAAAAAATTCCAAGATTCAACCACTAGCTAGGAACGGTCATTCCCGCCGTTTTGACCGCATTTTGAAACGGGCATAAAAAATTCAAAAAAAATCAAAAAATTGGAAAACCTTCGCATTGTGTCATTATATGTGACCAAGTTAGCTGGAAAAATAATAAACTTGTAATAGGGCAATTCTTTTAAAAAGTGTTCTCAGAAATGAGCTATCATCTCTGAAGATTCATGGCTTTCAATCCAAATGATCAATCTTATGGCCACATTCATGGCATAGTTTGTTCAAATGATCTCATATTGTGCACAAGGGTGCATATTGGAATGGCAAACAATGTTGCCTAAGGGAGTTTTCATTTTCTTTGGACAAAAAATCAATTTCCCATTTTTTGAGTGCCCAAAATGAGTTTTTTTTGTGAAGGACCTACCATGTATTTGTTGCAAAACTGGACCAAATCAATTTTATAAAATACTAGGCCATGTTTAATGCACAATTGACAAAATGGTTGGGTGCCAAAAGTTTTTATCCACCTCTGGTGAAAAAGACAAATTTCTGGTGATTCAGCAGGAAGCGGGACAAATTTGAACTGCAGCTGCCCCATAGTTTGCTCTTTATTTTTTCAAAAAATCATTTCTAGGTAGAAAAGTATCTATTTAATCAGAAATACATGGTTTGGTGGCGATACTTTGAGGTTTGGATGGTGGCCCAGGGCCCCAACTCCAAAGCGCGTAGACTCGCATGCCCGCCGCGTGGTCACCGCGTGACCGTGGTGTTGCCACGCGTTCCGGGCGGCCTAGGCATGTCTAGTGGGTTGGGCACTCCCCTGATAGGTGTCAGGAAGAAGAAGGCAATAGAAGAATCTCACGAGGAGACTGAACCGAGCTCAAACATGAATTAGCACCCAAGTGTTTGATTAGTGCTACGGGAAATGCACATGGCCAATGGGCCCGAGTTTTAGCCGAGGATGATCATCTACTAAGGACACTATCTTGGAAAATTTGCAGCTCAAATGGAGGAGCCTTGGTGTCACTTGCTTTGCAACGTACTACACTGGACAGAAATATGAATGTTGAAGCCACACTCACATGTATTGTTAGATGGGGCTCAAATTTTGTGAAGAGCTATGATTTGGGAACATAGAAGATGTGGCAAAAATTCAGCTCATTAGGATATGCCTAGCTAGTACTTCCTTCACAACAGTTCGAGCTGAACAAAAAGTTTGGAAATTTGCCGAGGAAGATTTACCAGTCAAATGGAGTTGAATATTGTCATGAGGCAATGATTTGGATAGTAAAGAAGGCCCAATTTTTTTGGGAATTTTGGAAATGACAGAAATATAGGTTGCTTCACAACCTAGTGCAAAAATTGACACATGGACATGACACATAGGCAAAACTGATGAGGTGGCGCCTAGTCATAGCAATAAGTACCAATGCATCCACGTTCACAACCTCATGACCATTTATATTGGTCGTAATCAGGTAGAAATAAGGTCATTGGCGCCTCTTGTCTGCTTTGTGACCATTTGGTGTAAGCAATTTCAGGGATTGAGCCCTTCCAAGCGAAATGGCCGTGAATTTACGACCAATTCAGCTGGGGTCACTAAGAGAAGGTCATAAGTTGACATATTTCTTGTAGTGACATCTGCCGTGACAATTCCACGACAGTTGGCGCCCACCGTGGGGCCTGCGCACGGTGGTGTTGAGTTATTGGAGGTATCTTTTCTAGGGTTCGAGAGGATCGTAATTGGTCAGATGACAAAGAACGGATGCGGAAGAATTCACATCAACTATGAGTTTATCGGTCAAGATTGTGGAAGTATTCAATAGCAACATATATGAGATTGAGGTCAAGGGAATTTAGGGTTTGGCGTTATTTCTGTATATCGCCGATGCAACGCGATCCGTCGAATCCGGATGGAAGATCAATCTTTTGCGGCTACAGTCGCGTGTCGCCGAGGTCGACAGGAATTGTGCTGCAACCGCCGTACGCCGTGTCAGATCGGTCTGTGTCAATTCGAGCGTGTGTGGGAAAAAGGTCAAATCCCGAGTACCACTCCACTGCTACTGTTCGTCTAAAGGGTCCACCAAGTACGTGAGTACTATCCACGTGCACACTCAGATTTCGGCGAAGGAGCAATCCGTACAGCAAGGTCCAGACTCGTTTTTTAATCATTGCTTTGATCAAGTCAGCAACGAGTACTAGTACGTGAAGCTACTAGTAGTATTGGTTTGGTTTTTCAATTGCCAAAGGAAGAAGAGGAAAGAAGACCGCAACCTGGAGGAGGACACAAACGTGAGCCAATGGATCCAGCCACGACCCGGAAGCGGACGTCTTGTCCTGTGCCTCACTGTCGCAAACTGCCACTGCCGTCACGTTTTGCCTCGTCAGCAGAAAAGTGTCAAAGTCGCCTTGCTCCGCCTCAAAGTCGCCTCGCCGGCCTCCTTTTCTCACTCGCGATCGTCATCTCCGCATGCTACAGCTGCGGCTGCGCCCCGAGCCGCCCGTTTTGCCTTGGCTGTCAACCCGCCGACGGCACCGTTTCACCTCGCCGGCGTCACCTTCGAGCCGCCGCTACGTGGCAGCAGCCGCGCCTCAGGCCGGTTCCGCCTTGACTCGCCGGGGTACGCGCGTCTGCTGGCACCAAGTCGTCATCACGCCTCCACCACACCGGACTCCATGTCTCCGAGCAGGGCCGGCTCGTGCCCACTGCGCCTTGCGCCGTCGACGAGCCGACTCTGCCGCTACCGGCGAGCCGCTGCTCCCGCCTCCCCCGCAACTACGACCCACCGCGGAAGAGCCGCCCGCGCAACTCCACACCCGAGTCGCTGATCTTGGTGTTGAGCCATCGTCGTTGAGTCGCCGCGGCCTCACTATAAATCGCTTCGGCCGCCTTAAGTCACCGTTGCATGTTCAAACCGCCGCTGTGTTTTCTGCCGTTACTGTGGCCATGGCCTACGGCTCTGCCCCCACGAGCCGCCGAGGCCCCTGCCAAGCGGCCGGTTCTCGCCATCAGGGACGCGATGCTCTACTCGCCGTGCCTGAACCGCCGAGGTGTGGCAAGTGCAGCACTGGACCTCACTGGACAAACAGCTGCGGGAAAGATGGCTAGCTCTTGCGTGTTAGTCAAATCCTCGTCCGGCGATATTGAGCCGCCGGGACTATATTGAGTCGCCTGTCTGCCTGAGCTGCTTCTGTCGCGATGAACGGATCACCTGTCGACCGAACAAATCAGGTGATATCCATTTAAATTTATCTTATTAGCACATATTGTTTTTGTCAAAAGAACAATTTATCTTTGCCTTGGTCTGCAATATTGTTTATGTAGGACAATTGTTCACTTCAAGACCGATGGCCGTGTCATGGATGTATATCAAACACCAACATCCAACCATACCGCATTGTTCAACAAATGTGCGTGCAAACCGCTGCCTCTGTGGCCCAGTCTACAACAACAACACCGCGGCCGGTTCACCCGTCTGCGCCGGTTTACAACACCACAGACAACTCACCCGTCCGCCCCCGCGGCCGACTCTGCCACCCGCGCCGGCTTACTACGCCGCGGCCGACTCATCTGTCTGTGCCACCTCTGATGCTGTGGTCGTCTTTACTGTCCGTCTCTCGCGGCCTGGTCTACATCAACACACCGGGCCGCACCTGTCTGCATGAGCGGTTTATTGAGTATAAAGCCAGTCACTGCTCGGGTAGCCCAGTTTTCTTCCAACAACTCTGGAGCAAATTATCATGTATTATCAGCCTCCGTCTGCACTGGATGGCTCAATGGGCAGGCGCACAAGTCGACGCTGCTACAGTTTGGTTAACTTCAAACAGCCAGTTGGAAGGAACCATTGCCCGAGTTGCTGACACGGCTCATACGGGATCATTTATAACCCGCCGCAGTCACCTCAACATTATGTGGATTCACATCGCGTTATCAACGCCGATGATATACATCTTATGCTATGGTCAAATATGGAGAATCTCAAAACAACTCCTCGAGTCGTCTTAAGACTCAGGGGCTACGATGAAACGGCTTAGTAAATGATTGCCAGTTTAAAGCAGACTCAAGAACTCCGGGTCAGTGGAGGGAAGATAACCCAGTCTCGGAGGCTACTGCTATATTGATGAAAATTTAAGGGCCGTCAGAAAATTTCCGGCTCAAAATGAAGAATGGCAGTTTAAAATCCGGTTCAAGTGAAATATGTCTCTCACAAGGCTTTGAAGCTCTCAATATCCGGTTTAAAATCCCGACTGAAGAAGGATTTATCTCTCGCAAAGTTCGAGTTCTCAGAAAAAAGTAAAGGGACCAAAGAGAGTCTGTTGCAAAGCACAACTCAAACATAGGTACCCTGCTTCAATGGTCATTTGGGGGCTTCCTGTTCAAACATAGGTGCATTCACTGATACGTCTCCAACGTATCTATAATTTATGAAGTATTCATGCTATTATATTATCAACCTTGGATGTTTAATATGCATTTATATGCTATTTTATATGATTTTGGAGACTAACCTATTAACCTAGTGCCCAGTGCCAGTTTCTGTTTTTTCCTTGTTTTTGAGTTTTACAAAAAAGGAATATCAAACGGAGTCCAATTGACGTGCCAATTTTTGACGATTTTTTATGGACCAAAAGAAGACCCCGGAGTAAAAGAGTTGGTCCAGGAGAGTCCCGGGGCGCCCACGAGGGTGGGGGGCGCGCCCACCCCCCCAGGCGCGTGGGCCTGCCTCGTGGACGCCTCGGGCACCTCCTCGATGTGAGACCGACGCCAAAAATTCCTATAAATACAGAAACCTCGGAAAATTAACCTAGATCGGAAGTTCCGCCGCTGCAAGCCTCTATCGCCACGAGAAATCAATCTAGGCCCTCTCCGGCACCCTGCCGGAGGGGGCCATCATCACCGGTGGCCATGGAGGAGTATCCCGGAGAGGCCATCATCGCCATGAAGGCCAAGGACTAGAGGGAGAACCTTTCCCCATCCAGGGGGAGGCCATGGAGGAGGAAGCACAAGGGGGAGAACCTCTCCTCCTCTCTCTTGGTGGCACCGGAGTGCCATCAAGAGGGGAATCATCGCCGCGGTGATCGTCTTCATCAACATCACCATCACTAGTAGAAAATGGGGCTTTTGTCCCGGTTGGTAAGGGCCTTTAGTCCCGGTTTTTGAACCGGGACTAAAGGGTCGTTACTAATGCCTCCCCCCTTTAGTCCCGGTTCTTACACGAACCGGGACTAAAGGCCGTCCATGTGGACGCAGCCTGGAGCTCCACCTTTAGTCCCGGTTGGTGTTACCAACCGGGACTAAAGGAAATTTTATGATTTTTTTTTTAAAATTGCGATTTTTTTATTTTTTTTTATTTTCAAATTTCTGAATTATTTTAACCTCTAATCTCTAATCACCACCCCTCATCACTGCTCAATTTATCCTCTAATCTCTAATCACCCCTCATCACTTCCCGGACGGTCACCCGTCCTCTCACTACTCCAGCCTGAGCACGCTTAACTTCCGGGTTCTATTCTCCCCCGTTTCCAAGTCTGCACTTGTTGTTTTCCTGACAATAGTAAGATGTCAATTCTATTAACCCTCAGGAATTTAGCTTGAGCATGAAGTGACACATTTCACTGTTTGAGTTTGAAACTATTGTTTTAAAAAACAATAATTATTTAGTAACACTAATATTTCTGGAATAATTAGTTTGACCACTGTTTGACCATAGTTTGACCAAAATTCAAAAAAACTGAAATAATTATTTAGTAACACTAATATTCTAGAATAATTAGTTTGACCATTGTTTGACCACAGTTTGACCACAATTTGTAACTTTTCGAGTAGATGATTTTTCATATAAAAAACTTTTTCATCCGAGTTCGTATGCAAAAGTTATGCCCATTTTAAGAAATTCCAGAGAGATTTTGAAAATAAAGTCGAAATTCATATTTGTTAATTTTCCCAACAACTAGACCACATATCACATGGGAAACTTATTTTATTTTATTTTTTTGACATTTCCATCATTTTCTTTTGTTTTTCCTAAAATTGAAAAGGCGGTCCACGGGGGGGGGGGGGGGGGGGGGTAGAGTTTGATGGGCCCTTTGGTACCGGTTCGTGCCATGAACCGGTACTAATGCCTCAAAGCCCATTAGTACCGGTTGGTGCCACCAACCGGTACTAATGGGCATCGCACCCTTTAGTGCCGGTTCGTGGCACCAACCGGGACTAAAGGGCCCAGGTGAACCGGGACTAATGCCTTAGCCGCACGAACAGGGACCAATGCTCACATTAGTCCCGGTTCGTGACTGAACCGGGACTAATGTGAATATTGCCCTGTGAGGAAAGCCCTGTTTTGTACTAGTGCATCCTCATCTCTTTTACGCGGTCCACTCTCCCGCACCCTGCTGTAATCCCTACTCGAACATGGTGCTTTATGCCACATATTATGATCCAATGATGTGTTGCCATCCTATGATGTTTTGAGTAGACATCCTTTGTCTTTGGGTTGATTGATGATCTAGATTGGTACTAGTTGTATGTTTTATTTTGGTGCTGTCCTATGGTGCCCTCCGTGTCGTGCAAGCGTGAGGGATTCCTGCTGTAGGGTGTTGCAATATGTTCATGATTCGCTTATAGTGGGTTGGTGAGTGACTGAAACACAAACCCGAGTAAGGGGGTTGTTGCGTATGGGAATAAAGAGGACTTGATGCTTTAATGCTATGGTTGGGTTTTACCTTAATGATCTTTAGTAGTTGCGGATGCTTGCTAGAGTTCCAATCATAAGTGCATATGATCCAAGTAGAGAAAGTATGTTAGCTTATGCCTCTCCCTCATATGAAATTGCAATGACGACTACCGGTCTTGTTAACAATTGCCTAGGACAATTCCGCACATCGATCCATCATTATTCCACACTCGCTATTTATAATACTTAGTAATATATTCTAACTTTATGATAATAGCACCTACTTTTATATTTTAGCTCTTCGATACCATCCAAAGTTATCCTCTTCATACCCACAATGTAGTTTTATTTCTTGTTTCTAGTTGGAAGCAAACGTTCGGTATACATAGAGTCGTATCAGTGGCAGATAGGGCTTGAGAGAATATTGATCTTACCTTTAGCTCCTTGTGGGTTCGACACTCCATACTGATCACTTCCACCTTTGGAAATTGCTACGATGATTCCCTATACTTGGGGATAATCAAGCTCTTTTCTGGCGCCGTTGCCGGGGAGCAATAGCGTGGGGTTGATATTCTCGTGTGTGCTTGTTTGCTTTCTTCACTAAGTAGGTTTTGTTTTTACTTTTTGTTTTTGTTTAGTTGTGGGTGAAACATACAATTTTTTTTATAGAATGAAAATACAAAAAGATTATTACTTGCCTCTCATGCCTAAAAAGTTTTTCAAAAAGAGAAGTGATTGGAAAGTTATGCATTGAAGAAGTGAGGGTCGACCTTGAGCACTTGTGTTCATGCTCACGGAAACAATGTAGAATTTTTCATGGAAGTTTCTCTGTAAATACTTATCCCCTTGTATATATCCATTGTATTATAAAAATAATGTGCCAAGCTTTGGTTTTAGGATGATTAGATTGCTTGTTTACTATGTGCAGAACAAAAACAGAAACTTTGCCTGTAGTGCATGAATTTATATTTTTTACTGGAAGGTCAAATAGGTCTGAAACTTTTTGCAAATTACTTCTGTACAAATTATTCAAATTGTCAAATTTATTTCATAATTTTAGGAGTTACAGAAGTTTACTAAACTTCCAGATTACTACAGACTGTCCTGTTTTTGACAGATTCTGTTTTTCGCGTGTTGTTTGCTTATTTTGATGAATCTATGGCTAGTATCGGGGGGTATGAACCATAGAGAAGTTGGAATAAAGTAGGTTTAACACCAATATAAATAAAGAATGAGTTCATTACAGTACCTTAAAGTGGTAGTTTTCTTTATTACACTAACGGATCTCACAAAGTTTTTGTTAAAGTTTTGTGTGGATGAAGTGTTCGAAGAACGAGGAGTTACCGTTGTGAGAAGAATAAAGAGAGGCAAGACTTAAAGCTTGGGGATGCCCAAGGCACCCCAAGTGAATATTCCAAGGATACTCAAGCATCTAAGCTTGGGGATGCCCCGGTTGGCATCCCATCTTTCTTCTTCAACAATTATCGGTATACCTCGGTTTTTGTTTTGTTCACATGATTGGTGTCCTTTGTGTTTTTATTTTTCTTTAACAACCATGCTAGTATGAGATGTCCCTTCATAAATTTATATAATACGTCATGTGCTTCACTTATATCTTTTAAGTATGATCTTATAGAATTGCTCTTTGTGCTTCATTTAAATCTTTTGAGTATGGTTTTATAGAATGCTTCGTGTGCTTCACTTATATATTTTGAGCTTGGATATTGGTTAGAACATATTAATTGTAGAATGCTCCATGAACTTCACTTATATATTTTGGAGTATGAATAATACTATCATCTAAAGCGGGTTTGGAAGAGTGTCAACTTTAGGAACTAGTGATCCCGCTATTCCGAATGAGAAGAATTTTGCTTATGTGGAGAGTAGAAAAATTTCTATGCTTGTAGATCATGAAAAGAATGCTTTATGTGATGGTTATATTGTTGAATTCATTCATGATGCTACTGAAAATTATTACGAGGGAGGAATATATGCTTGTAGGAGTTGCAATAATATCAAGTTTCCTCTCTATGTGCTTAAAGTTTTGAAGTTATACTTGTTTTGCCTTCCTATGCTAGTTGATCCTTGTTCCTATAAATTATGTGTTCACAAAATCCCTAGGAATAGGAAGTGGTTAGATTCAAATGTGCTAGTCATATTCTTCATGATACTCTCTTTGTGTTTCAATTCTTATCTTTTATGTGAGCATCATTGAAATCATCATGCCTAGCTAAAAGGCATTAAAGAAAAGCGCTTGTTGGGAGACAACTTAATATTTACCCTTAATGTTTTTGTGTGTTTACATGATTAAGCGACTGTAGTAATCATGTTTTATAGCTTTTGTTTCAATAAAGTGCCAAGTAAGACCTTTGGGAATACTTGGGTGAAAGTTAATGTGATCTTGCTGTAAAAAAACAGAAACTTTGCGCTCACGAGATTAGTTACCATTTTATACAGAAGAGTGCTTTTAAGTTGATTATTTTTTCAGAAGATTAATAGATAAATTCCTCACGTCCACCAATTTATTTCATAATTTTTGGAGTAGCAGATGTATGGTTGCTGTTCAGATCATTACAGACTGTTCTGTTTCTGACAGATTCTGTTTTCATTGCATAGTTTGCTTGTTTTCTAGTTTCTATGGCTTATATTTCTCAATATAAACTGTAGAAATGATATGGTACAGTAGACATTGTGTGAGAACAATTATGAACCTTGTCTTTTACAGTACCAAAGTGAATGGTTTACCCTTTATCATACTAACCTATCTCACGAAGTTTCGTTAAGTTTTGTGTGATTGAAGTTTTCAAGCTTTGGGTGAGATATCGATATGAGGAGAATAAAGAGTGGAAAGACCCTAAGCTTGGGGATGCCCAAGGCTCCCCAAGGTAATATTCAAGGAAGAATCAAGCGCCTAAGCTTGGGGATGCCCCGGAAGGCATCCCCTCTTTCGTCTTCAAAACTATCGGTATACCTTACTCGGAGCTATGTTTTTATTCGTCACATGATATGTGTTTTGCTTGGAGTGTGTTTTCAATTTTACTTGTTGTTTGAATAAAATCATTGGATCTGAATTATTGAATGAAAAGGAATCCTCTCATGGCTAATTAATTATTTTACCACTCAGTATTCTTCACTTTTATCTTTTTGGAGTAGTTCATCAATAACTCATGTGCTTCACGTATATCCTATGAGTAAAAGGTTGAATGAATTGAATGTCATAAATCTGAATTTATATATGATTCATATGCTTATAACATGGGGAGTAATGAATTCACACATAATAAGTATAGGTAGTAAACTCATTGAAAGTTAGCAAACGGTAGAATTGGTCATTTGAACAATTCATGAAAAAATATTGAGGGAAGAGAGATTTCACATATAAATATACTATCTTGGACATATTTTATGATTGTGAGCACTCATTAAAATATGACATGATAAAAGGTTGATGTTGGACAAGGAAGACAACGTAATGGGTTATGTTTTCTTATATCTGAAATAAAGTATATTGTCATGGATCGCCCAACACGTTGAGCTTGCCTTTCCCCCTCATGCTAGCCAAATTCTTTGCACCAAGTAGAGATACTACTTGTGCTTCCAAACATCCCTTAAACAAGTATTGCCATGAGATTCCACCATACCTACCTATGGATCAAGTAAGATCCTTCAAGTAAGTTGTCATCGGTGCAGGCAATAAAAATTGCTCTCTAAATATGTATGATCTTTTATTGTGGAGAAAATAAGCTTTATACGATCTGGTGATATGGAAGCAATAAAAGCGACGGACAGCATAATAAAGGTCTCTATCACAAGTGGCAATATAAAGTGACGTTCCCTCGCATTAGGATTTTGTGCATCCAACTATAAAAGCGCATGGCAACCTCTGCTTCCCTCTGCGAAGGGCCTATCTTTTCTTTTACCTTATGCAAGAGTCATGGTGATCTTCACCTTTCCTTTTTTACATTTTATCCTTTGGCAAGCACATTGTGTTGGAAAGATTCTGATATATATATATATATATATATATATATATATATATATATATATATATATATATATATATCCAATTGGATGTAAGGCATAATGAACTATTATTGTTGACATTACCCTTGAGGTAAAAGGTTGGGAGGCGAAACTATAAGCCCCTATCTTTCTCTGTGTCTGATTAAACCTTGAACCCATAAATATCACGTGAGTGTTAGCAATTGTGAAAGATTAAATGATAGTTGAGTATGTGGAGTTTGCTGAATCAAAGCTCTGACATAGACCCTTCCTGAAAATAAGATGAATTGCAATTGTTTGATTACTAAGAACACTGTTTGTTAGTTTTCAAGAAAGTTTATGATCTATACTTTACCATGTGAATAGCTTGTTACTTGATCATGAAAAGTTTTATAAGATGAGCTACTGTTATGACATGTATTGATGCTAGCAAAAGTGATTGAAATTATCATTGATCAAACTTAAGCACTTGCTAGCATTCACACTTCATAAATTATTTCTTTTATCACTTACCTACTCGAGGACGAGCAGGAATTAAGCTTGGGGATGCTGATACGTCTCCAATGTATCTATAAATTATGAAGTATTCATGCTATTATATTATCAACCTTGGATGTTTTATATGCATTTATATGCTATTTTATATGATTTTTGAGACTAACCTATTAACCTAGTGCCCAGTGCCAGTTTCTATTTTTTCCTTGTTTTTGAGTTTTACAGAAAAGGAATATCAAACGGAGTCCAATTGCAATTTTTGACGATTTTTTACTGACCAAAAGAAGACCCCGGAGTAAAAGAGATGGGCCAGGAGAGTCTCGGGGCGCCCACGAGGGTGGGGGCGCGCCCACCCCCCAGGCGCGTGGGCCTGCCTCGTGGACGCCTCGGGCACCTCCTTGACGTGAGACCGACCCCAAAAATTCCTACAAATACAGAAACCTCAGAAAATTAACCTAGATCGGAAGTTCCACCGCCGCAAGCCACTGTAGCCACGAGAAATCAATCTAGGCCCTCTCCGGCACCCTGCCAGAGGGGGCCATCATCACCGGTGGCCATGGAGGAGTATCCCGGAGAGGCCATCATCGCCATGCAGGCCAAGGACCAGAGGGAGAACCTTTCCCCATCCAGGGGGGAGGCCATGGAGGAGGAAGCACAAGGGGGAGAACCTCTCCTCCTCTCTCTTGGTGGCGCCGGAGTGCCATCAAGAGGGGAATCATCGCCGCGGTGATCGTCTTCATCAACATCACCATCATCATCACCATCCTCATCTCTTTTACGCGGTCCACTCACCCGCACCCCGCTGTAATCCCTACTCGAACATGGTGCTTTATGCCACATATTATGATCCAATGATGTGTTGCCATCCTATGATGTTTTGAGTAGATATCCTTTGTCTTTGGGTTGATTGATGATCTAGATTGGTACGAGTTGTATGTTTTATTTTGGTGCTGTCCTATGGTGCCCTCCGTGTCGCGCAACCGTGAGGGATTCCCGCTATAGGGTGTTGCAATACGTTCATGATTCTCTTATAGTGGGTTGGTGAGTGACTGAAACACAAACCCGAGTAAGGGGGTTGTTGCGTATGGGAATAAAGAGGGCTTGATGCTTTAATGCTATGGTTGGGTTTTACCTTAATGATCTTTAGTAGTTGTTGATGCTTGCTAGAGTTCCAATCATAAGTGCATATGATCCAAGTAGAGAAAGTATCTTAGCTTATGCCTCTCCCTCATATGAAATTGCAATGACGACTACCGGTCTTGTTAACAATTGCCTAGGACAATTCCGCACACCGATCCATCATTATTCCACACTCACTATTTATAATACTTAGTAATATATTCTAACTTTATGATAACAACACCTACTTTTATATTTTAGCTCTCCGATACCATACAAAGTTATCCTCTTCATACCCACAATGTAGTTTTATTTCTCGTTTCTAGTTGGAAGCAAACATTCGGTATACGTAGAGTCGTATCAGTGGCAGATAGGGCTTGAGAGAATATTGATCTTACCTTTAGCTCCTTGTGGGTTCGACACTCCATACTTATCACTTCCACCTTTGGAAATTGCTACGATGGTTCCCTACACTTGGGGATTATCATTCACCAAAGAGAACATAGTTGTCGGTACCCTCTTGATCGGCGCAATGCCAAAAATTATAGTCACTTGGGGGCTTCCTGTTCAAACATAGGTCGTATTCGAACCAAAGAGAACATAGCTGTCGGTACCCTCTTGATTGGCGCAATGCCAAACTCACCAGGGGGCTTCTTGATCGTATTCGAATCATAGCTTAACCCCTTTTGGGTCCGACTTTGATCGTATTCGAATCAGAGTCGTTAAAAAACTCTCAAGGTCATTTGGGGGCTTCCTGTTCAAACACAGGTCGTATTCGAACCAAAGAGAACATAGCTGTCGGTACCCTCTTGATCCGCGCAATGCCAAAGCCACTGAGGGCTACATGATCGTATTCGAATCCTAGCTTAACCCCTTTGGTCCGGTTTATTGATCGTATTCGAATCAGAAGCCTCAAATTTTTCTTTCTATTTTGCTTAAGTTTTTTGCAAACAATCTTTGTTTTTGTCTTGAGGCTTTTGTCCAGATCTAAGTATAAGTGTGGTTTAAATTTAACCCGGCTTGGTTTTGGAAGATAAGTCGCCAGCGTATGACAATCATCATACATTTGGAAGTGTTAGCTTCTAAAGGATTGGGTTATCACCCTTACTGCACAGGTCATGTAAACCGGTAGTACAAATTCAATATCACTGGTATGATATTGTTATACATGACTATGTTTAAACCGGCCCTGGCTATGGACTTTAAGTCGCCGGTATGCGCCATTGCGATCATGCGCTTATCAATCATTGGATTATTGCCCTTATTGGATACGGCGATGTAAGCCGGCAGTATGAGCCAATTCCACAGGTATGTTTTCCTAATTATATAAATATGCGAGGTTTGATAACCCGCCCTGGCCTTTGACATTAAGTCGCCAGTATGCTTAGGCTTGAATGGCCTTAATTTTAGTCTTCTCCATAAGTGCATAAAGACTATATTATGTTTGGGTTGTTACCCGCCCTGGCTTTTGACGTTAAATTAAGTCGCTAGGGCATATGTTGTTTAAAGTCTGTGCAGGATTTGTAGAACTATGACTTATATAAATGCTTAAGTCCAATATCATCATTAATATTGATGCTTAAAAATGATTATCCGTTCTGGATTTTCTCAAAGCTATAAATAGTCGGGTTATAAAAATTCCGGCTTACAATGGAGGCGTACTAAATCGCCATTGGCCAAGAGCCGCCGGGTATTTAAACTCCGGATTTACTTGTCAACAGATAAGGTATTCAAAGTCGCTTTGGCACAATGGCTATTATTTTATCAAGGGATATGATTTATTCTACAATGGAAGGAATAGTCCTGAGTCGCTGCAGGCTTACGACCCGGCACTTGGGGGCTACATTATTCAGATTGAGATTATATCAAATATGCAAGTGCCATGTCACTGCCAGCATGCACCATGGCACTTGGGGGCTAATGCAAAGTCATTTTTTGGCTCACTTTATTGAAGATCCGACTCATCACATTGTAATGAGCCGGCCCTTGGTGGCTACCAATTGCTCCTGTAAAAAATTCAAGGTACACAAGCCTCAGCCCATTATATTGAAAGATCCACTACTCGGTTGGTAGAGTACAAGGCTCTTAACCTTATGGACGTGGGTTCAAGCCCCATGGTGGAGATTACATCATATGATGTTATTATCAATAAATTAATACAAAGTCCTAGCTCGGTATTATCTTACTGAGCTGGCCCTTGGGGGCTACACGTTGCTGCTCAAGTCTACATGATCATATTTACAAAGTCCCTGCTCATTATTGCATAATGATCCAGCCCTTGGGGGCTACACTGGTTGAAGTTTTTATGAGCATAAGGCAATTACAAGTCACAGGTTGCTGCAAGCATGACAACCCGGCACTTGGGGGCTACAGGTGATATGCGTATAAGGGAGAAAAATCTTCAAATTCTCAGTTTTGAGCAGACCAGATTGACCCGGTCTCTGCAATAATCATGACCCGGTGTCTGCAACAATTATGACTCGACATCATCTATTTATAACTCGGCAGTTTTTGTAATCATAAATTGGCAAGTTTCTACATCTTCAAGCCGGCTGAAACTCAGATGAGTATTTCAAGACCAATATTTATTAAGCCGGCGCTTTGGAAACCGATTCAAATGGATTATTTCTTTTAATATTTCTCTACAAAGAGCCAATGTCAGCAAATTGGTTATGAAGCTGGCCTATTGACCCGGATTTTTCAGAAGAAGTGCTCAGATGTTTTGCATTGGTAATGTTTGAACATGTCTGTTAAAGGAGATTTGCTATGAGATCATAGACATACACCCAGGAGGAAATGAAAAAGAATTAAGGATGATCAGGTGCCGGCTCAGGAAAACTTTAAACCAGAGCACAACCTGTCAAATTTGTTCTTGTGTTTATTTTGCAGCATAAGTTTACCATGGATAAATCCAAGCTAAACTGGGGGCTAATGTCGGGGATATACCCCGCGGTGTAACCCGCCGGATGTATGACCCGGCTAGAGCTTGGTGACTCACTGGTGACCCGTTCGGACTTGGCGGTTTACGGGCAAACCGCCTGAACATTGTGACTCACTGGTGACCTGGCGGGCGAGTCAGACGGATGACAAGGCCCAAGGCCCAGAAGGCCTGGTCATGCTATGGTGGGCCGGTTTATGAGGAAAGACATAAGGAGTTTTCCATTAAGGGGGCAGACTAGGATTCCGCTTGTTATAGAATAGTCCTAGTCCTACTAGGACTCCACATGTAACCCGCCCCTCCAACTTATATAAGGAGGGGTAGGGCACCCCAATAGGGACAAGCAAGAAACAATCTCTAGGGCTAGATACAACTAGAGGAGAGCCGGTTTATGCGGCGACTCCCTCATGAGCATAATGAGACCTAGCCACAAACAGCATGTAGGGCTATTCCGGATGATGTTTCCCGGGGCCCGAAGCTGTCTAAATCCTTGTCTTGTGTGATGATCCGCCTTGTGTCTCTCGTCCCGATCAACCCCTCTCAATCTACCACATAGATGCGCTGGCCTCACGACTAAGTCCTCACATTAGGACATCTGCCGTGACAATTCCACGACACAACTCATACCAATCTAGATCATCAATCAACCCAAAGACAAAGGATATCTACTCAAAACATCATAGGATGGCAACACATCATTGGATCATAATATGGGGCATAAAGAACCATGTTCATGTACGGATTACAGCGGGGTGCGGGAGAGTGGACCACGTAAAATAGATGAGGATGGTGATGTTGATGAAGACGACCACCGTGGCGATGATTCCCCTCCCGATGGCACTCCGGCGCCACCGAGAGAGAGGAGGAGAGGTTCTCCCCCTTGTGCTTCCTCCTCCATGGCCTCCCCCCTGGATGGGGAGAGGTTCTCCCTCTGGTCCTTGGCCCTCATGGTGATGATGGCCCCTCTGAGATCCTCCTCCATGCCCTCCGGTGATGATGACCCCCTTCGGCAGGGTGCTAAAGAGGGCCTAGATTGATTTCTCGTGGCTACAGAGGCTTGCGGCGGTGAAACTTCCAATCTAGGTTAATTTCTGGAGGTTTCTGTATATATAAGAGGTTTTGGCGTCGAGAACAAGTCAGGGGGGGTCTCCGGGCTATCCACGAGGTAGGGGGGCGCGCCCAGGGGGGTGGGCACGCCTCCCACCCTCGTGGGCAGCCCGGGACTCTTCTGGCCCAACTCTTTCACTCCATGGCCTTTTTCTTGTCCAAGAATAAGCTCCGTCAAGTTTCAGGTCAATTGGACTCCGTTTGGTTTTCCTTTTCTGCGATATTCTAAAACAAGGAAAAAAAGAAACTGGCACTGGCCTCTAGGTTAATAGGTTAGTCCCAAAAACCATATAAAATAGCATATAAATGCATATAAAACATCCAAAGTTGATAATATAATAGCATGAATCTAGAGACGTATCAGTCCGCGACAAGTAGACTGAAATGATTCTGCATCTACTACTATTACTCCACACATCGACCGCTATCCCGCATGCATCTAGAGTATTAAGTTCATAAGAACAGAGTAACGCATTAGGCAAGATGACATGATGTAGAGGGATAAACTCAAGCAATATGATATAAACCCCATCTTTTTATCCTCGATAGCAACAATACAATACGTGCCTTGCTGCCCCTGCTGTCACTGGGAAAGGACACCGCAAGATTGAACCCAAAGCTAAGCATTTCTCCCATTGTAAGAAAGATAATTCTAGTAGGCCAAACCAAATTGATAATTCGAATAGACTTGCAAAGATATCAAATCATACATATAAGAATTCAGAGAAGAACCAAATATTGTTCATAGATAATCTTGATCATAAACCCACAATTCATCGGATCTCGACAAACACACTGCGAAAAGAATTACATCGAATAGATCTCCAAGAGAATCGGGGAGAACTTTGTATTGAGATGCAAAGAGAGAGAAGAAGCCATCTAGCTAATAACTATGGACCCGAAGGTCTGTGGTAAACTACTCACACATCATCAAAGTGGCTATGGTGTTGATGTAGAAGCCCTCCGTGATCGATTCCCCCTCCGGTGGAGCGCCGGAAAAGGCCCCAAGATGGGATCTCACGGGTACAGAAGGTTGCGGCGGTGGAAATAGGCTTTCGTGGTGCTCTCGAATGTTTTCAGGGTATATGAGTATATATAGGCGAAGGAAGTAGGTCGGTGGAGCCACGAGGGGCCCATGAGGGTGGGGGGCGTGCCTACCCCCCTGGGCGCACCTCCCTATCTCGTGGCCGCCTCGTTGCTTCCTTGACGTCCACTCCAAGTCTCGTGGATTGCGTTTGTTCCAAAAATAACTCTCCCGAAGGTTTCATTTCGTTTGGATTCTGTTTGGTATTCCTTTTTTGCGAAACACTGAAATAGGCAAAAAACAACAATTTGCGCTGGGCCTCCGGTTAGTAGGTTAGTCCCAAAAATAATATAAAAGTGCATAATAAAGCCCATTAAACATGCAAAACAGATAATATAATAGCATGGAACAATAAAAAATTATAGATACGTTGGAGACGTATCAGTATACAATGAAAAAGGATGAACACCAACAACTGGAATGAATGTAATGTCGGTGAGAAATACTCACTCCCCCAAGGTTAGACTTTTGGCTTGACTGAAGGAAATATGCCCTAGAGGCAATAATAAAGTTGTTATTTATATTTCCTTATATCATGATAAATGTTTATTATTCATGCTAGAATTGTATTAACCGGAAACGTAGTACATGTGTGAATACATAGACAAACAGAGTGTCCCTAGTATGCCTCTACTTGACTAGCTCGTTAATCAAAGATGGTCAAGTTTCCTAACCATAGACATGTGTTGTCATTTGATCAATGGGATCACATCATTAGAGAATGATGTGATGGACAAGACCCATCCGTTAGCTTAGCATAATGATCGTTTAGTTTTATTGCTATTGCTTTCTTCATGACTTATACATGTTCCTCTGACTATGACATTGTGCAACTCCCGAATACCGGAGGAACACTTAGTGTGTTATCAAACGTCACAACATAACTGGGTGATGATAAAGATGCTCTACAGGTGTCTCTGATGGTGTTTGTTGAGTTGGCATAGATCGAGATTAGGATTTGTCACTCCGTGTATCAGAGAGGTATCTCTGGGCCCTCTCGGTAATGCACATCACTATGAGCCTTGCAAGCAATGTGACTAATGAGTTAGTTCCGGGATGATGCATTACGGAACGAGTAAAGGGACTTGCCGGTAACGAGATTGAACTAGGTATGAGGATACCGACGATCGAATCTCGGCCAAGTAACATACCACTGACAAAGGGAACAACGTATGTTGTTATGCAGTTTGACCGATAAAGATCTTCGTAGAATATGTAGGAGCCAAAATGAGTATCCGGTTCCGTTATTGGTTATTGACCGGAGATGTGTCTAGGTCATGTCTACATAGTTCTCGAACCTGTAGGGTCCGCACGCTTAACGTTCGATGATGATTTATATTATGAGTTATGTGATTTGATGACCGAAGTTTGTTCGGAGTCCTGGATGAGATCAAGGACATGATGAGGAGTCTCTAAATGGTCGAGAGGTAAACATTCATATATTGTATGGTTACATTCGGACAATGGAATGGTTTCGGGAAGTTTCGGAGTACCGGGGGTTACCGGAACCCCCCCCCCCGGAAGTTAATGGGCCATCATGGGCCTTAGTGGAGAAGAGAGAGGGCCGGCCAGGAGGTCTTGCACGCCCCCCCTTTGCCAATCCGAATTGGACAAGCGGTGGGGGCGGCGCCCCCCTTTCCCTCTCCAACTCCATCTCTCTTTCCCTCTTTGCTACTCCGGAAAAGGAAAAAAAGGAGGAGGGGATTCCTACTAGGACTAGGGAGTCCTAGTAGGACTCCCCACACTTGGCGCATCCCTAGGGGGGCGGCCTCCTCCTCCCCCCTTTTATATACGGAGGCGGCGGGGCACCCCAAAGGTAAAACATAAATCTCTTAGCCATGTGCGGTGCCCCCTCCACAATTTACCACCCCGGTCATATCGTCGTAGTGCTTAGGCAAAGCCCTGCGTCGGTAGCTTCATCATCACCGTCGCCTGCTACCTCTTGAGCACTGCGTTGGTTTTCCCTCGAAGAGGAAAGGGTGATGCAGCAAAGTAGCGTAAGTATTTCCCTCAGTTTTTGAGAACCAAGGTACCAATCCAGTAGGAGGCTACGCGCGAATCCCTCGCACCTACGCAAAACAAATAAATCCTCGCAACCAACGCGATAAGGGGTTGTCAATCCCTACACGGTCACTTACGAGACTGAGATCTGATAGATCTGATAAGATAATATTTTTGGTATTTTTGTGATAAAGATGCAAAGTAAAATAAAAGCAAAGTAAAAAAGCAATGGAAATAACTAAGTGTTGGAAGATTAATATGATGAAGATAGACCCGGGGGCCATAGGTTTCACTAGTGGCTTCTCTCAAGAGCATAAGTATTTTACGGTGGGTGAACAAATTACTGTTGAGCAATTGACAGAATTGAGCATAATTATGAGAATATCTAGGTATGATCATGTATATAGGCATCACGTCCGAGGCAAGTAGACGGACTCCTGCCTGCATCTACTACTATTACTCCACACATCAACCGCTATCCAGCATGCATCTAGAGTATTAAGTTCATAAGAACAAAGTAACGCATTAGGCAAGATGACATGATGTAGAGGGATAAATTCATGCAATATGATAAAAACACCATCTTGTTATCCTCGATTGCAACAATACAATACGTGCCTTGCTGCCCCTACTGTCACTGGAAAAAGACACCGCAAGATTGAACCCAAAGCTAAGCACTTCTCCCATTGCAAGAAAGATCAATCTAGTAGGCCAAACCAAACTGGTAATTCGAAGAGACTTGCAAAGATAAACAATCATACATAAAAGAATTCAGAGAAGATTCAAATATTGTTCATAGATAAACTTGATCATAAACCCACAATTCATCGGTCTCAACAAACACACCGCAAAAGAAGATTACATCGAATAGATCTCCACAAGAGAGGGGGAGAACATTGTATTGAGATCCAAAAAGAGAGAAGAAGCCATCTAGCTAATAACTATGGACCCGAAGGACTGAGGTAAACTACTCACACTTCATCGCAGAGGCTATGGTGTTGATGTAGAAGCCCTCCGTGTTCGATGCCCCCTCCGGCGGAGCTCCGGAACAGGCCCCAAGATGGGATCTCGTGGGTACAGAAGGTTGCGGCGTTGGAATTAGGTTTTTGGCTCCGTATCTGATCGTTTGGGGGTACGTAGGTATATATAGGAGGAAGGAGTACGTCGGTGGAGCAACATGGGACCCACGAGGGTGGAGGGCGCGCCCAGGGGGTAGGCACGCCCCCTACTTCGTGGCTTCCTACTTTGTTTCTTGACGTAGGGTCCAAGTCCTCTGGATCATGTTCATTCCGAAAATCACGTTCCCGAAGGTTTCATTCCGTTTGGAATCTGTTTGATATTCTTTTTCTGCGAAACTCTAAAATGGGCAAAAAACAGCAATTCTGGGCTGGGCCTCCGGTTAATAGGTTAGTCCCAAAAATAATATAAAAGTGAATAATAAAGCCGAATAATGTCCAAAACAGAAGATAATATAGCATGGAGCAATCAAAAATTATAGATACGTTGGAGACGTATCAAGCATCCGCAAGGTTAATTCCTGCTCGTCCTCGAGTAGGTAAATGATAAAAACAGAATTTTTGATGTGGAATGCTACTAGGCATAATTTCAATGTAATTCTTCTTAATTGTGGTATGAATATTCAGATCCGAAATATCCAAGACAAAAGTTTAATACTGACATAAAAATAATAATACTTCAAGCATCCTAACTAAGCAATTATGTCTTATCAAAATAACATGGCCAAAGAAAGTTATCCCTACAAAATCATATAGTCTGGCTATGCTCTATCTTCACCACACAAAATATTTAAATCATGCACAACCCCGATGACAAGCCAAGCAATTGTTTCATACTTTTGACGTTCTCAAACTTTTTCAATCTTCACGCAATACATGAGCGTGAGCCATGGACATAGCACTATATGTGGAATAGAATGGTGGTTGTGGAGAAGACAAAAAGGAGAAGATAGTCTCACATCAACTAGGCGTATCAACGAGCTATGGAGATGCCCATCAATAGATATCGATGTCAGTGAGTAGGGATTGCCATGCAATGGATGCACTAGAGCTATAAGTATATGAAAGCTCAAAAAAAGAAACTAAGTGGGTGTGCATCCAACTTGCTTGCTCATGAAGACCTAGGGCATTTTGAGGAAGCCCATCATTGGAATATACAAGCCAAGTTCTATAATGAAATTTCCCACTAGTATATGAAAGTGACAAAATGAGAGACTCTCTATTATGAAGATCACGGTGCTACTTTGAAGCACAAGTGTGGTAAAAGGATAGTAACATTGTCCCTTCTCTCTTTTTCTCTCATAATTTTTTTATTTGGGCCTTTTTTATGGCCTCTTTTTTTTGTCCGGTGTCTCATCTCGACTTGTGGGGGAATCATAGTCTCCATCATCCTTTCCTCACTTGGGACAATGCTCTAAAAATGATGATCATCACACTTTTATTTTCTTACAACTCAACAATTACAACAAAATATGACTCTATGTGAATGCCTCCGGCGGTCTACCGGGATATGCAATGAATCAAGAGCGACATGTATGAAAGAATTATGAACGGTGGCTTTGCCACAAATACGATGTCAACTACATGATCATGCGAAGCAATATGACAATGATGGAGCGTGTCATAGTAAACGGAACGGTGGTAAGTTGCATGGCAATATATCTTGGAATGGCTATGAAAATGCCATGATAGGTAGGTATGGTGGCTGTTTTGAGGAAGGTATATGGTGGGTGTATGATACCGGCGAAAAGTGCGCGGTATTAGAGAGGCTAGCAATGGTGGAAGGAAGAAAGTGCGCATAATCCATGGACTCAACATTAGTCATAAAGAACTCATATACTTATTGCAAAAATCTACAAGTTATCAAAGCAAAGTATTATGCGCATGCTCGTAGGGGGATAGATTGGTAGGAAAAGACCATCGCTCGTCCCCGACCGCCACTCATAAGGAAGACAATCAATAAATAAATTATGCTCCGACTTCATCACATAACGGTTCACCATACGTGCATGCTACGGGAATCAAAAACTTTAACACAAGTATTTCTCAAATTCACAACTACCCAACTAGCATGACTCTAATATTACTACCTCCATATCTCAAAACAACCATCAAGCATCAAACTTCTCATAGTATTCAACACACTCATAAGAAAGTTTTTACTACTCTTGAATACCTAGCATATTAGGATTATTTAAGAAAATTACCATGCTATTTAAAACTCTCAAAAGGATCTAAGTGAAGCATGAGAGATCAATAGTTTCTATAAAACAAAACCACCACCGTGCTCTAAAAGATATAAGTGAAGCACTAGAGCAAAAACTATATAACTCAAAAGATATAACTGAAGCACATAGAGTATTCTAATAATTTCCGAATCATGTGTGTCTCTCTCAAAAGGTGTGTACAGCAAGGATGATTGTGGCAAACTAACAAATAAATACTCAAATAATACAAGACGCTCCAAGCAAAACACATATCATGTGGTGAATAAAAATATAGCTCCAAGTAAAGTTACCGATGGAAGTAGACGAAAGAGGGGATGCCTTCCGGGGCATCCCCAAGCTTTGGCTTTATGGTGTCCTTAGATTATCTTGGGGGTGCCATGGGCATCCCCAAGTTTAGGCTCTTGCCACTCCTTATTCCATAATCCATCAAATCTTTCACCCAAAACTTGAAAACTTCACAACACAAAACTTAGCAGAAAATCTCGTGAGCTCCGTTAGCGAAAGAAAACAAAAGACCACTTCAAGGTACTGTAATGAACTCATTATTTTTTTATATTGGTGTTAAACCTACTGTATTCAAACTTCTGTATGGTTTATAAACTCTTTTACTAGCCATAGATTCATCAAAATAAGCAAACAACACACGAAAAATAGAATCTGTCAAAAACAGAACAGTCTGTAGTAATCTGTAACTAACGCAAACTTCTGGAACTCCGAAAAATCAGCAAAAATAGGACGACCTAGACAATTTGTTTATTGATAAGCAGCAATTGGAATCAATATTTTATCACGTTCTGGTGATTTTTAACAATTATTTTCGTGAACAGAAAGTTTCTGGAATTTTCTGCAAGATCAAATAACTATCATCCAAGAAGATCCTATAGGTTTAACTTGGCACAAACACTAATTAAAACATAAAAACACATCTAACCAGTGGCTAGATCAAATATTTATTGCTAAACAGAAGCAAAAAGCAAAAAACTAAAAATAAAATTGGGTTGCCTCCCAACAAGCGCTATCGTCTAACGCCCCTAGCTAGGCATAAAAGCAAGGATAGATCTAGGTATTGCCATAATAATGGTACGGCAAGTCATGAAAACTTTTCTCATATTCTCTACGTTCAGCAGCAAGTTTTCTTTGAGGCAAGAAAAAATAATCAAAAGGGCTAAATTTAATGGGACAAAAGTCCCCAAGATCAATCTCGGGAGGTATGGGTTCCTCCCTTGGCCCTTTGTATTGCACAACCAATTCATCATTACAAGCATTCCTTTGGCAAAAAGTCACAAGCCTTCGTTCAAGAGAAAAGCCTAATCCATTATTCTGAATAGAAAAATCATCATTAAACTCGGAAATTCTATCAACTAGAACATCGGCTGGAACCTTTTTCCTAAGATTTTCATTATAAGCGACATGATCCAAAGATTGTAAACGCATCATGTCTTCTTGATTAAAAAGAATAGCTTCTATGGGAGGATGACTAGCACCTACCCTATAATGCGCAAAGATTTCTCTAGCCTCTTTCATTGTGAATCTAAACTCATGAGCCAAAAACATAGTGGCGGCACGCTTAACAGAAGAATGCTCAATATTAGAAAATTCTAGGAAAATTCTTTGTATGCAAGGATGCATATTAAGAAATTGGCTTTCAAGTTCAACTACAAGCAAAGATAATGCATCCGCAAGGCTACTAGTTTTATGAAGAATAGAGACACCCATAATGGGCAAAGCGCCGGCACAAGTAAAGAAATCTTGAATAACTCCTTTCCCAATAATATTGCCACTACCGACTTGAAACTTTTTGGTATGCAAGATGGTAGGTTCCTCAACAAGATCATCGAAAGCATCAAAATTTCCCAAGTTGTTATTATTGCCTTCATTAGCGATAACCTCCCCAGATTCAGACATAGCGAAAGAAAGACGAGCGAAAAGAGGCAAACGGAAAAGAGAGGGCGAGTAAAACGGCAAGGGTGAAGTGGAGGAGAGGAAAACGAGAGGCAAATGGCAAATAATGTAATGCGGGAGATAAGGGTTTGTGATGGGTACTTGGTATGTTGACTTTTGTGTAGACCTCCCCGGCAACGGCGCCAGAAATGGCTCGTTGTCGGGAGTCCAAATCTTGACTTGACCTTGCGTAAGCCTCCCCAGCAACGACGCCAGAAATCATTCTTGCTACCTCTTGAGCACTGCGTTGGTTTTCCCTTGAAGAGGAAAGGGTGATGCAGCAAAGTAGCGTAAGTATTTCCCTCAGTTTTTGAGAACCAAGGTATCAATCCAGTAGGAGGCTACGTGCGAACCCCTCGCACCTACACAAAACAAATAAATCCTCGCAACCAACGCGATAAGGGGTTGTCAATCCCTACACGGTCACTTACGAGAGTGAGATCTGATAGATATGATAAGATAATATTTTTGTTATTTTTGCGATAAAGATGCAAAGTAAAATAAAAGCAAAGTAAAAAGCAATGGAAATAACTAAGTGTTGGAAGATTAATATGATGAAGATAGACCCGGGGGCCACAGGTTTCACTAGTGGCTTCTCTCAAGAGCATAAGTATTTTACGGTGGGTGAACAAATTACTGTTGAGCAATTGACATAATTGAGCATAGTTATGAGAATATCTAGGTATGATCATGTATATAGGCATCACGTCCGAGTCAAGTAGACCGACTTCTGCCTGCATCTACTACTATTACTCCACACATCGACCGCTATCCAGCATGCATCTAGAGTATTAAGTTCATAAGAACAGAATAACGCTTTAAGCAAGATGACATGATGTAGAGGGATAAATTCATGCAATATGATAAAAAACCCATCTTGTTATCCTCGATGGCAACAATACAATACGTGCCTTGCTGCCCCTACTGTCACTGGGAAAGGACACCGCAAGATTCAACCCAAAGCTAGGCACTTCTCCCATTGCAAGAACGATCAATCTAGTAGGTCAAACCAAACTAATAATTCGAAGAGACTTGCAAAGATAACCAATCATACATAAAAGAATTCAGAGAAGATTCAAATATTGTTCATAGATAAACTTGATCATAAACCCACAATTCATCGGTCTCAACAAACACACCACAAAAGAAGATTACATCGAATAGATCTCCACAAGAGAGGGGGAGAACATTGTATTGAGATCCAAAAAGAGAGAAGAAACCATCTAGCTAATAACTATGGACCCGAAGGTCTGAGGTAAACTACTCACACTTCATTGGAGAGGCTATGGTGTTGATGTAGAAGCCCTCCGTGATCGATGCCCCCTCCAGCGGAGCTCCGGAACAGGCCCCAAGATGGGACCTCATGGGTACAGAAGGTTGTGGCGGTGGAATTAGGTTTTTGGCTCCGTATCTGATCGTTTGGGGGTACGTAGGTATATATAGGAGGAAGGAGTACGCCGGTGGAGCAACGTGGGGCCCACGAGGGTGCAGAGCGCGCCCAGGGGGGTAGGCGCGCCCCCCTACCTCGTGGCTTCCTGCTTTGTTTCTTGACATAGGGTCCAAGTCCTCTGGATCATGTTCGTTCCGAAAATCATGTTCCCGAAGGTTTCATTCCGTTTGGACTCCGTTTGATATTCTTTTTCTGCGAAACTCTGAAATAGGCAAAAAAAAGCAATTCTGGGCTGGGCCTCCGGTTGATAGGTTAGTCCCAAAAATAATATAAAAGTGAATAATAAAGCCCAATAATGTCCAAAACAGAAGATAATATATCATGGAGCAATCAAAAATTATAGATACGTTGGAGACGTATCATCGCCAAGCCGTCGTGCTGACGGAACTCTCCCTCGTCCTCAACTAGATCAAGAGCTCGAGGGACGTCACCATGCTGAACGTGTGCTGAACACCGATACGTCTCCGACGTATCTATAATTTTTGATTGTTCCATGCTATTTTATTATCAATCTTGGATGTTTTATAATCCTTTTATAGTCATTTTTTGTTCCATGCTAGTTGCTGTTTTTTTCATGTTTTTTACATCGCAGGAAATCAATATCAGGCGGAGTCCAAATGCCATGAAACTCCACGATGGTTTTTTATGGACCAGAAGGAAGCTATTGGGCCCTGGTTGCACCTGGGGGAGTCCCGAGTAGGGGACAACCCACCAGGACGCGCCAGGAGGCCCAGGCGCACCCGGGTGGGTTGTGCCCGCCTCGGGTGCCCCCCGGACCGCCTCTTTGCTCTATAAATACCCCAATATTCCAGAAACCCTAGATGCATCGACGAAATATTCATCTAGCAGCCGCAGAGTCCAGAACCACCAGATCCAATCTGGACACCATCTCGGATGGGGTTCACCACCTCCATTGGTGCCTCTTCGATGATGCGTGAGTAGTTCTTTGTAGACCTTCGGGTCCGTAGTTAGTAGCTAGATGGCTTTCTCTCTCTCTCGCTGAATTATTAATACAATGGTCTCTTGGAGATCCATATGATGTAACTCTTTTTGCGGTGTGTTTGTTGGGATCTGATGAACTTTGAGTTTATGATCAGTCATATATTTTTATATCCATGAAAGTTATTTGAGTTTCTTTGATCTCTTATAGCCTCGTATTTCTTTTCTGATATTTGGGTTTTGTTTGGCCAACTTGATCTATTTATCTTGCAATGGGAAGAGGTGCCCGATAGTGGGTTCGATCTTACGGTGCTTGATCCCAGTGACAGAAAGGGAAACGACACGTATGTATCGTTGCTACTAAGGATAAAAGGATGGGGTCTATCTCTACATAGATAGATCTTGTCTACATCATGTCATTGTTCTTATTGCATTACTCCGTTTTTCCATGAACTTAATACACTAGATGCATGATGGATAGCGGTCGATGTGTGGAGTAATAGTAGTAGATGCAGGCAGTCGGTCTAGTAATTGTGGACGTGATGCCTATGTAATGATCATTGCCTGGATATCGTCATAATTATTTGAGGTTCTATCAATTGCCCAACAGTAATTTGTTTACCCACCATTTGCTATCTTTCTCGAGAGAAGCCACTAGTGAAACCTATGGCCCACAGGTCTTCTTTCTCGTATATTTGCTTTGCGATCTATTTTATTTGCACTTTTTATTCAGATCTCTTAAACCAAAAATACAAAAATACTTTGCTGCACTTTATTTTATTTGCGATCTATTTATTCAATCTATTACAGCTTTCTCCCGTCAACACGCAATTTCTCGCGTCGTACCCCGAAAGGGATTGACAACCCCTTTAATACGTTGGGTTGCGAGGTGTTGTTATTTGTGTGCAGGGGTTGTTTACGATGTCTTGCTTGGTTCTCCTACTGGTTCAATAACCTTGGTTTCATTTCTGAGGGAAATACCTACCGCCTCTGTGCTACATCATCCCTTCCTCTTTGGGGAAATACCGACGTAGCTTCAAGGGACATCAAGAGGAATTTCTGGCGCCGTTGTCAGGGAGGATCTTCAACATACACCAGGTTCCTAGTCACAAATCTCATCTCCTCGCAATTTACATTATTTGCCATTTGCCTCTCGTTTTCCTCTCCCCCACTTCACAAAAAATTGCGGTTTTATTCGCTTCTCTTTTTCCGTTCGCCGTTTTCTTGCCGAATCTGTTTTTGTGTGCTTTCTTGTTTGCGTAGTCATGATGCCTCAAAGAAAATATTATGATTTACCTTACCCAAATATTTTGCTTGAAATTGAGAAAAGTACTAAGGAATACATGACTACACAATTTGAGCATAATAAGTATTTTACTGAAGAACTTAAGGAGCACTCCGTTGTGCTAGATGCTATCACAAAACAACTTGATGATATTAGTAGAGAAGTTTGCAATCTCCAATCTAAGTATGCTCTTGCTGAAAGTTTGCTAGGAAAAATATCCGATGCACAAGCTACTTTAGTAAATCAAATGGCTGCTAAACCAATCTCGTTAGAAGACAAAAGTGATAAAGATCTTAAAATGATTGGTGTTTCCTCTATTGATTCCTTGTTTATTAAGGTTAATATTGATGAAAAGGGGACTGGAGAAGAGTCAACTTTAGGTAGAAGGCGTCCCAATATTTCCGAGGGTGAAAACCTTGTTGAAAAAATTGATGAAAGTGGGTTTGGAGAGGTCAAAACTTTAGCTAGTTATGCACCCACTCTTTTGGATTACAAAGACTTTAATTATGATAGTTTCTCTTTGATTGATTGTATTTCTTTGTTGCAATCCATGCTAAATGCACCCCATTCTTATGAACAAAATAAAGCTTTCACTAAACATATTGTTGATGCTATGATGAAAGCTTTGGAAGAAAAGTTGGAATTAGAAGTATCAATTCCTAGAAAATTGCATGATGAATGGGAACCTACTATCAAAGTCAAGATTAAAAATTATGATTGTTTTGCTTTGTGTGACTTGGGTGCTAGTGTTTCTACAATTCCGAAATCTTCATGTGATGTGCTTGGTCTTACTAATCTTGAAGAATGTTCTTTGAATTTGCACTTGGCGGATTCTACGATTAAAAAGCCTATGGGAAGAATTAATGATGTTCTTATTCTTGCAAATAGGAATTATGTGCCCATAGATTTTATTGTTCTTGATATTGATTGCAATCCGTCTTGTCCAATTATTCTTGGTCGACCGTTTTTACGTACTATCGGTGCCGTGATTGATATGAAAGAAGGCAATATTAAGTTCCAATTTCCTCTGAGGAAGGGTATGGAACACTTCCCTAGAACAAAAAATAGGCCAACTTATGAATCAATCATGAGGTCATCTTATGGATCTCGAACCAAAGATGACAAAACTTAGATCCTTGCTTTATGCCTAACTAAGGGCGTAGAACTATAGCGCTTGTTGGGAAGCAACCCAATGAATAAATTTTATTTTTGCTTTTCGCTTTCCGTTCTTGAGTGTTAGAACAATTATGCTAATGTTATGATTGTGTTTTTTGTGTTTTAATTAGTGATTGTGCCAAGTAGAACCAATAGGATCTTCTTGGGTGATACTTGTTTGATATTGCTGTAAAAGACAGAAACTTTGTGCTCACGAAAATAATTGTTAAAAATCACCAGAACATGATAAAATGTCAATTCGTTTTGCATAATATTAATATACAAATTACCCAAGTCTTCCTAGATTTTCAGAATTTTTGGAGTTCCATAAGTATTCGAACAAATCAGATTGCTACAGACTGCTTTGTTTTGACAGATTCTGTTTTCCTTGTGTTGTCTGCTTATTTTGATGGCTCTATGGTTTTTCTTTGATGAGTTTTTGCCATAGAAAAGTTGGAATACAGTAGATATAATACAAAAACAAAATATGAATTGGTTTGATACAGCACTTATAGTAGTGATTTATTTTTCTTACACTAACGGATCTCACGAAGGTTTTGTTGAGTTTTGTGTGATTGAAGTTTTCAAGTTTTGAGTTATCTTACGATGGATGAAGGAAGGATAGAAGAGCCTAAGCTTGGGGATGCCCCGGCATCCCAAGCTATTATCCAAGAATGAGCAACCAACTAAGCTTGGGCATGCCCCCGAGTGGCATCCCCTCTTTTCTTCTAACAGCTATCAGTATTTTACTCGAAGCTATATTTTTATTCGTCACATGATATGTGTTTTGCTTGGAGCGTCTTGTATGATATGAGTCTTTGCTTGTTTTATTTTTTTAAGTCATCAATCCTTGCTGGACACAATTATTTGAGAGAGCCAAAATTATGCCATGACTTGTTAGAATTGCTCTCTGTGCTTCACTTAAATCTTTTATGAGCTTGGACTTGCTCTAGTGCTTCACTTATATCTTTTTGAGCACAGTGTGCTTAGTATTTTTGAAGAAATGCTCTCTTGCTTCACTTAGATTTATTTGAGAGTTAGTAAATTTTTTGAAGAAATTCTCTCTTGCTTCACTTAAATTATTTTGAGAGAAATAATTTTTTATGCTCATGATCTTCACTTATATTTGTTTGAGCTTATGAAAAGCAACACATGAAAATTAGTCCCAAAGTGATAGATATCCAAGAAGGATAAGTAAAAAAATTCATGAAGATCATTGGACAAATAAGCTTGATTCTTAGTAATAGTTTTGAGACATGATGATGTAATATGTGAGTTATCTTGATGAGTAATTATGCTTTAGTAAGAATGTTGGTGTTAAGGTTTGTGATTCCCTATGCATGCACAAAAGTAAATAGTCATGCAATGAAATTATATCCTACTTGTGGTGCATTATTCGGTGTTAATTATGCTTAATGCTTGCTTATGAGATTATTCGTTTCTTGGTTGGTCGCTTCCCAATCTTTCGCTAGTCTTCATTTTGCACCAAGTATGATCTCTACTTGTGCATCCAAAATCCTTTAAACCAGTTTTGCCACATGAGTCCACTATATCTACCTATATGCGGTATTCTTTTGCCGTTCTAAGCAAATTTGCATGTGCCATCTCTAATCTTCAAAATAAACTTCTCTTTTGTGTGTTTGTTTCACTCGCGGAACGGTAACTGGTGGCTAATATTTTCCATACTGGATGTGTTATTCTCACAATGAGTGTTTATTCACTTGTCATTGCACGAGAGTAAGGCAAAGGTCTTAGGGATGCCCAGTCCCAAAATGCAAAAAAGAATTTACTTTATGTTGTCAAATAATAAATTCCTTGGAAAGTGTTGGTATGGAAGGCAACCGTGGATACAGCTAGCCATGGAACGTGAAAGGATGGTGGAAGAAGGAATAAACTTTATTTTCTGTTTGGGAACCGCCTATGGCATATCTAGCATGGAAAGTGTTGGGAACTCTAAGTCGTTTTCGCTGGTGGGATGGATACACCTCCCAAAATGTTTTTATCTCTAATTTTTCGCTTTGAGCTCTAGCACTTCTACAAATCCCTACTTCCCTCTGCGAAGGGCCTTTCTTTTACTTTATGCAATTTTTATTTTGAATTTGAGTCTCCATCTTCTCTCATAAAAAGCCCCAACTAAGAGGTAATATGATCGTACTTAAGTATTGGGTGTAGCTAATATTCGAGTGTGTTTCATGAATGGATCAATGTTTGAGCATGATGGGCTAGGGATAACTTATTTTAGCGTTGATATTTTGAAAGACATGGTTGCTTGTTGATATACTTGAGTATCTAAATTATTATGTCAAAAATAGACTATTGCTTTGAATCACATAAAAGTCCAAATGTCCATGCTACAGAGAAAAGAATATGATATTACATGATGAACAGCACTCCACATTAAAAATTCTGGTTTTATTACTTACTTTCTCGAGGACGAGTAGGAGTTAAGCTTGGGGATGCTGATATGTCTCCAACGTATCTATAATTTTTGATTGTTCCATGCTGTTTTATTATCAATCTTGGACGTTCTATAATGATTTTATAGTCATTTTATATCATTTTTTGGTACTAACCTATTGACATAGTGCCAAGTGCCACTTTCAGCTTTTTCCATGTTTTTTACATCGCGGGAAATCAATATCAGATGGAGTCCAAATGCCACGAAACTCCATGATGATTTTTTATGGACCAGAAGGAAGCTATTGGGCCCTAGTTGCACCTGGGGGGAGTCTCGAGGAGGCGACAACCCACCAGGGCGCGCCAGGAGGCCTAGGCGCGCCCTGGTGGGTTGTGCGCACCTCGGGTGCCCCTCGGATCGCCTCTTTGCTCTATAAATACCCCAATATTCCAGAAACCTTAGAAGCGTTGACGAAATATTCATCCAGCCGCCGCAGAGTCCAGAACCACCAGATCCAATCTAGACACCATCTCGGATGGGGTTCACCACCTCCATTGGTGCCTCTTCGATGATGCATGAGTAGTTCTTTGTAGACCTTCGGGTCCGTAGTTAGTAGCTAGATGGCTTTCTCTCTCGCTCGCTGAATTATTAATACAATGGTCTCTTGGAGATCCATATGATGTAACTCTTTTTGCGGTGTGTTTGTTGCGATCTGATGAACTTTGAGTTTATGATCAGTCATATCTTTTTATATCCATGAAAGTTATTTGAGTTTCTTTGATCTCTTATATGCATGATCTCTTATAGCCTCGTATTTCTTCTCCGATATTTGGTATTTTTTGGCCAACTTGATCTATTTATCTTGCAATGGGAAGAGGTTCCCGGTGGTGTGTTCGATCTTACGGTGCTTGATCCCAGTGACAGAAAGGGGAAGGACACATATGTATCGTTGCTACTAAGGATAAAAAGATGGGGTCTATCTCTACATAGATAGATCTTGTCTACATCATGTCATCGTTCTTATTGCATTACTCTGTTTTCCATTACCTTAATACATTAGATGGATGCTGGATAGCGGTCGATGTGTGGAGTAATAGTACTAGATGCAGGCAGGAGTCGGTCTAGTAATCTTGGACGTGATGCCTATGTAATGATCATTGCCTGTATATCATCATAATTATTTGAGGTTCTATCAATTGCCCAAGAGTAATTTGTTTACCCACTGTTTGTTATCTTTCTCGAGTGAAGCCACTAGTGAAACCTACGGCCCCCGGGTCTTCTTTCTCGTATATTTGCTTTGCGATCTATTTTATTTGCACTTTTTATTTGGATCTATTAAACCAAAAATACAAAAATACTTTGTTGCACTTTATTTTATTTGCGATCTATTTATTCAATCTATTACAGCTTTCTCCCGTCAACACGCAATTTCTGGTGCCGTACCCCGAAAGGGATTGACAACCCCTTTAACACGTCGGGTTGCGAGGTGTTGTTATATGTGTGCAGGGGCTGTTTACGTTGTGTTGCTTGGTTCTTCTACTGGTTTGATAACCTTGGTTTCATTTCTGGGAAATACCTACTGCCGCTGTGCTGCATCATCCCTTCCTCTTTGGGGAAATACCGACGTAGCTTCAAGCGACATCAAACACGGAGGTACCGTACGTTCATTGCTAGGATAACTCCCACGGTCTTGGGCAGGAAGCCCCCTCTCCACCACGGCCTTTGCCACATTGATCTTCATCACCACTGCAGGATAACTCCCAGGGTCTTGGGGAGAGGAGACCATCTGAGGCCTCTTTGGCACCTGTGAAAGGGGGTGACGGACTAGTGGGGCTTCCCACGCGGCTGTCATGGTCACCCTCCCCCACATCGGTGATCGCAGGTGCGGTCGGGTGTATGATAGGTGTCACATCCCTGTTGAGGTCGCTATAGAGGACGTTGTCGCATTCGGTGGGATTCCGGATCCGATGACCGGTGACTGATGACCCACAAGTGTAGGGGATCTATCGTAGTCCTTTCGATAAGTAAGAGTGTCGAACCCAACGAGGAGCAGAAGGAAATGACAAGCGGTTTTTAGTACGGTATTCTCTGCAAGCACTGAAATTATCGGTAACAGATAGTTTTGTGATAAGGTAATTTGTAACGGGTAACAAGTAATGAAAGTAAATAAGGTGCAGCAAGATGTCCCAATCCTTTTTGTAGCAAAGGAAAAGCCTGGACAAACTCTTATATAAAGGAAAACGCTCCCGAGGAAACATGGGAATTATCGTCAAGCTAGTTTTCATCACGCTCATTTGATTCGCGTTCGTTACTTTGACAATTTGATATGTGGGTGGACCGGTGCTTGGGTACTGCCCTTTCTTGGACAAGCATCCCACTTATGATTAACCCCTATTGCAAGAATCCGCAACTACAAAAGAAGTATTAAGGTGAACCTAACCATAGCATGAAACATATGGATCCAAATCAGCCCCTTACGAAGCAACGCATAAACTAGGGTTTAAGCTTCTATCACTCTAACAACCCATCATCTACTTATTACTGTTGGAGAACGTAGCAGAAATTTAAAATTTTCTACGTATCACCAAGATCAATCTATGGAGTCATCTAGAAATGAGAGAGAGGGGAGTGCATCTATATACCCTTGTAGAACGCGCGCGGAAGCGTTCAAGAGAACGGGGTTGATGGAGTCGTACTCGTCGTGATCCAAATCACCGATGATCCTAGCGCCGAACGGACGGCACCTCCGCGTTCAACACATGTACGGAGCGGGGACGTCTCCTCCTTCTTGATCCAGCAAGGGGGGAGGAGAAGTTGATGGAGATCCAGCAGCACGACGGCGTGGTGGTCGAAGTAGCGGGATCCCGGCAGGGCTTCGCCAAGCGCAAGCGGGGAGGAAGAGGTGTCACGGGAGGGAGGGAGGCGCCAGGGCTTGGGGTGCTGCTCCTATGCGCCTCCCCACTATATATAGGGGTGGAGGGGGCTGGTTCTTGCCCTCCAAGTCCATTGGGGTGTTGGCAAAGGTGGGGGAAATAAATCCCATCATTTCCCTTCCCCACCGATTGTTATCCCCCTTTTTTAGGGATCTTGGTCTTATCCCTTCGGGATATGATCTTATTCCTTCTAAGGTGGGATCTTGGTGCGCCTTGACCAGGGGTGTGGGGCCTTGCCCCCACTACCCACGTTCATGTGGGTCCCCCCATGCAGGTGGGCCCTACTTCGGAACCTTCTAGAACATTCCCGGTACAATACCGAAAAATCCCGAACATTTTCCGGTGGCCAAAATAGGACTTCCCATGTACAAATCTTTACCTCCGGACCATTCCGGAACTCCTCGTGATGTCCGGGATCTCATCCGGGACTCCGAACAACTTCCGGTTAACTGCATACTAATATCTCTACAACTCTAGTGTCACCGAACCATAAGTGTGTAGACCCTACGGGTTCGGGAGACATGCAGACATGACCGAGACGACTCTCCGGTCAATAACCAACAGCGGGATCTGGATACCCATGTTGGCTCCCACATGTTCCACGATGATCTCATCGGATGAACCACGATGTCGAAGATTCAATCAATCCCGTATACAATTCCCTTTGTCAATCGGTACGTTACTTGCACGAGATTCGATCGTCGGTATCCCAATACCTTGTTCAATCTCGTTACCGGCAAGTCACTTTACTCATACCGTAACGCATGATCCCATGGCTAACTCCTTAGTCACATTGATCTCATTATGATGATGCATTACTGAGTGGGCCCAGAGATACCTCTCCATCATACGGAGTGACAAATCCCAGTCTCGATTCGTGCCAACCCAACAGACACTTTCGGAGATACCTGTAGTGCACCTTTATAGCCACCCAGTTACGTTGTGACGTTTGGTACACCCAAAGCATTCCTACGGTATCCGGGAGTTGCACAATCTCATGGTCTAAGGAAATGATACTTGACATTAGAAAAGCTCTAGCAAACGAACTACACGATCTTGTGCTATGCTTAGGATTGGGTCTTGTCCATCACATCATTCTCCTAATGATGTGATCCCGTTATCAATGACATCCAATGTCCATGGTCAGGAAACCATAACCATCTATTGATCAACGAGCTAGTCAACTAGAGGCTTACTAGGGACATGTTGTGGTCTATGTATTCACACATGTATTACGGTTTCCAGTTAATACAATTATAGCATGAACAACAGACAATTATCATGAACAAGGAAATACAATAATAACCATTTTATTATTGCCTCTAGGGCATATTTCCAACAGTCTCCCACTTGCACTAGAGTCAATAATCTAGTTCACATCACTATGTGATTGTAATGAATCCAACACCCATGGGGTTTGTTCATATCTCGCTTGTGAGAGAGGTTACTAGTCAACGGGTCTGAACCTTTCAGATCCGTGTGTGCTTTAGAAATCTCTATGTCATCTTGTAGATGCAGCTACCACGCGCTACTTGGAGCTATTCCAAATAACTGCTCTACTATACGAATCCGGTTTACTACTCAGAGTCATCCGGATAGTGTCAAAGTTTGCATCGACGCAACCCTTTACGACGAACTCTTTCACCACCTCCATAATTGAGAAAATTCCTTAGTCCACTAGTTACTAAGGATAAGTTCGACCGCTGTCATGTGATCCATTCCCGGATCACTATTGTACCCCTTGACTAACTCATGGCAAGGCACACTTCAGGTGCGGTACACAGCATAGCATACTGTAGAGCCTACGTCCAAAGCATAGGGGACGACCTTCATCCTTTCTCTTTCTTCTGCCGTGGTCAAGTCTTGAGTCTTACTCAATACTCACACCTTGTAACACAGCCAAGAACTCCTTCTTTGCTGATCTATTTTGAACTCCTTCAAAATCTTGTCACGGTATGTATTCATTTGAAAGTACTATTAAGCGTTTTTGATCTATCCTTATAGATCTTGATGCTCAATGTTCAAGTAGCTTAATCCAGGTTTTCCATTGAAAAACACTTTTCAAATAACCCTGTATGCTTTCCAGAAATTCTACATCATTTCTGATCAACAATATGTTAACAACATATACTCATCAAAAATTCTATAGTGCTCCCACTCACTTGTTTGGAAATACAAGTTTCTCATAAACTTTCTAAAAACCCAAAATCTTTGATCATCTCATCAAAGCGTACATTCCAACTCCGAGATGCTTACTCCAGTCCTTAGAAGGATTGCTGGAGCTTTGCATACTTGTTAGCATCTTTCAGGATTGACAAAACCTTCTGGTTGTATCACATAGAACCTTTCCTCAAGAAATCGTCGAGGAAACAATGTTTTTTTTTGACATCCTATCTGCAAGATTTCATAAATAATGCAGTAACTGCTAATATAATTCCAACAGACTCTTAGCATCGCTACGAGTGAGAAAATCTCATCGTAGTCAACTCCTTGAACTTGTCGGAAAACATCTTAACAACAAGTCGAGCTTTCTTAATGGTGACACTTACCATCATTGTCCGTCTTCCTTCTAAAATCCATCTGCACCCAACAGCCTTACGACCATCAAGTAGTTCTTCCTCTCTCGGATTTTATGGCCTCGAGCCATTCGTCGGAATCTGGGCCCGCCATCGCTTCTCCATAGCTCGTAGGTTCATTGTTGTCTCGCAACATGACTTCTAAGACAGGATTACGTACCACTCTGAAGTAGTACGCATCCTTGTCGTCCTACGAGGTTTGGTAGTGACTTGATCCGAAGTTTCATGATCACTATCATAAGCTTCCACTTCAGTTGGTGTAGGCGCCACAGGAACAACTTCTTGTGCCCTGCTACACACTAGTTGAAGTGACGGTTCAATGACCTCATCAAGTCTCCACCATCCTCCCACTCAATTCTTTCAAGAGAAACTTTTCCTCGAGAAAGGACCCGTTTCTAGAAACAATCACTTTTGCTTCCAGATCTGAAATAGGAGGTATACCCAACTGTTTTGGGTATTCTATGAACATGCATATATCCTCTTTGGGTTCGAGCTTATCAGCCTGAAACTTTTTCACATAAGCGTCGCAGCCCCAAACTTTTAAGAAACGACAGCTTAGGTTTCTCTAAACCATAGTTCATACAGTGTCTTCTCGACGGAATTGCGTGGTGCCCTATTTAAAGTGAATGCGGTTGTCTCTAATGCCTAACCCATAAACGATAGTTGTAATTCGATAAGAGACATCATGGTATGCACCATATCCAATAGGGTGCAGTTATGATGTTCGGACACACCATCACAATATGGTGTTCCAGGCGGTATTAGTCGTGAAACAATTTCCACAATTTCTTAATTGTGTGCCAAACTCGTAACTCAGATATTCATCTCTATGATCATATCACAGACATTTTATCCTCTTGTCACGACGATCTTCAACTTCACTCTGAAATTACTTGAACCTTTCAATAATTCAGACTTGTGTTTCATCAAGTAAATATTCTCAGCATCTACTCAAATCATCTGTGAAGTAAGAACATAACGATATCCACTGCGTGCGTCAGCACTCATTGGACTGCACACATCAAATGTATTACTTCCAACAAGTTGCTCTCTTGTTCCATCTTACTGAAAACGAGGCCTTTCAGTCATCTTGCCCATGTGGTATGATTTGCATGTCTCAAGTGATTCAAAATCAAGTGAGTCCAAATGATCCATCTGTATGGACTTTCTTCATGCATATATACTAATAGACATGGTTCGCATGTCTCAATCTTTTCAAAAACGAGTGAGTCCAAAGATCCATCAACATGGAGCTTCTTCATGCGTTTTATACCAATATGACTCAAGTGGCGGTGCCACAAGTATGTGGTACTATCATTACTATCTTATGAACATGTGTATCACTACGATCGAGATTCAATAAACCATTCATTTTAGGTGCAAGACCATTGAAGGTATTATTCAAATAGACAAAGTAACCATTATTCTCCTTTAATGAATAACCGTATTGCGATAAACATAATCCAATCATGTCTATGCTCAAAGCAAACACCAAATAATAATTATTCAGGTTTAACCCCAATCTCGATGGTAGAGGGAGCATGCGATGCTTGATCACATCAACCTTGGAAACACTTCCAACACATATCGTCATCTCACCTTCAGCTAGTCTCCGTTTATTCCGCAGCTTTTATTTCGAGTTACTAACACTTAGCAACCGAACCGGTATCTAATACCCTGGTTCTACTAGGAGTACTAGTAAAGTACACATTAATATAATGTATATCCAATATACTTCTGTCGACCTTGCCAGCCTTCTCATCTACGAAGTATCTAGGGTAGTTCTGCTTCAGTTACCGTTCCCCTCATTTCAGAAGAACTTAGTCTTGGGTTTGGGTTCAACCTTGGGTTTCTTCACTAGAGCAGCAACTGATTTGCCGTTTCATGAAGTATCCCTTCTTGCCCTTGCCCTTCTAGAAACTAGTGGTTTTACTACCATCAACAATAGATGCTCCATCTTGATTTCTACTTCCGCGGTGTCAAACATCGCGAGTTGCTCAAGGATCATCATGTCTATCCCTGATATGTTATAGTTCATCACGAAGCTCTAATATCTTGGTGCAGTGACCATGGAGAACCATCACTATCTCATCTAGAAGATTAACTCCCACTCGATTCAAGTGATTGTAGTACTCAGACAATCTGAGCACATGCTCAACGATTGAGCTTTTCTCCCTTAGTTTGCAGGCTTAAGAAACTTGTCAGAGGTCTCATACCTCTTGACGTGGGCATTAGTCTGAAATCCCAACTTCAGGCTTTGGAACATCTCATATGTTCTGCGACGTTTCAAAACCGTCTTTGGTGCCACAATTTTAAACCGTTAGCATCACACACTGAACTATCACGTAGTCATCAAAACGTGTATGTCAGATGTTTCGTAACATCTACAGACGACGCTCGAGGTTCAGCACACCGAGCGGTGCATTAAGGACATAAGCCTTCTGTGCAGCAATGAGGACAATCCTCAGTTTACGGACCCAGTCCGCATAATTGCTACTATCAACTTTCAACTAAATTTTCTCTAGGAACATATCTTAGTAGAACTAAAGCATAAGCTACGACATTATTTGCAAAGACCTTTTGATTATGTTCATGATAATTAAGTTCATCTGATTATTTAATGAACTCCCACTTAGATAAACATCCCTCTAGTCATCTAAGTGATACATGATCCGAATCGACTAGGCCGTGTCCGATCATCACGTGAGACGGACTAGTCATCATCGGTGAACATCTCCATGTTGATCGTATCTACTATACGACTCATGTTCGACCTTTCGGTCTCTTGTGTTCCGAGGCCATGTCTGTACATGCTAGGCTCGTCAAGTCGACCTAAGTGTTTTGCTTGTGTTCCGAGGCCATGTCTGTACATGCTAGACTCGTCAACACCCGTTGTATGCGAACGTTAGAATCTATCACACCCAATCATCACGTGGTGCTTCGAAACAATGAACCTTCGCAACGGTGCACAGTTAGGGGGAACACATCTCTTGAAATTTTAGTGAGGGATCATCTTATTTATGCTACCGTCTTTCTAAGCAAATAAGATGTAAACATGACAAACATCACATGCAAATCATAAAGTGACATGATATGGCCAATATCATCTTGCGCCTTTTGATCTCCATCTTCGAGGCGCGGCATGATCACCTTCGTCACCGGCATGACACCATGATCTCCATCATCATGATATCCATCATCGTGTCTTCATGAAGTTGTCTCGCCAACTATTACTTCTACTACTATGGCTAACGGTTAGCAATAAAATAAAGTAATTACATGGCGTTTTTCATTGACACGCAGGTCATACAATAAATTAAGACAACTCCTATGGCTCCTGTCGGTTGTCATACTCATCGACATGCAAGTCGTGATTCCTATTACAAGAACATGATCAATCTCATACATCACATATATCATTCATCACATCCTTTTGGCCATATCACATCACATAGCATACCCTATAAAAACAAGTTAGACGTCCTCTAATTGTTGTTGCATGTTTTACGTGGCTGCTATGGGTTTCTAGCAAGAACGTTTCTTACCTACGCAAAAGCCACAACGGTGATATGGCAATTGCTATTTACCCTTCATAAGGACCCTTTTCATCGAATCCGATCCGACTAAAGTGGGAGAGATAGACACCCGCTAGCCACCTTATGCATCAAGTGCATGTCAGTCGGTGGAACCTGTCTCACGTAAGAGTACGTGTAAGGTCGTTCCGGGCCGCTTCATCCCACAATGCCGCCGAATCAAGATAAGACTAGTAACGGTAAGCAAATTGAACAAATCGTCGCCCACAACTACTTTGTGTTCTACTCGTGCATAGAATCTACGCATAAACCTGGCTCATGATGCCACTGTTGGAGAACGTAGCAGAAATTTAAAATTTTCTACGTATCACCAAGATCAATCTATGGAGTCATCTAGCAATGAGAGAGAGGGGAGTGCATCTACATACCCTTGTAGATCGCGCGCGGAAGCGTTCAAGAGAACGGGGTTGATGGAGTCGTACTCGTCGTGATCCAAATCACCGATGATCCTAGCGCCGAACGGACGGCACCTCCGCGTTCAACACACGTACGGAGTGGGGACGTCTCCTCCTTCTTGATCCAGCAAGGGGGGAGGAGAAGTTGATGGAGATCCAGCAGCACGACGGCGTGGTGGTGGAAGTAGCGGGATCCCGGCAGGGCTTCGCCAAACGCAAGCGGGGAGGAAGAGGTGTCACGGGAGGGAGGGAGGCGCCAGGGCTTGGGGTGCTGCTCCTATGCGCCTCCCCACTATATATAGGGGTGGAGGGGGCTCGTTTCTTGCCCTCCAAGTCCATTGGGGCGTTGGCAAAGGTGGGGGAAAGAAATCCCATCATTTCCCTTCCCCACCGATTGTTATCCCCCTTTTTTAGGGATCTTGATCTTATCCCTTCGGGATATGATCTTATTCCTTTTAAGGTGGGGTCTTGGTGCGCCTTGACCAGGGGTGTGGGGCCTTGCCCCCACTACCCACGTTCATGTGGGTCCCCCCATGCAGGTGGGCCCCACTTCGGAACCTTCTAGAACCTTCCTGGTACAATACCGAAAAATCCCGAACATTATCCGGTGGCCAAAATAGGAGTTCCCATATATAAATCTTTAACTCCGGACCATTCCGGAACTCCTCGTGACGTCCGGGATCTCATCCGGGACTCCGAACAACTTTAGGTTAACCTCATACTAATATCTCTACAACTCTAGCGTGACCGAACCTTAAGTGTGTAGACCCTACGGGTTCGGGAGACATGCAGACATGACCGAGACGACTCTCCGGTCAATAACCAACAGCGGGATCTGGATACCCATGTTGGCTCCCACATGTTCCACGATGATCTCATCGGATGAACCACGATGTCGAGGATTCAATCAATCCCGTATACAATTCCCTTTGTCAATCGGTACGTTACTTGCCCGAGATTCGATCGTCGGTATCCCAATACCTTGTTCAATCTCGTTACCGGCAAGTCATTTTACTCGTACCGTAACGCATGATCCCGTGGCTAACTCCTTAGTCACATTGAGCTCATTATGATGATGCATTACCGAGTGGGCCCAGAGATACCTCTCCGTCATACGGAGTGACAAATCCCAGTCTTGATTCGTGCCAACCCAACAGACACTTTCGGAGATACCTGTAGTGCACCTTTATAGCCACCCAGTTACGTTGTGACGTTTGGTACACCCAAAGCATTCCTACGGTATCTGGGAGTTGCACAATCTCATGGTCTAAGGAAATGATACTTGACATTAGAAAAGCTCTAGCAAACGAACTACACGATCTTGTGCTATGCTTGTTGGGAATCGTAGCATAATTTAAAATTTTCCTACGCTCACCAAGATGCATCTATGGAGTCTACTAGCAACGAGGGGAAAGGAGTGGATCTACATACCCTTGTAGATCGCGAGCGGAAGCGTTCCAATGAACGTGGATGACGGAGTCGTACTCGCCGTGATCCAAATCACCGATGACCGAGTGCCGAACGGACGGCACCTCCGCGTTCAACACACGTATGGTGCAGCGATGTCTCCTCCTTTCTTGATCCAGCAAGGGGGGAGGAGGGGTTGATGGAGATCCAACAGCACGACGGCGTGGTGGTGGATGTAGCGGCTCTCCGGCAAGGCTTCGCCGAGCTTCTGCGCGCGAGAGAGAGGTGTTGCAGGGGAGGAGGGAGGCGCCAAAGGCTGTAGTCTACTGCCCTCCCTCCCCCCCCTTTATATAGGCCCCCAAGGGGGGGGGTGCGCAGCCCTTGGAGATGGGATCTCCAAGGGGGGGGGCGGCGGCCAAGGGGGAAGGGGTTGCCTTGCCCCCCAAGGCAAGGGGAAACCCCCCCCCCCCTAGGGTTCCCAACCCTAGGCACATGGGGGGGAGGCCCAAAGTGGCTCCCCAGCCCATTAGGGGCTGGTTCCCCTCCACTTTCAGCCCACGGGGCCCTCCGGGACAGGTGGCCCCACCCGGTGGACCCCCGGGACCCTTCCGGTGGTCCCGGTACAATACCGATAACCCCCGAAACTTTCCCGGTGGCCAAAACTGGACTTCCTATATATAATTCTTCACCTCCGGACCATTCCGGAACCTCTCGTGATGTCCGGGATCTCATCCGGGACTCCGAACAACTTTCGGGTTTCCGCATACATATATCTCTACAACCCTAGCGTCACCGGACCTTAAGTGTGTAGACCCTACGGGTTCGGGAGACATGCAGACATGACCGAGACGCCTCTCCGGTCAATAACCAACAGCGGGATCTGGATACCCATGTTGGCTCCCACATGTTCCACGATGATATCATCGGGTGAACCACGGTGTCGAGGATTCAATCAATCCGTATGCAATTCCCTTTGTCAATCGGTATGTTACTTGCCCGAGATTCGATCGTCGGTATCCCAATACCTTGTTCAATCTCGTTACCGGCAAGTCTCTTTACTCGTACCGCAATGCATGATCCCGTGACTAACGCCTTAGTCACATTGAGCTCATTATGATGATGCATTACCGAGTGGGCCCAGAGATACCTCTCCGTTTACACGGAGTGACAAATCCCAGTCTCGATCCGTGCCAACCCAACAGACACTTTCGGAGATACCCGTAATGCACCTTTATAGTCACCCAGTTACGTTGTGACGTTTGGCACACCCAAAGCACTCCTACGGTATCCGGGAGTTGCACGATCTCATGGTCTAAGGAAAAGATACTTGACATTGGAAAAGCTCTAGCAAACGAAACTACACGATCTTTTATGCTATGCTTAAGTTGGGTCTTGTCCATCACATCATTCTCCTAATGATGTGATCCCGTTATCAATGACATCCTATGTCCATAGTCAGGAAACCATGACTATCTGTTGATCAACGAGCTAGTCAACTAGAGGCTTACTAGGGACAGGTTGTGGTCTATGTATTCACACATGTATTACGATTTCCGGACAATACAATTATAGCATGAATAATAGACTATTATCATGAACACAGAAATATAATAATAACCATTTATTATTGCCTCTAGGGCATATTTCCAACAGTCTCCCACTTGCACTAGAGTCAATAATCTAGTTACATTGTGATGAATCGAACACCCATTGCGTCCTGGTGTTGATCATGTTTTGCCCTAGGGAGAGGTTTAGTCAACGGATCTGCTACATTCAGGTCCGTGTGTACTTTACAAATATCTATGTCTCCATTTTGTACACTTTCACGAATGGAGTTGAAGCGACGCGTGATATGCCTGGTCTTCCTGTGAAACCTGGGCTCCTTCGCAAGGGCAATAGCTCCAGTGTTGTCACAGAAGAGAGTCATTGGGCCCGACGCATTGGGAATCACCCCTAGGTCGGTAATGAACTCCTTCATCCAGACTGCTTCCTGTGCTGCCTCCGAGGCTGCCATGTATTCCGCTTCACATGTAGATCCCGCCACGACGCTTTGCTTGCAACTGCACCAGCTTACTGCTCCTCTATTCAAAATATACACGTATCCGGTCTATGACTTTGAGTCATCCGGATCTGTGTCGAAGCTAGCGTCGACGTAACCCTTTACGACGAGCTCTTCGTCACCTCCATAGACGAGAAACATATCCTTAGTCCTCTTCAGGTACTTCAGGATATTCTTGACCGCTGTCCAGTGTTCCTTGCCGGGATTACTTTGGTACCTTCCTACCAAACTTACGGCAAGGTTTACATCAGGTCTGGTACACAGCATGGCATACATAATAGACCCTATGGCCGAGGCATAGGGGATGACACTCATCTCTTCTATATCTTCTGCCGTGGTCGGGCATTGAGCCGTGCTCAATTGCACACCTTGCAATACAGGCAAGAACCCCTTCTTGGACTTGATCCATACTGAACTTCTTCAATATCTTGTCAAGGTATGTACTTTGTGAAAGACCAATGAGGCGTCTTGATCTATCTCTATAGATCTTGATGCCTAATATATAAGCAGCTTCTCCAAGGTCCTTCATTGAAAAACATTTATTCAAATAGGCCTTTATACTTTCCAAGAATTCTATATCATTTCCCATCAATAATATGTCATCCACATATAATATGAGAAATGCTACAGAGCTCCCACTCACTTTCTTGTAAACACAGGCTTCTCCATAAGTCTGTGTAAACCCAAACGCTTTGATCATCTCATCAAAGCGAACGTTCCAACTCCGAGATGCTTGCACCAGCCCATAGATTGAGCGCTGGAGCTTGCATACTTTGTTAGCATTCTTAGGATCGACAAAACCTTCCGGCTGCATCATATACAACTCTTCCTTAAGGAAGCCGTTAAGGAATGCCGTTTTGACGTCCATCTGCCATATCTCATAATCATAGTATGCGGCAATTGCTAACATGATTCGGACGGACTTCAGCTTCGCTACGGGTGAGAAAGTCTCATCGTAGTCAACCCCTTGAACTTGTCGATAACCCTTAGCGACAAGTCGAGCTTTGTAGATGGTCACATTACCATCTGCGTCCGTCTTCTTCTTAAAGATCCATTTGTTTTCTATGGCTCGCCGCTCATCGGGCAAGTCAGTCAAAGTCCATACTTTGTTTTCATACATGGATTCTATCTCGGATTTCATGGCTTCTAGCCATTTGTCGGAATCTGGGCCCGCCATCGCTTCTTCATAGTTCGAAGGTTCACCGTTGTCTAACAACATGATTTCCAGGACAGGGTTGCCGTACCACTCTGGTGCGGAACGTGTCCTTGTGGACCTACGAAGTTCAGTAACTTGATCTGAAGCTTCATGATCATCATCATTAACTTCCTCCCCAGTCGGTGTAGGCACCATAGGAACATTTTCCCGCGCTGCGCTACTTTCCGGTTCGGAAGGGGTGACTATCACCTCATCAAGTTCCACTTTCCTCCCACTCAATTCTTTCGAGAGAAACTCCTTCTCTAGAAAGGACCCGTTCTTGGCAACGAAGATCTTGCCTTCGGATCTGAGGTAGAAGGTATACCCAATAGTTTCCTTAGGGTATCCTATGAAGACGCATTTTTCCGATTTGGGTTCGAGCTTTTCAGGTTGAAGTTTCTTGACATAAGCATCGCATCCCCAAACTTTTAGAAACGACAGCTTAGGTTTCTTCCCAAACCATAATTCATACGGTGTCGTCTCAACGGATTTAGACGGTGCCCTATTTAAAGTGAATGCGGCAGTCTCTAAATCATAACCCCAAAATGAGAGCGGTAAATCGGTAAGAGACATCATAGATCGCACCATATCCAATAGAGTGCGATTACGACGTTCGGACACACCATTTCTCTGAGGTGTTCCAGGCGGCGTGAGTTGTGAAACTATTCCACATTTCCTTAAGTGTGTACCAAATTCGTGACTTAAATATTCTCCACCACGATCTGATCGTAAGAATTTTATTTTCCTGTCACGTTGATTCTCGACTTCACTCTGAAATTCCTTGAACTTTTCAAAGGTTTCAGACTTGTGTTTCATTAGGTAGACATACCCATATCTACTTAAATCATCAGTGAGAGTGAGAACATAACGATATCCTCCGCGAGCCTCAACGCTCATTGGACCGCACACATCGGTATGTATGATTTCCAATAAGTTGGTCGCTCGCTCCATTGTTCCGGAGAACGGAGTCTTGGTCATCTTACCCATGAGGCATGGTTCGCACGTGTCAAATGATTCGTAATCAAGAGACTCCAAAAGTCCATCTGCATGGAGCTTCTTCATGCGCTTGACACCAATGTGACCAAGGCGGCAGTGCCACAAGTATGTGGGACTATCGTTATCAACTTTACATCTTTTGGTATTCACACTATGAACATGTGTAGCATCACGTTCGAGATTCATCAAGAATAAACCATTGACCAGCGGGGCATGACCATAAAACATATCTCTCAAATAAATAGAACAACCATTATTCTCAGATTTAAATGAGTAGCCATCTCGAATTAAACGAGATCCAGATACAATGTTCATGCTCAAAGCTGGCACTAAATAACAATTATTGAGGTTTATAACTAATCCCGTGGGTAGATGCAGAGGTAGCGTGCCGACGGCGATCACATCGACCTTGGAACCATTCCCGACGCGCATCGTCACCTCGTCTTTTGCCAGTCTCCGTTTATTCCGTAGTTCCTGATTTGAGTTACAAATATGAGCAACCGCACCGGTATCAAATACCCAGGAGCTACTGCGAGTACTGGTAAGGTACACATCAATTACTTGTATATCACATATACCTTGGGTGTTGCCGGCCTTCTTCTTGTCCGCTAAATATTTGGGGCAGTTCCGCTTCCAGTGACCACTTCCCTTGCAATAAAAGCACTCAGTCTCGGGCTTGGGTCCATTCTTTGACTTCTTCCCGGTAACTGGCTTACCGGGCGCGGCAACTCCCTTGCCGTCCTTCTTGAAGTTCTTCTTACCCTTGCCCTTCTTGAACTTAGTGGTTTTATTCACCATCAACACTTGATGTTCTTTTCTGATCTCTACCTCAGCTGATTTCAGCATTGAATACACCTCGGGAATGGTCTTTTCCATCCCCTGCATATTGTAGTTCATCACAAAGCTCTTGTAGCTTGGTGGAAGCGACTGGAGGATTCTGTCAATGACCGCGTCATCCGGGAGATTAACTCCCAGCTGAGACAAGCGGTTGTGCAACCCAGACATTCTGAGTATGTGCTCACTAACAGAACTGTTCTCCTCCATTTTACAGCTGAAGAACTTGTCGGAGACATCATATCTCTCGACCCGGGCATGAGCTTGAAAAACCAGTTGCAGCTCCTCGAACATCTCATATGCTCCATGTTTCTCAAAACGCTTTTGGAGACCCGGTTCTAAGCTGTAAAGCATGCCGCACTGAACGAGGGAGTAATCATCAGCACGCTGCTGCCAAGCGTTCATAACGTCTTGGTTCTCAGGGATTGGTGCTTCACCTAGCGGTGCTTCTAAGACATAATCTTTCTTGGCTGCTATGAGGATGATCCTCAGGTTCCGGACCCAGTCCGTATAGTTGCTGCCATCATCTTTCAGCTTGGTTTTCTCTAGGAACGCGTTGAAATTGAGGACAACGTGGGCCATTTGATCTACAATACATAGTGTAAAGATTTAGACTAAGTTCATGATAATTAAGTTCATATAATCAAATTATTTAATGAACTCCCACTCAGATAGACATCCCTCTAGTTATCTAAGTGAAACATGATCCGAACTCAACTAGGCCGTGTCCGATCATCACGTGAGACGGACTAGTCAAGATCGGTGAACATCTCCATGTTGATCGTATCTTCTATACGACTCATGCTCGACCTTTCGGTCCTCCGTGTTCCGAGGCCATGTCTGTACATGCTAGGCTCGTCAAGTCAACCTAAGTGTATTGCGTGTGTTCCGAGGCCATGTCTGTACATGCTAGGCTCGTCAACACCCGTTGTATGCGAACGTAAGAATCTATCACACCCGATCATCACGTGGTGCTTCGAAACGACGAACCTTCGCAACGGTGCACAGTTAGGGTGAACACTTTCTTGAAATTATTATAAGGGATCATCCTACTTGCTACCGTCGTTCTAAGCAAATAAGATGCAAAAACATGATAAACATCGCATGCAATCAAATAGTGACATGATATGGCCAATATCATCATGCTCCTTTGATCTCCATCTTCGGGGCACCATGATCATCTTCGTCACCGGCATGACACCATGATCTCCATCATCATGATCTCCATCATTGTGTCTTCATGAAGTTGTCACGCCAACGATTACTTCTACTTCTATGGCTAACCGTTTAGCAACAAAGTAAAGTAAATTACATGGCGTTATTCAATGACACGCAGGTCATGCAAAATAATAAAGACAACTCCTATGGCTCCTGCCGGTTGTCATACTCATCGACATGCAAGTCGTGATTCCTATTACAAGAATATGATCAATCTCATACATCACATATATCATTCATCACATCTTCTGGCCATATCATATCACATATATCACTTGCTGCAAAAACAAGTTAGACGTCCTCTAATTGTTGTTGCAAGTTTTTACGTGGTTTGTAGGTTTCTAGCAAGAACGATTTCTTACCTACGTATGACCACAACGTGATTTGCCAATTTCTATTTACCCTTCATAAGGACCCTTTTCATCGAATCCGTTCCGACTAAAGTAGGAGAGACAGACACCCGCTAGCCACCTTATGCAACTAGTGCATGTCAGTCGGTGGAACCTGTCTCACGTAAGCGTACGTGTAAGGTCGGTCCGGGCCGCTTCATCCTACAATGCCGCCGAAACAAGAAACGACTAGTGGCGGCAAGAAGAATTGGCAACATCAACGCCCACAACTTCTTTGTGTTCTACTCGTGCATAGTAACTACGCATAGGCCTGGCTCATGATGCCACTGTTGGGAATCGTAGCATAATTTAAAATTTTCCTACGCTCACCAAGATGCATCTATGGAGTCTACTAGCAACGAGGGGAAAGGAGTGGATCTACATACCCTTGTAGATCGCGAGCGGAAGCGTTCCAATGAACGTGGATGACGGAGTCGTACTCGCCGTGATCCAAATCACCGATGACCGAGTGCCGAACGGACGGCACCTCCGCGTTCAACACACGTACGGTGCAGCGACGTCTCCTCCTTTCTTGATCCAGCAAGGGGGGAGGAGAGGTTGATGGAGATCCAACAGCACGACGGCGTGGTGGTGGATGTAGCGGCTCTCCGGCAAGGCTTCGCCGAGCTTCTGCGCGCGAGAGAGAGGTGTTGCAGGGGAGGAGGGAGGCGCCAAAGGCTGTAGTCTACTGCCCTCCCTCCCCCCCCCTTTATATAGGCCCCCAAGGGGGGGTGCGCAGCCCTTGGAGATGGGATCTCCAAGGGGGGGGGGGGCGGCGGCCAAGGGGGAAGGGGTTGCCTTGCCCCCCAAGGCAAGGGGAAACTCCCCCCCCTAGGGTTCCCAACCCTAGGCGCATGGGGGGGAGGCCCAAAGTCGCGCCCCAGCCCATTAGGGGCTGGTTCCCCTCCACTTTCAGCCCACGGGGCCCTCCGGGACAGGTGGCCCCACCCGGTGGACCCCCGGGACCCTTCCGGTGGTCCCGGTACAATACCGATAACCCCCGAAACTTTCCCGGTGGCCAAAACTGGACTTCCTATATATAATTCTTCACCTCCGGACCATTCCGGAACCTCTCGTGATGTCCGGGATCTCATCCGGGACTCCGAACAACTTTCGGGTTTCCGCATACATATATCTCTACAACCCTAGCGTCACCGGACCTTAAGTGTGTAGACCCTACGGGTTCGGGAGACATGCAGACATGACCGAGACGCCTCTCCGGTCAATAACCAACAGCGGGATCTGGATACCCATGTTGGCTCCCACATGTTCCACGATGATATCATCGGGTGAACCACGGTGTCGAGGATTCAATCAATCCGTATGCAATTCCCTTTGTCAATCGGTATGTTACTTGCCCGAGATTCGATCGTCGGTATCCCAATACCTTGTTCAATCTCGTTACCGGCAAGTCTCTTTACTCGTACCGCAATGCATGATCCCGTGACTAACGCCTTAGTCACATTGAGCTCATTATGATGATGCATTACCGAGTGGGCCCAGAGATACCTCTCCGTTTACACGGAGTGACAAATCCCAGTCTCGATCCGTGCCAACCCAACAGACACTTTCGGAGATACCCGTAATGCACCTTTATAGTCACCCAGTTACGTTGTGACGTTTGGCACACCCAAAGCACTCCTACGGTATCCGGGAGATGCACGATCTCATGGTCTAAGGAAAAGATACTTGACATTGGAAAAGCTCTAGCAAACGAAACTACACGATCTTTTATGCTATGCTTAAGTTGGGTCTTGTCCATCACATCATTCTCCTAATGATGTGATCCCGTTATCAATGACATCCTATGTCCATAGTCAGGAAACCATGACTATCTGTTGATCAACGAGCTAGTCAACTAGAGGCTTACTAGGGACAGGTTGTGGTCTATGTATTCACACATGTATTACGATTTCCGGACAATACAATTATAGCATGAATAATAGACTATTATCATGAACACAGAAATATAATAATAACCATTTATTATTGCCTCTAGGGCATATTTCCAACAATGCTTAGGATTGGGTCTTGTCCATCACATCATTCTCCTAATGATGTGATCCCGTTATCAATGACATCCAATGTCCATGGTCAGGAAACCATAACCATCTATTGATCAACAAGCTAGTCAACTAGAGGCTTACTAGGGACATGTTGTGGTCTATATATTCACACATGTATTACAGTTTCCAGTTAATACAATTATAGCATGAACAATAGACAATTATCATGACCAAGGAAATACAATAATAACCATTTTATTATTGCCTCTAGGGCATATTTCCAACAATTACTTCCCAATGCCTTCCTCTAGGCCCAAACGATGGTGAAGTGTCATGTAGTTGACGTTCACATAACACCACTAGAGGAAAGACAACATACATCTCATCAAAATATCGAACGAATACCAAATTCACATGACTACTTATAGCAAGACTTCTCCCATGTCCTCAGGAACAAACGTAACTACTCACAAATCATATTCATGTTAATAATCAGAGGGGTATTAATATGCATAAAGGATCTGAACATACGATCTTCCACCAAATAAACCAACTAGCATCAACTACAAGGAGTAATCAACATTACTAGCAACCCACAGGTACCAATCTGAGATTTTGAGACAAAGATTGGATACAAGAGATGAACTAGGGTTTTAGATGAGATGCTGTTGGTGAAGATGTTGATGGAGATTGACCCCCTCCCGATGAGAGGATCGATGATGATGACGATGGTGATGATTTCCCCCTCCCGAAGGGATGTTTCCCCGGCAGAACAGCTCCGCCGGAGCCCTAGATTGGTTCCGCCAAGGTTCCGCCTCGTGGCGGCGGTGTTTTGTCCCGAAAGCTTCCTCCTGATTTTTTCCAGGGTGAAAGACTTCATATAGCAGAAGATGGGCACCGGAGGCCTGCCAGGGGGCCCACGAGGCAGGGGGCGCACGCCCACCCTCGTGGCCAGGGTGTGGGCCCCCTCTGGTTGATTCTTTCGCCAATATTTTTTATTAATTCCAAAACATACCTCCGTGAAGTTTCAGGACTTTTGGAGCTGTGGAGAATAGGTCTCTAATATTTGCTCCTTTTCCAGCCCAGAATTCCAGCTGCCGGCATTCTCCCTCTTCATGTAAACCTTATAAAAGAAGAGAGAATAGGCATAAGTATTGTGACATAATGTGTAATAACAGCCCATAATGCAATAAATATCGATATAAAAGCATGATGTAAAATGGACGTATCAGTGACAGGCAAGTTAGTCACCAGATTCAGGTCCAACCCGATGTTGATGACCTGTAGTTGGGGCGTGCCACGCGCATTGCTAGGGAAAAGCCTAGCAGTAGCGCGGGTCTAAGGCTATCAGTAGCGCGGGGCACCACGCTACTGATACGGCACTACAGCTAACGGTTATCAGTAGCGCTGTTTGACACACGCTACTGCTATACCTACTTAGCAGTAGCGCTTTCCATACCAGCACTACTGCTAAGTGCTTTAGCAGTAGCGTTTTCCTATCCAGCGCTAAAGAGCGCTACTACTATATTTTCTTATATCTTTTTTTGCTGCGTATTTGCGATGTTTTTGTATAGGTTTTATACACTATTCTAATCATATCATAAACATGCAATATGCTCATCATATCATACACATAATAGTCTCATCATATTATCCAACACAAATCATGTCGTCACATCATAATCACGATATCGCTATACAAGTTACATGACATGTCTCATCATACATAATGTAGTACTTCTTGAGGCGTCGGTTCGGATCCCTCTCTCGCAGTAGCATGAACCTAAACTGACTACTGGCTATCGCTCGAAAACTGGAAACTGGTACACCTGGGCCTGACACTCCGACCACTCATCGTATAGTCCTGGCATAGCACTTCTTCGCCATCGATGATCTATGCACTTGCATCGTCACATGAGTCGATGATATGCAACATATATAGTTGAGCAACAGAAAGAGACAGACATGGCAAACATACAAGCAACATATCATAACCATAAATAATAAAGTTCATCGTACCCAAAATGCCCTAACTAGAGTGATATTAGCTAGTTGAGGAGGACGGTTTAATTACATCACAAATAAAGTTTCGCATGCATAACTCAAAGTTTCGTCATACAGAAAGTATGGACTAAACGGACACATTGTCATATATCATCAATCACTCCAACATGTCGTGCCATCCATCCAAGTCAGGGAGATAGTCTTCGAGCTTAGTGAAAGGCTTCAGGTCGAGACGCTGAGCGGCTACGCGTGTTCGGACGTCTTCCCACGACATTTGCCATTCTTCATAGTACATCCCTATTTTTTCGAGGACCTCCTTCATGATGATTTGGGAAAGTTCAAGCTGGATGTGATAGAAATCAGCTCGAAGTCGATGATCCGGGATATCTCCTAGGTTCTTTGCCCATTGCAGAATATGGGCATCGCCATATGTAGGTGACATGCGAAGGTTCTGCTGATCCCGTCTGTACTCCAGCATGTGGTGTAGGACAGAGAATCCATCACTAAGAGTACCACTAGGTTGCTGGATGCAGCAGAAGTCGGTCTTATGGCCGAAGGCGGGACTGCGGTTCCTTGTCTTCCTGGTCTTGATCTCTCCACCATGTACGCCGTAGATAAAGATAGCACTGCCGAGAACAGACTTGATGTAGGTGTAATCCTTTTTGTTCATGTTCTTCGACGAGTTCAAGTAAAGAGTGTTGGAGAATCGGGGGTAAAGGATGATGAGGACGGCGCACCCGTGGCTGCGAAAATAAGTACACCTCAAATTAGCCTCCACCATGCAAATGAATGATTGAAATCGAAGGAAGGATATCCGCGCGGATGACTTACATGGGATGATAAGGCACGAGAATTGTATCCTTGTCCTTATTGGCGACCATGAAATCAGCGATGCAGTCCCTCGCGTCGGTGCTCTGGGCAGACTGCCAAGAAGCCCTCGTGCATGAACTACGGGTCAGCGACACAGATATAAGGTATCTGCTCAATCTCGATGATGTAGTTCATGTACAAGGCAAAAAGGCGGACAAACGTAAAATCCAGCTTTTTCAAGTGAAACATGTCGAAGATGTAATCGAATCGAAGGAAGAACTTCTCCGTGGGGAATGCATGTTAACCACGTAGAGTGGGTATCCTGGATTTTCTGAGGCGATTAGGCTTTTCTCTCTCCGCAGCACATTGTCATGAAGTCTCCTTAGATCGTCGTATATGGCATCTACCGTTGCCTTAGATAGGATCGGATGACTGGGGATATGACATTTTGCCGCACCGGGGATAGCTATACGGTCTTGAACCCGAGGCTGCTGAGGCGGCTGGATCATAGAAGCAGCTTTGTTGCCTTTCCTCGGTCTCTTCCTATGCTTCTTTGCTACTGGAAGGTTGTCTATAATACGTTCATCCTCCGGCAATTCAGCATCGACTCATGACGCTCAAACCCTGAGTACTCATACTGCTGAGCCATCAATCCTCTGTCGTCATAGGCGCCAGTATTGAGATATTGTAGAGTGTCATCGTCATCCTCATCCTCATCGATGGCATCGATATCATGCATTGCTTGTTCGACGGCGGCGACGTCATCAGCGACTAATGGAGCCTCTTCCTCACCCCGTCTGCTATCACCCGGCATGACAACCGACGCAAATTGTGTAGGTGGGGTGTTGATGTTCATACCTTGCTGAGGCTGCGTGGTCGTGGGTGTGCTCCCGGCCGCCTCCAGACGAAGCAGACTCTTTGGCCACAACAGGACCCACCTCTTGCAATCACCAAGCCACCGCGGGGTCTCATCGTCATCTCCGCCTAGTACCGGAGGAGCCAAATTCCTGTGGCCCGGTTTCACACTGGCTTGAAGACATCAGGGGGATCGGCCGGCTATGGAACAATTGTTCCTTCAGCTTCACTATCGTCGCCTTCCCCACGTCCACCTTCTGACCGCTGATGGTGTACAATATGGTGCACGGGGTTACGTCGGCCTGCAAAGACATGTCTGCGACGTGAGACATCCGAAAGGCAACGGAAACGGGAGATTATACATTTATTGAGGAGGGCCAGTGTGACAGGTACCGTGAGGGCATCGAACTCAGCCAAAGATGAAGCATCGCCGAGCACATCCGAGACGGAGGTCGGCTACTATGAGCAGGTGCGGGAGCCGGTGCAGGAGCAGGTGCGGGAGCAGGTGCTAGTGCAACGCTAGTCGAGCTGCTCCCGAAGAATTCGGAAAGGGGAAAATCCGCTGCCTCGTTATTTGGATTTTGCCTGCGCCAACTGACGATAGCCGGAACCAAGACACCATACAAAGTTGCAATCTCCTGTTTTGCTGCAGCTACCACTACTGTGACTGTCTCAACTGATTTCTTCTCAACCGCAATCTCAAACTTCTTGTTGATGTTTTCTTCATTTAACCTTCGTCTTTCCTTTCTCTCCTCCGTGGTCTCACGGTAGTACTTCTTCCACGTGGTGCTGTCTCCGACGCCGTGCACGCGTCCATACGACAGCCGAGTGTCCACCGTGAGTCCTTTCAATATATTCAAGGCCCGGTTGAATGGGGTGTCCCTCTTGGGCCTCACCAACGCCTCAGACGGCGAATCGCTTTCGGCCACAATCCTGTGCTGCTCTCTCTAGAAAGCAACAAGGATCGTTTACAAATATGACTAAACGGGCAGTCAAATTGATCAGAAGCTAAAATTACCAGTAGTCTCATGAACTCCGTCATGACCGCGTCCCTCTCTAAAACCTTGTTCACTGGGTCCCAACGGTACCAAGCCCTGAGGACGTCACGCTCCTGCGGGACGGTGAACTCCGCCAAGGGGTCTGGGATGCCCAGACTTTCGCGTTTCGCGTCCTCCTTGGCCCATATGGACCTCTTCCCCGCGTAACCATGGCTTCCGAGGTGGTGGCACCCGATGTTCCTCTCTTGAAGCCCCTTAATGTACTTCGACTTTTCTTTGGCAGCTTCGGCAACGCAAGCCGCCTTGAATATTTCAAATTCCACTTCCATAATTGTCGGATTACCCTTTACAATCTTGGAGTAGGGTTCCTTTTTGTCGATGATCCTTGCTTTCACCCTTACTTTCCAGGCGGCCAACGCGTTGCTAAACTTGCTCATGGCGCGTTTGTTTATCTTCTTCATTGCCGGGTCTTTATTTAGATCAGTATATTTCTTTTCATCCTGGCCCGGGAACAAGAAACCTGGTGTAGCTTCGTTAGGAGGGAGTGCTTCATATTTTCTATCTTCTTTAGTTTCTAATCGTTGATGGTGGCGGTTGTCTGTACAATGCAGCCTATTTGATTGTCGTAGCACGCTCGCGCTTCTGCAGGCTCTTTTGGCTCGAAATTGCCATTGTCCACCTCCGTGACCACCGGTCTAGTAGTGATGAACTGGTTTGGGCGTCGACGTCTCCTCTTCGGTTTCGGTTCTAAACCGGCTTCGCCAGTCTCGGTGTCGGTCTGGGTCTCAACGCCAGTCTCGGCGCCTGTCTCGATGTCATTCTCGGATGTGACAGGTGGGCTCTGCAACAACCATTGCTCGACAAGAAGGTTCAAATAATCATCTGCCGCCACATAGACGTTGCAATCACCAGAACCCTGTCCTTCATCGTTGCTAGCCATGTTTCCTACGATTAAATCGAGTCAATTAATTCTAGACCTAATAAAATGAATAATGACATAAAGAAGGCCTCTGTTTTGCAGGAGCATTGATTCCTTCCCGGTGCGGCAAATCCCAGACAGCCGATATGTCCTAGTTTGTAGCACAAGTCATGCCGAAATTCACAGAAAATTTCGGCATGTCCTTTGCTAAAAAGTGGACAAATCGAGCACCTCAAATTTGCCGAAACGGAAATGAATCAACATTCCGGCAAAACATAGGCCACTCGGCTTCATTCCCTGGAAACAACAAAAGGCCACTTGGGCACAATCGAACCACTTCAATGTTGCATATAACAGGACCACTTAAGAACATGTACATGAGCAACTACAACAGTAGATAAACATGAGCAAACACTATTGAGGAATTTGCATATAACATGACCACTTCAAATTTGCATCTCCTAGTGTTTGACACTTCAAGAAAATCTACACAAATCTCATGCTCTCTCTTCAAAAACCAAATATAGATGGATGAACCCTAGAAACCTAGAACCTTTACGTATTTCTGTCCTAAATTGTTGTCCTAATAAAAATTATGTTCTAATATAAATTTTGAACCCTAGAAATCAATTTCTATTCTAAATTTCAAATTATGAATCCTAGAACTCAATTCAAATTATGTCCTAAATTTCTGTCATAATAAAAAATCAGTAATAATTAAGAACCTACTGGACTTGCAACACTAATAGAAATTTATATTTTTTATATTGATTTTTTCTCTAAACTAAACCCTACTACCCTAATGAACATTAAACCCTACTGCCCTAACATTTCTAGTTAAACCTACTGCCCTAACCGTACCCTACTGTCCTAGTACTTAAGCATCTACAAGTTTGTCCTAAAAATTATATTTAATTAACTACTTAAGCATATACAAATTTTTCCTAAAAATTATATTTAGTTAACAACTTAAGCATATACAAATTTGTCCTAAAATTTATATTTAGTTAACTACATTGGGTGCACAACAACTATACAACTACTTAAGCATCTACAAGTACTAGCTAATTTGATGAACCCTAACTAATTAGATGAACCCTAGCTAATTTGATGAACCCTAAAATTTGATGAACCCTAAGAACCCTAGCTAGGCAGAGGTAGGGGAGGAAGAGGAGGACGTGTACGTAGGCGTGCTCACCTCGGGCGCCGGCGGAGTTAGGGAGCAGGAGGAGGCAGAGCGGCCGAGGGAGGGGCGTGCGGCGAGGGCGGGGTCGGGGCTCAGGCACGCGGCGAGGACGGGCACCAGACGGTCACTGACGGCAGCAGACGGCGTGTGAAGGGCGACGGCGATGTAGGGCGACGGCGGTGGCGACAGCAGAGGTGAGTGGGGATTTGGGGGAAGTGGCCGGGGGGGGGGGGACCGCGCGGGCCGGTTAAGTCAAACATAGCGGTAGCGCTTGTGCGGAAAAGTGCTATAGCTAACTTAGCTATAGCGCTTTCTACCAAAACGCGCTACGGGTATAGGAAGTAGTTATTTATTTTCCTTTTTCCATTTTATCTAAGGAATGTAGCTATAGCGCGGGCCTATGAAACGCACTACTGCTATAGTAACTACAGCACTTTGCGGCAACAAGCGCTACTGCTATGGATTTCTCCTTTCTTTTTCTTTTTCTTTTGTTTATCTTTATATTTTCTTTTTTCATTTCTTCTTTTTCTACTTCTTTCATTTTCATTTACTTTTCTACTTCTTTTCCATTTTATTTTCTTCTTTTAGCAGTAGCGCTCTATAAAGGAAACGCGCTACTACAAGGCACTTAGCAGTAGCATGCCTTTTGCTGCCATGCTACTACTATTCCTAGCCTACCGGCAACAGCGTGGGAATTATAGTAGTAGCGCTTTTTCGCGCAGACGCGCTACAGCTGCAACTATAGTTGTAGTGGGATTTTCTAACGCGCGCTACTACTAAGTAGCATTAGCGCTTTGTTCTAACCAGCGCTACTGCTATACCACTGTGTATAAGGTTTTCCCTAATAGTGGCGGGCAACCGAACTTCGTGACATTGTCGGGACTGAAAATTAATTTTAACAAGAGCGAATTGTTCTGTTTTTGGAGAGCCAAAGATAAACAAGATGCATATAGAAATTGTTCGGATGTGAATTAGGATCCTTACCGTTTAGCTACCTAGGGATACCAATTCATCATCGGAAATTAACGAACAAGGAGTGGAAATGCCTTGAAGTTCGATTTGAGAAAAAACTAAGCTGCTGGAAGGCTAGGCTTATGTCATATGGGGGGAGGCTAGTGTTGATAAACTTAGTTTTAACTAGTATGCCGATGTTCCTCTTATCTTTCCTTGAAGTACCGGTAGGGGTAGGGAAAAGATTGGGTTTCTATGGATCACGTTTTTTCTGGCAAAGTGATGAAGTAAAAACGAAATATAGGTTAAACACATGGGATATAATTTGCAGACCGAAGGACCAAGGAGGGCTAGCGGTTGAGAACTTAGAGGTTAATAATAGATGCCTACTTAGCAAATGGCTATTTAAGTTGTCTATTGAGACCGAGGGCATGTGGGTACAAGTTTTACGTAATAAGTACCTACATCTAAGACATTGGCCCCGGTTATAGTAAGGCCGAATGACTCGCCTTTCTGGAAGGGTTTAATGAGGACGAAAGAAACCTTTTTTCAGAGAGTCAAGTTAAACATTGGGAATGGTAACGGTACTAGATTCTAGGAAGACACATGGTTAGGGGAGATGCCTTTAGCATTACAATATCCTACGCTTTATAAGATTGTACAACGTAAGGAAGCTTATGTGGCGACAGTATTACCGTCGGTACCCCTAAACATACAGTTCTGGAGGGTTCTGGTGGGGAACGTTGGAATTTGTGGCTGCATTTGGTTCATAGGTTGATGGATGTTCAACTCTCTGATCAAGCAGATGCCATTCACTATAAATTATCAGGAACGGTAGTTTCACAGTGAAATCCATGTACTTAGACTTAATTAACTTTGGGCCAATACGGAAATCACTTCACATATGGAAGATTAAAATACCCTTGAGAATCAAAATCTTGATGTGGTTTGTTCACAAGAAAGTGATTTTAACCAAGGATAACTTGGTGAAGCGAAGATGCATGGGTAGTTCACGATGTTGCCTTTGTGACCATAATGAAACTACAAAACACCTCTTTCTCAACTGTCCTCTTGCCAAGCTTTTATGGCTTACGATACATATAGCTTTCAATGTTACCCCTCCAAGTAGTATTGACACGTTATTTGGGGCGTGGCTAACTAGAGTGGAACCAAATATTGCGGGTCATATGCAGATAGGAATATGTGCATTACCTTGAGTTATATGGAACTGAAGAAATGATATCATCTTTATCATACAAAATTTTATCAACTTTTTGTAACTTATTTACAGGGCCACTGCTTGGATTCGTACGTGGTTGTTACTCACGCATGCGGACTCCAGAGAGTTTTTGGCTATTGGGTGCAACCAATGGGAGACGCTGGCACGGATTATCTACAAGCGGTTTTGGATGGCGATCCACTAATAGGATAGGTGTTTAGTCATCTAGGCCTATTTTTCGCCGGTTATGCCTTTTTTTTGTTCTTTCATTTTTATTCTTGTGTTCCTTCTGTGAGCCTTTGTTGAACCTAAGACTTTATTTTCGAACCTAGCATCAATAAATGGATGCATGCATCACTCAGATGCAGAGGCCGGGGCATTTCTCCTTTTCAAATAAAATAAAATAATTAGTGAATAGTTGCTTGTCTTAGAGACAAGCGACTGAAAGACATCAACGATATCAAACAAGAAGAGCACAATTATGTCGAAAGATTTTGCTCAAAAGGTTGGTTGTTCTACTATAATTAATTTGCATGGGCGTTTGTTGTTGCTAGACCTCCTTAATCTCTGTACTACGTGGTGAATCGAATTGTTGATGTTCTTCCACTCGCTTGTTCTCTTTAAACTACTCTCATCTTGCATATTATCCTTTATTCCACTATCTCTTGGTCCAATCTGAGAGCTCTTCTAATTCTGCCCAAGAGGGTACACAGGCTGGTGGACAGTAAGGGGCATCTCCAACACGGATTCTCAAATAACCCAACAAAATGTCTAGAACGATCTATCTGGATGTAATTTGCCATCCAACACGGACCCATATTTATCTGCGGACGCGTCTGCGCGTTTGAATTCCAGCAAACTGGACACAGATAAGGGAAGGTTTGAAGCGTCACTACCGCTGCAGCATACGTGTCCGGCAGCACAGTCTCCCACCCGAAACCATCTCCCGCGCGACCGCACCTCCGCTCCCGGTGCCACATTTATGCTGGCCTAGAGAGAACGCAAACGATCACAGGAGACAGCATTGAAGCGGCGCGTCGGCCGAGAGCACTACCCATGCCACATCTGCTCGATCTCTGTGCCTGTTAAATGCTAGAGCGACATGACCAAACGGGGTGAGGGGACGATTTTCTACCGCACTGTAGTGAATGCCCGTTCTTTGGCCTGCAGACATCAAACAGATGCGCCTGCCGAGAAACCTGCTTCGGCCCCCGTAATGAAATAGTGTGCTACTTGGTCAGGCTGACGCCCGCTACTTAAACGTTATCACGCGTGACATTTTCTGCACGGCACCAGCCTCCGCTTCCCTTCCTACTCTGTGCACCTCTAACGCAATGACGACGAGCTCAAGCGCATTGTGGGAGAGCCTTTGTATGGAGCAAAAGCTCGAGTTGGCCGGACTTGCAGCCATCTGGAAAACCCGTCGTGCAAGAAAAGTAGACGTCAGACCGCTAACGAGCTTCACCGGCGCAGGCGCACTTCCACACTATTATGGCGAAGGTGGAGTCGACTCACTCGGTGTTGGCGTTCCAGAGGGCGCAGCAGAACCAGCACTACAATCTCGACCTCATCACGCATCACCTACTGGCATAGGGGCAAATCTATGACGAACGAGGAGGTAGTGGTGGGCATGGTCACAGGGGACATAACCTTCATCGACCAGTAGCGGGTGCTCTTCGAGCCCACACAAAGGTCACGCCGACCTACGTCGGCAGCTCCGCGCTGTTTGCGCCATCCGCGCTGTTTGTCACAACAACCATGAGGCCGGCCCATACTTCGATCTGTGAGCTCACCGACCGGCGGCGGACTCCGGCAAGTCAGAGTAGGGACACGGGAGCCACTCCGTCTCCTCCCATGTCTTGCTCTTCCTCACCGAACGTGGGGAAGAACAGGGCGTTGTACATGTTCGTCTCCATGGTCTATGAAGATTTAACTAGACACTTTTGATATGTTAATAAATTAATGTATTTTCTTCTTTGGTAAAATATATCGAACTTTCTTGAATTTGGTCCAAGTTGAAATGAAAATTGTCCAGTTTGCATAAATGCACCCTGTTTGTTCTTAGCCACGTTTGAAAGGAGCGCTCCCATATCAGTGTCTACGTGTCTGCAGACACATCCAGACACATCGGTGAACGGATACTATGTCCATTGTAGGGGATATATATCGTTGGGCCTGGCTGCCTGGTGGTGTCAAATATTAATCAGAAAACGTGCTTGGGCTAGACAGGACAACTATAATCAGACTGTGAAGACGAGTCCCGGTAGAAGTTGGAAAAGGAGCCGATTTGGAACTGAATCTGAAATTCGGTCCGACATGCAAATATATTCAAAGCTATATTAGCACGTCCGCGGTACCTAGTAGTACAACATCAGATTCGTAGTAGAACACATCGATGATGGGAATCGAGACGGCCGCCGCGCTCCCGGACGACGTCGTCCTGGAGGTCCTTGTGCGCGTGGCCGACGTGGCCACGCTGTTTCGCTGCGCCGCGGTATGCAAGCTGTGGCGCAGGCTCATCGCCGACCGCTCCTTCCTCCGCCGCCGCTGGCCCGAGAACGCGCCCCACCCGTCCTTCTTCGCCGGCTTCTTCACCCGGCAGCGGTTACATGGAAAAGAGGACGAGGATCTGCTTGTCGGCGTAGACGAGGTCGCGGACCCCGACTCGCCGCCCGTATTCATCCCGGTTCGACTGTCGGCGGTCGGCCCCGGCCGCCGCCCCTTTCTCAGCCCACGCGCACCCGCAGGGCTTCTCAATGGCGCGAAGCCGCTCACCTCGCGTGGTGGCCTCCTCCTCGTGCGCCTCGCTCCCCACGACAACCATGGCCCTGTCAACCTGGCCGTGTGGGCCCCGTTGGCCGGCACCTGCGCTGTGCTTCCACCGCTAGTATGCGAGCTGAACTGCCTCCTGGGCTACGCCCTTCTAACCAGCGAAGACTGTTGCTCGACGGACGGACACCGGACGGCGCCGCCGGAGGCGCCAAACTACTCAACATTCTTCAGGGTTCTGGCCATGGGCCTGGCCTGCGACAACGGCTATCTACACTGCAGCTTGCACAGGTTCTCGTCCACCGAGCCGAGCTGGGCCGTCTCTACAAAGCGCTTGGGCGACATGGGCGGGCACGGCCCCTGGACATACGGGCAGAACGATGCCGCCGTGCGCAGCGGTGGCATGGTGCACTGGCTCTGTGACGACTGGTCGTCAGACATCAATGACTTGATAAGCTATGTCACAATTGATGCGCGCAGTGATGATGGTGATGTCTCCTTAGCGAAGCTATCTCTGCCGCTACCGGCGATCAAACTCACCTTGGAATATTTTCATATGGCTGGCTTCAACGGGGCGCTCTCGTTATTCTGTCTGCACAAGGAAGAAGAAGGCCTCCGGCTAGAGATCTGGACACGGAGCAAGGGTACAGACTGGGACCTTGCCAGGGTGGTCGAGCTGAGACCACGGATTGAGGGAGTGCTATACTTGTTGCCTGGAGAAAAGAGTGGCACCTTGCTCATCAACTCGTACAAGGAGGACATGTATGTTGCTTATCTCGACACCGGCGCAGTGGAGAAAATAACAAACGAATTTCATGGTGTGACTACGGATGATGCTGTTCCCATGGAAATAGATTGGCCGTCTTTGTTCATGTCTCGGCTTGGTGGACTGTGATAATACTAACTAGATCGGGATCGCGCCGTGGCGCGAGAGTGCCGGTCCAAACGTTTGTACGCACATAATAAGAAGCTACTTAACAATGCATGAACATAGAAAGCATGTTTCACGATAGGTTAGCACCAAATATCTTAGGCATAGAAGATACGACAACATGTTGCTTAAAGACAATTTACAACTATGCATAGATAACTTTAAGTTTTAGGCATAACGTAGACGTTTAGGCATAGAAGATACGACAACGCGTCGCTTACAGACGTTTTAGGCATAGAAGATACGGCAACACGTCGCTTACAGACAATTTACAACATGGGTCTTGCCGTCCTCATGAACAACGCGTTCATACTGAGCCGGTGATAGTCCAAGGTGTGCCAGGAGCATGCCAAGAACTGCTGTGTGTGGGATCCTAAACACTCGTTGGGTGTCCTGCAGTTCCCAATAACATAAAACATAAGGTAAGGCCTTGGGGAATTGCCCAAAACAATTGCATTACAGCATGGGAAAGGAATCAGATAAATCAGTTGCGGATAAAAGCAACCATAGTGATAAAAAAGATATGCCAAGCCTATCGTTTAATCAGGATTTTGTTTAGGATGTGCCACGCATTTAGAAAAAACAGACTACGAATCAGGATTTTGTTGCAAACAGACTGAATGATGGAATGAGAAGAGGAATATATTCATGAAATAAAGCAAGAGAGATAAAGTTGAAAGGAAAGAAGTGCGAGCTTGCAGGTGAAAAACATCATATAAAATGTATAATCACCAATCAGGCAATTTCAAGATATCATGACTCATTGCTGTGATTAAAACAAAGCTAGTTGATGAATGATTGGAATCAGCTATTTCACTGAATAAATATATTCATGGCGTAGTTTCAGCTTTGTGCCATGAAGAGAGGCCGTCGAGTGTGATATCCAGAACAGAGATGACCATATATATCAAGAATGGTGAGGTATGAAGAAAACAAACTCTCTAAGGAACACATGCAGGTAGGTATTTTTTTCCTGGATTCTATTGCTTCTACCTGAATCTCAAGGTACACAGTGACAGCCAAGATTAACGGAATTAAGCAACAATGACATGCTCTCTGATTTCAAGGTAACATGTTTCAATTCCTCTATAACCCCTGTGTTTTATCAAAACAAGCGCACAAACAAGATAATCATCGAAACAATATTATGTTCTCAGCAAGGCTATGTGCATTCTTCTCAAGTCTGAGATATGCACGTATAGTGGTCTTAGATCAATTGATAATCACCAGAACTAACTACAATACATAGTCAGTGAATCAAAAGTGAGAAAATACCAGGAAGATGATTTGTGTAGTTGCAGGAGCTCAGGGGAAAGGAGAGTAGGCGGACCTGCTTGCTGGAGCTCCTTGACTGGCCAGTTGAACGTGCAGCCACAGCCGAGAGAGTGCTACTACCCTACATGAGAGCATGTTAAATGGAAAAAACTCAAATCCCTAACAAGAACTTTTTTTGAAAGATCCATCAAATCCAGATCGGGATAGGGGGACTAACACGAACTCATCCTTCACGCGAGCACCGCCACTCGATGGAGATGGTTGGTACCCAACGCCACTCCATGCATCATCATATTCCTCCTTCACACGAGCACCGCCGCTCGGCAGCCTCCACATCCGCCGGCTCAGCTCCCTCGGCGGCTGCTGTGCCGCACGCCGACATGAGCGCCCATCCAAAGGGAAATAAAGAAGTAGACAACAAAACAAAGAGCGATGTTAATATAACCACATCATTCAATTCACATGTCAAGATACAATAGGAAGTCTTTCCACACTAGTGCAGAACCGGCCTTTATCACCGGTTCGTAAGGGCCTTTAGTGCCGGTTCTGCAACCGGCACTATGGAGTGGAGACTAAAGCCCCCCCCCCCCTTTAGTACCGGTTTGGCACGAACCGGCGCGAACGTTCCACCACGTGGCACGAGCCAGGCCCGGGTGCGTGTAGGACATTAGTACCGGTTGGTAACACCAACAGGTACTAAATGTTTGGGTGTGTTTTGGTTTTAATTTTTATTTTCCCTTTAGTTTTGTGTTTTCAATTTAATTTAGTGATTGTTTTACATTATAATGAGTTGTTAAATCATTAGGTGAAAGTACCGCAGATTAGTTTTGACTGGATGCATGTGGATCCTAGCTAAGTGATCAAGTATATGCCATATCCATATTACTTGATCACCGGCATATACTTGATCACTTAGTGATCTAAGTAATATGGATATGGCATATACTTGATCACTTAGCTAGGATCCATCTAGTTGAAACTAATATGCGGTTTCTTTCATAAATGATATAATAACTCATCATCATCATCATCATCATCGTATTATAAGCGTTCATAACACCACAAAAGCAAATCACTCTTTGAGATTAAGTTCAGGACGAAGAACACGGACACGCATGAGAGGACAACAAGTACTAAGAGCATGATAACTAGCTAAATCACTCCTGCTGCTCTCTCTCAGGTAAAATAGCATAGAACATGTATAGCTCTCCTGATTCATCATATTGGAGCATGCAGATGAACCTGTCTCCTAATCGTGGGCTGCGCTTCTGATTGCTGCCCCTAGTACTTCTCTGCGATCGTTAACAATTTTGCTCCAATCTTTCACTATTAATCATTCATCGCTTTTAGAAATCCTGAATGCACTCATGTGCAGTGTAGGATATCTTGGCCGTAAGCTAACAATTGACATGCGACCTTTAGTCTCGATCCACTGAGGCACAACTATCATCGGGAGTCCCTGTTGAAGAACATCGTATAGTAATTAATATACTTAGCAATGAAAGTTTAGCTTGAAAAATAATGTATGCAAAAGATATACTAATAGTAAAAATCTTACCATCTTTCCTTAATACATGTGACCGTAGTTCAATACGATCACTATTGGTCGCACGTTTTGAGTACTAAGATTTTCAAATTCAGGAAAATGATTTCTCTTAACAGCATCAAGATCCTCAAGCCATGAAACATAATGACTTATCTCCTCGCAGTTTAGTTCAGCTCCGGGACAGTAGTAGGTCCTGTCTACCAAGTGCCGGACATGTTTGCTTGAATGGAAATAAGCTGTCGATAGAAATTAGTTGTGAACTATTTTTGAATAAACAATATCAAAGACATAAATATGGTTGAGAAACTCACATAATGGTAGAACTGGAGGCGTCTGCACATCGACCCAGATGTCTCTATTACCTTCAATATCATCTTCCGGACGAATATCAAAGGTGATAACCATATCAGGCTCAAATGCATAAGCCTTGCATAGTGCTTGCCAAGTTTTGCATTCAAAATAGGTGTACGTGTCTGCATTGTATAATTTGACGTTGAAAGTATAACCAGCATGCTCGGTCTTCAGGTAAACTCTCTTTACCTCCATAGTTTCCATAGCACTGAAACCTATCTTATCCAAGACAAAAATTCTTGCATGGAAGGGGATGCGCTAGTAGAATAGTGAAAATTCAAAATTATAAGTTGAAGCAAATGAAGCATATATAAGTCATGCTTAATTACGAAAAAAGACTTGTCGTTGTGACTTACTGTATCCACTTCGAAGGTCTCATCCAGCTTGATGCTGAAGCACCTATCATCAACAAGGAAATTTCTGTCGCACAGGCCGCGTTGGTCTTCACAGAATTCGCACTTAATGAAATCTTTTTCGTCGTCAGATGACATTTCCTATGTTCATATAGGTGAAACATTAAACACTTACTAGTTCTATTAATTCCACTAATTCAACTAATTCAACTACTTCTATTAGTTCAACTAGTTCTATTAATTCAACTAATTCAACTAAGCATTTAATAAAAATAAACGTGTTCTATTAATTTTCTTACTAAAATAAAGTAGCTAGTTCCATATAGTAATATTTTAATTAGATCATCAAATCTCAGATATCTAAATTTTCTTACTAAAAATAAACTAGTTCTATTAATTTTCTTACTAAAATATATAAAGTAGCTATATATATAGTAATATTTTAATTACATCATCAAATCTCATATACCTAAATTTTCTTACTAAAAATAAACTAGTTCTATTAATTTTCTTACTAAAATATATAAAGTAGCTATATATATAGTAATATTTTAATTACATCATCAAATCTCATATACCTAAATTTTCTTACTAAAAATAAACTAGTTCTACTAATTCAACTAGTTCAACTCAGCATTTACTAAAAATAAACTAGTTATATTAATTCAACTAGTTTAAATAATCTCATATACCTAAATTTTCTTACTAAAAATAAACTTGTTCTATTAATTTTCATACTAAAAATAAACTAGTTATATTAATTCAACTAGTTCAAATCTCATATATATATACCTAATTAATATCTAGCTAATTCATCTAAAATTGACATTAATATTTAACATCTTTCCATATAATTCATCTAACATTAACATTCTAACATTCTTATCTACATAATTTATCTAACATTAATCTAAACAACAGAAAACAGAAAAATAAGTAAAAACAATATGTGTGTGTATGTGTATGTGTGTGTGTATGAGCGGGGGGCGGCGGCATACGGGCGGCGGCGCGAGACGGCGATGCGACGGGGACGGCGCGACGACGAGCGGCAGGCCGGGGGCGACGGCGCGATCGAGACGGCGACGTGGTACGGGGCGGCGGCGACGGGCAGCGGGGGCGACGGCGGTGACGGCGACGACGGGCGGTGAGGGCGACGGCGGTGACGGCGACGACGGGCGGCGGGGGCGAGGGCGCGCGGCGGGGGCGGCGAGGGCGGCGGCGATGTCGCGTGAAGTAGTTGGAGAATAAGTGGTGGTCGATTAAACTGAATTTTTCGTAAGTGTCATATATATAGGAGGGGCCTTTAGTACCGGTTGGAGCCACCAACCGGTACTAAAGGCCAATTTTTGCCAGGCCAAGGGGCGGGAAACTGCCCCTTTAGTACCGGTTCATGGCTCCAACCGGTACTAAAGGCCCCCCCTTTAGTACCGGTTGGAGCCACGACCCGGTACTAAAGGTGTGCGCTGGCGCAGGAGCGGTGCGGGCAAGTTTAGTCCCACCTCGCTAGCCGAGGGGCGCCCGCACCAGTTTAAAAGCCCCGGCGCGGCTGCTGTCTCGAACTCCTCTCTATAGCAGGCTTCTGCGCCTAACTCTGGCGCGCTGCCCGTTGAGCCTGCTGGCCCTTCTGGGCCTGTATTTGCAAACCCTAGGGTTGGCAGGCCCAGCGGGCAGCGCCCCAACAATTTTTTATATAATTTTCTTCTATTTATTTCCGAGTAATTTTTTTGCTGTATTTAGTTTCTTTGTGAATATAAAAAGAATTATATAGTTTTTTTTCTTTTCAGCATTATTAATTTTCTGCTATTCATTTTGTATTGACTTTCAATTTCACCGCCATTTAGCTCTCTAAAGAAATCGGTAAATGACTGAAAAACAGCAAATGATGTCAGAACGTGTTGGAAATTGAAGACGTCGCTTTGAATGATGCATACTGAACGCAAAAATAGGCTGGAGTTCAAATAAGTTTAAAAAACATTGAAGTGCCCGTGTAACAGATGAGTTCTCGTCCGAAACCCTGATACTCCGAAAGAGATTGTCCAGTTTGTACACGAGGTGCGTCCAGTTTTCGCCGTGACCCTCTCTACTCTTTTGCACATGCTATGCGGGCGAAATGATGATACCATGCCAAGTTCCAACATTTTCAGAGTTCATTTTGTAGTGATTTTCAATTTCACCGTCATTTAGCTCCCTAAACAAATCGGTAAATGACTGAAAAACAGCAAATGATGTCAGAACGTGTTGGAAATTGATGACGTCGCTTTGAATGATGCATACTGAACGCAAAAATAGGCTGGAGTTCAGATAAGTTTAAAAAACATTGAAGTGCCCGTGTAACAGATTAGTTCTCGTCCGAAACCCTGATACTCCGAAAGAGATTGTCCAGTTTGTACAAGAGGTGCGTCCAGTTTTCGCCGTGACCCTCTCTACTCTTTTGCGCATGCTATGCGGGCGAAATGATGATACTATGCCAAGTTCCAACATTTTCAGAGTTCATTTTGTAGTGATTTTCAATTTCACCGTCATTTAGCTCTCTAAACAAATCGGTAAATGACTGAAAAACAGCAAATGATGTCAGAACGTGTTGGAAATTGATGATGTCGCTTTGAATGATGCATACTGAATGCAAAAATAGGCTGGAGTTCAAATGACTGAAAAACAGCAAATGATGTCAGAACGTGTTGGAAATTGATGACGTCGCTTTGAATGGTGTGTACGGAATGCAAAAAAGTCTGGAGTTGTAATAAGTTTAAAAAAATGAAGTGCCCATGTAACAGATGAGTTCTCGTCAGAAGCCCTGATACTTCGAAAGAGATTGTCCAGTTTGTACACGAAGTGCGTCCAGTTTTTGCCGTAACACAAGAAGTCCAGAGTTGTAATAAGTTATTAAAGATAAAAAAGAGGCACAGTGCTCGTTAATTAGCTTCAAGCCTTTCGGAATAGTGCAAACTACACTGCACATAGCTCCGTGCAGTCTACACTATTCCTCAAGGCTTAAAGCTAAACAACGTGCAGATGAGCATTGCGCCTCTCCTTCATCGTCTCTGCACTCAGGGCTTATAAACCGCTCCTAGTGCCTCTCTCTTCGCGAGGTGGGACTAAAAAAAAGCTTACTAAGAAACTATAGTACCGGTTCATGGCACGAACCGGTACTAAAGGTGCCCGTGGGGCCCCAGCCTGACCACAGCCTGACGCAGCCTCATTAGTACAGGTTCGTGACATGAACCGGTACTAAAGGTTGCTCACGAACCGGTGCTAATGATCTCCGCCCGCCTAGCCGTTGGAACCGGCACTAATGGACACATTAGTGCCGGCTCAAAATCAAACCGGCACTAATGTGCTTCACATTTGACCCTTTTCTACTAGTGCCACCAAGCGGCTTGATACATACAATTAAACTCAGGAAAATAATTTTCACCACTTATAGATAATAAGCAGCTGTAAGGGGGCACGTAGACAACCGCATACCAGTATAAATGCAAATAACTTCCAAAATAAACGTATGCCACAGGAAAAGTAAACTCCAACATATTATCAAAGAGACACACTAGTAGAAAAGAGGGCTTTGGTTCAGGCCGGGTCAGCCCATTAGTCCCGGTTCAGTCCAGAACCGGGACCCATGGGGGCACTGGTCCCGGTTCGTGAGGCCAGGGGCCTGCCGGGCCTCATGGGGGCATTGGTCCCGGTTCGTCTGGCCCCTTTGGTCCCGGTTGGTGGGACGAACCGGGACCAATGGGCCTCGCTCCTGGCCCACCACCATTGGTCCCGGTTGGTGGCTTGAACCGGGACCACAGGCTGCCCTTTAGTCCCGGTTCATGCCACGTACCGGGACCAATGAGGTGCCTATATATACCCCTCGCCCGCGAGCAGAGCACTCCAGTGCTCTGTTTTTCTCTGGCCGGCGAGGGGAGGGCTTTGTGGTGCTCTAGCTCACCTCCTATGCACATGAGGTGTTCGATGAAATGCCCGAGCCACACTAGTTAAGCTTTTTCCTCTCGAAACTCTGATGAACCGGCAATGGATGTACGGTGAAAGACACACCTCCGAGTACATTAAGGGCGTGCATGATTTCTCGAAGTGGCTGAGGCAAACAAGGAGAATGGTTTTATGTGTTGTCCATGCCCTAAATGTGGGAATACGAAGTCTTACTCTGACCAGAAAATCCTTCACACCCACCTGCTTTACAAGGGTTTCATGCCACACTATAATGTTTGGACGAGGCACGGAGAAATAGGGGTTATGATGGAAGACGACGAAGAAGAAGAGGACGATGACAACTATGTGCCCCCTGAATACGGTGATGCTGCAACGGGGGAAGCTGCTGAAGATCAAGAGGAACCAGACGATGTGCCCAATGATGCTGCAACGGGGGAAGCTGCTGAAGATCAAGAGGAACCAGATGATGTGCCCGATGATGATGATCTCCGCCGGGTCATTGTCGATGCAAGGAAGCAATGCGAAAGTCAAAAGGAGAAGCTGAAGTTCGATCGCATGTTAGAGGATCACAAAAAAGGGTTGTACCCCAATTGCGAAGATGGCAACACAAAGCTCAGTACCGTACTGGAATTGCTGCAGTGGAAGGCAGAGAATGCTGTGCCTGACAAAGGATTTGAGAAGCTACTGAAAATATTGAAGAAGAAGCTTCCAAAGGATAAAGAATTGCCCGAAAGTACATACGCAACAAAGAAGGTCGTATGCCCTCTAGGATTGGAGGTGCAGAAGATACATGCATGCCCTAATGACTGCATCCTCTACCACGGTGCGTACAAGGATCTGAACGCATGCCCGGTATGCGGTGCATTGCGGTATAAGATCAGAGGAGATGACCCTGGTGATGTTGACGGCGAGCCCCCCAGGAAGAGGGTTCCTGCGAAGGTGATGTGGTATGCTCCTATAATACCACGGTTGAAACGTCTGTTCAGAAACGAAGAGCATGCCAAGTTGATGCGATGGCACACTGAGGACCGTAAGAAAGACGGGAAGTTGAGAGCACCCACTGACGGGTCGCAGTGGAGAAAAATTGAGAAAAGTACTGGGCTGAGTTTGCAGGTGACCCAAGGAACATATGGTTTGGTTTAAGCGCGGATGGCATTAATCCTTTCGGGGAGCAGAGCAGCAATCACAGCACCTGGCCCGTGACTCTATGTATATATAACCTTCCTCCTTGGATGTGCATGAAGCGGAAGTTCATTATGATGCCAGTTCTCATCCAAGGCCCTAAGCAACCCGGCAACGACATTGATGTGTACCTAAGGCCATTAGTTGAAGAACTTTTACAACTGTGGAATGGAAACGGTGTACGTACGTGGGATGAGCACAAACAGGAGGAATTTAACCTGCACGCGTTGCTGTTTGTAACCATCAACGATTGGCCCGCTCCCAGTAACCTTTCAGGATAGACAAACAAGGGATACCACGCATGCACGCACTGTTTAGATGACACTGAAAGTATATACCTGGACAAATGCAGGAAGAATGTGTACCTGGGCCATCGTCGATTTCTTCCAACCAACCATCAATGTCGAAAGAAAGGCAAGCATTTCAAAGGCGAGGCAGATCACCGGAAGAAGCCCGCCATGCGTACCGGTGATCATGTACTTGCTATGGTCAATGATTTACACGTAATCTTTGGAAAGGGTCCCGGCGGACTAGCTGTTCTGAATGACGCTGAGGGACACGCACCCATGTGGAAGAAGAAATCTATATTTTGGGACCTACCCTACTGGAAAGACCTAGAGGTCCACTCTTCAATCGTCATGATGCACGTGACGAAGAACCTTTGCGTGAACCTGCTAGGCTTCTTGGGCGTGTATGGGAAGACAAAAGATACACCTGAGGCACGGGAGGACCTGCAACGTTTGCACGAAAAAGACGGCATGCCTCCGAAGCAGTATGAAGGTCCTGCCAGCTATGCTCTTACGAAAGAAGAGAAAGAAATCTTCTTTGAATGCCTGCTCAGTATGAAGGTCCCGACTGGCTTCTTGTCGAATATAAAGGGAATAATAAATATGCCAGAGAAAAAGTTCCAGAACCTAAAGTCTCATGACTGCCACGTGATTATGACGCAACTGCTTCCAGTTGCATTGAGGGGGCTTCTACCGGAAAACGTCCGATTAGCCATTGTGAAGCTATGTGCATTACTCAATGCAATCTCTCAGAAGGTGATCGATCCAGAAATCATACCAAGGCTAAGGAGTGATGTGGCGCAATGTCTTGTCAGTTTCGAGCTGGTGTTCCCACCATCCTTCTTCAATATCATGACGCACGTCCTAGTTCATCTAGTCGATGAGATTGTCATTCTGGGGCCCGTATTTCTACACAATATGTTCCTCTTTGAGAGGTTCATGGGGGTCCTAAAGAAATATGTCCGTAACCGCGCTAGGCCAGAAGGAAGCATCTCCATGGGCCATCAAACAGAGGATGTCATTGGGTTTTGTGTTGACTTCATTCCTGGCCTTAAGAAGATAGGTCTCCCTAAATCGCGGTATGAGGGGAGACTGACTGGAAAAGGCACGCTAGGAGCAAACTCAATAATATGCAGGGACGGGCATTCTTGGTCTCAAGCACACTACACAGTTCTATAGAACTCTACCTTGGTGACCCCGTATGTCGATGAACACAAGAACAGTCTGCGCTCCAAACACCCGGAGCAGTGCGACGACTGGATTACATGTGAACACATCAGGACTTTCAGCAGTTGGTTGGAAACACGTCTCAGAGGTGACAACACTGTTTGTGATGAGCTGTACTCGTTGTCCAGGGGACCATCTTTTACTGTATTGACTTACAAACGATACGAGATAAATGGGAATACATTTTACACGATCGCCCAAGATCAAAAGAGCACCAACCAAAACAGCGGTGTCCGCTTTGATGCAGCAACCAAGAGGGGAAAGGACACATATTATGGTTACATACTGGACATATGGGAACTTGACTACGGACATCATTTTAATGTCCCTTTGTTTAAGTGCAAATGAGTCAATCTGTCAGGAGGCGGGGTACAGGTAGACCCACAGTACGGAATGACAACAGTGGATCTGAAAAATCCACATTGACGAACCGTTCGTCCTAGCCAATGATGTGGCACAGGTTATCTATGTGAAGGACATGTCTACCAAACCGAGAAAAAGAAAAGATAAGGAAGCGAATACATCATACGATGAGCCAAAGCGCTACATAGTTCTTTCAGGAAAGAGGGACATCGTGGGAGTGGAGGGTAAGACAGACATGTCTGAAGATTATGAAAAGTTTCATGAAATTCCTCCCTTCAAAGTCAAGGCTGACCCAAGCATCCTGATAAACGATGAAGATTATCCATGGTTACGGCGCAATAAGCAAATGACACAAGCGAAGAAAAAGTGAAGACTTTCTCCCGCAACTATTATGATGATACCATGCCAACTTTGTAACAGACGAGTATGATACCATTGTCCGTTTTGTACACGAAGTGCATCCAGTTTTTGCCGTAACCCTCTCAACTTTCTTGCACATGCTATGTGGATGAAATGATGATACCATGCCAACTTTCAACCTTTTAAGAGTTCATTTGAAATGCTTTTCAATTTCAGGGTCTTATAGCTCAAAATACTCAATAAATGCATGAAAAATAACAAATGAAGTCAGAAAGGGCAGAAAGAACCGGTACTAAAGGAATCAACTAAAAAGCTTTTATAAACCTCTAGTATTATTGAAACTAAAATTATATAGAATTTATGCAACTAAAATTATCAAAGTATTTTCTGTTCAAAACATTAAAAGCAAAAAGAATTTTCATAAAATAAATACAAAAAGCAAAAAACAAAATAAAATAAATAAGTATAAACAAAATAAACTTTTATAATAAGTAGAAACAAAATAAAATAAATAAGTAGAAAAAATAAAATAAATAAAATAAACTTTTATAAAATAAATAAGTAGAAACAAAATAAAATAAAATAAAATAAAACAAAATAAGTAAACCTTAATAAAATAAATAAAATAGCAACAGTAACTATTTTGTTGTAAGTAGAAACAAAATAAAAAATAAAGCAACAAAGAAAACAAAAAAACTGGAAAAAAATATAAAAAATGCCACCTCCTGGGCCACCACGGCCTGAATACGACTAGAAACGCGGCTAGTTGGGCCAGGATTCAGGCCCGCAGAAGGCCCAGCAGGCCCACAGGCAAAGCACTGTCAAATTAGGCCCATAGGCCTGCAGTTCAGAGGAGTTCGAGAGAGAGCAGGCAGCAGTGCTTATAAACAGGTAGTTGACGCTCTCAACTAGCAAGGTGGGACTAAACTCCCACCACCACGCCGCTGTGCAAGGCCATTGGTCCCGGTTGATGGCACGAACCGGGACCAATGCCACCCTTTGGTCCCGGTTCGTGCCACCAACCGGGACCAATGCCCCCCCTTTAGTCCCAGTTGGTGCCACCAACCGGGACCAAAGGCCGCCGCTTCCCGCCCTTTGGGCTGCTGAAAAGAGGCCTTTGGTCCCGGTTGGTGACACCAACCGGGACTAAAGGGGGGGCATTGGTCCCGGTTGGTGTCACCAACCGGTACCAATGGGTTTGCTATATAGCCAGCACTTGTGAAAGTTTCGTCAGTTCTTCGATCCCTCCGACGACACCGCCAGGCTGCCCGAGCTCGCCGTGCCTCTGCCGTGCCCCCGACCACTCCGCCGTTGCCCCACCCCGACCACGCCGCCATCGCCCCTGCCCCCCGACCACGCCGCGCGCCCTCGCCGTGCCTCTGCCGCGCCCCCGACCCGCCCCGTCGACGCCGTCGCCGCCCTCTGCCCCGTCGACGCCATCGCCCCTGCCCCGACCACGCCGACGTCGCCCCTGCCCCCCGACCACGCCGCGCACCCTCGCTGTGCCTCTGTCGCGCCCCCGACCCGCCCCGTCGACGCCGTTGCCGCCCTCTGCCCCGTCGACGCCATCGCCCCTTCCCCGACCACGTCGCCGTCGCCCCTGCCCCGACCACGCCGCCGTCGCCGCCCTCTACACCGACGTCGGCGCCGTGCCTCTGCCCCTGCCCCGACCACGCCGCACCTCTCCTTGGTCAGGCCGGCGCCGCCCCCTGTCCTCTCCTCTATTTTTTCACATATTTATGATGTTTTTTTCCAGATTATATGTATATGTGTGAGTAATGTATGTGTGTATATCTGATTATATGTCCTTTTTTTAGATTTTTTGTTCATATATATGATGATTTGTTTTTTGCATTTTTATAAAAATGTATATATGTATGTATGTTCTCTTTGCATATAAAAGTTAGATTTTTAGTACATTTGGGTACATTTTAGGTTAGTTTTATCTATATATGTTCTCTGATTTAGTACATTTTAGGTTAGTTTCATTTTTAGAAAAGTTTTATATATTTAGGAAAAGAAGGAAGAAGAAGAAAAAGTTTTATATATGCAAAAGTTACATTTTTAGAAAAGTATTATATATCTAGCTAGGAAGATAATGAAGAAGAAGAAAAAGAAGGAGAGGAAAAAGGAAAATAAGAAGAAGAAAAAAGAAGAAAAAGAAGAGGAGAAGAAGAAAGGAATAGAGGAGAAGAAGAGAAAATAGAATTCTATTTTCTCTTCTTCTCCTCTATTCCTTTCTTCTTCTCCTCTTCTTTTTCTTCTTTTTTCTTCTTCTTATTTTAGAATTCTATTTTCTCTTCTTCTCCTCTATTCCTTTCTTCTTCTCCTCTTTTTTTTCTTCTTTTTTTTCTTCAATCTTCTTCTCTATTAATATCTTCTTCTCCTCTTTTTATTTCTTGTTCGTCTTCTTATTTTTTATCGGATATGTCATTGTCGATATATCCCGTGTCCCGATAACTTCAACACGAGGGGGGGGGTTCGACCTACCCCCTCCCTGATAACATTATTTTCCCATGTATGTATGTCGTCATTGTCGATATAACCCCCTCCCGGATAACTTCGACCGTGATAACTTATACCACGGGAGCACCCCCCGGCCCTCTCGCTCGACCAAAACTCTCGAGGACAACCAAACCCTAGAAATAAAGATGTCGGTCTCCTACCACCTCCCACCGCGCCCCTAGCCTTGAAGCGTTGCCGAGGCCACCCCAAACCCGGAATAAGCTAGGTCTACGTTTGCACTAATATATCCACCTGCTGTCATGTTTGTGTAATAATTGCCATGTTGTAATATTTGCAGAAACAATGGAGCACGGACGAGACGAGAAAGCAGAAGAGGTGTTGGGGGACATAATCTTAGCCGGAGGTGATGTCTTGTCGTATCTTAACGACAATGATGGTCTGGAAGAACATGGTGAAGAAGCAGGCTACGGTGATCGAAGAGTGGAGGAGGAAAGACATGATTATGATGGCTCCGCTGACTCAATGCTGGTGCAAGAAGGAGCCCGTGGTGACGGCTCCGGTGACCGAACAGAGTCCGGCCAGGTAAATATATTAGTTAAGCCTGTGCTGACTAGCTAATTGATGCATTCATTGTTTTGGTATGCACACATATTAATTAACTCTCGTCTTTCTTCTTTTTTCTAGCCCTACGGATCGAGCACAACTTCGGTAAAGAGACGAGGCCCGAAGAAAAAGTTGCGCTCGAATGATAGGTTTGAGATCACAGCAATCGCGCGCGACGGCCAACCGATTGAACCCATCCGGACAAAGGAAGCATTTGCTGCTCAGTGCGGGGTTCTTGTTAGGGACAAGATCCCGATCAGCATCCACCAATGGTATAAGCCTAAGAAGGAAGACCCTGAGGTGTCTTATGTCAATGATATGCAGAAAGATGATCTTTGGACTGAGCTGAAGGCAAATTTCACCCTACCGCCAGAGGAGGATCCGGAGAAGCCAGTTAAAGAGCAATTAATCAAGTCTCATGCTCTTAAGAAGATGGCAGACCTATTCAGGAGGTGGAAGAATGAGCTGAAAACGTTTGTCGACAAAGAAGAGACACCAGAATTCATCGGCAAATATGAGAAGATCAGAGATCACTGGCCCGCATTTGTGGCCCACAAGACATCGGAAAAGAGTAAGAAGATGTCAGCGACAAACAAGAAAAATGCTGCGAAGAAGAAGCTTCACTATCGCACGGGGTCAGGTGGCTACCTCAAAGCCCGGCCTAAGTGGGCCAAGGCTGAGAATGATCTGCTTGATAAAGGGATCGAACCAGAGACAATGAACTGGCCAGACCGTTGCCGGACTTGATTCTTCGGGGCTGGCGGAACCTTGCACCCTGTATCAGGGAAGTGCGTTTGGACGGACGAGCAAATGAGAATACCAGTCAAGAGGCTTCAGCACTATATCGATGCAACGCAGCAAGGGACGTTTGTTCCAGACAGAGAGAACGACGAGCTCACAATGGCCCTCAGGAATCCTGAGCACCCTGGACGGACACGAGGCACGCCAGGCTCCGTTTCGTGGAAGGCTGGTTTTCTGGACGCAGGCGGTTACAAATGCCAGGAGAGGAGGAAAAAAGTGTAGCAGACCCAAATTCAGAAGTTGCACGAAAGGGTTCAAGCGCTAGAGGAACGAGACGTAGCTCGAAGCAAGCGACCTGCCGAAACTACCCCCGAAGCTACCCCGCCATCTCAGCGGAGAAGCAGCGTGGCTTCCACCGAGCTGCTTCAGCCGGAGCATGTCTTGACGGCTCCTGCTAGCTACCCCATGGATGCTATCACGGAGTCTCAACATTGCCACCTTATGACGCAATGGCAGAACTTCAAAGTCAAGGCGGCTGTCGGCTCTGTTCGACCTCCTGAACCCGGCGCAACTTTTCACTGTCGTCCGATTCCAGAAGGATATGCTAGGGTGACGGTGGACGAAATAACGGAGGGATTTGAGGACCTCCAGCTTGACCACCCTACCGGTGAAGGGGAGACTCGGCTGGGTTCTGCTCTGAAGACTCCATGCCTATGGCGGAAGGAGCTCATCAACCTTCCGAACTGGACGCCTCCGCCTCCTCCTCCTCCTCCGGCGAGTGTGTAGATGAACAAAACAAGATGGAAAATTATGTCTTATTATGTGCGGTAATGGTAAGATTTAGTTAAGCTGAGTATCATTTGTTTTCCACGGAAGGGGTGCGAGGGTTGTTTCTCCCGTAGCAACGCACGGGCACATTTACTACTATATGCTCATATATCCATGTACATCAACTCTTTTTTTTTTTGAGAAACTCCATGTACATCAACTATGGTGGTCGTTTTACACGTACAGGGCACAAAAAATCAAACCGTGAAGCATTCCAGTGTTGGGCTTCTTCTCCTGGGCCAGTATGTTGCTTCTTCAACTGGGCCAATATGTTACTTTGGGCCTGTCAGATGCTTCTACCCTACCTTGAGATTTGCCAGTTTCTCAAAAAAATAAGAGATTTGCCGCGACAGCTTTTCATTTTGAGGGGTGAGGCTAAACTTTATTAATCAAAAACCGCAGATAGTGGGACACAATTTGGGTCATCTGGCTGGCCAAACCAAACATAACGACCCGGGGTCAATGAAAGAGAAAAACTAGTTAAAGTATGTGCGTCGACATTGACCGCACGACCTTAAAAAATATAAGTAAAAGTAGAAGTAGATATTCTAGTTTTTATCTTGGTGATGACTACTCCAATTCTTCCATAATTGCCAAGATTTATATCTTCCACCACTTGCTTTGAATCAGATGCTATAACAATGTTTTGTAGGTGAAGGTCTTGTGCAGCTTCTCGACAAGCTATTGCTTCCAGCGCCAAAGGGTAACAGACCCCTTCGATGACAAGAGAGGAACTGCCAATGTCGTAATTTCCGGCGTTGTCTCTGCAAACAGCCAAGGCCGAGCTCCCCCTTCCTGGTCGTACAACCCCATCAACAAGATTTTTTGCATGTCCAGTGGGGTAGCTTGGGTCGTTGGACTTCCGAAATGAACGTGCATACAAACGCATGCAATGCCGCCAATGTTTGGAAGATCCCTTCGTGTATAGCCTTATGTCGAGATGACCATATGGCTCATAGAGTGAGCACCATCTTCACAAACTACTCATGTGATAATGTCTCAATAAGAGAGAAGAGCCACTGTCGTGCATTAGATTCCGTCGTCGGAACCAGACGTTGGCCTAGTTCCTCATAAACCAGCACCCATGAACACCGCACGAGCTCGTTGATGACATGTGGCTGTAAGCTCTCACGTCTTCTGTTGGAAGTGACAGCTACTCCTCGCTTTATCTCACGTCTTCTGTTGGAAGTGACAGCTACTCCTCGCTTTATGTGGTGAATATAAGACAAGAAAAATTACAGACTTACAGTATGCGGGCGAGGGAATTTGATCCCAGGTCTCCAAGGTAATAACCAGAGCGGCTAACCACTGTGCTACTGCAGGTTTACTGATAAAGTATATAGCGCGCCTTACTTGGGCGAAATGGCCCGGTTTTCTCCACCGCTTTTTTTAGCATTTTTCTCTGTTTTCAATTACATGGTTTACTGATTTTCGAAAAATGAGTTTTCTTGTATATACTTTTAACATTTTTAAATGATCAACATTTTTCTATAGAATTAACATTTTTCAAATGTTTGATTAACTTTTTTCAAAAACTTGTTCAACATTGTTTCTTCTTCGGGTGTTTTCATTTGTTTCTTCTTTTTTCATTTTTCCTTTTCTTTGGTTTATTTTGTCTCTTTTTCAGTTTTTTCTCTTTGTTTCTTTTTGTTTTCATTCTACATTCTTATATACATGATCAACATTTTTTCAAATACTTGTTTAACATTTTTGTATAGTTGTTCAATATTTTTTAAATACTTGTTCAACATTTTTCATATACTTCTTCAACATTTATATACATAACACTTTTTCAAATACTTGTTCAATATTTTTTCAAATATTTTTTGAAGAGTGTTTTTTGTAATATATATATATTTAGAATATTTCAAAGTACAAACAAAAGTACAAAAATAAAAGTAGAAAAAAACATAAAACATAATTTCTTTTGGAAAAAGAGGATGTGGCCTCCTGCACTTGTGGGCCGTCCCGGATTGCTTGCGCCTTCAGCGAGTCCGAAGACAGACTCGCTGAAGGCGATATTTAGGAGCACCCGAATTTGCTGGTAACCGACGTGTCGATACAACTGGGACCTTCTATTTGGCGACCTGCACGCTAGGCAAAGTGCGAACTCACTAATTAAGGAGTACTTCTTTCAAGATCACTCCCACCTCCTTAGGTTGCGACAAGTGGCACACTGCATGCACGCTACTTGTCGCAACCTGGATGTTTTCCTTTTTTGTACAACCATTTATTCAAAGTGTTTTATCTCTTAAATCGTGTGTCCAAATCTTGAACCGTTTTCATCATTGGATTCCTCGCGTCGAGATAGTCAAAACTAGATCCCATGTTGATAGGTTTTGACGAATGTTATTTTCACGAAAAAAAACAGACGGAAAAACCAAATTGGGAGCACGTTTTTTTCCTTTCTGAAAGAGGCATGATCGTGCCTTTCACAAAAGCAAAACCGGGCCTCTCGCAGAAGGACAAAAGAGAGAAAACGTGTTTTTTCTTTTCTGTTTCTGGGAGGCATGGCCAAGCCGTTCGCGAGCACAACCGTACCTCTTGTGGAAGCAAATCCGTGCCTCGCGCAGAAGGAAAGAAATAGAAAATGCATTTTTCCGTTTTCGAGAGGCACGGCCGTGCCTCTCGCGAAACGACAATTGTACCTCTCGCGGAAGCAAAATCATGCCTCTTGCGAAAGGAAAAAACAGAAAACACATTTTTTTCTGTTTCCGAGTTCCATGGCTGTGCCTCTCGCGAAAGCACGGACGTGCCTCTCTCGAAAGGAAAAACAAAACAGAAAACACGTATTTTTTTGTTTTTGATAGGCACGGTCGTGCCTCTCGCGAAAGCAATATTGTGCCTCTCACAAAAGCAAAAATAAGTGTTTTTCACGGGAAAAATGTATATCCAAAAGCTAAGGAGGACCGGTGGAAAATCAAAAAGTCAAAAAAAAACTTTTAAAAAGCCGAAAATGCATGCGGAAAAATAAAGAAAATCTAGAGGGAGCGCCAGAGCGCGACACGTGGTGTGGCGCGCTATTAGCCCAACCCCAAGCGATCTTTAGTGCTCGCCAACTAGTTGCTCTCGACAATATGCGAATGCACAGAGGTGGGGAGTCTGGCGACATTAGATGGGCTGGCCCAACTCCCCTGGTTCTTTGTATTTTTTAGGTCGTCTGCTTTTTTTTCTTGTCTCCTTTGTACGTTTCCATGTTGTTGAATAAAAAGAGAGTTTTGGAAGAAAAATGAGAGAACTTGATATTATTTTTCAAGAAATCAAAAAATATTCGTTGACTTAAAAAATGTTTGTGATTTAATAAAATGTTCGCATATTCAAAAAATGTTCATGGTTTCAAAAAAAATTGTGTATTCAAAAAATGTTCATCAATTTGAAAAAAATCACGAATAAAAGTAATTTTCACGAATTTTTAGAAAATGTTCAGAAAACCAAAAGTGGTCGCTAAGTTCAAAAATTGTTCCCAATTTTCAAAGAAAACACTTCATAGTTTCAAAAAATGTTCGCTGATTCAAAAAAAATCATGAATTCAAATATGTTCATGCATTTGAAAAAGAATGTTCACCAAACAAATAAATGTTCATGATTTTCAAAACAATTGTTCTGAAATTTTCAAAAAAATGTTGGCCGGTTCAAGAAATGTTGGCGAGTTTAAAACAATGTTCACAAGTTCAAAAAATGTTCGCGAATTCTTAAAAAATTTCATGAATTAGAAAAAATGTCCAAGAATTTAAAAAATGTTCACGAATTTGTAAAAAAATGTTCATGATTTAAAAAATATTCACAAATTTGAAAATAAAATGTTCAGTAGGTGCTAGCATATTTGACACGGAATCTTCAACGATGAAACTAATTGACTCGAAAAAGATGATCGCCCCATGGATCAGCTCGATGTCGGAAGTTGATGAAGAAGGAAAGGCCATCTGCGCCATTCTCTGACTTAAATGAATAACTGTATTGCAATAAACACGATCTAATCATGTTCATGCTCAACGCAAACACCAAATAACATTTATTTAGGCTCAACACTAATCCCGAAGGTAGAGGGAGTGTGCGATGTTGATCATATCAATTTTGGAAACAGTTCCAACACACGTCGTTACCTCGCGCTTAACTAGTCTCCGTTTATTCTGCAACTCCTGTTTTGAGTTACTAATCTCAGCAACTGAACCGGTATCAAATACACAGGGGCTACTACGAGCACTAGTAATGTACACATCAATAACATGTATATCAAATATACCTTTGTTTACTTTGCCATCCTTCTTATCCGCAAGTACTTGGGGCAGTTCCGCTTCTAGTGACCATTTCCTTTGCAGTAGAAGCATTCAGTTTCAGGCTTGGGTCCAGCTTTGGGCTTCTTCACGAGAGCGGTAACTTGCTTGATGTTTTTCTTGAAGTTCCCTTTCTTTCCCGTGCCCTTTTTCTTAAAACTGGTGATCTCGTTATCCATCAACACTTGATGTTCTTTCTTGGTTTCTACCACCACCGATTTCAGCATCACGAAGAGCTTGGGAATCGTTTTCGTCATCCCTTGCTTATTATAGTTCATCACGAAGCTGTAGTAGCTTGGTGATAGTGACTGGAGAAATCTATCAATCACTATCTTATCTAGAAGATTAAATCCCACTTGATTCAAGGGATTGTAGTACGCAGACATTCTGAGCACATGCTCACTGGCTGAGCTATTCTCCTCCATATTGTAGGCAAAATACTTGTCAGAGGTCTCATACCTCTCAACACAGGCATGAGACTGAAATGCCAATTTCATCTCTTGGAACATCTCATATGTTCCATGGCGTTCAAAACATATTTGGAGTCCCGATTGTAAGCCGTAAATCATGGCGCACTAAACTATCAAGTAGTCATCAGATCGAGGTTGTTAAACATTCATAACATCTGCATCAGCTCCTGCAACAGGTCTGTCACCTAGCGGTGCATCAAGGACATAATTATTTTGTGCAGCAATGAGGATAATCCTCAAATCATGGACCTAGTCTGCATTATTGCTACCATCATATTTCAACTAAGTTTTCTCTAGGAACATATCAGAAATAGGGGAACTACACCGCGAGCTATTGATCTACGACATAATTTGCAAATACTATCAGGACTATGTTCATGATAAATTAAGTTCAATTAATCAAATTACTAATGAAGTCCCACTTAAATTAACATCCCTCAAGTTATCTAAGTGATACATGATCCAAATCAACTAACCCATGTCCGATCATCACGTGAGATGGAGTAGTCTTCAATGGTGAACATCTTTAGGTTGATCATATCTACTATATGACACATGTTCGACCTTTCGGTCTCTAGTGTTCTGAGACCATGTGTGTACATGCTAGGCTCGTTAAGTTTAACCCAAATATTCTGCATGTGCAAAACTGGCTTACACCCGTTGTATGTGAACGTAGAGTCTTCCAAACGACGAACTTTGGCAACGGTGCATACTCAGGGAGAACACTTTTATCTTGAAATTAAGTGAAGGGATCATCTTTTAATGCTACCGCCGTTCTAAGAAAAATAAGATGCATAAAGGATAAACATCACATGCAATCAAAATATGTGACATGATATGGACATCATCATCTTGTGCTTTTGATCTCCATCTCAAAAGCATCGGCATGATCTCCATCGTCACTGGCTCGACACCTTGATCTCCATCGTTGCGTCGGGGTCGTCTCGCCAACACTAGTAGAAAAAGGGCCATTTGTCCCGGTTCATAAGGCCCATCTGTACTGGTTGGGGAACCAGGACTAAAGGGTCGTTACTAATGCCTAGGCCTTTAGTCCCGATTCTCATACCAACCGGGACAGATGGGCCTCCACGTGGCCGCTCCGGCGAGCCCAAGCAGGAGGCCCTTTAGTCCCGGTTGGTGGCACCAACCAGGACCAATAGGCATCCACGCGTCAGCTGTTCAGGGGCTAGGTTTTTTTTCTGAAAGGGGGTGGATTTGGGGGTTTTGTATGGTTAATTAAGGTGTTTCATATATTGTGTTAGGTAGCTAATTAACTAATAGAGAGAAGTGTCCTCTCTTATCTCCGTGCTTGGTCGACGCTACGTACTATACATAGAGAGGCCCTTGACACGCTAGCTAGTAAGAATATGAAGGAAACCATTAAGTACACAAGTTCGTCATGCATACCGAGAGAAGTGATCGACCTCTCCTTCTCCGAGAGGTTGGTCGAACAACAATTTTTCGTATTATCTATCCGACGTTACTGACTACATACATATACAATATGTAAGATCTCTTACAATCCCCTAGCGTTTGAACTCAACTTCCACATGGTATTCTCCGGCTTTATTGATGACGTGGTCAAGAAAGTATCCCGCCAATTCCTCTTGAATTGCTTTCATGCGATCTTTTGGTAGGAGTTCATTCCGCATCTGCCACGTCTAATTTGAAGAAGGGGGTTAATACATATATATGAATGAAACTCAACAGAAATGATGGTGTAATAAAATGAAATTGTGAATATTATTGCTTACGCACTTCATATTATCTTTTAGAGTAGCCCCGCATATTTTCCAAAGTCGCGTTGTAGATGAACTCGCACACGTAGTATCCAGAGTAATCATTCCCTTGTTCCTGCCACAAGCACTTTACGAGAAATAGAGGTCAATCAAACTGATAATGAAGCATTATAAATGGCATTGATGAAAGTAGCTAGAGTCAACGGGAGATGCGCGCAACTAGCTAGCTAGTAGTACTTACTTTCGGGTATGTATATCGTAGCTCCTTCGGCAGTCCCGGAGCTTCTGTGGTGAACTGTTTCCAAACCCTGCAAGACAAAGAAAATAGTTATTACTTGAGATATCAGGAAATGAACAAAAAGTTGCCGATATGGTGCGATAATGATCGATTGAACTTACTTGTTGAGAATTTTAGTCATGTCCGCATAGGTCTCGGGATCTTTTCGTCTTGAGTCTAAGACGGTTACTAGTCCCCGCTCAAGCTTAATCTCCAGGAGAATATAGTGGAAGCTGCGCACGCATGCATAACTCATCAATTACATTACTATAACCTCGCTCGAGTAATAAGGGAAACCGAATATGCACACGACAGTAACACTCACTTGAAGTTGTAAGGAAAGAGTATTAAATATTTGTTTTGATTTATTAACAATGATTTGAGCAAGTTGGCCTCGGCCTCTTCGGCCCTCTTTTTAACATGAAATTCATCTATGAGATTTGTGTTAATGAACTCAATATCATACATTTCAGCTTTTCTGCACTCGACGATCTTCAATCTGCATAATATAGTGAGGATAATTATAAATACATGCAATGAAAGAGCTGAGCTATATATAGAGACTTAATGACAGAAGTAGTACTTACAAACAGTAGCAAGTGACCGTTAATTTATCGAGGGCCTTTTGATTGAAGAACTGGAAGAACTCCTTAAATGGAACAGTCAACAGATCAATTCCAACGAGGTCGTGCTCCTCTTTAACTCTCAGATACAAAGTATCCGTCCCCCCAGACTCTCTGCAGGTTTTCATGTACCAATTATGAAATCTTCGCATCATCGTTGCTAGAGATTTTTCATCTTTGACGAGAGGCTTCCCGTACTTGTATCTGTGTTCGTCCACCTCCAAGAAATCATACTGTACATCGTCGGGCAGGTAATCTCCAAGATTGCTATAACCGGGCACCATCCCCGGAGCATTAGCGACGATGTCGCTAGACACATTGAGCGGGGGGCACAATTAGTTCGCTTGTTCGCCGAGTTGGGCAATTTTTTTCCTAGCTGCTCGTCGTTCTTTTAACCTTTGATCACTGACAGTACTTCTCGACCGCTCCGCTTCGAGATATGTCTTTGCAGTAATGCGCTCATATTTGGTTTTTGGCGGAGACTTTTGTGGTTTCCTCAGGGCATTGATAGTGCGCTTTGCTTTCACCGGATCTACCTTCTCCTCCGAAGGTGGATGTCTCTCTGCTTTCGCCCCTTCAAAGAAGTCCTTCACTTCTTTTTGCACGATCTTCTTGTTTTCTTCCATGGTCATCTCGTACGGTAACTTCTCTAGAGGCTTGAGAGGTGGACCGTATATGTATTGCCTCCCGCCTCTGGCTGTACTACTAGACGCCGGAGCAGACGGAGCAGCTGCGGCTATCTTCTTTTGTGCTTGCTTATGAGGCGGAGGAGAAGGACTACGACGCGCCGGAGCAGCCGGGGCGGCGGCGGGTCTCTTCCGCCTTTGCTGGCGAGGCGGAGAAGGAGGGGGCTGGTGGCTGCTCGGGCGCGCCAGCGCAGGCGGAGAAGGAGGCGGAGTGCCGCCACGCACCGGAGAAGGAGGCTGAGTGCCCTGATCGTCACTCGCCGGAGGAGGAGGCGGTGGAGGAGCCGGAGTGCCCTGACTCGCCGGAGGAGGAGGAGGAGGCGGAGGCATCCAGTTCGGAAGGTTGATGAGCTCCTTCCGCCATAGGCATGGAGTCTTCAGACAAGAACCCAGCCGAGTCTCCCCTTCACCCGTAGGGTGGTCAAGCTGGAGGTCCTCAAATCCTTCTGTGATTTCATCCACCATCACCCTAGCATATCCTTCTGGAATCGGCCGGCAGTGAGAAGTTGCGCCAGGTTCAGGAGGTGCAACAGAGCCAACAGCCGCCTTGACTTTCAATTCCATCCACTGCGTCATAAGGTGGCAATGCTGAGACTCCGTGATAGCATCTACGGGTTAGCTAGCAGGAGCCATGAAGACAGGCTCCTGAAGCAGCTCCGTGGAAGCCACGCTGCTTCTCCGCTGAGATGGCGGGGTAGCTTCGGCAGGTCGCGTGCTGCGAACTGCCTCTCGTTCCTCTAGTGCTTGTACCCTTGCGTGCAGCGCCTGTATTTGGGTCAACTCCTTTTTCTTCTTCCTCTCCGACGTTTGTAACTGCCTGCGTCGGGAAATCCAGCCTTCCACGAAAGGGAGCCTGGCGTGCCTCGTGTCCGTCCGGGGTGCTCAGGATTCCCGAGGGCCTCTGTTAGCTCGTCGTTCTCTCTGTCCGGAACGAACGTCCCTTGTTGTGCCTTTTTGATATACTCCTGAAGCTTCACGATGGGTGTGTTCAGCTGCTCGTCGGTCCAAACGCACTTCCCTGTTACAGGGTCCAATTTTCCCCCAACCCCGAAGAACCAAGTCCTGCAACGGTCTGGCTAGCGTCGCGTCTCTGGTTCGATCCCTTTATCAATGAGGTCATTCTCAGCCTTGTCCCACAACGGCCAGGCTTTCAGGTAGCCACCTGACCCCGTGCGATGGTGATGCTTCTTCTTTGCAGCATTTTTCTTGTTTGTCGCTGACATCTTCGCCGCTCTCTCAGATTTCTTTTTGGTGACAAATTCGGGCCACTGATCTTTGATCTTCTCAAATCGGCCGATGAATTCTGGAGTCTTGTCTTGGTCGACAAACGATGATTTCAGCTCATTCTTCCGCCTCCTGAATAGCTCAGCCATCTTCTTAAGAGAATAAGCCTTGATTATTGGCTTTTTAACTGGATTCTCCGGATCCTCCTCTGGCGGGAAGGTGAAATTTTCCTGCAGCGCGGTCCAAAGATCAGCTTTCTGCCTATCGCTGACATAAGACACCTGAGAGTCTTTGTCCTTAGGCTTTAACAATTTCTCGATGCTGATCGGCATCATGTCCCTCACTAGAACCCCGCACTGAGCATTAAATTTTTTCTTGGTCCGGAGGGGTTCAATCGGTTGGCCAGCGCGATCAATTTCGATGATCGTGTACCTTTCATCCGTGCGCAACTTTCTCTTCGGGCCTCGTCTCGTTACCGAAGTGTTGCTCGATCCGGAGGGCTAGAAAAGAAGAAAAAGAAGAGAGTTAATATGTGTACATACCAAAAACAATTAATGCATCAATTAGCTATAGTCAGCACATGCTTAATTAATTAATATATATACCTGGCCGGACTCCGTTCGGTCACCGGAGCCGTCATCACGGTGTCCTTCCCCCTCCATTCGCTCACCGGAGCCGTCATCACGGTGTCCTTCCCCCTCCATTCAGTCACTGGAGCCGTCATCACGTTGTCCTTCCTCCTCCATTGTTTGATCATCGTCGTAGCCTGCTTCTTCATCATGTCTTTCCAGACCATTGCTGCATGTGTCGTTGAGAAACGACAAGACGGCATCACTTCCGTGTGCGATTATCTCCCCCAACACCGCTTCTTTTGCTTCGTCTCGGGGGTGCGGATCCATAATTTCTGCACATATTAACAACATGGCAATTATTATTCAAACATGACAGATGGATATATTAGTGGCAAACGTTGAACTAGCTAGCCAAGCACAATAAGGAATCATATTAGTGGCATGGCCTCAACAACGCTTCAAGGGTTCGGGGTGGCCTCGAGGACAACACTCTTTCAACCTGGTAAATTTGGGTGGCCTCAAGAGAGTTTGTCGATCGGGTAGGGGCGCGGCGGGAGGGGGTAGGAGACCGACATCATTTTTTTCTAGGGTTTGGGTGTCCTCGAGAGTTTTGGTCGAGCCGGAGGGCCGGGGGGTGCTCCCGTGGTATAAGTTATCACGGTCAGGAGGGGGTATATATATCGACCGCCCCTCATGTCGAAGTTATCCGGGAGGGGGTTATATGGACAACGACGACATAAATACATGGGAAAGTAATATTATCGGGGAGGGGGTATATCGACCCCCCCCCCCGCCTCGTGTTGAAGTTATCGGGATAGAAGAGAAGAAGAAAAAAATAGAATTTTCTTATTTTTTTCTTCAATGTAACTTTTGCATATATGAACATACACATACATACATGGACAAAAAAATGCTATGAACAAAAACATCAGTAGAATTTTCTTATTTTTTCTTAAATATAACTTTTTGCACTAGAACTATTTCAAATAATTCCTTTCAAATGCCACAAAATTTTTGAGAAGTCCTCTGATGCCTATAGATCTTTTTTATTCAAAAACCCACTTTGGTCATTTGAAAATTTTGAGCCCCACTTCCATTTTTCAATGTTGGTCCAATCTTGGCATTGAACTACAACCCTATTTTTCCTTGCTAAAAAAATTCTGAATTTTTTACATCTTGTAGTCCTTCCTACTAAACCCTTAAGTCCAGAAGGGCAGCCCCAATTTCATCTAGCAAGTTCACCAAAAAAATTCATGTAGTTTCTGTCCAGCACTAAATTTTAATAAAACTTGCACTAACAAGTTTTTCCTTTTAACAAACCAACTTGACCATCTTCACCAACATCCAAGGAGACATCATCCTGCCAAGTTTCACATAAAACAAAGTTCCCTAGCTAGCCCTAGCATTTCATCAAACACCTCGTGGACATGGCTGAAAACATGCAATTCTCTGAAACTTTGCACTGAACCAACTTCACCATCATCACATACATGAAGGAAGGACAGAGGAGAGGGGTGGGAGGGAGGAGGGAGTACCGGCCTGTCCAGCGGGCAGTGGTGCGCCGGTGTTGACGGCAGGGCAGGGGCGTGGCGCAGCGTCGGGGCAGGGCAGGGGCGCGGCGGTGTTGGCGTCGACGTCGAGGCAGGGGCGCACGGCGGCATCGTCGGGGCAAGGTAGGGGCGCACAGCGTCGGCGTCGGGGCAGGGCAGGGGCGCACGACGTCGGCGTCGGGGCACGGCAGGGGCGCGGCGGCGTCGGGGCAGGCAGGGCGCGGCGACGGCGTCGGGGCACGGCAGGGGCGCGGCGACGGCGTCGAGGTCCGGCAGCCTGGCGGCGTCGAGGTGTTCGTCGGTGTCAAGGCGTTTTGCGGCAGAGAGGCAGATCGAAGAACTGAATGAAAAATTTCACAAGTCCAGCTTATATACACGGAGCATTGGTCCCGGTTCGTGCCACCAACCGGTACCAATTCCACCCTTTAGTACCGGTTGGTGCCACCAACCGGGACCAAAGGTCTCTTTTCAGCAGTCCAAAGGGCGGGAAGCGGCGGCCTTTGGTCCCGGTTGGTGACACCAACCGGGACTAAAGGGGGGCATTGGTACCGGTTGGTGGCACGAACCGGGACCAATGCCCCCCTTTAGTCCCGGTTGGTGCCACCAACCGGGACCAAAGGCTGCGCACAGCGGCGTGGTGGTGGGAGTTTAGTCCCACCTCGCTAGTTGAGAGGGGCGCGCAGTGGTTTATAAGCCCCACTACCGCACCCCTCTCGAGCTCCTCTCTATTGCAGGCTTACGGGCCTAATTGTCACTGCTATGCTAGATGGGCCTATTGGGCCTTTTGCGGGCCTGAATCCTGGCCAATTAATGGGTTTCTAGTCGTATTCACGCCGTTGTGGCCCAGTAGGTGGCAATTTTTTTTTATTTTTTTCTCAGTTTTTCTGTTTTCTTTTTTGCTTTTTTTGTTTTGTTTCTACTTACAACAAACTACTTATTTTTTTTATTTTATTTTTTTTCTACTTATATATTTTCTATTAAAGTTTCTAACAAACAAAGTTCTTTATGAAAATTCCTTTTGCTTTTAATGATTTTGAACATAAAATACTTTGATAATTTTAGTTGCCTCAATTTTATATAATTTTAGTTTCATAAATTTTAGAGGTTGCTTATATTGTTTTGAACAGAAAATACTTTGATAATTTTAGTTTCATAAATTTTATTTATGTTATTAAAGTTTATTTTATTTTATTTTGTTTCTACATATATATTTTATTCAAGTTTATTTATTTTTTTAAAATTACTTATTTATTTTATTTTGAGATAATTCTTTTTGCTATAAAATTTTCATGCATTTACTGATTATTTTATTTTGTTTCTCTTTCAAAGTATCAGACTTTCATACGGAAACTCGTCTGTTACAAAGGGATTTCATTTTTTTGAACTTATTTGAGCCCCATAGTTTTTCTATGTTCAAAATGCACCATTCAAAGCCACATCATCAATTTAAAACCCTTTCTGACTTCATTTGTTATTTTTCATGCAATTACTGATTTTTTTCACCTATAAGACCCTGAAATTGAAAAGCATTTCAAATGAACTCTGAAAAGGTTAAAAGTTGGCATGGTATCATCATTTCACCCACATAGCATGTGCAAGAAAGTAGAGAGGCTTACGGGAAAAACTGGATGCACTTCGTGTACAAAACGGACAATCTCTTTCGAAGAATCACGGTTTCATACGGAAACTCGTCTGTTACAAAAGGATTTCATTTTTTTAACTTATTTGAACTCCATAGTTTTCCTATGTTCAAAATGCACCATTCAAAGCCACATCATCAATTTTTAACCCTTTCTGACTTCATTTATTATTTTTCATGCATTTACTGATTTTTTTGACCTATAAGACCCTGAAATTAAAAAAGCATTTCAAATGAACTCTGAAAAGGTTAAAAGTTGGCATGGTATCATCATTTCACCCACATAGCATGTGCAAGAAAGTAGAGAGTCTTACGGCAAAAACTGGATGCACTTCGTGTACAAAACGGACAATCTCTTTCGAAGAATCAGGGTTTCATACGGAAACTCGTCTGTTACAAAAGGATTTCATTTTTTTAACTTATTTGAACTCCATAGTTTTTCTATGTTCAAAATGCACCATTCAAAGCCACATCATCAATTTTCAACCCTTTCTAACATCATTTGTTATTTTTAATGCATTTACTGATTTTTTCAGCAATAAGACCATGAAATCGAAAAGCACTACAAATGAACTCGTAAAAGGTTAAGAGTTGGCATGGTATCATCATTTCACCCACATAGCATGTGCAAGAAAGTGGAGAGGCTTACGGCAAAAACTGGATGCACTTCGTGTACAAAATGGACAATTTCTTTCGAAGTATCAGGATTTCATATGGAAACTCGTCTGTTACAAAGGGATTTCATTTTTAAAACCATATTTGAACTCCTGACTTTTTGTGTGTTCAAAATGCACCGTTCAAAGCCACATCATCAATTTTAAACCCTTTCTGACTTCATTGGTTATTTTTAATGCATTTACTGATTTTTCAGCTATGATACCCTGAAATTGAAAGGCATTTCAAATGAACTATGTAAAGGTTAAAAGTTGGCATGGTATCATCATTTCACCCACATAGCATGTGCAAGAAAGTCGAGAGGCTTATGGCAAAAACTAGATGCACTTCGTGTACAAAACGGAAATTCTCTTTCGAAGAATCAGGGTTTCATACGGAAACTCGTCTGTTACAAAAGGATTTCATTTTTTTGAACCTATTTGAACTCCATAGTTTTTCTGTGTAAAATATGCACCATTCAAAGCCACATCATCAATTTTGAACCCTTTCTGACTTCATTGGTTATTTTTCATGCATTTACTGATTTTTTCCAGCTATAAGACCCTGAAATTGAAAAGCATTTCAAATGAACTCTGAAAAGTTTAAAAGATGGCATGGTATCATCATTTCACCCACATAGCATGTGCGAGAAAGTAGAGAGGCTTACGGCAAAAACTGGAAGCACATCGTGTACAAAACGGACAATCTCTTTCGAAGAATCAGGGTTTCATACGGAAACTCGTCTGTTACAAAAGGATTTCATTTATTTTGAACTTATTTGAACCCCATAGTTTTTCTATGTTCAAAATGCACCATTCAAAGCCACATCATCAATTTTCATTCCTTTCTGACTTCATTTCTTATTTTTCATGCAATTACTGATTTTTTTCACCTATAAGACCCTGAAATTGAAAAGCATTTCAAATGAACTCTGAAAAGGTTAAAAGTTGGCATGGTATCATCATTTCACCCACATAGCATGTGCAAGAAAGTAGAGAGGCTTACGGGAAAAACTGGATGCACTTCGTGTACAAAACGGACAATCTCTTTCGAAGAATCACGGTTTCATACGGAAACTCGTCTGTTAGAAAAGGATTTCATTTTTTTAACTTATTTGAACTCCATAGTTTTCCTATGTTCAAAATGCACCATTCAAAGCCACATCATCAATTTTTAACCCTTTCTGACTTCATTTATTATTTTTCATGCATTTACTGATTTTTTTGACCTATAAGACCCTGAAATTAAAAAAGCATTTCAAATGAACTCTGAAAAGGTTAAAAGTTGGCATGGTATCATCATTTCACCCACATAGCATGTGCAAGAAAGTAGAGAGTCTTACGGCAAAAACTGGATGCACTTCGTGTACAAAACGGACAATCTCTTTCGAAGAATCAGGGTTTCATACGGAAACTCGTCTGTTACAAAAGGATTTCATTTTTTTAACTTATTTGAACTCCATAGTTTTTCTATGTTCAAAATGCACCATTCAAAGCCACATCATCAATTTTCAACCCTTTCTAACATCATTTGTTATTTTTAATGCATTTACTGATTTTTTCAGCAATAAGACCATGAAATCGAAAAGCACTACAAATGAACTCGTAAAAGGTTAAGAGTTGGCATGGTATCATCATTTCACCCACATAGCATGTGCAAGAAAGTGGAGAGGCTTACGGCAAAAACTGGATGCACTTCGTGTACAAAATGGACAATTTCTTTCGAAGTATCAGGATTTCATATGGAAACTCGTCTGTTACAAAGGGATTTCATTTTTAAAACCATATTTGAACTCCTGACTTTTTGTGTGTTCAAAATGCACCGTTCAAAGCCACATCATCAATTTTAAACCCTTTCTGACTTCATTGGTTATTTTTAATGCATTTACTGATTTTTCAGCTATGAGACCCTGAAATTGAAAGGCATTTCAAATGAACTATGTAAAGGTTAAAAGTTGGCATGGTATCATCATTTCACCCACATAGCATGTGCAAGAAAGTCGAGAGGCTTATGGCAAAAACTAGATGCACTTCGTGTACAAAACGGACATTCTCTTTCGAAGAATCAGGGTTTCATACGGAAACTCGTCTGTTACAAAAGGATTTCATTTTTTTGAACCTATTTGAACTCCATAGTTTTTCTGTGTAAAATATGCACCATTCAAAGCCACATCATCAATTTTGAACCCTTTCTGACTTCATTGGTTATTTTTCATGCATTTACTGATTTTTTCCAGCTATAAGACCCTGAAATTGAAAAGCATTTCAAATGAACTCTGAAAAGTTTAAAAGATGGCATGGTATCATCATTTCACCCACATAGCATGTGCGAGAAAGTAGAGAGGCTTACGGCAAAAACTGGAAGCACATCGTGTACAAAACGGACAATCTCTTTCGAAGAATCAGGGTTTCATACGGAAACTCGTCTGTTACAAAAGGATTTCATTTATTTTGAACTTATTTGAACCCCATAGTTTTTCTATGTTCAAAATGCACCATTCAAAGCCACATCATCAATTTTCATTCCTTTCTGACTTCATTTCTTATTTTTCATGCAATTACTGATTTTTTTCACCTATAAGACCCTGAAATTGAAAAGCATTTCAAATGAACTCTGAAAAGGTTAAAAGTTGGCATGGTATCATCATTTCACCCACATAGCATGTGCAAGAAAGTAGAGAGGCTTACGGGAAAAACTGGATGCACTTCGTGTACAAAACGGACAATCTCTTTCGAAGAATCACAGTTTCATACGGAAACTCGTCTGTGACAAAAGGATTTCATTTTTTTAACTTATTTGAACTCCATAGTTTTCCTATGTTCAAAATGCACCATTCAAAGCCACATCATCAATTTTTAACCCTTTCTGACTTCATTTATTATTTTTCATGCATTTACTGATTTTTTTGACCTATAAGACCCTGAAATTAAAAAAGCATTTCAAATGAACTCTGAAAAGGTTAAAAGTTGGCATGGTATCATCATTTCACCCACATAGCATGTGCAAGAAAGTAGAGAGTCTTACGGCAAAAACTGGATGCACTTCGTGTACAAAACGGACAATCTCTTTCGAAGAATCAGGGTTTCATACGGAAACTCGTCTGTTACAAAAGGATTTCATTTTTTTAACTTATTTGAACTCCATAGTTTTTCTATGTTGAAAATGCACCATTCAAAGCCACATCATCAATTTTCAACCCTTTCTAACATCATTTGTTATTTTTAATGCATTTACTGATTTTTTCAGCAATAAGACCATGAAATCGAAAAGCACTACAAATGAACTCGTAAAAGGTTAAGAGTTGGCATGGTATCATCATTTCACCCACATAGCATGTGCAAGAAAGTGGAGAGGCTTACGGCAAAAACTGGATGCACTTCGTGTACAAAATGGACAATTTCTTTCGAAGTATCAGGATTTCATATGGAAACTCGTCTGTTACAAAGGGATTTCATTTTTAAAACCATATTTGAACTCCTGACTTTTTGTGTGTTCAAAATGCACCGTTCAAAGCCACATCATCAATTTTAAACCCTTTCTGACTTCATTGGTTATTTTTAATGCATTTACTGATTTTTCAGCTATGAGACCCTGAAATTGAAAGGCATTTCAAATGAACTATGTAAAGGTTAAAAGTTGGCATGGTATCATCATTTCACCCACATAGCATGTGCAAGAAAGTCGAGAGGCTTATGGCAAAAACTAGATGCACTTCGTGTACAAAACGGACATTCTCTTTCGAAGAATCAGGGTTTCATACGGAAACTCGTCTGTTACAAAAGGATTTCATTTTTTTGAACCTATTTGAACTCCATAGTTTTTCTGTGTAAAATATGCACCATTCAAAGCCACATCATCAATTTTGAACCCTTTCTGACTTCATTGGTTATTTTTCATGCATTTACTGATTTTTTCCAGCTATAAGACCCTGAAATTGAAAAGCATTTCAAATGAACGCTGAAAAGTTTAAAAGATGGCATGGTATCATCATTTCACCCACATAGCATGTGCGAGAAAGTAGAGAGGCTTATGGCAAAAACTGGAAGCACATCGTGTACAAAACGGACAATCTCTTTCGAAGAATCAGGGTTTCATACGGAAACTCGTCTGTTACAAAAGGATTTCATTTATTTTGAACTTATTTGAACCCCATAGTTTTTCTATGTTCAAAATGCACCATTCAAAGCCACATCATCAATTTTCATTCCTTTCTGACTTCATTTCTTATTTTTCATGCAATTACTGATTTTTTTCACCTATAAGACCCTGAAATTGAAAAGCATTTCAAATGAACTCTGAAAAGGTTAAAAGTTGGCATGGTATCATCATTTCACCCACATAGCATGTGCAAGAAAGTAGAGAGGCTTACGGCAAAAACTAGATGCACTTCGTGTACAAAACGGACAATCTCTTTCGAAGAATCAGGGTTTCATAGGGAAACTCGTCTGTTACGAAAGGATTTCATTTTTTTGAACTTATTTGAACTCCATAGTTTTTCTATGTTCAAGATGCAGCAGGCAAAGCCACATCATCAATTTTGAACCCTTTCTGACTTCATTTGTTATTTTTCATGCATTTACAGATTTTTTTTCATCTATAAGACCCGGAAATTGAAAAGCATTTCAAATGAACTCTGAAAAGGTTAAAAGTTGGCATGGTATCATAATTTCAATCACATAGCATGTGCAAGAAAGTAGAGAGGCTTACGGCAAAAACTGGATGCACTTCGTGTACAAAACGGACAATCACTTTCGAAGAATCAGGGTTTCATACGAAAACTCGTCTGTTACCAAAGGATTTCAGTTTTGTTGAACTTATTTGAACTCCATAGTTTTTTTATGTTCAAAATGCACCATTCAAAGCCACATCATCAATTTTCAACCCTTTCTCACTTCATTTGTTATTTTTCATGCATTCACTGATTTTTTCAGCTATAAGACCCTGAAATTGAAAAGCACTAAAATGAACTCGTCAAAGGTTAAAAGTTGGCATGGTGTCATCATTTCACCCACATAGCATGTGCAAGAAAGTAGAGAGGCTTACGGCAAAAACTGGATGCACTTCATGTACAAAACGGACAATCTTTTTCGAAGAATCGGGGTTTCATACGGAAACTCGTATGTTTCAAAAGGATTTCATAATTTTTTTGATCTTATTTGAACTCCGTAGTTTTTCTGTGTTCAAAATGCACCATTCAAAGCCACATCATCAAATTTCAACCCTTTCTGACTTCATTTGTTATTTTTCCTGCATTTCCTGATTTTTTTCATCTATAAGACCCTGAAATTGAAAAGCATTTCGAATGAACTCTGAAAAGGTTAAAAGTTGGCATTGTATCATCATTTCGCCCACATAGCATGTGCAAGAAAGTAGAGAGGCTTACGGCAAAAACTGGATGCACTTCGTGTACAAAACGGATAATCTCTTTCGAAGAATCAGGGTTTCATAGGGAAACTCGTCTGTTACAAAAGGATTTCAATTTTTTGAACTTATTTGAACTCCATAGTTTTTCTATGTTCAAGATGCACCATGCAAAGCCACATCATCAATTTTCAACCCTTTCTGACTTCATTTGTTATTTTTCCTGCATTTACTGATTTTTTTTCATCTATAAGACCCTGAAATTGAAAAGCATTTCAAATGAACTCTGAAAAGGTTAAAAGTTGGCATGGTATCATCATTTCACCCACATAGCATGTGCAAGAAAATAGAGAGGCTTACGGCAAAAACTGGATGCACTTCGTGAACTAAACGGACAATCTCTTTCGAAGAATCAGGGTTTCATACGGAAACTCGTCTGTTACAAAAGGATTTCTTTTTTTTTGAACTTATTTGAACTCCATAGTTTTTCTATGTTCAAAATGCACCATTCAAAGCCACATCATCAATTTTCAACCCTTTCTGACTTCACTTGTTATTTTTCATGCATTTACTGATTTTTTTCAGCTATAAGACCCTGAAATTGAAAAGCATTTCAAATGAACTCTGAAAAGGTTAAAAGTTGGCATTGTATCATCATTTCACCCACATAGCATGTGCAAGAAAGTAGAGAGGCTTACGGCAAAAACTGGATGCACTTCATGTACAAAACGGACAATCTCTTTCGAAGAATCAGGGTTTCATACGGAAACTCGTCTGTTTCAAAAGGATTTCATATTTTTTTTGAACTTATTTGAACTCCATAGTTTTTCCGTGTTCAAAATCCACCATTCAAAGCCACATCATCAAATTTCAACCCTTTCTGACTTCATTTGTTATTTTTCATGCATTTACTGATTTTTTTTCATCTATAAGACCCTGAAATTGAAAAGCATTTCGAATGAACTCTGAAAAGGTTAAAAGTTGGCATTGTATCATCATTTCACCCACATAGCATGTGCAAGAAAGTAGAGAGGCTTATGGCAAAAACTGGATGCACTTCGTGTACAAAACGGATAATCTCTTTCGAAGAATCAGGGTTTCATAGGGAAACTTGTCTGTTACAAAAGGATTTCATTTTTTTTGAACTTATTTGAACTCCATAGTTTTTCTATGTTCAAGATGCACCATGCAAAGCCACATCATCAATTTTCAACCCTTTCTGACTTCATTTGTTATTTTTCATGCATTTACTGATTTTTTTTCATCTCTAAGACCCTGAAATTGAAAAGCATTTCAAATGAACTCTGAAAAGGTTAAAAGTTGGCATGGTATCATCATTTCACCCACATAGCATGTGCAAGAAAGTAGAGAGGCTTACGGCAAAAACTGGATGCACTTCGTGAACTAAACGGACAATCTCTTTCGAAGAATCAGGGTTTCATACGGAAACTCGTCTGTTACAAAAGGATTTCTTTTTTTTTGAACTCCATAGTTTTTCTATGTTCAAAAATGCACCATTCAAAGCCACATCATCAATTTTCAACCCTTTCTGACTTCATTTGTTATTTTTCATGCATTTACTGATTTTTTTCAGCTATAAGACCCTGAAATTGAAAAGCATTTCAAATGAACTATGAAAAGGTTAAAAGTTGGCATGGTATCATCACTTCACCCACATAGCATCTGCAAGAAACTAGAGAGGCTTACGGCAAAAACTGGACGCACTTCGTGTACAAAACGGACAATCTCTTTCGAATTATCAGGGTTTCATACGGAAAATCATCTGTTACAAAAGGATTTCAGTTCTTTTGAACTTACCTGAACTCCATAGTTTTTCTATGTTCAAAATGCACCGTTCAAAGCCACATCATCAATTTTCAACCCTTTCTCACTTCATTTGTTATTTTTCATGCATTCACTGATTTTTTCAGCTATAAGGCCCTGCAATTGAAAAGCAATAAAAATGAACTCGTAAAAGGTTAAAAGTTGGCATGGTGTCATCATTTCACCCACATAGCATGTGCAAGAAAGTAGAGAGGCTTACGGCAAAAACTGGATGCACTTCGTGTACAAAACGGACAATCTCTTTCGAAGAATGAGTGTTTCATACGGAAACTCGTCTGTTTCAAAAGGATTTCATATTTTTTTTGAACTTATTTGAACTCCATAGTTTTTCTGTGTTCAAAATGCACCATTAAAAGTCACATCATCAAATTTCAACCCTTTCTGACTTCATTTGTTATTTTTCATGCATTTACTGATTTTTTTATCTATTAGACCCTGAAATTGAAAAGCATTTCAAATGAACTCCGAAAAGGTTAAAAGTTGGCATTGTATCATCATTTGAGCCACATAGCATGTGCAAGAAAGTAGAGAGGCTTACGGCAAAAACTGGATGCACTTCGTGTACAAAACGGAGAATCTCTTTCGAAGAATCAGGGTTTCATAGGGAAACTCGTCTGTTACAAAAGGATTTCATTTTTTTTGAACTTATTTGAACTCCATAGTTTTTCTATGTTCAAGATGCACCATGCAAAGCCACATCATCAATTTTCAACCCTTTCTGAACTCATTTGTTATTTTTCATACATTTACTGATTTTTTTTCATCTATAAGACCCTGAAATTGAAAAGCATTTCAAATGAACTCTGAAAAGGTTAAAAGTTGGCATGGTATCATCATTTCACCCACATAGCATGTGCAAGAAAGTAGAGAGGCTTACGGCAAAAACTGGATGCACTTAGTGTACTAAACGGACAATCTCTTTCGAAGAGTCAGGGTTTCATACGGAAACTCGTCTGTTACAAAAGGATTTCTTTTTTTTTAACTTATTTGAACTCCAGAGTTTTTCTATGTTCAAAATGCACCATTCAAAGCCACATCATCAATTTTCAACCCTTTCTGACTTCCTTTGTTATTTTTCATGCATTTACTGATTTTTTCAGCTATAAGACCCTGAAATTGAAAAGCATTTCAAATGAACTCTGAAAAGGTTAAAAGTTGGCATTGTATCATCATTTCACCCACATAGCATGTGCAAGAAAGTAGAGAGGCTTACGGCAAAAACTGGATGCACTTCGTGTACTAAACGGACAATCTCTTTCGAAGAATCAGGGTTTCATACGGAAACTCGTCTGTTACAAAAGGATTTCATTTTTTTTGAACTTATTTGAACTCCATAGTTTTTCTATGTTCAAAATGCACCATTCAAAGCCACATCTTCAAATTTCAACCCTTTCTGACTTCATTTGTTATTTTTAGTGCATTTACTGATTTGTTTCAGCGATAAGACCCAGAAATTGAAAAGCATTTCAAATGAACTCTGAAAAGGTGAAAAGTTGGCATGGTATCATCACTTCACCCACATAGCATCTGCAAGAAAGTAGAGAGGCTTACGGCAAAAACTGGACGCACTTCGTGTACAAAACGGACAATCTCTTTCGAAGTATCAGGGTTTCATACGGAAACTCGTCTATTACAAATGGATTTCATTTTTTTTGAACTTATTTGAACTCCATAGTTTTTCTATGTTCAAAATGCACCATTCAAAGCCACATCATCAATTTTCAACCCTTTCTGACTTCATTTGTTATTTTTCATGCATTTACTGATTTTTTTCAGCTATAAGGCCCTGAAATTGAAAAGCATTTCAAATGAACTCTGAAAAGGTTTAAATTTGGCATTGTATCATCATTTCACCCACATAGCATGTGAAAGAAAGTAGAGAGGCTTAAGGCAAAAACTGGATGCACTTCGTGTACAAAACGGACAATCTCTTTCGAAGAATGAGGGTTTCATACAGAAACTCGTCTGTTACAAAAGGATTTCATTTTTTGAACTTATTTGAACTCCATAGTTTTTCTATGTTCAAGATGCACCATGCAAAGCCACATCATCAATTTTCAACCCTTTCTAACTTCATTTGTTTTTTTCTTGCATTTAATGATTTTTTTTCATCTATAAGACCCTGAAATTGAAAAGTATTTCAAATGAACTCTGAAAAGGTTAAAAGTTGGCATGGTATCATCATTTCACCCACATAGCATGTGCAAGAAAGTAGAGAGGCTTATGGCAAAAACTGGATGCACTTCGTGTACAAAGCGGAGAATCTCTTTCGAAGAATCAGGGTTTCATACGGAAACTCGTCTGTTACAAAAGGATTACATTTTTTTGAACTTATTTGAACTCCATAGTTTTTCTATGTTCAAAATGCACCATTTAAAGCCACATCATCAATTTTCAACCCTTTCTGACTTCATTTGTTATTTTTCACGCATTTACTGATTTTTTTCATCTATAAGACCCTGAAATTGAAACGCATTTCAAATGAACTCTGAAAAGGTTAAAAGTTGGCATGGTATCATCATTTCACGCACATAGCATGTGCAAGAAAGTAGAGAGGCTTACGGCAAAAACTGGATGCACTTCGTGTACAAAACGGACAATCTCTTTCGAAGAATCTGGGTTTCATACGGAAACTCGTCTGTTACAAAAGGATTTCTTTTTTTTTGAACTTGTATGTTCAAAATGCACCATTCAAAGCCACATAATGAAATTTCAACCCTTTCTGACTTCATTTGTTATTTTTCATGCATTTACTGTTTTTTTCAGCTATAAGACCCTGAAATTGAAAAGCATTTCAAATGTACTCTGAAAAAGTTAAAAGTTGGCATTGTATCATCATTTCACCCACATAGCTTGTGCAAGAAAGTAGAGAGGCTTATGGCAAAAACTGGATGCACTTCATGTACAAAACGGACAATCTCTTTCGAAGAATCAGGGTTTCATAGGGAAACTCGTCTGTTACAAAAGGATTTCATTTTTTTGAACTTATTTGAACTCCATAGTTTTTCTATGTTGAAGATGCACCAAGCAAAGCCACATCATGAATTTTCAACCCTTTCTGACTTCATTTGTTATTTTTTATGCATTTACTGATTTTTTTCATCTATAAGACCCTGAAATTGAAAAGCATTTCAAATGAACTCTGAAAAGGTTAAAAGTTGGCATGGTATCATCATTTCACCCACATTGCATGTGCAAGAAAGTAGAGAGGCTTACGGCAAAAACTGGATGCACTTCGTGTACTAAACGGACAAGCTCTTTCGAAGAATCAGGGTTTCATACGGAAACTCGTTTGTTACAAAAGGATTTCTTTTTTTTGAACTTATTTGAACTCCATAGTTTTTCTGTGTTCAAAATGCACCATTCAAAGCCACATCATGAAATTTGAACCCTTTCTGACTTCATTTGTTATTTTTCATGCATTTACTGATTTTTTCAGCTATAAGACCCTGATATTGAAAAGCATTTCAAATGAACTCTGAAAAGATTAAAAGTTGGCATTGTATCATCATTTCACCCACATAGCATGTGCAAGAAAGTAAAGAAGCTTACGGCAAAAACTGGATGCACTTCGTGTACAAAACGGACAATCTCTTTCGAAGAATGAGGGTTTCATACGGAAACTCGTCTATTACAAATGGATTTCATTTTTTTTTGAACTTATTTGAACTCCATAGTTTTTCTATGTTCAAAATGCACCATTCAAAGCCACATCATCAATTTTCAACCCTTTCTGACTTCATTTGTTATTTTTCATGCATTTACTGATTTTTTTCACCTATAAGGCCCTGAAATTGAAAATCATTTCAAATGAACTCTGAAAAGGTTTAAATTTGGCATTGTATCGTCATTTCACCCACATAGCATTTGAAAGAAAGTAGAGAGGCTTACGGCAAAAACTGGATGCACTTCGTGTACAAAACGGACAATCTCTTTCGAAGAATGAGGGTTTCATACAGAAACTCGTCTGTTACAAAAGGATTTCATTTTTTTGAACTTATTTGAACTCCATAGTTTTTCTATGTTCAAGATGCACCATGCAAAGCCACATCATCAATTTTCAACCCTTTCTAACTTCATTTGTTTTTTTCTTGCATTTAATGATTTTTTTTCATCTATAAGACCCTGAAATTGAAAAGCATTTCAAATGAACTCTGAAAAGGTTAAAAGTTGGCATGGTATCATCGTTTCACCCACATAGCATGTGCAAGAAAGTAGAGAGGCTTACGGCAAAAACTGGATGCAGTTCGTGTACAAAACGGACAATCTCTGTCGAAGAATCAGGGTTTCATACGGAAACTCGTCTGTTACAAATGGATTTCTTTTTTTTTTGAACTTATTTGAACTCCATAGTTTTTCTATGTTCAAAATGCACCATTCAAAGCCACATCATCAATTTTCAACCCTTTCTGACTTCATTTGTTATTTTTCATGCATTTACTGATTTTTTCATCTATAAGACCCTGAAATTGAAAAGCATTTCAAATGAACTCTGAAAAGGTTAAAAGTTGGCATTGTATCATCATTTCACCCACATAGCATGTGCAAGAAAGTAGAGAGGCTTACGGCAAAAACTGGATGCACTTCGTGTACAAAACGGACAATCTCTTTCGAAGAATCAGGGTTTCATACGGAAACTCGTCTGTTACAAAAGGATTTCTTTTTTTTGAACTTGTATGTTCAAAATGCACCATTCAAAGCCACATAATGAATTTCAACCCTTTCTGACTTCATTTGTTATTTTTCATGCATTTACTGATTTTTTCAGCTATAAGACCCTGAAATTGAAAAGCATTTCAAAAGTACTCTGAAAAAGTTAAAAGTTGGCATTGTATCATCATTTCACCCACATAGCATGTGCAAGAAAGTAGAGAGGCTTACGGCAAAAACTGGATGCACTTCATGTACAAAACGGACAATCTCTTTCGAAGAATCAGGGTTTCATAGGGAAACTCGTTTGTTACAAAAGGATTTCATTTTTTTGAACTTATTTGAACTCCATAGTTTTTCTATGTTCAAGATGCACCAAGCAAAGCCACATCATGAATTTTCAACCCTTTCTGACTTCATTTGTTATTTTTTATGCATTTACTGATTTTTTTCATCTATAAGACCCTGAAATTGAAAAGCATTTCAAATGAACTCTGAAAAGGTTAAAAGTTGGCATGGTATCGTCATTTCACCAACATTGCATGTGCAAGAAAGTAGAGAGGCTTACGGCAAAAACTGGATGCACTTCGTGTACTAAACGGACAATCTCTTTCGAAGAATCAGGGTTTCATACGGAAACTCGTCTGTTACAAAAGGATTTCTTTTTTTTTGAACTTATTTGAACTCCATAGTTTTTCTGTGTTCAAAATGCACCATTCAAAGCCACATCATGAAATTTGAACCCTTTCTGAGTTCATTTGTTATTTTTCATGCATTTACTGATTTTTTTCAGCTATAAGACCCTGATATTGAAAAGCATTTCAAATGAACTCTGAAAAGGTTAAAAGTTGGCATTGTATCATCATTTCACCCACATAGCATGTGCAAGAAAGTAAAGAAGCTTACGGCAAAAACTGGATGCACTTCGTGTACAAAACGGAAAATCTCTTTCGAAGAATGAGGGTTTCATAGGGAAACTTGTCTGTTACAAAAGGATTTCATTTTTTTGAACTTATTTGAACTCCATAGTTTTTCTAGGTTGAAGATGCACCAAGCAAAGCCACATCATGAATTTTCAACCCTTTCTGACTTCATTTGTTATTTTTTATGCATTTACTGATTTTTTTCATCTATAAGACCCTGAAATTGAAAAGCATTTCAAATGAACTCTGAAAAGGTTAAAAGTTGGCATGGTATCATCATTTCACCCACATTGCATGTGCAAGAAAGTAGAGAGGCTTACGGCAAAAACTGGATGCACTTCGTGTACTAAACGGACAATCTCTTTCGAAGAATCAGGGTTTCTTACGGAAACTCGTCTGTTACAAAAGGATTTCTTTTTTTTTGAACTTATTTGAACTCCATAGTTTTTCTGTGTTCAAAATGCACCATTCAAAGCCACATCATGAAATTTGAACCCTTTCTGACTTCATTTGTTATTTTTCATGCATTTACTGATTTTTTCAGCTATAAGACCCTGATATTGAAAAGCATTTCAAATGAACTCTGAAAAGATTAAAAGTTGGCATTGTATCATCATTTCACCCACATAGCATGTGCAAGAAAGTAAAGAAGCTTACGGCAAAAACTGGATGCACTTCGTGTACAAAACGGACAATCTCTTTCGAAGAATGAGGGTTTCATACGGAAACTCGTCTATTACAAATGGATTTCATTTTTTTTTGAACTTATTTGAACTCCATAGTTTTTCTATGTTCAAAATGCACCATTCAAAGCCACATCATCAATTTTCAACCCTTTCTGACTTCATTTGTTATTTTTCATGCATTTACTGATTTTTTTCACCTATAAGGCCCTGAAATTGAAAAGCATTTCAAATGAACTCTGAAAAGGTTTAAATTTGGCATTGTATCGTCATTTCACCCACATAGCATTTGAAAGAAAGTAGAGAGGCTTACGGCAAAAACTGGATGCACTTCGCGTACAAAACGGACAATCTCTTTCGAAGAATGAGGGTTTCATACAGAAACTCGTCTGTTACAAAAGGATTTCATTTTTTTGAACTTATTTGAACTCCATAGTTTTTCTATGTTCAAGATGCACCATGCAAAGCCACATCATCAATTTTCAACCCTTTCTAACTTCATTTGTTTTTTTTCTTGCATTTAATGATTTTTTTTTCATCTATAAGACCCTGAAATTGAAAAGCATTTCAAATGAACTCTGAAAAGGTTAAAAGTTGGCATGGTATCATCGTTTCACCCACATAGCATGTGCAAGAAAGTAGAGAGGCTTACGGCAAAAACTGGATGCACTTCGTGTACAAAAAGGACAATCTCTGTCGAAGAATCAGGGTTTCATACGGAAACTCGTCTGTTACAAATGGATTTCTTTTTTTTGAACTTATTTGAACTCCATAGTTTTTCTATGTTCAAAATGCACCATTCAAAGCCACATCATCAATTTTCAACCCTTTCTGACTTCATTTGTTATTTTTCATGCATTTACTGATTTTTTTCATCTATAAGACCCTGAAATTGAAAAGCATTTCAAATGAACTCTGAAAAGGTTAAAAGTTGGCATTGTATCATCGTTTCACCCACATAGCATGTGCAAGAAAGTAGAGAGGCTTACGGCAAAAACTGGATGCACTTCGTGTACAAAACGGACAATCTCTTTCGAGGAATCAGGGTTTCATACGGAAACTCGTCTGTTACAAAAGGATTTCTTTTTTTTGAACTTGTATGTTCAAAATGCACCATTCAAAGCCACATAATGAATTTCAACCCTTTCTGACTTCATTTGTTATTTTTCATGCATTTACTGATTTTTTCAGCTATAAGACCCTGAAATTGAAAAGCATTTCAAATGTACTCTGAAAAAGTTAAAAGTTGGCATTGTATCATCATTTCACCCACATAGCATGTGCAAGAAAGTAGAGAGGCTTACGGCAAAAACTGGATGCACTTCATGTACAAAACGGACAATCTCTTTCGAAGAATCAGGGTTTCATTGGGAAACTCGTCTGTTACAAAAGGATTTCATTTTTTTGAACTTATTTGAACTCCATAGTTTTTCTATGTTCAAGATGCACCAAGCAAAGCCACATCATGAATTTTCAACCCTTTCTGACTTCATTTGTTATTTTTTATGCATTTACTGATTTTTTTCATCTACAAGACCCTGAAATTGAAAAGCATTTCAAATGAACTCTGAAAAGGTTAAAAGTTGGCATGGTATCGTCATTTCACCAACATTGCATGTGCAAGAAAGTAGAGAGGCTTACGGCAAAAACTGGATGCACTTCGTGTACTAAACGGACAATCTCTTTCGAAGAATCAGGGTTTCATACGGAAACTCGTCTGTTACAAAAGGATTTCTTTTTTTTTTTGAACTTATTTGAACTCCATAGTTTTTCTGTGTTCAAAATGCACCATTCAAAGCCACATCATGAAATTTGAACCCTTTCTGAGTTCATTTGTTATTTTTCATGCATTTACTGATTTTTTTCAGCTATAAGACCCTGATATTGAAAAGCATTTCAAATGAACTCTGAAAAGGTTAAAAGTTGGCATTGTATCATCATTTTACCCACATAGCATGTGCAAGAAAGTAAAGAAGCTTACGGCAAAAACTGGATGCACTTCGTGTACAAAACGGAAAATCTCTTTCGAAGAATCAGGGTTTCATAGGGAAACTTGTCTGTTACAAAAGGATTTCATTTTTTTGAACTTATTTGAACTCCATAGTTTTTCTATGTTCAAGATGCACCATGCAAAGCCACATCATCAATTTTGCAACCCTTTCTGACTTCATTTGTTATTTTTCATGCATTTACTGATTTTTTTCATCTATAAGACCCTGAAATTGAAAAGCATTTGAAATGAACTCTGAAAAGGTTAAAGTTGGCATGGTATCATCATTTCACCCACATAGCATGTGCAAGAAAGTAGAGAGGCTTACGGCAAAAACTGGATGCACTTCGTGTACTAAACGGACAATCTCTTTCGAAGAATCAGGGTTTCATACGGAAACTCGTCTGTTACAAAAGGATTTCTTTTTTTTTGAACTTATTTGAACTCCATAGTTTTTCTATGTTCAAAATGCACCATTCAAGCCACATCATGAAATTTCAACCCTTTCTGACTTCATTTGTTAATTTTCATGCATTTACTGATTTTTTTCAGCTATAAGACCCTGATATTGAAAAGCATTTCAAATGAACTCTGAAAAGGTTAAAAGTTGGCATTGTATCATCATTTCACCCACATAGCATGTGCAAGAAAGTAGAGAGGCTTACGGCAAAAACTGGATGCACTTCGTGTACAAAACGGACAATCTCTTTCGAAGAATCAGGGTTTCATAGGGAAACTCGTCTGTTACAAAAGGATTTCTTTTTTTTGAGCTTATTTGAACTCCATAGTTTTTCTATGTTCAAGATGCACCATGCAAAGCCACATCATCAATTTTCAACCCTTTCTGACTTCATTTGTTATTTTTCATGCATTTACTGATTTTTTTCATCTATAAGACCCTGAAATTGAAAAGCATTTCAAATGAACTCTGAAAAGGTTAAAAGTTGGCATGGTATCATCATTTCACCCACATAGCATGTGCAAGAAAGTAGAGAGGCTTACGGCAAAAACTGGAATCACTTCGTGTACGAAACGGACAATCTCTTTCGAAGAATCAGGGTTTCATACGGAAACTCGTCTGTTACAAAAGGATTTCATTTTTTTTGAACTTATTTGAACTCCATAGTATTTCTATGTTCAAAATGCACCATTCAAAGCCACATCATGAAATTTCAACCCTTTCTGACTTCATTTGTTAATTTTCATGCATTTACTGATTTTTTCAGTTATAAGACCCTGATATTGAAAAGCATTTCAAATGAACTCTGAAAAGGTTAAATGTTGGCATTGTATCATCATTTCACCCACATAGCATGTTCAAGAAAGTAGAGAAGCTTACGACAAAAACTGGATGCACTTCATGTACAAAACGGACAATCTCTTTCGAAGAATCAGGGTTTCATAGGGAAACTCGTCTGTTACAAAAGTATTTCATTTTTTTGAGCTTATTTGAACTCCATAGTTTTTCTATGTTCAAGATGCACCATGCAAAGCCACATCATCAATTTTCAACCCTTTCTGAATTCATTTGTTATTTTTCATGCATTTACTGATTTTTTTCATCTATAAGACCCTGAAATTGAAAAGCATTTCAAATGAACTCTGAAAAGGTTAAAAGATGGCATGGTATCATCATTTCACCCACATAGCATGTTCAAGAAAGTAGATAGGCTTACGGCAAAAACTGGATGCACTTCGTGTACTAAACAGACAATCTCTTTCGAAGAATCAGGGTTTCATACGGAAACTCGTTTGTTACAAAAGGATTTCTTTTTTTTGAACTTATTTGAACTCCATAGTTTTTCTATGTTCAAAATGCACCATTCAAAGCCACTTCATCAATTTTCAACCCTTTCAGACTTCATTTGTTATTTTTCATGCATTTACTGATTTTTTTCAGCTATAACTCCCTGAAATTGAAAAGCATTTCAAATGAACTCTGAAAATGATAAAAGTTGGCATTGTATCATCATTTCACCCACATAGCATGTGCAAGAAAGTAGAGAGGCTTACGGCAAAAACTGGATGCACTTCGTGTACTAAACGGACAATCTCTTTCGAAGAATCAGGGTTTCATACGGAAACTCGTCTGTTACAAAAGGATTTATTTTTTTTGAACTTATTTGAACTCCATAGTTTTAAAATGTTCAAAATGCACCATTCAAAGCCACATCATCAATTTTCAACCCTTTCTGACTTCATTTGTTATTTTTCATGCATTTACTAATTTTTTTCAGCTATAAGTCCCTGAAATTGAAAAGCATTTCAAAAGGTTAAAAGTTGGCATTGTATCATCATTTCACCCACATAGCATGTGCAAGAAAGTAGAGAGGCTTACGGCAAAAACTGGATGCACTTCGTGTACAAAACGGACAATCTCTTTCGAAAAATCAGGGTTTCATACGGAAACTCGTCTGTTACAAAAGGATTTCATTTTTTTGAATTTATTTGAACTCCATAGTTTTTCTATGTTCAGAATGCACCATTCAAAGCCACATCATTAAATTTCAACCCTTTCTGACTTCATTTGTTATTTTTAGTGCATTTACTGATTTGTTTCAGCTATAAGACCCTGAAATTGAAAAGCACTACAAATGAACTCGTAAAAGGTTAAAAGTTGGCATGGTATCATCATTTCACCCACATAGCCTGTGCAAGAAAGTAGAGAGGCTTATGGCAAAAACTGGATGCACTTCGTGTACAAAACGGAGAATCTCTTTCGAAGAATCAGGGTTTCATACGGAAACTCGTCTGTTACAAAAGGATTACAATTTTTTGAACTTATTTGAACTCCATAGTTTTTCTATGTTCAAAATGCACCATTCAAAGCCACATCGTCAATTTTCAACCCTTTCTGACTTCATTTGTTATTTTTCACGCATTTACTAATTTTTTTTCATCTATAAGACCCTGAAATTGAAACGCATTTCAAATGAACTCTGAAAAGGTTAAAAGTTGGCATGGTATCATCATTTCACCCACATAGCATGTGCAAGAAAGTAGAGAGGCTTACGGCAAAACTTGGATGCACTTCGTGTACAAAACGGACAATCTCTTTCGAAGAATCAGGGTTTCATACGGAAACTCGTCTGTTACAAAAGGATTTCATTTTTTTGAACTTATTTTAACTCCATAGTTTTTCTATGTTCAAGATGCACCAAGCAAAGCCACATCATGAATTTTCAACCCTTTCTGACTTCATTTGTTATTTTTTATGCATTTACTGATTTTTTCATCTATAAGACCCTGAAATTGAAAAGCATTTCAAATGAACTCTGAAAAGGTTAAAAGTTGGCATGGTATCATCATTTCACCCACATAGCATGTGCAAGAAAGTAGAGAGGCTTATGGCAAAAACTGGATGCACTTCGTGTACAAAACGGAGAATCTCTTTCGAAGAATCAGGGTTTCATACGGAAACTCGTCTGTTACAAAAGGATTTCATTTTTTTAAACTTATTTGAACTCCATAGTTTTTCTATGTTCAAGATGCACCATGCAAAGCCACATCATCAATTTTCAACCCTTTCTGACTTCATTTGTTATTTTTCATGCATTTACTGATTTTTTTTCATCTATAAGACCGTGAAATTGAAAAGCATTTCAAATGAACTCTGAAAAGGTTAAAAGTTGGCATGGTATCATCATTTCACCCACATAGCATGTGCAAGAAAGTAGAGAGGCTTACGGCAAAAACTGGATGCACTTCGTGTACTAAACGGACAATCTCTTTCGAAGAATCAGGGTTTCGTACGGAAACTCGTCTGTTACAAAAGGATTTCTTTTTTTTTTGAACTTATTTGAACTCCATAGTTTTTCTGTGTTCAAAATGCACCATTCAAAGCCACATCATGAAATTTGAACCCTTTCTGAGTTCATTTGTTATTTTTCATGCATTTACTGATTTTTTTTCAGCTATAAGACCCTGATATTGAAAAGCATTTCAAATGAACTCTGAAAAGGTTAAAAGTTGGCATTGTATCATCATTTCACCCACATAGCATGTGCAAGAAAGTAAAGAAGCTTACGGCAAAAACTGGATGCACTTCGTGTACAAAACGGAAAATCTCTTTCGAAGAATCAGGGTTTCATAGGGAAACTTGTCTGTTACAAAAGGATTTCATTTTTTTGAACTTATTTGAACTCCATAGATTTTCTATGTTCAAGATGCACCATGCAAAGCCACATAATCAATTTTCAACCCTTTCTGACTTCATTTGTTATTTTTCATGCATTTACTGATTTTTTTCATCTATAAGACCCTGAAATTGAAAAGCATTTGAAATGAACTCTGAAAAGGTTAAAGTTGGCATGGTATCATCATTTCACCCACATAGCATGTGCAAGAAAGTAGAGAGGCTTACGGCAAAAACTGGATGCACTTCGTGTACTAAACGGACAATCTCTTTCGAAGAATCAGGGTTTCATACGGAAACTCGTCTGTTACAAAAGGATTTCTTTTTTTTTTGAACTTATTTGAACTCCATAGTTTTTCTATGTTCAAAATGCACCATTCAAAGACACATCATCAATTTTCAACCCTTTCTGACTTCATTTGTTATTTTTCATGCATTTACTGATTTTTTTCATCTATAAGACCCTGGAATTGAAAAGCATTTCAAATGAACTCTGAAAAGGTTTAATGTTGGCATTGTATCATCATTTCACCCACATAGCATGTTCAAGAAAGTAGAGAAGCTTACGGCAAAAACTGGATGCACTTCATGTACAAAACGGACAATCTCTTTCGAAGAATCAGGGTTTCATAGGGAAACTCGTCCGTTACAAAAGTATTTCATTTTTTTGAGCTTATTTGAACTCCATAGTTTTTCTATGTTCAAGATGCACCATGCAAAGCCACATCATCAATTTTCAACCCTTTCTGAATTCATTTGTTATTTTTCATGCATTTACTGATTTTTTTCATCTATAAGACCCTGAAATTGAAAAGCATTTCAAATGAACTCTGAAAAGGTTAAAAGATGGCATGGTATCATCATTTCACCCACATAGCATGTGCAAGAAAGTAGAGAGGCTTACGGCAAAAACTGGATGCACTTCGTGTACTAAACAGACAATCTCTTTCGAAGAATCAGGGTTTCATACGGAAACTCGTCTGTTACAAAAGGATTTCTTTTTTTTGAACTTATTTGAACTCCATAGTTTTTCTATGTTCAAAATGCACCATTCAAAGCCACTTCATCAATTTTCAACCCTTTCAGACTTCATTTGTTATTTTTCATGCATTTACTGATTTTTTTCAGCTATAACTCCCTGAAATTGAAAAGCATTTCAAATGAACTCTGAAAAGGATAAAAGTTGGCATTGTATCATCATTTCACCCACATAGCATGTGCAAGAAAGTAGAGAGGCTTACGGCAAAAACTGGATGCACTTCGTGTACTAAACGGACAATCTCTTTCGAAGAATCAGGGTTTCATACGGAAACTCGTCTGTTACAAAAGGATTTATTTTTTTGAACTTATTTGAACTCCATAGTTTTTCTATGTTCAAAATGCACCATTCAAAGCCACATCATCAATTTTCAACCCTTTCTGACTTCATTTGTTATTTTTCATGCATTTACTAATTTTTTCAGCTATAAGTCCCTGAAATTGAAAAGCATTTCAAAAGGTTAAAAGTTGGCATTGTATCATCATTTCACCCACATAGCATGTGCAAGAAAGTAGAGAGGCTTACGGCAAAAACTGGATGCACTTCGTGTACAAAACGGACAATCTCTTTCGAAAAATCAGGGTTTCATACGGAAACTCGTCTGTTACAAAAGGATTTCATTTTTTTGAATTTATTTGAACTCCATAGTTTTTCTATGTTCAGAATGCACCATTCAAAGCCACATCATTAAATTTCAACCCTTTCTGACTTCATTTGTTATTTTTAGTGCATTTACTGATTTGTTTCAGCTATAAGACCCTGAAATTGAAAAGCACTACAAATGAACTCGTAAAAGGTTAAAAGTTGGCATGGTATCATCATTTCACCCACATAGCCTGTGCAAGAAAGTAGAGAGGCTTATGGCAAAAACTGGATGCACTTCGTGTACAAAACGGAGAATCTCTTTCGAAGAATCAGGGTTTCATACGGAAACTCGTCTGTTACAAAAGGATTACAATTTTTTGAACTTATTTGAACTCCATAGTTTTTCTATGTTCAAAATGCACCATTCAAAGCCACATCGTCAATTTTCAACCCTTTCTGACTTCATTTGTTATTTTTCACGCATTTACTAATTTTTTTTCATCTATAAAACCCTGAAATTGAAACGCATTTCAAATGAACTCTGAAAAGGTTAAAAGTTGGCATGGTATCATCATTTCACCCACATAGCATGTGCAAGAAAGTAGAGAGGCTTACGGCAAAACTTGGATGCACTTCGTGTACAAAACGGACAATCTCTTTCGAAGAATCAGGGTTTCATACGGAAACTCGTCTGTTACAAAAGGATTTCTTTTTTTTTGAACTTGTATGTTCAAAATGCACCATTCAAAGCCACATAATGAAATTTTAACCCTTTCTGACTTCATTTGTTATTTTTCATGCATTTACTGATTTTTTTCAGCTATAAGACCCTGAAATTGAAAAGCATTTCAAATGTACTCTGAAAAAGTTAAAAGTTGGCATTGTATCATCATTTCACCCACATAGCTTGTGCAAGAAAGTAGAGAGGCTTACGGCAAAAACTGGATGCACTTCATGTACAAAACGGACAATCTCTTTCGAAGAATCAGGTTTTCATAGGGAAACTCGTCTGTTACAAAAGGATTTCATTTTTTTGAACTTATTTGAACTCCATAGTTTTTCTATGTTCAAGATGCACCAAGCAAAGCGAAATCATGAATTTTCAACCCTTTCTGACTTCATTTGTTATTTTTTATGCATTTACTGATTTTTTTCATCTATAAGACCCTGAAATTGAAAAGCATTTCAAATGAACTCTGAAAAGGTTAAAAGTTGGCATGGTATCATCATTTCACCCACATAGCATGTGCAAGAAAGTAGAGAGGCTTACGGCAAAAACTGGATGCACTTCGTGTACAAAACGGACAATCTCTTTCGAAGAATCAGGGTTTCATACGGAAACTCGTCTGTTACAAAAGGATTTCTTTTTTTTTGAACTTGTATGTTCAAAATGCACCATTCAAAGCCACATAATGAAATTTCAACCCTTTCTGACTTCATTTGTTATTTTTCATGCATTTACTGATTTTTTTCAGCTATAAGACCCTGAAATTGAAAAGCATTTCAAATGTACTCTGAAAAAGTTAAAAGTTGGCATTGTATCATCATTTCACCCACATAGCTTGTGCAAGAAAGTAGAGAGGCTTACGGCAAAAACTGGATGCACTTCATGTACAAAACGGACAATCTCTTTCGAAGAATCAGGTTTTCAAAGGGAAACTCGTCTGTTACAAAAGGATTTCATTTTTTTGAACTTATTTTAACTCCATAGTTTTTCTATGTTCAAGATGCACCAAGCAAAGCCACATCATGAATTTTCAACCCTTTCTGACTTCATTTGTTATTTTTTATGCATTTACTGATTTTTTCATCTATAAGACCCTGAAATTGAAAAGCATTTCAAATGAACTCTGAAAAGGTTAAAAGTTGGCATGGTATCATCATTTCACCCACATTGCATGTGCAAGAAAGTAGAGAGGCTTACGGCAAAAACTGGATGCACTTCGTGTACTAAACGGACAATCTCTTTCGAAGAATCAGGGTTTCATACGGAAACTCGTCTGTTACAAAAGGATTTCTTTTTTTTGAACTTATTTGAACTCCATAGTTTTTCTATGTTCAAAATGCACCATTCAAAGCCACATCATGAAATTTCAACCCTTTCTGACTTCATTTGTTATTTTTCATGCATTTACTGATTTTTTTCAGCTATAAGACCCTGATATTGAAAAGGATTTCAAATGAACTCTGAAAAGGTTAAAAGTTGGCATTGTATCATCATTTCACCCACATAGCATGTGCAAGAAAGTAAAGAAGCTTACGGAAAAAACTGGATGCACTTCGTGTACAAAACGGAAAATCTCTTTCGAAGAATCAGGGTTTCATAGGGAAACTCGTCTGTTACAAAAGTATTTCTTTTTTTGAGATTATTTGAACTCCATAGTTTTTCTATGTTCAAGATGCACCATGCAAAGCCACATCATCAATTTTCAACCCTTTCTGCCTTCATTTGTTATTTTTCATGCATTTACTGATTTTTTTCATCTATAAGACCCTGAAATTGAAAAGCATTTCAAATGAACTCTGAAAAGGTTAAAAGATGGCATGGTATCATGGTATCATCATTTCACCCACATAGCATGTGCAAGAAAGTAGAGAGGCTTACGGCAAAAACTGGATGCACTCCGTGTACTAAACGGACAATCTCTTTCGAAGAATCAGGGTTTCATACGGAAACTCGTCTGTTACAAAAGGATTTCTTTTTTTTTGAACTTATTTGAACTCCATAGTTTTTCTATGTTCAAAATGCACCATTCAAAGCCACATCATCAATTTTCAACCCTTTCTGACTTCATTTGTTATTTTTCATGCATTTACTGATTTTTTCAGCTATAAGTCCCTGAAATTGAAAAGCATTTCAAATGAACTCTATAAAGGTTAAAAGTTGGCATTGTATCATCATTACACCCACATAGCATGTGCAAGAAAGTAGAGAGGCTTCGGCAAAAACTGGATGCACTTCGTGTACAAAACGGACAATCTCTTTCGAAAAATCAGGGTTTCATAGGGAAACTCGGCTGTTACAAAAGGATTTCATTTTTTTGAATTTATTTGAACTCCATTGTTTTTCTATGTTCAAAATGCACCATTCAAAGCCACATCATTAAATTTCAACCCTTTCTGACTTCATTTGTTATTTTTAGTCCATTTACTGATTTGTTTCAGCTATAAGACCCTGAAATTGAAAAGCACTACAAATGAACTCGTAAAAGGTTAAAAGTTGGCATGGTATCATCATTTCACCCACATAGCATGTGCAAGAAAGTAGAGAGGCTTATGGCAAAAACTGGATGCACTTCGTGTACAAAACGGAGAATCTCTTTCGAAGAATCAGGGTTTCATACGGAAACTCGTCTGTTACAAAAGGATTACATTTTTTTGAACTTATTTGAACTCCATAGTTTTTCTATGTTCAAAATGCACCATTCAAAGCCACATCATCAATTTTCAACCCTTTCTGACTTCATTTGTTATTTTTCACGCATTTACTGATTTTTTTCATCTATAAGACCCTGAAATTGAAACGCATTTCAAATGAACTCTGAAAAGGTTAAAAGTTGGCATGGTATCATCATTTCACCCACATAGCATGTGCAAGAAAGTAGAGAGGCTTACGGCAAAAAACTGGATGCACTTCGTGTACAAAACGGACAATCTCTTTTGAAGAATGAGGGTTTCATACGGAAACTCGTCTGTTACAAAAGGATTTCATTTTTTTAAACTTATTTGAACTCCATAGTTTTTCTATGTTCAAGATGCACCATGCAAAGCCACATCATCAATTTTCAACCCTTTCTGACTTCATTTGTTATTTTTCATGCATTTACTGATTTTTTTTCATCTATAAGACCGTGAAATTGAAAAGCATTTCAAATGAACTCTGAAAAGGTTAAAAGTTGGCATGGTATCATCATTTCACCCACATAGCATGTGCAAGAAAGTAGAGAGGCTTACGGCAAAAACTGGATGCACTTCGTGTACTAAACGGACAATCTCTTTCGAAGAATCAGGGTTTCATACGGAAACTCGTCTGTTACAAAAGGATTTCTTTTTTTTTTGAACTTATTTGAACTCCATAGTTTTTCTGTGTTCAAAATGCACCATTCAAAGCCACATCATGAAATTTGAACCCTTTCTGAGTTCATTTGTTATTTTTCATGCATTTACTGATTTTTTTCAGCTATAAGACCCTGATATTGAAAAGCATTTCAAATGAACTCTGAAAAGGTTAAAAGTTGGCATTGTATCATCATTTCACCCACATAGCATGTGCAAGAAAGTAAAGAAGCTTACGGCAAAAACTGGATGCACTTCGTGTACAAAACGGAAAATCTCTTTCGAAGAATCAGGGTTTCATAGGGAAACTTGTCTGTTACAAAAGGATTTCATTTTTTTGAACTTATTTGAACTCCATAGTTTTTCTATGTTCAAGATGCACCATGCAAAGCCACATCATCAATTTTCAACCCTTTCAGACTTCATTTGTTATTTTTCATGCATTTACTGATTTTTTTCATCTATAAGACCCTGAAATTGAAAAGCATTTGAAATGAACTCTGAAAAGGTTAAAGTTGGCATGGTATCATCATTTCACCCACATAGCATGTGCAAGAAAGTAGAGAGGCTTATGGCAAAAACTGGATGCACTTCGTGTACAAAACGGAGAATCTCTTTCGAAGAATCAGGGTTTCATACGGAAACTCGTCTGTTACAAAAGGATTACAATTTTTTGAACTTATTTGAACTCCATAGTTTTTCTATGTTCAAAATGCACCATTCAAAGCCACATCGTCAATTTTCAACCCTTTCTGACTTCATTTGTTATTTTTCACGCATTTACTAATTTTTTTTCATCTATAAAACCCTGAAATTGAAACGCATTTCAAATGAACTCTGAAAAGGTTAAAAGTTGGCATGGTATCATCATTTCACCCACATAGCATGTGCAAGAAAGTAGAGAGGCTTACGGCAAAACTTGGATGCACTTCGTGTACAAAACGGACAATCTCTTTCGAAGAATCAGGGTTTCATACGGAAACTCGTCTGTTACAAAAGGATTTCTTTTTTTTTGAACTTGTATGTTCAAAATGCACCATTCAAAGCCACATAATGAAATTTTAACCCTTTCTGACTTCATTTGTTATTTTTCATGCATTTACTGATTTTTTTCAGCTATAAGACCCTGAAATTGAAAAGCATTTCAAATGTACTCTGAAAAAGTTAAAAGTTGGCATTGTATCATCATTTCACCCACATAGCTTGTGCAAGAAAGTAGAGAGGCTTACGGCAAAAACTGGATGCACTTCATGTACAAAACGGACAATCTCTTTCGAAGAATCAGGTTTTCATAGGGAAACTCGTCTGTTACAAAAGGATTTCATTTTTTTGAACTTATTTGAACTCCATAGTTTTTCTATGTTCAAGATGCACCAAGCAAAGCGAAATCATGAATTTTCAACCCTTTCTGACTTCATTTGTTATTTTTTATGCATTTACTGATTTTTTTCATCTATAAGACCCTGAAATTGAAAAGCATTTCAAATGAACTCTGAAAAGGTTAAAAGTTGGCATGGTATCATCATTTCACCCACATAGCATGTGCAAGAAAGTAGAGAGGCTTACGGCAAAAACTGGATGCACTTCGTGTACAAAACGGACAATCTCTTTCGAAGAATCAGGGTTTCATACGGAAACTCGTCTGTTACAAAAGGATTTCTTTTTTTTTGAACTTGTATGTTCAAAATGCACCATTCAAAGCCACATAATGAAATTTCAACCCTTTCTGACTTCATTTGTTATTTTTCATGCATTTACTGATTTTTTTCAGCTATAAGACCCTGAAATTGAAAAGCATTTCAAATGTACTCTGAAAAAGTTAAAAGTTGGCATTGTATCATCATTTCACCCACATAGCTTGTGCAAGAAAGTAGAGAGGCTTACGGCAAAAACTGGATGCACTTCATGTACAAAACGGACAATCTCTTTCGAAGAATCAGGTTTTCAAAGGGAAACTCGTCTGTTACAAAAGGATTTCATTTTTTTGAACTTATTTTAACTCCATAGTTTTTCTATGTTCAAGATGCACCAAGCAAAGCCACATCATGAATTTTCAACCCTTTCTGACTTCATTTGTTATTTTTTATGCATTTACTGATTTTTTCATCTATAAGACCCTGAAATTGAAAAGCATTTCAAATGAACTCTGAAAAGGTTAAAAGTTGGCATGGTATCATCATTTCACCCACATTGCATGTGCAAGAAAGTAGAGAGGCTTACGGCAAAAACTGGATGCACTTCGTGTACTAAACGGACAATCTCTTTCGAAGAATCAGGGTTTCATACGGAAACTCGTCTGTTACAAAAGGATTTCTTTTTTTTGAACTTATTTGAACTCCATAGTTTTTCTATGTTCAAAATGCACCATTCAAAGCCACATCATGAAATTTCAACCCTTTCTGACTTCATTTGTTATTTTTCATGCATTTACTGATTTTTTTCAGCTATAAGACCCTGATATTGAAAAGGATTTCAAATGAACTCTGAAAAGGTTAAAAGTTGGCATTGTATCATCATTTCACCCACATAGCATGTGCAAGAAAGTAAAGAAGCTTACGGAAAAAACTGGATGCACTTCGTGTACAAAACGGAAAATCTCTTTCGAAGAATCAGGGTTTCATAGGGAAACTCGTCTGTTACAAAAGTATTTCTTTTTTTGAGATTATTTGAACTCCATAGTTTTTCTATGTTCAAGATGCACCATGCAAAGCCACATCATCAATTTTCAACCCTTTCTGCCTTCATTTGTTATTTTTCATGCATTTACTGATTTTTTTCATCTATAAGACCCTGAAATTGAAAAGCATTTCAAATGAACTCTGAAAAGGTTAAAAGATGGCATGGTATCATGGTATCATCATTTCACCCACATAGCATGTGCAAGAAAGTAGAGAGGCTTACGGCAAAAACTGGATGCACTCCGTGTACTAAACGGACAATCTCTTTCGAAGAATCAGGGTTTCATACGGAAACTCGTCTGTTACAAAAGGATTTCTTTTTTTTTGAACTTATTTGAACTCCATAGTTTTTCTATGTTCAAAATGCACCATTCAAAGCCACATCATCAATTTTCAACCCTTTCTGACTTCATTTGTTATTTTTCATGCATTTACTGATTTTTTCAGCTATAAGTCCCTGAAATTGAAAAGCATTTCAAATGAACTCTATAAAGGTTAAAAGTTGGCATTGTATCATCATTACACCCACATAGCATGTGCAAGAAAGTAGAGAGGCTTCGGCAAAAACTGGATGCACTTCGTGTACAAAACGGACAATCTCTTTCGAAAAATCAGGGTTTCATAGGGAAACTCGGCTGTTACAAAAGGATTTCATTTTTTTGAATTTATTTGAACTCCATTGTTTTTCTATGTTCAAAATGCACCATTCAAAGCCACATCATTAAATTTCAACCCTTTCTGACTTCATTTGTTATTTTTAGTCCATTTACTGATTTGTTTCAGCTATAAGACCCTGAAATTGAAAAGCACTACAAATGAACTCGTAAAAGGTTAAAAGTTGGCATGGTATCATCATTTCACCCACATAGCATGTGCAAGAAAGTAGAGAGGCTTATGGCAAAAACTGGATGCACTTCGTGTACAAAACGGAGAATCTCTTTCGAAGAATCAGGGTTTCATACGGAAACTCGTCTGTTACAAAAGGATTACATTTTTTTGAACTTATTTGAACTCCATAGTTTTTCTATGTTCAAAATGCACCATTCAAAGCCACATCATCAATTTTCAACCCTTTCTGACTTCATTTGTTATTTTTCACGCATTTACTGATTTTTTTCATCTATAAGACCCTGAAATTGAAACGCATTTCAAATGAACTCTGAAAAGGTTAAAAGTTGGCATGGTATCATCATTTCACCCACATAGCATGTGCAAGAAAGTAGAGAGGCTTACGGCAAAAAACTGGATGCACTTCGTGTACAAAACGGACAATCTCTTTTGAAGAATGAGGGTTTCATACGGAAACTCGTCTGTTACAAAAGGATTTCATTTTTTTAAACTTATTTGAACTCCATAGTTTTTCTATGTTCAAGATGCACCATGCAAAGCCACATCATCAATTTTCAACCCTTTCTGACTTCATTTGTTATTTTTCATGCATTTACTGATTTTTTTTCATCTATAAGACCGTGAAATTGAAAAGCATTTCAAATGAACTCTGAAAAGGTTAAAAGTTGGCATGGTATCATCATTTCACCCACATAGCATGTGCAAGAAAGTAGAGAGGCTTACGGCAAAAACTGGATGCACTTCGTGTACTAAACGGACAATCTCTTTCGAAGAATCAGGGTTTCATACGGAAACTCGTCTGTTACAAAAGGATTTCTTTTTTTTTTGAACTTATTTGAACTCCATAGTTTTTCTGTGTTCAAAATGCACCATTCAAAGCCACATCATGAAATTTGAACCCTTTCTGAGTTCATTTGTTATTTTTCATGCATTTACTGATTTTTTTCAGCTATAAGACCCTGATATTGAAAAGCATTTCAAATGAACTCTGAAAAGGTTAAAAGTTGGCATTGTATCATCATTTCACCCACATAGCATGTGCAAGAAAGTAAAGAAGCTTACGGCAAAAACTGGATGCACTTCGTGTACAAAACGGAAAATCTCTTTCGAAGAATCAGGGTTTCATAGGGAAACTTGTCTGTTACAAAAGGATTTCATTTTTTTGAACTTATTTGAACTCCATAGTTTTTCTATGTTCAAGATGCACCATGCAAAGCCACATCATCAATTTTCAACCCTTTCAGACTTCATTTGTTATTTTTCATGCATTTACTGATTTTTTTCATCTATAAGACCCTGAAATTGAAAAGCATTTGAAATGAACTCTGAAAAGGTTAAAGTTGGCATGGTATCATCATTTCACCCACATAGCATGTGCAAGAAAGTAGAGAGGCTTACGGCAAAAACTGGATGCACTTCGTGTACTAAACGGACAATCTCTTTCGAAGAATCAGGGTTTCATACGGAAACTCGTCTGTTACAAAAGGATTTCTTTTTTTTTTTGAACTTATTTGAACTCCATAGTTTTTCTATGTTCAAAATGCACCATTCAAAGACACATCATCAATTTTCAACCCTTTCTGACTTCATTTGTTATTTTTCATGCATTTACTGATTTTTTTCATCTATAAGACCCTGGAATTGAAAAGCATTTCAAATGAACTCTGAAAAGGTTTAATGTTGGCATTGTATCATCATTTCACCCACATAGCATGTTCAAGAAAGTAGAGAAGCTTACGGCAAAAACTGGATGCACTTCATGTACAAAACGGACAATCTCTTTCGAAGAATCAGGGTTTCATAGGGAAACTCGTCCGTTACAAAAGTATTTCATTTTTTTGAGCTTATTTGAACTCCATAGTTTTTCTATGTTCAAGATGCACCATGCAAAGCCACATCATCAATTTTCAACCCTTTCTGAATTCATTTGTTATTTTTCATGCATTTACTGATTTTTTTCATCTATAAGACCCTGAAATTGAAAAGCATTTCAAATGAACTCTGAAAAGGTTAAAAGATGGCATGGTATCATCATTTCACCCACATAGCATGTGCAAGAAAGTAGAGAGGCTTACGGCAAAAACTGGATGCACTTCGTGTACTAAACAGACAATCTCTTTCGAAGAATCAGGGTTTCATACGGAAACTCGTCTGTTACAAAAGGATTTCTTTTTTTTGAACTTATTTGAACTCCATAGTTTTTCTATGTTCAAAATGCACCATTCAAAGCCACTTCATCAATTTTCAACCCTTTCAGACTTCATTTGTTATTTTTCATGCATTTACTGATTTTTTTCAGCTATAACTCCCTGAAATTGAAAAGCATTTCAAATGAACTCTGAAAAGGATAAAAGTTGGCATTGTATCATCATTTCACCCACATAGCATGTGCAAGAAAGTAGAGAGGCTTACGGCAAAAACTGGATGCACTTCGTGTACTAAACGGACAATCTCTTTCGAAGAATCAGGGTTTCATACGGAAACTCGTCTGTTACAAAAGGATTTCTTTTTTTTGAACTTATTTGAACTCCATAGTTTTTCTATGTTCAAAATGCACCATTCAAAGCCACATCATCAATTTTCAACCCTTTCTGACTTCATTTGTTATTTTTCATGCATTTACTAATTTTTTTCAGCTATAAGTCCCTGAAATTGAAAAGCATTTCAAAAGGTTAAAAGTTGGCATTGTATCATCATTTCACCCACATAGAATGTGCAAGAAAGTAGAGAGGCTTACGGCAAAAACTGGATGCACTTCGTGTACAAAACGGACAATCTCTTTCGAAAAATCAGGGTTTCATACGGAAACTCGTCTGTTACAAAAGGATTTCATTTTTTTGAATTTATTTGAACTCCATAGTTTTTCTATGTTCAGAATGCACCATTCAAAGCCACATCATTAAATTTCAACCCTTTCTGACTTCATTTGTTATTTTTAGTGCATTTACTGATTTGTTTCAGCTATAAGACCCTGAAATTGAAAAGCACTACAAATGAACTCGTAAAAGGTTAAAAGTTGGCATGGTATCATCATTTCACCCACATAGCCTGTGCAAGAAAGTAGAGAGGCTTATGGCAAAAACTGGATGCACTTCGTGTACAAAACGGAGAATCTCTTTCGAAGAATCAGGGTTTCATACGGAAACTCGTCTGTTACAAAAGGATTACAATTTTTTGAACTTATTTGAACTCCATAGTTTTTCTATGTTCAAAATGCACCATTCAAAGCCACATCGTCAATTTTCAACCCTTTCTGACTTCATTTGTTATTTTTCACGCATTTACTAATTTTTTTTCATCTATAAGACCCTGAAATTGAAACGCATTTCAAATGAACTCTGAAAAGGTTAAAAGTTGGCATGGTATCATCATTTCACCCACATAGCATGTGCAAGAAAGTAGAGAGGCTTACGGCAAAACTTGGATGCACTTCGTGTACAAAACGGACAATCTCTTTCGAAGAATCAGGGTTTCATACGGAAACTCGTCTGTTACAAAAGGATTTCTTTTTTTTTGAACTTGTATGTTCAAAATGCACCATTCAAAGCCACATAATGAAGTTTTAACCCTTTCTGACTTCATTTGTTATTTTTCATGCATTTACTGATTTTTTTCAGCTATAAGACCCTGAAATTGAAAAGCATTTCAAATGTACTCTGAAAAAGTTAAAAGTTGGCATTGTATCATCATTTCACCCACATAGCTTGTGCAAGAAAGTAGAGAGGCTTACGGCAAAAACTGGATGCACTTCATGTACAAAACGGACAATCTCTTTCGAAGAATCAGGTTTTCATAGGGAAACTCGTCTGTTACAAAAGGATTTCATTTTTTTGAACTTATTTGAACTCCATAGTTTTTCTATGTTCAAGATGCACCAAGCAAAGCGAAATCATGAATTTTCAACCCTTTCTGACTTCATTTGTTATTTTTTATGCATTTACTGATTTTTTTCATCTATAAGACCCTGAAATTGAAAAGCATTTCAAATGAACTCTGAAAAGGTTAAAAGTTGGCATGGTATCATCATTTCACCCACATAGCATGTGCAAGAAAGTAGAGAGGCTTACGGCAAAAACTGGATGCACTTCGTGTACAAAACGGACAATCTCTTTCGAAGAATCAGGGTTTCATACGGAAACTCGTCTGTTACAAAAGGATTTCTTTTTTTTTGAACTTGTATGTTCAAAATGCACCATTCAAAGCCACATAATGAAATTTCAACCCTTTCTGACTTCATTTGTTATTTTTCATGCATTTACTGATTTTTTTCAGCTATAAGACCCTGAAATTGAAAAGCATTTCAAATGTACTCTGAAAAAGTTAAAAGTTGGCATTGTATCATCATTTCACCCACATAGCTTGTGCAAGAAAGTAGAGAGGCTTACGGCAAAAACTGGATGCACTTCATGTACAAAACGGACAATCTCTTTCGAAGAATCAGGTTTTCAAAGGGAAACTCGGCTGTTACAAAAGGATTTCATTTTTTTGAACTTATTTTAACTCCATAGTTTTTCTATGTTCAAGATGCACCAAGCAAAGCCACATCATGAATTTTCAACCCTTTCTGACTTCATTTGTTATTTTTTATGCATTTACTGATTTTTTCATCTATAAGACCCTGAAATTGAAAAGCATTTCAAATGAACTCTGAAAAGGTTAAAAGTTGGCATGGTATCATCATTTCACCCACATTGCATGTGCAAGAAAGTAGAGAGGCTTACGGCAAAAACTGGATGCACTTCGTGTACTAAACGGACAATCTCTTTCGAAGAATCAGGGTTTCATACGGAAACTCGTCTGTTACAAAAGGATTTCTTTTTTTTTGAACTTATTTGAACTCCATAGTTTTTCTATGTTCAAAATGCACCATTCAAAGCCACATCATGAAATTTCAACCCTTTCTGACTTCATTTGTTATTTTTCATGCATTTACTGATTTTTTTCAGCTATAAGACCCTGATATTGAAAAGCATTTCAAATGAACTCTGAAAAGGTTAAAAGTTGGCATTGTATCATCATTTCACCCACATAGCATGTGCAAGAAAGTAAAGAAGCTTACGGAAAAAACTGGATGCACTTCGTGTACAAAACGGAAAATCTCTTTCGAAGAATCAGGGTTTCATAGGGAAACTCGTCTGTTACAAAAGTATTTCTTTTTTTGAGATTATTTGAACTCCATAGTTTTTCTATGTTCAAGATGCACCATGCAAAGCCACATCATCAATTTTCAACCCTTTCTGCCTTCATTTGTTATTTTTCATGCATTTACTGATTTTTTTCATCTATAAGACCCTGAAATTGAAAAGCATTTCAAATGAACTCTGAAAAGGTTAAAAGATGGCATGGTATCATGGTATCATCATTTCACCCACATAGCATGTGCAAGAAAGTAGAGAGGCTTACGGCAAAAACTGGATGCACTCCGTGTACTAAACGGACAATCTCTTTCGAAGAATCAGGGTTTCATACGGAAACTCGTCTGTTACAAAAGGATTTCTTTTTTTTGAACTTATTTGAACTCCATAGTTTTTCTATGTTCAAAATGCACCATTCAAAGCCACATCATCAATTTTCAACCCTTTCTGACTTCATTTGTTATTTTTCATGCATTTACTGATTTTTTTCAGCTATAAGTCCCTGAAATTGAAAAGCATTTCAAATGAACTCTATAAAGGTTAAAAGTTGGCATTGTATCATCATTACACCCACATAGCATGTGCAAGAAAGTAGAGAGGCTTCGGCAAAAACTGGATGCACTTCGTGTACAAAACGGACAATCTCTTTCGAAAAATCAGGGTTTCATAGGGAAACTCGGCTGTTACAAAAGGATTTCATTTTTTTGAATTTATTTGAACTCCATTGTTTTTCTATGTTCAAAATGCACCATTCAAAGCCACATCATTAAATTTCAACCCTTTCTGACTTCATTTGTTATTTTTAGTCCATTTACTGATTTGTTTCAGCTATAAGACCCTGAAATTGAAAAGCACTACAAATGAACTCGTAAAAGGTTAAAAGTTGGCATGGTATCATCATTTCACCCACATAGCATGTGCAAGAAAGTAGAGAGGCTTATGGCAAAAACTGGATGCACTTCGTGTACAAAACGGAGAATCTCTTTCGAAGAATCAGGGTTTCATACGGAAACTCGTCTGTTACAAAAGGATTACATTTTTTTGAACTTATTTGAACTCCATAGTTTTTCTATGTTCAAAATGCACCATTCAAAGCCACATCATCAATTTTCAACCCTTTCTGACTTCATTTGTTATTTTTCACGCATTTACTGATTTTTTTCATCTATAAGACCCTGAAATTGAAACGCATTTCAAATGAACTCTGAAAAGGTTAAAAGTTGGCATGGTATCATCATTTCACCCACATAGCATGTGCAAGAAAGTAGAGAGGCTTACGGCAAAAAACTGGATGCACTTCGTGTACAAAACGGACAATCTCTTTTGAAGAATGAGGGTTTCATACGGAAACTCGTCTGTTACAAAAGGATTTCATTTTTTTAAACTTATTTGAACTCCATAGTTTTTCTATGTTCAAGATGCACCATGCAAAGCCACATCATCAATTTTCAACCCTTTCTGACTTCATTTGTTATTTTTCATGCATTTACTGATTTTTTTTCATCTATAAGACCGTGAAATTGAAAAGCATTTCAAATGAACTCTGAAAAGGTTAAAAGTTGGCATGGTATCATCATTTCACCCACATAGCATGTGCAAGAAAGTAGAGAGGCTTACGGCAAAAACTGGATGCACTTCGTGTACTAAACGGACAATCTCTTTCGAAGAATCAGGGTTTCATACGGAAACTCGTCTGTTACAAAAGGATTTCTTTTTTTTTGAACTTGTATGTTCAAAATGCACCATTCAAAGCCACATAATGAAATTTTAACCCTTTCTGACTTCATTTGTTATTTTTCATGCATTTACTGATTTTTTTCAGCTATAAGACCCTGAAATTGAAAAGCATTTCAAATGTACTCTGAAAAAGTTAAAAGTTGGCATTGTATCATCATTTCACCCACATAGCTTGTGCAAGAAAGTAGAGAGGCTTACGGCAAAAACTGGATGCACTTCATGTACAAAACGGACAATCTCTTTCGAAGAATCAGGTTTTCATAGGGAAACTCGTCTGTTACAAAAGGATTTCATTTTTTTGAACTTATTTGAACTCCATAGTTTTTCTATGTTCAAGATGCACCAAGCAAAGCGAAATCATGAATTTTCAACCCTTTCTGACTTCATTTGTTATTTTTCATGCATTTACTGATTTTTTTCATCTATAAGACCCTGAAATTGAAAAGCATTTCAAATGAACTCTGAAAAGGTTAAAAGTTGGCATGGTATCATCATTTCACCCACATAGCATGTGCAAGAAAGTAGAGAGGCTTACGGCAAAAACTGGATGCACTTCGTGTACAAAACGGACAATCTCTTTCGAAGAATCAGGGTTTCATACGGAAACTCGTCTGTTACAAAAGGATTTCTTTTTTTTTGAACTTGTATGTTCAAAATGCACCATTCAAAGCCACATAATGAAATTTCAACCCTTTCTGACTTCATTTGTTATTTTTCATGCATTTACTGATTTTTTTCAGCTATAAGACCCTGAAATTGAAAAGCATTTCAAATGTACTCTGAAAAAGTTAAAAGTTGGCATTGTATCATCATTTCACCCACATAGCTTGTGCAAGAAAGTAGAGAGGCTTACGGCAAAAACTGGATGCACTTCATGTACAAAACGGACAATCTCTTTCGAAGAATCAGGTTTTCAAAGGGAAACTCGTCTGTTACAAAAGGATTTCATTTTTTTGAACTTATTTGAACTCCATAGTTTTTCTATGTTCAAGATGCACCAAGCAAAGCGAAATCATGAATTTTCAACCCTTTCTGACTTCATTTGTTATTTTTTATGCATTTACTGATTTTTTTCATCTATAAGACCCTGAAATTGAAAAGCATTTCAAATGAACTCTGAAAAGGTTAAAAGTTGGCATGGTATCATCATTTCACCCACATAGCATGTGCAAGAAAGTAGAGAGGCTTACGGCAAAAACTGGATGCACTTCGTGTACAAAACGGACAATCTCTTTCGAAGAATCAGGGTTTCATACGGAAACTCGTCTGTTACAAAAGCATTTCTTTTTTTTTGAACTTGTATGTTCAAAATGCACCATTCAAAGCCACATAATGAAATTTCAACCCTTTCTGACTTCATTTGTTATTTTTCATGCATTTACTGATTTTTTTCAGCTATAAGACCCTGAAATTGAAAAGCATTTCAAATGTACTCTGAAAAAGTTAAAAGTTGGCATTGTATCATCATTTCACCCACATAGCTTGTGCAAGAAAGTAGAGAGGCTTACGACAAAAACTGGATGCACTTCATGTACAAAACGGACAATCTCTTTCGAAGAATCAGGTTTTCAAAGGGAAACTCGTCTGTTACAAAAGGATTTCATTTTTTTGAACTTATTTTAACTCCATAGTTTTTCTATGTTCAAGATGCACCAAGCAAAGCCACATCATGAATTTTCAACCCTTTCTGACTTCATTTGTTATTTTTTATGCATTTACTGATTTTTTCATCTATAAGACCCTGAAATTGAAAAGCATTTCAAATGAACTCTGAAAAGGTTAAAAGTTGGCATGGTATCATCATTTCACCCACATTGCATGTGCAAGAAAGTAGAGAGGCTTACGGCAAAAACTGGATGCACTTCGTGTACTAAACGGATAATCTCTTTCGAAGAATCAGGGTTTCATACGGAAACTCGTCTGTTACAAAAGGATTTCTTTTTTTTGAACTTATTTGAACTCCATAGTTTTTCTATGTTCAAAATGCACCATTCAAAGCCACATCATGAAATTTCAACCCTTTCTGACTTCATTTGTTATTTTTCATGCATTTACTGATTTTTTTCAGCTATAAGACCCTGATATTGAAAAGCATTTCAAATGAACTCTGAAAAGGTTAAAAGTTGGCATTGTATCATCATTTCACCCACATAGCATGTGCAAGAAAGTAAAGAAGCTTACGGAAAAAACTGGATGCACTTCGTGTACAAAACGGAAAATCTCTTTCGAAGAATCAGGGTTTCATAGGGAAACTCGTCTGTTACAAAAGTATTTCTTTTTTTGAGATTATTTGAACTCCATAGTTTTTCTATGTTCAAGATGCACCATGCAAAGCCACATCATCAATTTTCAACCCTTTCTGCCTTCATTTGTTATTTTTCATGCATTTACTGATTTTTTTCATCTATAAGACCCTGAAATTGAAAAGCATTTCAAATGAACTCTGAAAAGGTTAAAAGATGGCATGGTATCATGGTATCATCATTTCACCCACATAGCATGTGCAAGAAAGTAGAGAGGCTTACGGCAAAAACTGGATGCACTCCGTGTACTAAACGGACAATCTCTTTCGAAGAATCAGGGTTTCATACGGAAACTCGTCTGTTACAAAAGGATTTCTTTTTTTTTGAACTTATTTGAACTCCATAGTTTTTCTATGTTCAAAATGCACCATTCAAAGCCACATCATCAATTTTCAACCCTTTCTGACTTCATTTGTTATTTTTCATGCATTTACTGATTTTTTCAGCTATAAGTCCCTGAAATTGAAAAGCATTTCAAATGAACTCTATAAAGGTTAAAAGTTGGCATTGTATCATCATTACACCCACATAGCATGTGCAAGAAAGTAGAGAGGCTTCGGCAAAAACTGGATGCACTTCGTGTACAAAACGGACAATCTCTTTCGAAAAATCAGGGTTTCATAGGGAAACTCGGCTGTTACAAAAGGATTTCATTTTTTTGAATTTATTTGAACTCCATTGTTTTTCTATGTTCAAAATGCACCATTCAAAGCCACATCATTAAATTTCAACCCTTTCTGACTTCATTTGTTATTTTTAGTCCATTTACTGATTTGTTTCAGCTATAAGACCCTGAAATTGAAAAGCACTACAAATGAACTCGTAAAAGGTTAAAAGTTGGCATGGTATCATCATTTCACCCACATAGCATGTGCAAGAAAGTAGAGAGGCTTATGGCAAAAACTGGATGCACTTCGTGTACAAAACGGAGAATCTCTTTCGAAGAATCAGGGTTTCATACGGAAACTCGTCTGTTACAAAAGGATTACATTTTTTTGAACTTATTTGAACTCCATAGTTTTTCTATGTTCAAAATGCACCATTCAAAGCCACATCATCAATTTTCAACCCTTTCTGACTTCATTTGTTATTTTTCACGCATTTACTGATTTTTTTCATCTATAAGACCCTGAAATTGAAACGCATTTCAAATGAACTCTGAAAAGGTTAAAAGTTGGCATGGTATCATCATTTCACCCACATAGCATGTGCAAGAAAGTAGAGAGGCTTACAGCAAAAAACTGGATGCACTTCGTGTACAAAACGGACAATCTCTTTTGAAGAATGAGGGTTTCATAGGGAAACTCGTCTGTTACAAAAGGATTTCATTTTTTTAAACTTATTTGAACTCCATAGTTTTTCTATGTTCAAGATGCACCATGCAAAGCCACATCATCAATTTTCAACCCTTTCTGACTTCATTTGTTATTTTTCATGCATTTACTGATTTTTTTTCATCTATAAGACCGTGAAATTGAAAAGCATTTCAAATGAACTCTGAAAAGGTTAAAAGTTGGCATGGTATCATCATTTCACCCACATAGCATGTGCAAGAAAGTAGAGAGGCTTACGGCAAAAACTGGATGCACTTCGTGTACTAAACGGACAATCTCTTTCGAAGAATCAGGGTTTCATACGGAAACTCGTCTGTTACAAAAGGATTTCTTTTTTTTTGAACTTATTTGAACTCCATAGTTTTTCTGTGTTCAAAATGCACCATTCAAAGCCACATCATGAAATTTGAACCCTTTCTGAGTTCATTTGTTATTTTTCATGCATTTACTGATTTTTTTCAGCTATAAGACCCTGATATTGAAAAGCATTTCAAATGAACTCTGAAAAGGTTAAAAGTTGGCATTGTATCATCATTTCACCCACATAGCATGTGCAAGAAAGTAAAGAAGCTTACGGCAAAAACTGGATGTACTTCGTGTACAAAACGGAAAATCTCTTTCGAAGAATCAGGGTTTCATAGGGAAACTTGTCTGTTACAAAAGGATTTCATTTTTTTGAACTTATTTGAACTCCATAGTTTTTCTATGTTCAAGATGCACCATGCAAAGCCACATTATCAATTTTCAACCCTTTCTGACTTCATTTGTTATTTTTCATGCATTTACTGATTTTTTTCATCTATAAGACCCTGAAATTGAAAAGCATTTGAAATGAACTCTGAAAAGGTTAAAGTTGGCATGGTATCATCATTTCACCCACATAGCATGTGCAAGAAAGTAGAGAGGCTTACGGCAAAAACTGGATGCACTTCGTGTACTAAACGGACAATCTCTTTCGAAGAATCAGGGTTTCATACGGAAACTCGTCTGTTACAAAAGGATTTCATTTTTTTTGAACTTATTTGAACTCCATAGTTTTTCTATGTTCAAAATGCACCATTCAAAGCCACTTCATCAATTTTCAACCCTTTCAGACTTCATTTGTTATTTTTCATGCATTTACTGATTTTTTTCAGCTATAACTCCCTGAAATTGAAAAGCATTTCAAATGAACTCTGAAAAGGATAAAAGTTGGCATTGTATCATCATTTCACCCACATAGCATGTGCAAGAAAGTAGAGAGGCTTACGGCAAAAACTGGATGCACTTCGTGTACTAAACGGACAATCTCTTTCGAAGAATCAGGGTTTCATACGGAAACTCGTCTGTTACAAAAGGATTTCTTTTTTTTGAACTTATTTGAACTCCATAGTTTTTCTATGTTCAAAATGCACCATTCAAAGCCACATCATCAATTTTCAACCCTTTCTGACTTCATTTGTTATTTTTCATGCATTTACTAATTTTTTTCAGCTATAAGTCCCTGAAATTGAAAAGCATTTCAAAAGGTTAAAAGTTGGCATTGTATCATCATTTCACCCACATAGCATGTGCAAGAAAGTAGAGAGGCTTACGGCAAAAACTGGATGCACTTCGTGTACAAAACGGACAATCTCTTTCGAAAAATCAGGGTTTCATACGGAAACTCGTCTGTTACAAAAGGATTTCATTTTTTTGAATTTATTTGAACTCCATAGTTTTTCTATGTTCAGAATGCACCATTCAAAGCCACATCATTAAATTTCAACCCTTTCTGACTTCATTTGTTATTTTTAGTGCATTTACTGATTTGTTTCAGCTATAAGACCCTGAAATTGAAAAGCACTACAAATGAACTCGTAAAAGGTTAAAAGTTGGCATGGTATCATCATTTCACCCACATAGCCTGTGCAAGAAAGTAGAGAGGCTTATGGCAAAAACTGGATGCACTTCGTGTACAAAACGGAGAATCTCTTTCGAAGAATCAGGGTTTCATACGGAAACTCGTCTGTTACAAAAGGATTGCAATTTTTTGAACTTATTTGAACTCCATAGTTTTTCTATGTTCAAAATGCACCATTCAAAGCCACATCGTCAATTTTCAACCCTTTCTGACTTCATTTGTTATTTTTCACGCATTTACTAATTTTTTTTCATCTATAAGACCCTGAAATTGAAACGCATTTCAAATGAACTCTGAAAAGGTTAAAAGTTGGCATGGTATCATCATTTCACCCACATAGCATGTGCAAGAAAGTAGAGAGGCTTACGGCAAAACTTGGATGCACTTCGTGTACAAAACGGACAATCTCTTTCGAAGAATCAGGGTTTCATACGGAAACTCGTCTGTTACAAAAGGATTTCTTTTTTTTTTGAACTTGTATGTTCAAAATGCACCATTCAAAGCCACATAATGAAATTTTAACCCTTTCTGACTTCATTTGTTATTTTTCATGCATTTACTGATTTTTTTCAGCTATAAGACCCTGAAATTGAAAAGCATTTCAAATGTACTCTGAAAAAGTTAAAAGTTGGCATTGTATCATCATTTCACCCACATAGCTTGTGCAAGAAAGTAGAGAGGCTTACGGCAAAAACTGGATGCACTTCATGTACAAAACGGACAATCTCTTTCGAAGAATCAGGTTTTCATAGGGAAACTCGTCTGTTACAAAAGGATTTCATTTTTTGAACTTATTTGAACTCCATAGTTTTTCTATGTTCAAGATGCACAAAGCAAAGCGAAATCATGAATTTTCAACCCTTTCTGACTTCATTTGTTATTTTTTATGCATTTACTGATTTTTTTCATCTATAAGACCCTGAAATTGAAAAGCATTTCAAATGAACTCTGAAAAGGTTAAAAGTTGGCATGGTATCATCATTTCACCCACATAGCATGTGCAAGAAAGTAGAGAGGCTTACGGCAAAAACTGGATGCACTTCGTGTACAAAACGGACAATCTCTTTCGAAGAATCAGGGTTTCATACGGAAACTCGTCTGTTACAAAAGGATTTCTTTTTTTTTGAACTTGTATGTTCAAAATGCACCATTCAAAGCCACATAATGAAATTTCAACCCTTTCTGACTTCATTTGTTATTTTTCATGCATTTACTGATTTTTTTCAGCTATAAGACCCTGAAATTGAAAAGCATTTCAAATGTACTCTGAAAAAGTTAAAAGTTGGCATTGTATCATCATTTCACCCACATAGCTTGTGCAAGAAAGTAGAGAGGCTTACGGCAAAAACTGGATGCACTTCATGTACAAAACGGACAATCTCTTTCGAAGAATCAGGTTTTCAAAGGGAAACTCGTCTGTTACAAAAGGATTTCATTTTTTTGAACTTATTTTAACTCCATAGTTTTTCTATGTTCAAGATGCACCAAGCAAAGCCACATCATGAATTTTCAACCCTTTCTGACTTCATTTGTTATTTTTTATGCATTTACTGATTTTTTCATCTATAAGACCCTGAAATTGAAAAGCATTTCAAATGAACTCTGAAAAGGTTATAAAAGTTGGCATGGTATCATCATTTCACCCACATTGCATGTGCAAGAAAGTAGAGAGGCTTACGGCAAAAACTGGATGCACTTCGTGTACTAAACGGACAATCTCTTTCGAAGAATCAGGGTTTCATACGGAAACTCGTCTGTTACAAAAGGATTTCTTTTTTTTGAACTTATTTGAACTCCATAGTTTTTCTATGTTCAAAATGCACCATTCAAAGCCACATCATGAAATTTCAACCCTTTCTGACTTCATTTGTTATTTTTCATGCATTTACTGATTTTTTTCAGCTATAAGACCCTGATATTGAAAAGCATTTCAAATGAACTCTGAAAAGGTTAAAAGTTGGCATTGTATCATCATTTCACCCACATAGCATGTGCAAGAAAGTAAAGAAGCTTACGGAAAAAACTGGATGCACTTCGTGTACAAAACGGAAAATCTCTTTCGAAGAATCAGGGTTTCATAGGGAAACTCGTCTGTTACAAAAGTATTTCTTTTTTTGAGATTATTTGAACTCCATAGTTTTTCTATGTTCAAGATGCACCATGCAAAGCCACATCATCAATTTTCAACCCTTTCTGCCTTCATTTGTTATTTTTCATGCATTTACTGATTTTTTTCATCTATAAGACCCTGAAATTGAAAAGCATTTCAAATGAACTCTGAAAAGGTTAAAAGATGGCATGGTATCATGGTATCATCATTTCACCCACATAGCATGTGCAAGAAAGTAGAGAGGCTTACGGCAAAAACTGGATGCACTCCGTGTACTAAACGGACAATCTCTTTCGAAGAATCAGGGTTTCATACGGAAACTCGTCTGTTACAAAAGGATTTCTTTTTTTTGAACTTATTTGAACTCCATAGTTTTTCTATGTTCAAAATGCACCATTCAAAGCCACATCATCAATTTTCAACCCTTTCTGACTTCATTTGTTATTTTTCATGCATTTACTGATTTTTTTCAGCTATAAGTCCCTGAAATTGAAAAGCATTTCAAATGAACTCTATAAAGGTTAAAAGTTGGCATTGTATCATCATTACACCCACATAGCATGTGCAAGAAAGTAGAGAGGCTTCGGCAAAAACTGGATGCACTTCGTGTACAAAACGGACAATCTCTTTCGAAAAATCAGGGTTTCATAGGGAAACTCGGCTGTTACAAAAGGATTTCATTTTTTTGAATTTATTTGAACTCCATTGTTTTTCTATGTTCAAAATGCACCATTCAAAGCCACATCATTAAATTTCAACCCTTTCTGACTTCATTTGTTATTTTTAGTCCATTTACTGATTTGTTTCAGCTATAAGACCCTGAAATTGAAAAGCACTACAAATGAACTCGTAAAAGGTTAAAAGTTGGCATGGTATCATCATTTCACCCACATAGCATGTGCAAGAAAGTAGAGAGGCTTATGGCAAAAACTGGATGCACTTCGTGTACAAAACGGAGAATCTCTTTCGAAGAATCAGGGTTTCATACGGAAACTCGTCTGTTACAAAAGGATTACATTTTTTTGAACTTATTTGAACTCCATAGTTTTTCTATGTTCAAATGCACCATTCAAAGCCACATCATCAATTTTCAACCCTTTCTGACTTCATTTGTTATTTTTCACGCATTTACTGATTTTTTTCATCTATAAGACCCTGAAATTGAAACGCATTTCAAATGAACTCTGAAAAGGTTAAAAGTTGGCATGGTATCATCATTTCACCCACATAGCATGTGCAAGAAAGTAGAGAGGCTTACGGCAAAAAACTGGATGCACTTCGTGTACAAAACGGACAATCTCTTTTGAAGAATGAGGGTTTCATACGGAAACTCGTCTGTTACAAAAGGATTTCATTTTTTTAAACTTATTTGAACTCCATAGTTTTTCTATGTTCAAGATGCACCATGCAAAGCCACATCATCAATTTTCAACCCTTTCTGACTTCATTTGTTATTTTTCATGCATTTACTGATTTTTTTTCATCTATAAGACCGTGAAATTGAAAAGCATTTCAAATGAACTCTGAAAAGGTTAAAAGTTGGCATGGTATCATTATTTCACCCACATAGCATGTGCAAGAAAGTAGAGAGGCTTACGGCAAAAACTGGATGCACTTCGTGTACTAAACGGACAATCTCTTTCGAAGAATCAGGGTTTCATACGGAAACTCGTCTGTTACAAAAGGATTTCTTTTTTTTTGAACTTATTTGAACTCCATAGTTTTTCTGTGTTCAAAATGCACCATTCAAAGCCACATCATGAAATTTGAACCCTTTCTGAGTTCATTTGTTATTTTTCATGCATTTACTGATTTGTTTCAGCTATAAGACCCTGATATTGAAAAGCATTTCAAATGAACTCTGAAAAGGTTAAAAGTTGGCATTGTATCATCATTTCACCCACATAGCATGTGCAAGAAAGTAAAGAAGCTTACGGCAAAAACTGGATGCACTTCGTGTACAAAACGGAAAATCTCTTTCGAAGAATCAGGGTTTCATAGGGAAACTTGTCTGTTACAAAAGGATTTCATTTTTTTGAACTTATTTGAACTCCATAGTTTTTCTATGTTCAAGATGCACCATGCAAAGCCACATCATCAATTTTCAACCCTTTGTGACTTCATTTGTTATTTTTCATGCATTTACTGATTTTTTTCATCTATAAGACCCTGAAATTGAAAAGCATTTGAAATGAACTATGAAAAGGTTAAAGTTGGCATGGTATCATCATTTCACCCACATAGCATGTGCAAGAAAGTAGAGAGGCTTACGGCAAAAACTGGATGCACTTCGTGTACTAAACGGACAATCTCTTTCGAAGAATCAGGGTTTCATACGGAAACTCGTCTGTTACAAAAGGATTTCTTTTTTTTTGAACTTATTTGAACTCCATAGTTTTTCTATGTTCAAAATGCACCATTCAAGCCACATCATGAAATTTCAACCCTTTCTGACTTCATTTGATAATTTTCATGCATTTACTGATTTTTTTCAGCTATAAGACCCTGATATTGAAAAGCATTTCAAATGAACTCTGAAAAGGTTAAAAGTTGGCATTGTGTCATCATTTCACCCACATAGCATGTGCAAGAAAGTAGAGAGGCTTACGGCAAAAACTGGATGCACTTCGTGTACAAAACGGACAATCTCTTTCGAAGAATCAGGGTTTCATAGGGAAACTCGTCTGTTACAAAAGGATTTCATTTTTTTGAGCTTATTTGAACTCCATAGTTTTTCTATGTTCAAGATGCACCATGCAAAGCCACATCATCAATTTTCAACCCTTTCTGACTTCATTTGTTATTTTTCATGCATTTACTGATTTTTTTCATCTATAAGACCCTGAAATTGAAAAGCATTTCAAATGAACTCTGAAAAGGTTAAAAGTTGGCATGGTATCATCATTTCACCCACATAGCATGTGCAAGAAAGTAGAGAGGCTTACGGCAAAAACTGGAATCACTTCGTGTACTAAACGGACAATCTCTTTCGAAGAATCAGGGTTTCATACGGAAACTCGTCTGTTACAAAAGGATTTCATTTTTTTTGAACTTATTTGAACTCCATAGTTTTTCTATGTTCAAAATGCACCATTCAAAGCCACATCATGAAATTTCAACCCTTTCTGACTTCATTTGTTAATTTTCATGCATTTACTGATTTTTTCAGTTATAAGACCCTGATATTGAAAAGCATTTCAAATGAACTCTGAAAAGGTTAAAAGTTGGCATTGTATCATCATTTCACCCACATAGCATGTTCAAGAAAGTAGAGAAGCTTACGGCAAAAACTGGATGCAGTTCATGTACAAAACGGACAATCTCTTTCGAAGAATCAGGGTTTCATAGGGAAACTCGTCTGTTACAAAAGTATTTCATTTTTTTGAGCTTATTTGAACTCCATAGTTTTTCTATGTTCAAGATGCACCATGCAAAGCCACATCATCAATTTTCAACCCTTTCTGAATTCATTTGTTATTTTTCATGCATTTACTGATTTTTTTCATCTATAAGACCCTGAAATTGAAAAGCATTTCAAATGAACTCTGAAAAGGTTAAAAGATGGCATGGTATCATCATTTCACCCACATAGCATGTGCAAGAAAGTAGAGAGGCTTACGGCAAAAACTGGATGCACTTCGTGTACTAAACAGACAATCTCTTTCGAAGAATCAGGGTTTCATACGGAAACTCGTCTGTTACAAAAGGATTTCTTTTTTTTTGAACTTATTTGAACTCCATAGTTTTTCTATGTTCAAAATGCACCATTCAAAGCCACTTCATCAATTTTCAACCCTTTCAGACTTCATTTGTTATTTTTCATGCATTTACTGATTTTTTTCAGCTATAACTCCCTGAAATTGAAAAGCATTTCAAATGAACTCTGAAAAGGTTAAAAGTTGGCATTGTATCATCATTTCACCCACATAGCATGTGCCAGAAAGTAGAGAGGCTTACGGCAAAAACTGGATGCACTTCGTGTACTAAACGGACAATCTCTTTCGAAGAATCAGGGTTTCATACGGAAACTCGTCTGTTACAAAAGGATTTCTTTTTTTTTTTGAACTTATTTGAACTCCATAGTTTTTCTATGTTCAAAATGCACCATTCAAAGCCACATCATCAATTTTCAACCCTTTCTGACTTCATTTGTTATTTTTCATGCATTTACTGATTTGTTTCAGCTATAAGTCCCTGAAATTGAAAAGCATTTCAAATGAACTCTGAAAAGGTTAAAAGTTGGCATTGTATCATCATTTCACCCACATAGCATGTGCAAGAAAGTAGAGAGGCTTACGGCAAAAACTGGATGCACTTCGTGTACAAAACGGACAATCTCTTTCGAAAAATCAGGGTTTCATACGGAAACTCGTCTGTTACAAAAGGATTTCATTTTTTTGAATTTATTTGAACTCCATAGTTTTTCTATGTTCAGAATGCACCATTCAAAGCCACATCATTAAATTTCAACCCTTTCTGACTTCATTTGTTATTTTTAGTGCATTTACTGATTTGTTTCAGCTATAAGACCCTGAAATTGAAAAGCACTACAAATGAACTCGTAAAAGGTTAAAAGTTGGCATGGTATCATCATTTCACCCACATAGCCTGTGCAAGAAAGTAGAGAGGCTTATGGCAAAAACTGGATGCACTTCATGTACAAAACGGAGAATCTCTTTCGAAGAATCAGGGTTTCATACGGAAACTCGTCTGTTACAAAAGGATTACAATTTTTTGAACTTATTTGAACTCCATAGTTTTTCTATGTTCAAAATGCACCATTCAAAGCCACATCGTCAATTTTCAACCCTTTCTGACTTCATTTGTTATTTTTCACGCATTTACTGATTTTTTTCATCTATAAGACCCTGAAATTGAAAAGCATTTGAAATGAACTCTGAAAAGGTTAAAGTTGGCATGGTATCATCATTTCACCCACATAGCATGTGCAAGAAAGTAGAGAGGCTTACGGCAAAAACTGGATGCACTTCGTGTACTAAACGGACAATCTCTTTCGAAGAATCAGGGTTTCATACGGAAACTCGTCTGTTACAAAAGGATTTCTTTTTTTTTTAACTTATTTGAACTCCATAGTTTTTCTATGTTCAAAATGCACCATTCAAGCCACATCATGAAATTTCAACCCTTTCTGACTTCATTTGTTAATTTTCATGCATTTACTGATTTTTTTCAGCTATAAGACCCTGATATTGAAAAGCATTTCAAATGAACTCTGAAAAGGTTAAAAGTTGGCATTGTATCATCATTTCACCCACATAGCATGTGCAAGAAAGTAGAGAGGCTTACGGCAAAAACTGGATGCACTTCGTGTACAAAACGGACAATCTCTTTCGAAGAATCAGGGTTTCATAGGGAAACTCGTCTGTTACAAAAGGATTTCATTTTTTTGAGCTTATTTGAACTCCATAGTTTTTCTATGTTCAAGATGCACCATGCAAAGCCACATCATCAATTTTCAACCCTTTCTGACTTCATTTGTTATTTTTCATGCATTTACTGATTTTTTTCATCTATAAGACCCTGAAATTGAAAAGCATTTCAAATGAACTCTGAAAAGGTTAAAAGTTGGCATGGTATCATCATTTCACCCACATAGCATGTGCAAGAAAGTAGAGAGGCTTACGGCAAAAACTGGAATCACTTCGTGTACTAAACGGACAATCTCTTTCGAAGAATCAGGGTTTCATACGGAAACTCGTCTGTTACAAAAGGATTTCATTTTTTTGAACTTATTTGAACTCCATAGTTTTTCTATGTTCAAAATGCACCATTCAAAGCCACATCATGAAATTTCAACCCTTTCTGACTTCATTTGTTAATTTTCATGCATTTACTGATTTTTTCAGTTATAAGACCCTGATATTGAAAAGCATTTCAAATGAACTCTGAAAAGGTTAAAAGTTGGCATTGTATCATCATTTCACTCACATAGCATGTTCAAGAAAGTAGAGAAGCTTACGGCAAAAACTGGATGCAGTTCATGTACAAAACGGACAATCTCTTTCGAAGAATCAGGGTTTCATAGGGAAACTCGTCTGTTACAAAAGTATTTCATTTTTTTGAGCTTATTTGAACTCCATAGTTTTTCTATGTTCAAAATGCACCATTCAAAGCCACATCGTCAATTTTCAACCCTTTCTGACTTCATTTGTTATTTTTCACGCATTTACTGATTTTTTTCATCTATAAGACCCTGAAATTGAAAAGCATTTGAAATGAACTCTGAAAAGGTTAAAGTTGGCATGGTATCATCATTTCACCCACATAGCATGTGCAAGAAAGTAGAGAGGCTTACGGCAAAAACTGGATGCACTTCGTGTACTAAACGGACAATCTCTTTCGAAGAATCAGGGTTTCATACGGAAACTTGTCTGTTACAAAAGGATTTCTTTTTTTTTGAACTTATTTGAACTCCATAGTTTTTCTATGTTCAAAATGCACCATTCAAGCCACATCATGAAATTTCAACCCTTTCTGACTTCATTTGTTAATTTTCATGCATTTACTGATTTTTTTCAGCTATAAGACCCTGATATTGAAAAGCATTTCAAATGAACTCTGAAAAGGTTAAAAGTTGGCATTGTATCATCATTTCACCCACATAGCATGTGCAAGAAAGTAGAGAGGCTTACGGCAAAAACTGGATGCACTTCGTGTACAAAACGGACAATCTCTTTCGAAGAATCAGGGTTTCATAGGGAAACTCGTCTGTTACAAAAGGATTTCATTTTTTTGAGCTTATTTGAACTCCATAGTTTTTCTATGTTCAAGATGCACCATGCAAAGCCACATCATCAATTTTCAACCCTTTCTGACTTCATTTGTTATTTTTCATGCATTTACTGATTTTTTTCATCTATAAGACCCTGAAATTGAAAAGCATTTCAAATGAACTCTGAAAAGGTTAAAAGTTGGCATGGTATCATCATTTCACCCACATAGCATGTGCAAGAAAGTAGAGAGGCTTACGGCAAAAACTGGAATCACTTCGTGTACTAAACGGACAATCTCTTTCGAAGAATCAGGGTTTCATACGGAAACTCGTCTGTTACAAAAGGATTTCATTTTTTTTGAACTTATTTGAACTCCATAGTTTTTCTATGTTCAAAATGCACCATTCAAAGCCACATCATGAAATTTCAACCCTTTCTGACTTCATTTGTTAATTTTCATGCATTTACTGATTTTTTCAGTTATAAGACCCTGATATTGAAAAGCATTTCAAATGAACTCTGAAAAGGTTAAAAGTTGGCATTGTATCATCATTTCACCCACATAGCATGTTCAAGAAAGTAGAGAAGCTTACGGCAAAAACTGGATGCAGTTCATGTACAAAACGGACAATCTCTTTCGAAGAATCAGGGTTTCATAGGGAAACTCGTCTGTTACAAAAGTATTTCATTTTTTTGAGCTTATTTGAACTCCATAGTTTTTCTATGTTCAAGATGCACCATGCAAAGCCACATCATCAATTTTCAACCCTTTCTGAATTCATTTGTTATTTTTCATGCATTTACTGATTTTTTTCATCTATAAGACCCTGAAATTGAAAAGCATTTCAAATGAACTCTGAAAAGGTTAAAAGATGGCATGGTATCATCATTTCACCCACATAGCATGTGCAAGAAAGTAGAGAGGCTTATGGCAAAAACTGGATGCACTTCGTGTACTAAACAGACAATCTCTTTCGAAGAATCAGGGTTTCATACGGAAACTCGTCTGTTACAAAAGGATTTCTTTTTTTTTGAACTTATTTGAACTCCATAGTTTTTCTATGTTCAAAATGCACCATTCAAAGCCACTTCATCAATTTTCAACCCTTTCAGACTTCATTTGTTATTTTTCATGCATTTACTGATTTTTTTCAGCTATAACTCCCTGAAATTGAAAAGCATTTCAAATGAACTCTGAAAAGGTTAAAAGTTGGCATTGTATCATCATTTCACCCACATAGCATGTGCCAGAAAGTAGAGAGGCTTACGGCAAAAACTGGATGCACTTCGTGTACTAAACGGACAATCTCTTTCGAAGAATCAGGGTTTCATACGGAAACTCGTCTGTTACAAAAGGATTTCTTTTTTTTTTGAACTTATTTGAACTCCATAGTTTTTCTATGTTCAAAATGCACCATTCAAAGCCACATCATCAATTTTCAACCCTTTCTGACTTTATTTGTTATTTTTCATGCATTTACTGATTTGTTTCAGCTATAAGTCCCTGAAATTGAAAAGCATTTCAAATGAACTCTGAAAAGGTTAAAAGTTGGCATTGTATCATCATTTCACCCACATAGCATGTGCAAGAAAGTAGAGAGGCTTACGGCAAAAACTGGATGCACTTCGTGTACAAAACGGACAATCTCTTTCGAAAAATCAGGGTTTCATACGGAAACTCGTCTGTTACAAAAGGATTTCATTTTTTTGAATTTATTTGAACTCCATAGTTTTTCTATGTTCAGAATGCACCATTCAAAGCCACATCATTAAATTTCAACCCTTTCTGACTTCATTTGTTATTTTTAGTGCATTTACTGATTTGTTTCAGCTATAAGACCCTGAAATTGAAAAGCACTACAAATGAACTCGTAAAAGGTTAAAAGTTGGCATGGTATCATCATTTCACCCACATAGCCTGTGCAAGAAAGTAGAGAGGCTTATGGCAAAAACTGGATGCACTTCGTGTACAAAACGGAGAATCTCTTTCGAAGAATCAGGGTTTCATACGGAAACTCGTCTGTTACAAAGGGATTACAATTTTTTGAACTTATTTGAACTCCATAGTTTTTCTATGTTCAAAATGCACCATTCAAAGCCACATCGTCAATTTTCAACCCTTTCTGACTTCATTTGTTATTTTTCACGCATTTACTGATTTTTTTCATCTATAAGACCCTGAAATTGAAAAGCATTTGAAATGAACTCTGAAAAGGTTAAAGTTGGCATGGTATCATCATTTCACCCACATAGCATGTGCAAGAAAGTAGAGAGGCTTACGGCAAAAACTGGATGCACTTCGTGTACTAAACGGACAATCTCTTTCGAAGAATCAGGGTTTCATACGGAAACTCGTCTGTTACAAAAGGATTTCTTTTTTTTTGAACTTATTTGAACTCCATAGTTTTTCTATGTTCAAAATGCACCATTCAAGCCACATCATGAAATTTCAACCCTTTCTGACTTCATTTGTTAATTTTCATGCATTTACTGATTTTTTCCAGCTATAAGACCCTGATATTGAAAAGCATTTCAAATGAACTCTGAAAAGGTTAAAAGTTGGCATTGTATCATCATTTCACCCACATAGCATGTGCAAGAAAGTAGAGAGGCTTACGGCAAAAACTGGATGCACTTCGTGTACAAAACGGACAATCTCTTTCGAAGAATCAGGGTTTCATAGGGAAACTCGTCTGTTACAAAAGGATTTCATTTTTTTGAGCTTATTTGAACTCCATAGTTTTTCTATGTTCAAGATGCACCATGCAAAGCCACATCATCAATTTTCAACCCTTTCTGACTTCATTTGTTATTTTTCATGCATTTACTGATTTTTTTCATCTATAAGACCCTGAAATTGAAAAGCATTTCAAATGAACTCTGAAAAGGTTAAAAGTTGGCATGGTATCATCATTTCACCCACATAGCATGTGCAAGAAAGTAGAGAGGCTTACGGCAAAAACTGGAATCACTTCGTGTACTAAACGGACAATCTCTTTCGAAGAATAAGGGTTTCATACGGAAACTCGTCTGTTACAAAAGGATTTCATTTTTTTTGAACTTATTTGAACTCCATAGTTTTTCTATGTTCAAAATGCACCATTCAAAGCCACATCATGAAATTTCAACCCTTTCTGACTTCATTTGTTAATTTTCATGCATTTACTGATTTTTTCAGTTATAAGACCCTGATATTGAAAAGCATTTCAAATGAACTCTGAAAAGGTTAAAAGTTGGCATTGTATCATCATTTCACCCACATAGCATGTTCAAGAAAGTAGAGAAGCTTACGGCAAAAACTGGATGCAGTTCATGTACAAAACGGACAATCTCTTTCGAAGAATCAGGGTTTCATAGGGAAACTCGTCTGTTACAAAAGTATTTCATTTTTTTGAGCTTATTTGAACTCCATAGTTTTTCTATGTTCAAGATGCACCATGCAAAGCCACATCATCAATTTTCAACCCTTTCTGAATTCATTTGTTATTTTTCATGCATTTACTGATTTTTTTCATCTATAAGACCCTGAAATTGAAAAGCATTTCAAATGAACTCTGAAAAGGTTAAAAGATGGCATGGTATCATCATTTCACCCACATAGCATGTGCAAGAAAGTAGAGAGGCTTACGGCAAAAACTGGATGCACTTCGTGTACTAAACAGACAATCTCTTTCGAAGAATCAGGGTTTCATACGGAAACTCGTCTGTTACAAAAGGATCTCTTTTTTTTTGAACTTATTTGAACTCCATAGTTTTTCTATGTTCAAAATGCACCATTCAAAGCCACTTCATCAATTTTCAACCCTTTCAGACTTCATTTGTTATTTTTCATGCATTTACTGATTTTTTTCAGCTATAACTCCCTGAAATTGAAAAGCATTTCAAATGAACTCTGAAAAGGTTAAAAGTTGGCATTGTATCATCATTTCACCCACATAGCATGTGCCAGAAAGTAGAGAGGCTTACGGCAAAAACTGGATGCACTTCGTGTACTAAACGGACAATCTCTTTCGAAGAATCAGGGTTTCATACGGAAACTCGTCTGTTACAAAAGGATTTCTTTTTTTTTTGAACTTATTTGAACTCCATAGTTTTTCTATGTTCAAAATGCACCATTCAAAGCCACATCATCAATTTTCAACCCTTTCTGACTTCATTTGTTATTTTTCATGCATTTACTGATTTGTTTCAGCTATAAGTCCCTGAAATTGAAAAGCATTTCAAATGAACTCTGGAAAGGTTAAAAGTTGGCATTGTATCATCATTTCACCCACATAGCATGTGCAAGAAAGTAGAGAGGCTTACGGCAAAAACTGGATGCACTTCGTGTACAAAACGGACAATCTCTTTCGAAAAATCAGGGTTTCATACGGAAACTCGTCTGTTACAAAAGGATTTCATTTTTTTGAATTTATTTGAACTCCATAGTTTTTCTATGTTCAGAATGCACCATTCAAAGCCACATCATTAAATTTCAACCCTTTCTGACTTCATTTGTTATTTTTAGGGCATTTACTGATTTGTTTCAGCAATAAGACCCTGAAATTGAAAAGCACTACAAATGAACTCGTAAAAGGTTAAAAATTGGCATGGTATCATCATTTCACCCACATAGCCTGTGCAAGAAAGTAGAGAGGCTTATGGCAAAAACTGGATGCACTTCGTGTACAAAACGGAGAATCTCTTTCGAAGAATCAGGGTTTCATACGGAAACTCGTCTGTTACAAAAGGATTACAATTTTTTGAACTTATTTGAACTCCATAGTTTTTCTATGTTCAAAATGCACCATTCAAAGCCACATCGTCAATTTTCAACCCTTTCTGACTTCATTTGTTATTTTTCACGCATTTACTGATTTTTTTCATCTATAAGACCCTGAAATTGAAAAGCATTTGAAATGAACTCTGAAAAGGTTAAAGTTGGCGTGGTATCATCATTTCACCCACATAACATGTGCAAGAAAGTAGAGAGGCTTACGGCAAAAACTGGATGCACTTCGTGTACTAAACGGACAATCTCTTTCGAAGAATCAGGGTTTCATACGGAAACTCGTCTGTTACAAAAGGATTTCTTTTTTTTTGAACTTATTTGAACTCCATAGTTTTTCTATGTTCAAAATGCACCATTCAAGCCACATCATGAAATTTCAACCCTTTCTGACTTCATTTGTTAATTTTCATGCATTTACTGATTTTTTTAGTTATAAGACCCTGATATTGAAAAGCATTTCAAATGAACTCTGAAAAGGTTAAAAGTTGGCATTGTATCATCATTTCACCCACATAGCATGTTCAAGAAAGTAGAGAAGCTTACGGCAAAAACTGGATGCAGTTCATGTACAAAACGGACAATCTCTTTCGAAGAATCAGGGTTTCATAGGGAAACTCGTCTGTTACAAAAGTATTTCATTTTTTTGAGCTTATTTGAACTCCATAGTTTTTCTATGTTCAAGATGCACCATGCAAAGCCACATCATCAATTTTCAACCCTTTCTGAATTCATTTGTTATTTTTCATGCATTTACTGATTTTTTTCATCTATAAGACCCTGAAATTGAAAAGCATTTCAAATGAACTCTGAAAAGGTTAAAAGATGGCATGGTATCATCATTTCACCCACATAGCATGTGCAAGAAAGTAGAGAGGCTTACGGCAAAAACTGGATGCACTTCGTGTACTAAACAGACAATCTCTTTCGAAGAATCAGGGTTTCATACGGAAACTCGTCTGTTACAAAAGGATTTCTTTTTTTTTGAACTTATTTGAACTCCATAGTTTTTCTATGTTCAAAATGCACCATTCAAAGCCACTTCATCAATTTTCAACCCTTTCAGACTTCATTTGTTATTTTTCATGCATTTACTGATTTTTTCAGCTATAACTCCCTGAAATTGAAAAGCATTTCAAATGAACTCTGGAAAGGTTAAAAGTTGGCATTGTATCATCATTTCACCCACATAGCATGTGCAAGAAAGTAGAGAGGCTTACGGCAAAAACTGGATGCACTTCGTGTACAAAACGGACAATCTCTTTCGAAAAATCAGGGTTTCATACGGAAACTCGTCTGTTACAAAAGGATTTCATTTTTTTGAATTTATTTGAACTCCATAGTTTTTCTATGTTCAGAATGCACCATTCAAAGCCACATCATTAAATTTCAACCCTTTCTGACTTCATTTGTTATTTTTAGTGCATTTACTGATTTGTTTCAGCTATAAGACCCTGAAATTGAAAAGCACTACAAATGAACTCGTAAAAGGTTAAAAGTTGGCATGGTATCATCATTTCACCCACATAGCCTGTGCAAGAAAGTAGAGAGGCTTATGGCAAAAACTGGATGCACTTCGTGTACAAAACGGAGAATCTCTTTCGAAGAATCAGGGTTTCATACGGAAACTCGTCTGTTACAAAAGGATTACAATTTTTTGAACTTATTTGAACTCCATAGTTTTTCTATGTTCAAAATGCACCATTCAAAGCCACATCGTCAATTTTCAACCCTTTCTGACTTCATTTGTTATTTTTCACGCATTTACTGATTTTTTTCATCTATAAGACCCTGAAATTGAAAAGCATTTGAAATGAACTCTGAAAAGGTTAAAGTTGGCGTGGTATCATCATTTCACCCACATAACATGTGCAAGAAAGTAGAGAGGCTTACGGCAAAAACTGGATGCACTTCGTGTACTAAACGGACAATCTCTTTCGAAGAATCAGGGTTTCATACGGAAACTCGTCTGTTACAAAAGGATTTCTTTTTTTTTGAACTTATTTGAACTCCATAGTTTTTCTATGTTCAAAATGCACCATTCAAGCCACATCATGAAATTTCAACCCTTTCTGACTTCATTTGTTAATTTTCATGCATTTACTGATTTTTTTAGTTATAAGACCCTGATATTGAAAAGCATTTCAAATGAACTCTGAAAAGGTTAAAAGTTGGCATTGTATCATCATTTCACCCACATAGCATGTTCAAGAAAGTAGAGAAGCTTACGGCAAAAACTGGATGCAGTTCATGTACAAAACGGACAATCTCTTTCGAAGAATCAGGGTTTCATAGGGAAACTCGTCTGTTACAAAAGTATTTCATTTTTTTGAGCTTATTTGAACTCCATAGTTTTTCTATGTTCAAGATGCACCATGCAAAGCCACATCATCAATTTTCAACCCTTTCTGAATTCATTTGTTATTTTTCATGCATTTACTGATTTTTTTCATCTATAAGACCCTGAAATTGAAAAGCATTTCAAATGAACTCTGAAAAGGTTAAAAGATGGCATGGTATCATCATTTCACCCACATAGCATGTGCAAGAAAGTAGAGAGGCTTACGGCAAAAACTGGATGCACTTCGTGTACTAAACAGACAATCTCTTTCGAAGAATCAGGGTTTCATACGGAAACTCGTCTGTTACAAAAGGATTTCTTTTTTTTTGAACTTATTTGAACTCCATAGTTTTTCTATGTTCAAAATGCACCATTCAAAGCCACTTCATCAATTTTCAACCCTTTCAGACTTCATTTGTTATTTTTCATGCATTTACTGATTTTTTCAGCTATAACTCCCTGAAATTGAAAAGCATTTCAAATGAACTCTGAAAAGGTTAAAAGTTGGCATTGTATCATCATTTCACCCACATAGCATGTGCCAGAAAGTAGAGAGGCTTACGGCAAAAACTGGATGCACTTCGTGTACTAAACGGACAATCTCTTTCGAAGAATCAGGGTTTCATACGGAAACTCGTCTGTTACAAAAGGATTTCTTTTTTTTTGAACTTATTTGAACTCCATAGTTTTTCTATGTTCAAAATGCACCATTCAAAGCCACATCATCAATTTTCAACCCTTTCTGACTTCATTTGTTATTTTTCATGCATTTACTTATTTGTTTCAGCTATAAGTCCCTGAAATTGAAAAGCATTTCAAATGAACTCTGGAAAGGTTAAAAGTTGGCATTGTATCATCATTTCACCCACATAGCATGTGCAAGAAAGTAGAGAGGCTTACGGCAAAAACTGGATGCACTTCGTGTACAAAACGGACAATCTCTTTCGAAAAATCAGGGTTTCATACGGAAACTCGTCTGTTACAAAAGGATTTCATTTTTTTGAATTTATTTGAACTCCATAGTTTTTCTATGTTCAGAATGCACCATTCAAAGCCACATCATTAAATTTCAACCCTTTCTGACTTCATTTGTTATTTTTAGTGCATTTACTGATTTGTTTCAGCTATAAGACCCTGAAATTGAAAAGCACTACAAATGAACTCGTAAAAGGTTAAAAGTTGGCATGGTATCATCATTTCACCCACATAGCCTGTGCAAGAAAGTAGAGAGGCTTATGGCAAAAACTGGATGCACTTCGTGTACAAAACGGAGAATCTCTTTCGAAGAATCAGGGTTTCATACGGAAACTCGTCTGTTACAAAAGGATTACAATTTTTTGAACTTATTTGAACTCCATAGTTTTTCTATGTTCAAAATGCACCATTCAAAGCCACATCGTCAATTTTCAACCCTTTCTGACTTCATTTGTTATTTTTCACGCATTTACTGATTTTTTTCATCTATAAGACCCTGAAATTGAAAAGCATTTGAAATGAACTCTGAAAAGGTTAAAGTTGGCATGGTATCATCATTTCACCCACATAACATGTGCAAGAAAGTAGAGAGGCTTACGGCAAAAACTGGATGCACTTCGTGTACTAAACGGACAATCTCTTTCGAAGAATCAGGGTTTCATACGGAAACTCGTCTGTTACAAAAGGATTTCTTTTTTTTTGAACTTATTTGAACTCCATAGTTTTTCTATGTTCAAAATGCACCATTCAAGCCACATCATGAAATTTCAACCCTTTCTGACTTCATTTGTTAATTTTCATGCATTTACTGATTTTTTTCAGCTATAAGACCCTGATATTGAAAAGCATTTCAAATGAACTCTGAAAAGTTTAAAAGTTGGCATTGTATCATCATTTCACCCACATAGCATGTGCAAGAAAGTAGAGAGGCTTACGGCAAAAACTGGATGCACTTCGTGTACAAAACGGACAATCTCTTTCGAAGAATCAGGGTTTCATAGGGAAACTCGTCTGTTACAAAAGGATTTCATTTTTTTGAGGTTATTTGAACTCCATAGTTTTTCTATGTTCAAGATGCACCATGCAAAGCCACATCATCAATTTTCAACCCTTTCTGACTTCATTTGTTATTTTTCATGCATTTACTGATTTTTTTCATCTATAAGACCCTGAAATTGAAAAGCATTTCAAATGAACTCTGAAAAGGTTAAAAGTTGGCATGGTATCATCATTTCACCCACATAGCATGTGCAAGAAAGTAGAGAGGCTTACGGCAAAAACTGGAATCACTTCGTGTACTAAACGGACAATCTCTTTCGAAGAATCAGGGTTTCATACGGAAACTCGTCTGTTACAAAAGGATTTCATTTTTTTTGAACTTATTTGAACTCCATAGTTTTTCTATGTTCAAAATGCACCATTCAAAGCCACATCATGAAATTTCAACCCTTTCTGACTTCATTTGTTAATTTTCATGCATTTACTGATTTTTTCAGTTATAAGACCCTGATATTGAAAAGCATTTCAAATGAACTCTGAAAAGGTTAAAAGTTGGCATTGTATCATCATTTCACCCACATAGCATGTTCAAGAAAGTAGAGAAGCTTACGGCAAAAACTGGATGCAGTTCATGTACAAAACGGACAATCTCTTTCGAAGAATCAGGGTTTCATAGGGAAACTCGTCTGTTACAAAAGTATTTCATTTTTTTGAGCTTATTTGAACTCCATAGTTTTTCTATGTTCAAGATGCACCATGCAAAGCCACATCATCAATTTTCAACCCTTTCTGAATTCATTTGTTATTTTTCATGCATTTACTGATTTTTTTCATCTATAAGACCCTGAAATTGAAAAGCATTTCAAATGAACTCTGAAAAGGTTAAAAGATGGCATGGTATCATCATTTCACCCACATAGCATGTGCAAGAAAGTAGAGAGGCTTACGGCAAAAACTGGATGCACTTCGTGTACTAAACAGACAATCTCTTTCGAAGAATCAGGGTTTCATACGGAAACTCGTCTGTTACAAAAGGATTTCTTTTTTTTGAACTTATTTGAACTCCATAGTTTTTCTATGTTCAAAATGCACCATTCAAAGCCACTTCATCAATTTTCAACCCTTTCAGACTTCATTTGTTATTTTTCATGCATTTACTGATTTTTTTCAGCTATAACTCCCTGAAATTGAAAAGCATTTCAAATGAACTCTGAAAGGTTAAAAGTTGGCATTGTATCATCATTTCACCCACATAGCATGTGCCAGAAAGTAGAGAGGCTTACGGCAAAAACTGGATGCACTTCGTGTACTAAACGGACAATCTCTTTCGAAGAATCAGGGTTTCATACGGAAACTCGTCTGTTACAAAAGGATTTCTTTTTTTTTGAACTTATTTGAACTCCATAGTTTTTCTATGTTCAAAATGCACCATTCAAAGCCACATCATCAATTTTCAACCCTTTCTGACTTCATTTGTTATTTTTCATGCATTTACTGATTTGTTTCAGCTATAAGTCCCTGAAATTGAAAAGCATTTCAAATGAACTCTGAAAAGGTTAAAAGTTGCATTGTATCATCATTTCACCCACATAGCATGTGCAAGAAAGTAGAGAGGCTTACGGCAAAAACTGGATGCACTTCGTGTACAAAACGGACAATCTCTTTCGAAAAATCAGGGTTTCATACGGAAACTCGTCTGTTACAAAAGGATTTCATTTTTTTGAATTTATTTGAACTCCATAGTTTTTCTATGTTCAGAATGCACCATTCAAAGCCACATCATTAAATTTCAACCCTTTCTGACTTCATTTGTTATTTTTAGTGCATTTACTGATTTGTTTCAGCTATAAGACCCTGAAATTGAAAAGCACTACAAATGAACTCGTAAAGGTTAAAAGTTGGCATGGTATCATCATTTCACCCACATAGCCTGTGCAAGAAAGTTAGAGAGGCTTATGGCAAAAACTGGATGCACTTCGTGTACAAAACGGAGAATCTCTTTCGAAGAATCAGGGTTTCATACGGAAACTCGTCTGTTACAAAAGGATTACAATTTTTGAACTTATTTGAACTCCATTGTTTTTCTATGTTCAAAATGCACCATTCAAAGCCACATCGTCAATTTTCAACCCTTTCTGACTTCATTTGTTATTTTTCACGCATTTACTGATTTTTCCATCTATAAGACCCTGAAATTGAAAAGCATTTGAAATGAACTCTGAAAAGGTTAAAGTTGGCATGGTATCATCATTTCACCCACATAGCATGTGCAAGAAAGTAGAGAGGCTTACGGCAAAAACTGGATGCACTTCGTGTACTAAACGGACAATCTCTTTCGAAGAATCAGGGTTTCATACGGAAACTCGTCTGTTACAAAAGGATTTCTTTTTTTTTGAACTTATTTGAACTCCATAGTTTTTCTATGTTCAAAATGCACCATTCAAGCCACATCATGAAATTTCAACCCTTTCTGACTTCATTTGTTAATTTTCATGCATTTACTGATTTTTTTCAGCTATAAGACCCTGATATTGAAAAGCATTTCGAATGAACTCTGAAAAGGTTAAAAGTTGGCATTGTATCATCATTTCACCCACATAGCATGTGCAAGAAAGTAGAGAGGCTTACGGCAAAAACTGGATGCACTTCGTGTACAAAACGGACAATCTCTTTCGAAGAATCAGGGTTTCATAGGGAAACTCGTCTGTTACAAAAGGATTTCATTTTTTTGAGCTTATTTGAACTCCATAGTTTTTCTATGTTCAAGATGCACCATGCAAAGCCACATCATCAATTTTCAACCCTTTCTGACTTCATTTGTTATTTTTCATGCATTTACTGATTTTTTTCATCTATAAGACCCTGAAATTGAAAAGCATTTCAAATGAACTCTGAAAAGGTTAAAAGTTGGCATGGTATCATCATTTCACCCACATAGCATGTGCAAGAAAGTAGAGAGGCTTACGGCAAAAACTGGAATCACTTCGTGTACTAAACGGACAATCTCTTTCGAAGAATCAGGGTTTCATACGGAAACTCGTCTGTTACAAAAGGATTTCATTTTTTTTGAACTTATTTGAACTCCATAGTCTTTCTATGTTCAAAATGCACCATTCAAAGCCACATCATGAAATTTCAACCCTTTCTGACTTCATTTGTTAATTTTCATGCATTTACTGATTTTTTCAGTTATAAGACCCTGATATTGAAAAGCATTTCAAATGAACTCTGAAAAGGTTAAAGTTGGCATTGTATCATCATTTCACCCACATAGCATGTTCAAGAAAGTAGAGAAGCTTACGGCAAAAACTGGATGCAGTTCATGTACAAAACGGACAATCTCTTTCGAAGAATCAGGTATTCATAGGGAAACTCGTCTGTTACAAAAGTATTTCATTTTTTTGAGCTTATTTGAACTCCATAGTTTTTCTATGTTCAAGATGCACCATGCAAAGCCACATCATCAATTTTCAACCCTTTCTGAATTCATTTGTTATTTTCATGCATTTACTGATTTTTTTCATCTATAAGACCCTGAAATTGAAAAGCATTTCAAATGAACTCTGAAAAGGTTAAAAGATGGCATGGTATCATCATTTCACCCACATAGCATGTGCAAGAAAGTAGAGAGGCTTACGGCAAAAACTGGATGCACTTCGTGTACTAAACAGACAATCTCTTTCGAAGAATCAGGGTTTCATACGGAAACTCGTCTGTTACAAAAGGATTTCTTTTTTTTTGAACTTATTTGAACTCCATAGTTTTTCTATGTTCAAAATGCACCATTCAAAGCCACTTCATCAATTTTCAACCCTTTCAGACTTCATTTGTTATTTTTCATGCATTTACTGATTTTTTTCAGCTATAACTCCCTGAAATTGAAAAGCATTTCAAATGAACTCTGAAAAGGTTAAAAGTTGGCATTGTATCATCATTTCACCCACATAGCATGTGCCAGAAAGTAGAGAGGCTTACGGCAAAAACTGGATGCACTTCGTGTACTAAACGGACAATCTCTTTCGAAGAATCAGGGTTTCATACGGAAACTCGTCTGTTACAAAAGGATTTCTTTTTTTTTGAACTTATTTGAACTCCATAGTTTTTCTATGTTCAAAATGCACCATTCAAAGCCACATCATCAATTTTCAACCCTTTCTGACTTCATTTGTTAATTTTCATGCATTTACTGATTTTTTCAGTTATAAGACCCTGATATTGAAAAGCATTTCAAATGAACTCTGAAAAGGTTAAAAGTTGGCATTGTATCATCATTTCACCCACATAGCATGTTCAAGAAAGTAGAGAAGCTTACGGCAAAAACTGGATGCAGTTCATGTACAAAACGGACAATCTCTTTCGAAGAATCAGGGTTTCATAGGGAAACTCGTCTGTTACAAAAGTATTTCATTTTTTTGAGCTTATTTGAACTCCATAGTTTTTCTATGTTCAAGATGCACCATGCAAAGCCACATCATCAATTTTCAACCCTTTCTGAATTCATTTGTTATTTTTCATGCATTTACTGATTTTTTTCATCTATAAGACCCTGAAATTGAAAAGCATTTCAAATGAACTCTGAAAAGGTTAAAAGATGGCATGGTATCATCATTTCACCCACATAGCATGTGCAAGAAAGTAGAGAGGCTTATGGCAAAAACTGGATGCACTTCGTGTACTAAACAGACAATCTCTTTCGAAGAATCAGGGTTTCATACGGAAACTCGTCTGTTACAAAAGGATTTCTTTTTTTTTGAACTTATTTGAACTCCATAGTTTTTCTATGTTCAAAATGCACCATTCAAAGCCACTTCATCAATTTTCAACCCTTTCAGACTTCATTTGTTATTTTTCATGCATTTACTGATTTTTTTCAGCTATAACTCCCTGAAATTGAAAAGCATTTCAAATGAACTCTGAAAAGGTTAAAAGTTGGCATTGTATCATCATTTCACCCACATAGCATGTGCCAGAAAGTAGAGAGGCTTACGGCAAAAACTGGATGCACTTCGTGTACTAAACGGACAATCTCTTTCGAAGAATCAGGGTTTCATACGGAAACTCGTCTGTTATAAAAGGATTTCTTTTTTTTTTGAACTTATTTGAACTCCATAGTTTTTCTATGTTCAAAATGCACCATTCAAAGCCACATCATCAATTTCAACCCTTTCTGACTTCATTTGTTATTTTTCATGCATTTACTGATTTGTTTCAGCTATAAGTCCCTGAAATTGAAAAGCATTTCAAATGAACTCTGAAAAGGTTAAAAGTTGGCATTGTATCATCATTTCACCCACATAGCATGTGCAAGAAAGTAGAGAGGCTTACGGCAAAAACTGGATGCACTTCGTGTACAAAACGGACAATCTCTTTCGAAAAATCAGGGTTTCATACGGAAACTCGTCTGTTACAAAAGGATTTCATTTTTTTGAATTTATTTGAACTCCATAGTTTTTCTATGTTCAGAATGCACCATTCAAAGCCACATCATTAAATTTCAACCCTTTCTGACTTCATTTGTTATTTTTAGTGCATTTACTGATTTGTTTCAGCTATAAGACCCTGAAATTGAAAAGCACTACAAATGAACTCGTAAAAGGTTAAAAGTTGGCATGGTATCATCATTTCACCCACATAGCCTGTGCAAGAAAGTAGAGAGGCTTATGGCAAAAACTGGATGCACTTCGTGTACAAAACGGAGAATCTCTTTCGAAGAATCAGGGTTTCATACGGAAACTCGTCTGTTACAAAAGGATTACAATTTTTTGAACTTATTTGAACTCCATAGTTTTTCTATGTTCAAAATGCACCATTCAAAGCCACATCGTCAATTTTCAACCCTTTCTGACTTCATTTGTTATTTTTCACGCATTTACTGATTTTTTTCATCTATAAGACCCTGAAATTGAAAAGCATTTGAAATGAACTCTGAAAAGGTTAAAGTTGGCATGGTATCATCATTTCACCCACATAGCATGTGCAAGAAAGTAGAGAGGCTTACGGCAAAAACTGGATGCACTTCGTGTACTAAACGGACAATCTCTTTCGAAGAATCAGGGTTTCATACGGAAACTCGTCTGTTACAAAAGGATTTCTTTTTTTTTGAACTTATTTGAACTCCATAGTTTTTCTATGTTCAAAATGCACCATTCAAGCCACATCATGAAATTTCAACCCTTTCTGACTTCATTTGTTAATTTTCATGCATTTACTGATTTTTTCCAGCTATAAGACCCTGATATTGAAAAGCATTTCAAATGAACTCTGAAAAGGTTAAAAGTTGGCATTGTATCATCATTTCACCCACATAGCATGTGCAAGAAAGTAGAGAGGCTTACGGCAAAAACTGGATGCACTTCGTGTACAAAACGGACAATCTCTTTCGAAGAATCAGGGTTTCA